>NC_134868.1:18289396-18889396 GCF_049852395.1 Peromyscus maniculatus bairdii
AATTGCAACCATGCCTGGCACTGTTATCATGGTCAAAGACCTATATAGACAAGTCATAGGCCCTCATAGAGAACGTATTGCTGTTACTCTGCTAAGTAGATAGAGTAGTGAACCGACTTCTAATGAATTGTACCGAGAAATTAGTACATCTGTCAAAGTTCATCAGAGAAGCTTCTTTTTACCTTTGGTCATGGTTAACAAAGAGACCCACAACTGGTCAAGGTGCTGAAGAAATAGGACTCTAGGATTCTCAGCCCTAAACTAGACATTTATATCACATCCCTTCCTCCCAAGACTCAGGGGATTATTGCAGAAGAGGAAATTGATTAATTGTAAGAGTCATGGGAGGCCATACCTTTTCAGAGGAGGGGATGGGGGTGGGTGGACTGAGAGGAGTGGGAGGAGGGATGGGGGTGATCTGGTATGTGGAGTGAATAAAAATTTCTTAATTAAAAAAAAAAAGGAAAAAAATTGTAAGAGCCAAAGGCAGCAGATGGCTATAAGGAAACTGTTTCCCAAACACAGCATAATAGTTGCTCATAGGAAGTCATGCTGACTGTAACAGCATGCGCAAGGCCTGTGGAAGTTCGAGCCAGACAAAAATCCCAGCATAAAAAGGGGAGGAGGGCATGAAGTCACACCTCTAGCTGAGGAGCTATAGGCAATTGATAGATGCTGAGATAGAGAGAGTTGGTGTAGCCCTTGATAGGTCAACCACACTACAGAGGAAGGGCACACATCTAAAAATATATGGACCAACTATCCTTGATGAGTATTTGGAAAAAAGGGAGAACACAAAGTTTGATGGGTAAAGATGGGGAAGTAGATATGAGAGAGTTTAGGGGAGAGGTAAATAATATCAATTACATCATATGCAATTCTCACAGAACTAATAATAAAAATGGAAGCAAAATAAAAATAAATTTATGATAGAGACACACACTACATTTGCTTATCCTCATCATTTCACTCTGACTTTTTTGTTTTCAAATCAGTGCGCCTCTAAATTCTTTTTTTTTAAATTATTCTGTGTTTCACTCCAGGTTTTATTTTATTCCCTTGTAGTTAATGAGGTCATAATAGAAAATATAGCATTGGCATTTATAAAACCATCATTGATTTTTTAATTTGCTTTATTTTTCCCTTTTCATGTTGTTTTTGTCTGATGTTTTTGAGACTGGTTGACATGTAGTCCAAGTTGGCCTTGAACTATATATGCAGCCAAGGATGGTCTTAAACTCCTGAATCTCCTGCCTCTACCATACCTGGCTGTTTCCTTCTTTTTATATCTTTTTAGTGTTATACTTATTTTTTTTTACTGTCTTTCACTTTATTAACCATCTTTTTTTCTTATTCATGGCATTACTATCAATTTCTCTCAGGTTCCTACAAAAGGAAACAGTTAACATTTTGATTGCAAACCTAAAAAAATTCTCCTGTTTAGTCCTTCATTCTTTGAGAGTATTTCAAATTGTGTTTCATTTGACTGAGGTCTTTGAGGATATCATCTAAATGTCAGCAGAGATCTTCCCAATTGAACAATAGAAAGTAATACAAGTGAGCGGTTTGTTTGTTTGTTTGTTTGTTTTTGTTTGTGTAACCAATGGTTTCTAAGCTCACATCAATCATTTTCTTACAATAAATTTTATATGTCTCTAATCTGAAAATAATGAATGAAATCTACATTTTTAACGAGAAAAGAAACTAATATATGGGAGCCAGTCATTAGGACTCACATCCAAAGGAAAAAAGAAAAAATGACATAGTTGACTGTATATGTTATTTTTTGCATTTTTGCAACCAAAATAACTGAGAACAACTTAAAAAGAGAAATTGTTTATTGTGTGTATGTGTATACATGTTCATGTGTGTGTACAACTGTGTTTTCCATTGTACATGTACGTGAGGGTGGTGTATGTAGAGGCTAGAATATCACATGAGATTTCTTCCTCAATCACTCTCCCTATCTATCTATCTATCCATCTATCTATCTATCTATCTATCTATCATCTATCTATCTATCTATCTATCTATCTATCTATCTATCTATCTATCTATCTGTCTATCTGTTTTTGAGACTGGATCCCTCGCTGAACCTGGAGCTTGACAATTTAACTAGACTGTTTGGCCTGCCTAGGCTTTGAAAACACTGGGGTTATAGGAGCATACAGCTAAACCTGAGCATTTCATGTGGGTGCTAGAGATTCGGGACTTTATGCTTGCACAGGAAACATTTTACCAACTGACACATGTCCCCAGCTCCAGATTCAGTCCATGGTTATTTGGCTCCATGATCTTGGGCAGAACAGCATAGCAGTGAAAATGTGTAGCAAAACAAACAAACAAAAAAAATACCATTTCCTTCAAGGTAGAGCATTATACAAAGAATGAGCCACGCATCCAAAGACACTATACTGAAAAGCATTCTAGAAGAGTGTTGCCACCTTGGACGGAGCACTGAAACCACAATCCCATGTTGGGATTTATATGTTCAAACATTGCTTTCCATTCTGTTTTCATGGCTCCTGGGATAAGCTTGTTCACTTTTAACATAATATGTAAAGTCATATTATTATAAAGGAATGGGAACAAATGTTTGTCTCCTGCAGGAAAAAAAAAGAAAACGAAAACCAAGAGTACTTTCTATAACCATTGTTCTTTTACATATAGGATCCAATACAAATTGGTTTAATTGCTAATTCATTTTTCCATTCAAGATAGAAACCAAATCATTCTTTGCTTATGATAGACAAGAACTCCTTCATTGAGCTACAGCCCTAGCTCAAGCAATAATGCATTTCTTATATGAAAATTCTCACAGTGGTTTCCAGGATAATACACACTAATGCATATATGAAGATATACCAGACTCATGAAAGTTATTTTTTTATTCATGATGTTTTAAGCCAACTATATTCACTGCGAGTTGTCCTTTATAATGAGAAAACATAATAGAAAAAGTCACAAAAGGAAAATTTACATACCAAGATTAAAACCCTCCGTATGTTTTTGAAATATGTCCCAAAGCTAAACAATCACAAGGTAAAAAAAAAAAAAATTAAGAACTATCTCCACAATTTTCTGGTTCCAAGAAATAGGAGATAAAAATTGTTCATAATTTCTCAGGGAAGAACAGATTGTCATGGTGGGGAATGTAGCTCTCTGGTAAAGCACTTGTTTTGAACACTCAAATCCGCAGCTCCTGACAAAAACAGCTACAGGGTAAAACCAAAACAAATCAAAACAAAAAGGCTTATATCTACTAAAATGGACCTATTTTTTCCCCTGAAGAATTGATTTTTTTTAAATTGATTATTTGGGAATCTCACATCGAGCACCCAGATTGCACTCATTTCTCAGTCTTACTATGTCTGTCTCCCCCCCCCCCCAAAAAAAGGGGAAAATGTCTAAGTTCTGTTGTCCATATATCCACTGGAACATGCTCTGATTCCTAGTGGCCAGGTTCCTAAGGGAGGATGAATCTTTCTCAGCCTGCATCCCACCAGATCATCAACTGAGAAGAGCTGTGTGATGGCCAGAACCAGCTCTCCCACAACCACACCACTGCCTGCACCACAGTGTTGTGGACTGGAGAGCGGTGGGGCCAGCCCTCTCCTGACTGGCGGGGCAAAAGGCCAAAATTTTTAAAATCTGACATTGCTAACTTTAAAACAGTTATATGGGAACCGAAATGTTCATTCATTGTTGGAGTGTTGGCAAACAAAAAATAAAATTAAACATACTCTTGGCAAACTATTCAAGTTTTACTCCTTGATAGTAAAACAAAATAGTTGAAAACATGTCTGCACAAAAATCTGCACCCAAATGTTCTCCTGTAGGTGAATGCATAAATACACTGTGATCCAGGCAGATATTATAATACTGTGTAACATAAAAACAAATGAGTTATCAAACTATGGGGAAAACTTAAATTGCATTATGAAGTGAAAGAGACCAATCCATAGAGGCTGTAAGCGCTAAGATTTCAAATACATGACATTTAAGAAAACAGGCAAGCCCATAGAGATAGTAAAAGATCAATTGTTTTAGAGATTGGGGAAGAGGGTATGAATAGGCTAAAAAAAAAAAAAAAAGAGGATTTCAAAGCACTTTTTCAGTTCTATATAGTACCAAAAGTGTGTGTGTGTGTGTGTGTGTGTGTGTGTGTGTGTGTGTGTGTGTAAAATAGTATATATAGTACCAAATGTACGTCATATATGTACTTTTACAGATAAGCAAATCCACAAGATATGACTTAAATTACGCTGCACATAACCCACAGACTTTGCTTCATGATTGTGTGCTCATGCTAGTTTACCAGTATTAATAAGCATGCCACTCTCATGGAGATGATCAGCTGAGACCACCTGCATCTGTGGTAATGAGGCCATGTGGGAAACCTTTCCACATTCTAGTGGTTGGGAATTTAAAACTGCCATACAACAATGTCTACTTAGTAAAACATAATATACAACTGTGTGGTCCATTAATTTACCTGCAATTAAGGTTTTATAGTATTTTGAATGGTAAAATGATCCTGAACTTTGGGGGACTGGGATTTATAATCTGGAAAGGATATTAAATAAAATGATATGATGTGTTAGACTATGTCATTAAAAAAGAGTTTGGGTATATAATATACTCTCTAAGGTCATGAACACAAAGGTAAAATGTCATGTGTTTGTCTTCAAAATATCATTTATTTCTATTAAATCCCTTTGAAATTGTCTTTCTCCAAGGGATAAATATCACATTTAACACTTAAATGTAGAGTGTTTATCTTTAGGCATAGTTTCATGTTCAAACACTGCAGAGTCACAGAACGAAAATGGGGATGGTAAAGGGGGAAAATGCCTATGTTCTGTATCAAAATGCCTAACATTTATACCACTGAAGAATGGGAAATTCAAATATAAATTATTTGCTTATGATCTGACTTGGAATTATACTGTCCATTATCCATAGACAACTGATTTCCCTTCCCTGTGTTTCAGTTGCAAAATTTCTACTCACAAAAATAATAGGACGTTTTCACATAGCGTGAAATGCAGCAGTCAATAACTTCTTGGGACTGAAAATGGATTTCTGCTACTCAAATACTAGCAAAATGCTGAGACAAAATAATGGCAGAAATGGCAGAAAATATTCATCTGAACAGAAATGCCTATAGACCCCAAATCCAGTCATCTCAGCAAACACTGCTTACTTAAACATGAGATACAGTCTGATTGTGGGCAGTGACTATAATTTGGTGATCAAATACCATGTACACCAAGGGCTGTGAGCTGTTCACACAGCCAGCTATGTTGGACATTCATCATCATGGCCACATGGACGTAGCTGGAGAACAGCATTAGGTTTGAGTTCAAATCAAGGGCATCATAGGGAGAGAAAATGCCAGCCATGTCTCTCTCTCATCAGCTAAACATCTACTGTACAATATGGGAATCATTTCCCTGTTTCTAAACCTAGTAGAGGAAAATTAACATGACTTAATATCAGTGATATCAGCTATATTTACTCTCCACGATTTTCTGACTTCTGTATTTTATCTTTCTGAAAATATGCAATTAAACTGAGTTTTGAAGATATAGGTCATATTCTAAGAAATGACAGACATTTGTATATTAATAAGCAGGAATAGGATTGAGTAGAATAAAAGCTTGTCAACAAACTGGAACCTAGGATTAAATATATACTTAGAGCCCGGTTGTCACTAACCCCAGAACTTGCAAGTAAATGGAAAGTTACATCACACATGTAAAGACAAGGGTTAAGACATTAATCTAAGTCACTATTGAGTTCAGTAAAACAGGCTGATTCTCTTTTCTAGAAGCAGTGAGAGAGGCCTGGAGTCAGTCACTCACTTCACTAAAGTCTCACAGTGACATCTTGTGGCTAAATAACACTTTCCATGTTCTACAATTTTGAGTTTCCTGAAAATTTGTAGCTATTCTATACTGGTACATAAGACTGTATTTAAAAAACAATAAACACAAAAAGCTAATAAAAGGTTATATTTGTATAATAATATAATATGTAAGTTGAAGCAAATTAAGGTAGCTTTTTTTTCCTTTAAACTAACACTCAATCTAACTCGAAACTTACTACCTATGTGGGAAAAATATATAACTAGAAAAGAGTATTTCACTTCTGGCAATATTTAATATTAACACATGCAGTGTGCAATGCAAATGCATTGGTTGGCTTTTCTTATCAACTTGATACAACCTACCCAAAGCTGGCCTGTGGGCAAGCCTGTGAGGCATTTTCCTAATTAATGATTATTTTTGAAGTGCCCAGATAACTGTAGATAATGCCTCCTCTGGACAGGGGGTCCTGGATTATATAAAAACACAGGCTGAGCAAGCCAGTTTGCTGTAGGTCATGGATGTTATCACAGCAATAGAGAGCTCACTTGGACAGCCTGTATTTCCTTCAGCTCCACAACTCAGGTCTTAGATGTAGTTACAATGGCATGTGCATTTCAAGCAGAAACCCACTCATGTTACTTCGGTCATAAATGAAGTATGAGCCCAGTATATTCATTCAAAATTCTCAAACACAGAAGTAGACATTTAGTTTGCCTGTGACTTTATATATTTCTCAGCCTGGATTTAGAGGATGTCTGTACGTAGAAGCATTACTTAGATAATTTGATTTAAAACTTTTTTTCTTTTCTTTTATGAAGTGTTAAATGAAACAGGAATTTTTTAATGTTCATTAAATTTTATATATAGAAGTAGTTGGGGGGCAATGAGGGTCATGAAGCTTTACCCATATGTACTTAAACACAACCTTAGTCTTCTGATAATGCTGTAGTTAAAATAATATAAACTCTACTGAAGGTCCTCAATTGAAAATAAGAATGTTTCTTCACCCTTTTACCTCTTGAAATGTTTTCTTACTTCATCCAATTACTGACTTACTTGTTTTTTTAATATTTTTTAAGCATTTGTTTATTATGTATAGAATGTTCTCCCTGCATGTATGCCTGCATGCCATAAAAGGGCACCAGATCTCATTATAGATGGTTGTGAGCCACCTTGGGGTTGTTGAGAATTGAACTCAGGACCTCTGGAAGATCAGCCAGTGCTCTTAACTTCTGAGCCATCTCTCCAAACCCTGATTTTCTTCTAAATTAATTCAAAACTTTGATGGTATGGGAAGCAAGGGGAGGGTTGGGAACACAATAAAGGAGGAGATAAGTAATTATAGGTAGTTTCCATGAAAAAAAAATTGCTACATGGAATTGTTTTCACTAAAGCTGCATACCCTTAAGGAGTGGTGCTGGGATTCAATCTAGGTAGATTTCTAAACGTTGTTTCTCTGGTTGAAGAGCAGAGAGAAAAGCTGATGCTTTTGAAACACGTATGCAATTCAGAGAGTCACCAGGTAAGACTCAAGCAGTCAACACCCAAAAGCTATTCAGAATCCCTTGCTAACCCATTAACCCTATATTTCCTGAAGTTCCTGGTCTTCTTGACCTGCCATGTTCCCGTTGATCCGAAAACAGGTGAACAGAGCTGTGAGCAGGGAGCAGGGGAATGCCCAGCATTGTGCTGTCCCCTACAGGTGGTCAAAGCCCATTGTCTCTGACCAGACAGCTATGCCTCAGGTAAACAAGCTTGCCTGGCACAGTGGGGTATCTGGGCCCTTGGGTGCTTGGCTGCTTCAGTCTCTATAGAGCACCAAAGCAGGGAGAAGGGAGTAGAAGAGAAACCAAAGAGATGTTGACTAGAGCCAGAAGGACTGAACACACTGTCATTGGCTCCCAAATGTCATTGATATATAAAAACAGCATGTAGGGCTACAGTCCTCAAGATGGAGATGGCTGCCTTCAAGAAAAACCACCGACCCTACTTAATTCCATACACAAAAGATAAAAATAAGAGCATCACAGTTTGCTTGACAGAACTACTAAAAAACAGCAGTCGGACGATGGTATTCAAATCTGTCATGACTACCAAAGATAGCCTTTGTGGAAGACACTTCCAGGTCAGTTTGTACTTAATCCTTCTACTTCCTTTGTCTGAAGTGTGTAGTTTCTTCAAGATTAGGGACTTACCTTCAACTTCCGGTAGGAAACCAAATGAAATGGCAGTTGTCTATATTGTTGGAGGAGTCTCTTGGACCCTCCTGATGAACAATTCAAAAGAAGGATTCCTTGAGCAGTATTGTTTTTTGTTTGTTTGTTTGTTTGTTGTATTTTGTTAGATAGTCTATGGTTCGTGAGGGGAGCCTTTTCCTCCAGTTTGGTATAACTCCACTAAAACTTGTGTGTGCATGTGTGAGTGTGTGTGCATGTGTGTTTGTGTCA
Organism: Peromyscus maniculatus bairdii; assembly: GCF_049852395.1. Classification (NCBI taxonomy): domain Eukaryota; kingdom Metazoa; phylum Chordata; class Mammalia; order Rodentia; family Cricetidae; genus Peromyscus; species Peromyscus maniculatus. The sequence continues at coordinate 18,297,717 of NC_134868.1, forward strand.
TATGTGTATACAAATATATGTGTTTGTAATTAAGCTTATAAAATAATGTTTCCTTATGGCTTTTTCAAATATTCTTAGTATTATTTAATTTTGCATCCTCCCTCTGTATTACCTTCCCTACCCAGTTATATATATATATATGATTTTTATCCAGAAGATTTAATCTGATACAGAATGCTTTCCAGTTGATATAGAACAGAGCACTAAATATTTTAAAGCAAATCCATAGATCTAATCTCTGAAGAATTTCTGTCTCTATGGTATTTGGAGATGCACTATAAACATATTAATCTTTATAGTTAACTCTGTGCCTAGGATTTTGCAATAGTTCACTGGTGAGGACAAATGTTGCCTTTAATCTCAGCTTTAGTTCTGTGGGAAAGATTCTGGCTATGCATTCAGCATGTCATTACTCTCTATTTGACTTCAGGCCTTCCCCAAATGAATGTGAGCCATTGCTTTAAGGCTTCTCTTCTGCTTAGAAAAACACATAGGAAGTATTAATGACCAGGGAGAAATAGGGGAACATTAAAAAAAAAACATGAATTTTTGTTTGGCTTGTGCCATGCTATGATCATGAACTTTTTAAATGAAGGAAAATATCTTTAAAGTTGATGTCCAGTCAAAAGTTCAGCTAATGAAGAATTTACTGCCCTGCTGAATAGAATATTGCATCAATACTTTTTAATCTTCAGCTTAAGAGTGGACACAAGGAGGACAATTCATCGTAGGTAAGAAATTCTGTGCATAAGTTTAAGCATATGCTTCACGTTCCTTCTGCAGACTCTTTTATATTAATATTAAACTTTGTGTTAGCAAAATAGGCAGATATAAAAAAACGTGGCTTCTACAAAACCTACTATGGTATGCTGGTCTAAAGTACATTTTCCATTTGTTTTTTTTTGTTTGTTTGTTTGTTTTGTTTGTTTTTTGTTTTTTTTTACTATCAGTATCATCATTTTTTTTTAACTATTAGAAGTATGCCCAGGTAAAATAGTAAAATATAAAGTTTGCTTTATCTTAATATCCAGAAGACAATAAGTTCAAAAAACAAAAATAAGACATTTAAAGAATTTCCAAATTCCACAAGTTAGTGTGTTTATTTTACAGAATCTGAAGAAGTTGATATAAATTGAAATTTGGGGGTAAATAAATGGAAAGTGGAACATAACATCAAAAATAAAATTTATAATTCTTCCCAAAATTTTTTGGCAGAGTGATGTTGAATTTAGCATTTAACTAATAGGATTAAATAGTTTTAGACAATTTGGAAATACATAAATTTTAACTTTTATAGTAGAACAGACAATCCTAAAACCATTTTTTTTCTGTGAAGATATATTTATTTCATGTTGTGATTGTTAATTTTAATACCTCAAGTTTTAAAACATTTTAAATTGTGCATGATTCATTACAAAAGAATGTGTATAATTTAGACATGACAAAACTTCAAAGTCTTCAATAATTACAGCCATCTTCATTATCGTTAGTAGCTGCTTATAATATATTATAGAAGTTTACCGTTAAAGGTGTCAAATATCTGGCACATGAACTGAAAAGGGTCATTTTTAAAGTGTCTTTTCCCACTGAGTTCTTGTGTATAAACAAACCCTATTGGAAAATTTACTTGCCCCATGTTTACAGCTGTGCAGACTAAAAATTCTGACAATAGAAAGGGATTATTCCCCAATGGAACACCTCCAACTATGAAAATAATGTCCTAGAAAAATCCATCCTTCTAAAGAAACTGGATGCAGATCTTTCCATTCACTTGTGGAAAAAAAAAAATCAAACAATGACATTTAGAATGGCTTTAGCTAATTATCATGGTAACATGTTATACCAAGAACCAAGAATGAACTCTTTCTAGGTAACTTTATAATATCATATTTTACTCTAGAATATGTAGGCATGAGTATCTTTTCAAAAAATTATTTTTATGAGAAATAAATCAAGAAGAAATGGGATTTTATTTTTATCTGTATTTAATTTTTTTTACTATTCTTTTTCTAAAGTTTACCCTTTTTGTTCCAGTTTTTACTCTAGTCATTAATTGATGGCATTTAGGGATGCCATGATATATTGTTAAGAAAGTTACGCTGAAAGAATAACTGGAATTGTGTAGTTTGGGTATAGTGAGATTTTTCTCAACATTTTTGTTTGGTTAGTTTTTGAAACAGAGTGCCTCTATGTAATCCAGGCTGGTCTGGTGCTTGGTGTGTCCTCCAGGCTAGCTGTGATCTTAGAATCCAGTTGCCTTGACCTCCAAAGCACCCGAGTTACAGGTGGATGCCACCACAGTGAGCAACTAAGTTCTTGTGTGTAGATCTAAAAATCTAAATATTTGAGACAGGGTCTTTCACTCTATTAATCAGAGTTCCTTAAAGAAACAGAACTGATAGGATGATAGGATAAGTTTGTGTGTGTGTGTGTGTGTGTGTGTGTGTGTGTGTGTGTGTGTGTGTGTGTGTCTGTGTGTGCTTAGTAGAGTAGCTTACAAGTTATGGTTAGGTTATTTCAACAATATCTGTCTCTTGGTGGAATAATCCAAGAATCCAATGGTAGTTCAGTCCACAAGGCTGGATGTCTCAGTTGGTCTTCAGTATACTTCAGAATCCAGAAGAAGTAGGCTCTAATGGCAAGAGTAAGGGCAAGCAAGGAAAGAGCAAAAGCTTCCTTCTTCCATGACCTTTACATAGACAGCCACCAGAAGGTGTGGCCCAGATTTAAGGTGGATTTTACTACCTCAAGATATTCAATCAAAAAAAAAATTCTCACAGACATATGCAGACTCTTAGGTTTTACCTAATTCCCAATATAATGGAGTTGACAACCAAGAATACCCATCACAGTTAGTGATGCCAGAGCTCACTGATGATTAGGTTTGACTGGCTGGCCAGCAAGTCAAGGTGGTACTGTTTTCCCCTCTCCAAAACTAGGACTTACATTCTCAAGCTAACTGTGCCTAGCATTTTTTTTACATGGGTTCTAGGGACTAGAATTCAGGTCCATCCCTAGCCCCTAATCAGAAGTCTTGACCAGGAGCCTTTAATATGTTGTTGACATGAGCCCTAGAACTGGGAGATTCAATCTAGCTTACTCAAGTCCTTAAGTCAGTCTTCACTTCTAATTAAAGTTGTTGTGCAAAACAAAAGATGAGTTGGTAAATAAAGATTTCAGATGATGAAATTTTGTGTAAATATTGATAATATTTGGGACTTATGCTAAAAATATTCATTATATCTGAAATTAAATTTAACTGAGTGTCCTACATTTTATTTATTTACTCACTCTGGTAACCCTACTTGAAATTCATATATACAGGAACTTCCAGCAATTACTTCTGCACAATAGGACTGTTTTGTGCCAACCATGTTGAAACTCATTTCTTAATTATGTCCCCATAACATATGGGTCTAATTATTCATGTACTGCCTGACAATCTCCATTATGTTAAGGCTGCTTGATTTTGTCTCTGGTCATACTAGGATTTTTATGAATTCCAAATAAGGGTCAGTAGGTTTTTGGTAAGTATGACACTATAATAATAATATTAAGCCTCATGTGCACTGTCCTTCTTTGATTTTACATTATTTTACCTGTTTCTTGCCAAAATAGCATGCTGACTGTCTAAGCATTTGTTAAACCACAGAACTCAGGCTGTGCCCTTGGCTACTGCTTATTTGGAGTCATCTTGTGTCTATAATAGTTGTCGATTCCACTTTGCTGAACCATTCAGTTGCTTGTGAAGCAAAGCCACTAATTTGAACAAATTATCATGATTTTCCCAAAGCACTTTCATCTGTCTGTTAAGCTACATGTATGAAAATCATGACTCAAAAATAACTTAATAGTCTGATACTTTCTAAAAGATGACAGAGTTTATTTCAATAGATACTTACTGCCAAGAAATGCATAAGAATATAACATCTGTTTCTATGATTTGGAATGTACAGTATAGCATAGGGATACATGTGAATTCTCAAAATATAGTATATATTGAGTTGCACTGACTAGTCTATTTCTCACTCAATATAATAAAGAAGGTAAAGCAAAATGCAAGGGTATATTTGTAGGTTGACATTAAAGTTACATTTTCCCATCAATATTTTTTGCTTGTTCCACTATTTCCCTTCATGACATGTTATTTTAATATAGATCCTGTGGGTAGTGTAATCATCTGTTATGAAATTATTGTATAAATATGTATGATTTCTACCCACATGCAATGTCCATTTCTGTTTGTTTACTGAACTTAAGAATTACATTGCTGTCATTTTCATTTTAGACTTTAGAAGAGGTTCTAAATAAATTGGAAAAGGATTGTCACTGAACTGTCTTAAGATACAGTTTTCCACTCCCTTGCCTACAATGATAGTGCCTTGGGCAATGCAATTATAATTCTTAATGTCTTTGTTTTGAAGAAACAGTAAGAATGGTGATTTGAATTGTTATGAATAGTAAGCCTCATGTGAAAGAGAACCTTCTGAGTGCCATTTTAAGTGCCCTTAAGACTATGACATAAAACTCTCTATTTTGTATAATTAACACTTGAAGAAGGAACAAAAGAAAGTGTAAGGAAAAAAGAAGAGATGGAGAGAAAGGAAATAAGGAAAGAAGGGACATAGGGAAACAGGCCTGACAATATTCAATAGACTGTATATAGTCATTGGGGTCTAACTCTTCTGCATAAGCCTGTAGGTGCCTAACTATAGCTTCAGATCTTTCTCCCTACTAATCAGGAGGATGTAAACTTCTCCTGGGAAGGCAAATATCTTCTATTATAATACTAGAAAATTTAACTATCTGTAATACTTATTTCATAATGTTTTAAATAAATGTAAAGCCCCAAGAGAATGTCTCCAAAGCATGTAGTATAAAAAAGGTCAATACTTTTCAAAGAATTAATGAAGACTATGTTGTGTTGTTGGTTGTTTTCTCACTCTTTGTCTCACTGGGGGCCCACCACCCAGCTCCCAAATAAGTCACACACAGAGGTTTATTCTTAAATATGAAAGCCCAGCCTTAGCTTGGCTTGTTTCTTGCCAAATTTCCTTAACTTATCCCATCTACCTTTTGCTTCTAGGCTTTTCCTGTTCTCTTACTTCTGTAAATCTTACTTTTGCTGTGTAGCTTGCTGTGTAACTAGGTGGCTGGGTGGCTGGCCACTTCTGTTCTCCTTCTCTGGCTACCTCTTTTCACTCCTCCATGTCTTTTCTTCTCCCTCCTCCCATATTTCACCTTCTATATAGTCCCTCTGCCTGCCAGCCCCACCCATCCTTTCTCCTGCCTTGCCACTGGCCATTTAGTTCTTTACTAGACCATCAGGTGTTTTTGACAGACACAATGACACAGCTTCACAGAGTTAAACAAATGCAACAGGAACAAAAGTAACACACCTTAAAATAATATTCTACAACAATGGTCCTACTCTGAACATGAATGGAAGGAATGAATTGCACAGTTCTCTGAGTAGGGGTATATGTGAAGTCATTGTAATTTGGCAAAGGAATATAAAGGTCTTGGCAAGCATTATATTTTTTGAGAAAAATGGAGTAGAACTAACAACAGCATGCAAACCCCTGTGGTCCACTTTCTCTAGTGGCTTGGAAAAGTCCTCGGCAAGTCCATCCAAGCTGTAGTTGTAAGAATGCCATATGTTTAGGTATGACTTGAGAATACTGGGAAGATACTCAATTCTAAAATTCAAACAAAATACTGCTAGTTACAATATATTTCTCAGTGAATTTAAATGTAAAACTGAATATCACACAGGACTAATTCCTTCCAGAGACTATTTACTTCTTGAAACTGATAACTAATAGAATTCACAACTTAGGGATTTCCTTTGTCTCTTTTGATGTTTTGGTTCTATTTTGTAACATTTAGAACACTGACCCCTGCTCTACCAGAACACCAAGTAAGCCCTGTCCCTGTCCCCAAGACCACCAACACTTCCTCAAAGCCCCCCCCCCAACTACAACAGCCCCCCTCTTGTTATCCCCATATCCCCTGGCCCACAACACGTGTGGAAGTCATCACCATATCCTTGCCCACAGCACTGTTGGAAGCTCCCTGCTTTACCAAAGGCAACTCCAGTACCCAGAACCCCAGAGGCCATGCAGGCCACCAGAACCCCAGCAGAAGCACCCTGCTGGACCAAAGGACACACCAGCTACCAGAACCGTAGGCCACTCAGGTGAGACAACCAGAGAGGAAACTGTAGCAGGAATCTTCAAAGTTCTTATTAATAAAATCAAACCCGAGGCCAGTTATTGGGGTAAATACTGGAAGGTCAGAGAGACAGAACAAGCCACAGCTATCTCACCTCGCCGGATCCTCAGCTGGTCTTGTCTCCTCAGACTGGAGGCCTCTGAGTCCTCATCCAGAATGGGTCTCAGCTGAATTACTGCTCAAAAGCCTGAATGCTTAACCAGCCAAAATCTTCTAGTTTCTGGTCCTCATGCCTTATATAGCTTTCTCTTTTTCTTCAGTGTAGATTCAGTGATCTACCTATTTATCGTATTATTTCTTTATCTTTTTTCTCAGAGTAGATTTGATGATCTATCTCATATCTATATTCTCTTTTTCTTTTTGCTTTCTAGGGGTGAAGATATCTTTAGGGAATCTTGAAAAGAAAATTTTTGGGTTAATTGTCATGTCCTGTATCATTTGTCCATTCTCTGCATAAAAGGAAAGTTCAGGGCTTGTTTCAAGTCCTTGTTCAAGTAGTCTGTCAGGCTGTATCATCTCAGCTAGTCCTCTCAAAATTGTCCTGACCAGTTTGTAGTCCAAAGTCAATTTTTCCATGGTGTTAATCGGCTTAATGACTTTATCATAGTCCATGTGGAATCATCGTTGTAGGATCCTATCATCTTTTTGAAGATTTCAAAGTCACTGTTAGGCATGGTCATGGTTTCCTGCAGACTTTTTTTTTTTTTTTTTTTTTTTTTTTGCCTCCTCTGTGGTTTGGAGCAATCATAGTCTGATAAATGTCTGTCTCTCTCAACCATGAACATTCTTCCTTAGAACAGAAAATCTTCACAACAATTTCTCCCCACCATTTTTCTTGCCAAACTTTTCCAAACTGACCTTTGCCAATGTTTTCTTGTAACACGATGGTCCTGGCAATTCTTCTCTGAAACAGCAGTGGTAAACCCTTCATTCCAGGTAGCAGCATCACCGCAGTCACCAACACGATGAGAAGGAGCTGGCAACGTGGAGCAGTAGCCACTGCTTCCATGGTCCCACCACTGTTTGTGGCTCAGTCTGGGCCAAAGCTTCTCCCAAACCTCCTAGGCCAGCCTCAAACTTGGGATCCTCCTGCCTCTGCCTCCTTCAGCAAATCCAACCGGCATGCACCACCACAATGGGCTGAGTGTAGCTTGGGCTTGAGCTGGGGCTCACAAGGCCACAGGTAAACAGCTTTTTCATGAATTCGTAACACGAACGTTGGGCGCCAGATGTAGCAGGAATCTTCAAAGTTCTTATTAATAAAATCAAACCCGAGGCCAGTTATTGGGGTGAATACTGGAAGGTCAGAGAGACAGAACAAGCCACAGCTATCTCACCTTGCCGGATCCTCAGCTGGTCTTGTCTCCTCAGACTGGAGGCCTCTGAGTCCTCATCCAGAATGGGTCTCAGCTGAATTACTGCTCAAAAGCCTGAATGCTTAACCAGCCAAAATCTTCTAGTTTCTGGTCCTCACGCCTTAGGAAACAGAAATCAAAGGAAAAAAAAACGAAACAAAACAAAAACACCCATCGAACAAAGACAAAGTCAGACATCTATACCACTGAAGCACAAGAAAATGACCTTACAACCAACTTTATAAAGATGATACAGGTTCTTAAAGAGGAAATGAATAAATACCTCAAAGATTTGAGGAAAAGACAAACAAAAAATTGCAGGAAATGAATAAATCCATTAAAAAAGGCCAAGAAAAAAATAAACCTGTGAAGGGAATAAATAAAACTATTTGAGACCTGAAGATGGAAATAGAAGCAATACAGAAAACACAAACTGAAGGAATCTTGGAAACAGAAAACTTAGATAAGAAAAAAGGAACAACAGGTGTGAGCATCACCAACAGAATACTTCTTAATGAAAGAGGGAATCTCAGGTATTAGAGATATGAAAGAAGAAACTGATACATTAGTCAAATAAAATGTTAAGTCTAAAAAATTCCTGACAGAAAACATACAGGAAAATCTGGGAGAAGCCATGCTATCACTCCTGAGATAGCATGGCACAAAAATGTTTAGTGAATGGAGCTCCTTATAACCAGGCCATTTGGAGAATCCCATCTACCTGGAAGGACCTGTGGAAGCAATGCTGTAAAGCCCTATGCTGATCTTGGGGAGCTCATGGGCTTCAGGCCTCTCTAACTTTCACTATGCTTATTCTCAGGGTAATTCTAAGTTTTGCTTTGTCAGTTGTGATTGTGGTTGAATTTACTGGGAACAAAAGGTGGTAATTTTTCTAAATGTTTCTACAAAGAAATTAATCCTCTCTACAGTCATTCACAGAAACCAGATTTTGCAGTCACCCCTGACTGCCTTTGCAGATATTCTGAGAAAGGAAGAGGAACTCACTAAGGTTAATGATTCTTGCTTACATAACTATCCTAAAAACTGGATAACTATATTCTAAAGAACTTAAGAACTTGGGAGATGGTTTCTTGAAAGATTACATTAAAAACTTATAGGGACACATAAAGAAAAGATAAAGGACATGAAAGGTGAGATATCTCTCTGGTGCCAGGACATGAAATTTTTCAGTTAAAATTCCCAGTTCCCTTGGAAATAGAAATACATGTAGAAACTGCAAGGAAGAATAGAAACTTGGTCCCAACAGTTAAAAAGTTAGATAATCATTACCATTTTGAGAATGTATGAAGAACAGGATTACAACAGACTCCACCAGCTCAGACTGGACCAAGAGGTGAGTCTTTTTGTTCTCTTAGCTGATCACCCCCAGCCTCTAGGCTTTAGGCCCAGGGGCATAACCCATGCTCAAATACCCCCACCTATTGCATCCCCAGTTACAGGCCAGCAAGCAGGACTTCTGCAGGTGGGCCTGTCTACCCCTCCCCACTAGTGCTGTAACCTACAAGGCCCACTCCACTCCACAAACCCACCCATTCTCTGAGACAACAGCTTCCCCCTGAGACACAGACTCCACCAGCTCCAATTAGACCAAGAGTGCAGATTGGACCAAGAGAGGCTCCCTGAGACATGGACATCATTAGCACCAATTGGAGGAAGAGATGAGTAGACTCCAGTGCAAGAATACATTCAACAACATAAAGAGCAATATGGCAGCACCAGAACCAACTGATTCTACATCAGGAGGACCTGAACATCCCAACATAGAAGGGGCAGAAGAAAACGACCTTAAAAGTGACTTTAAGAAGATGATAGAGGCCTTTAAAGAGGAAATGAAAAATTACCTGAAAGAAATTGAGGGAAATACAAACTAAAAAAAAATGGAATAAATCAATAAACGCTTCAAAGAAAACCAAGAAAAAAACAATCAAGCAGATGAAGGTAACAGTTCAAGACATGAAAACTGAAATAGAGGCAATAAAGAAGACACAAACCAAGGGAATGCTGGAAATGGAAAATCTGAGTAAATGAACAGGAACTACAGATGCAAGCATAACCAACAGAATACAAGAGATGGAAGAGATGAACTCTGGAGCTGAAGATGTGATACAGGAAATTCATCAGTCAAAGAAAACATTAAAGCCAACAAAGTCATAACACAAAACATCCAGGAAATTTGGGACACCATGAAAAGACCAAACCTAAGTATAATGGAAATAGAAGAAGGAGGAGGAGGAGGAGGAGGAGGAGGAGGAGGAGGAGGAGGAGGAGGAGACCAGCTCAAAAGCAAAAAGAATATATTCAACAAAATCATAGAAGAAAATTTGCCCAAACTAGAGAAAAAGCTGTCCACTCTCTCCATATCTATTCAATATAGTATTCCAATTTCTAGCTAGAGCAATAAGACAACAAAAAGAGATCAAGGGGATACAAATTGAAAAGGAATAAGTCAAACTTTCACTATTTGCAGATGATATGATAATATACATAGGTGACTCCAAAAATTCTACCAGGGAACAGCTGATAAGAACCTTCAGTAATGTGGTGGGATACAAACTTAACTAAAAAAGAATCAGTAGCCCTCCTATATGCAAATGATAAATGAACTGAGAAAGAAATCAGAGAAACATCACTTTTTTCAATAGCCATAAGTAATTTAAAATACCTTGTGGTAACTCCAACTAAACAAGTGGAAGAAAGAAATTGAAGACAATATCAGAAAATGGAAAGATCTCCCATGCTCATAGATAGGTGGGATTAACATAGTAAAAATGGCAATCTCACCAAAATCAATCTACAGATTCAATACAATCCCTTCAAAATCCCAACACAATTCTTCACAGACCTGGAAAAAACACTACTCAGTTTCATGTGGAAAACCAAAAAACCCAGGATAGCTAAAAACAATCCTGTACAATAAAGCAACCTCTGGAGGCATCACCATTCCTGACCTCAAGCTCTACTATAGAGCTATAATAATAAAATAAGATTAGTATTGGCATAAAAACTAACATGTGGACCAATGGAATTGAATTGAAGACTCTGAAATTAATCCGCATACCTATGAACACCTGATTTTTTACAAAGAAGTCAAAACTGTACACTGGAAAAAAGAAAGTATCTTCAACAAATGATGTTCTTATGCCTGGATATCGACATATAGAAGTTTACAAATAAATCCATACCTATTGCCATGCACAAAACTCGTAGATCGAAGACCTCAGCATAAATAAAGGTACTGAACCTGATAGAAGAGAAAGTAGGAAGTAGTCTTGAATGCATTGACACAGGAGATCACTTCCTAAATATAACACCAATAGCACAGACATTGAGAGCAACAATTAATAAATGGATGGGACCTCCTGGAACTGAGAAGCTTCTGTAAGGCAAAGGTTACAGTAAATAACATACAGACAAAACAACAGCCTACAGAATGGGAGAAAATCTTCACCAACCCCATATCTGACAGTGGGCTGATCTCAAAATTGTATTTTAAAAAACCTCAAGAAACTAGACAACAAAATACCAAATAAATTTGCAGGAAAATGGATGGAACTAGAAAAAAACATCCTGAGACAGGTAACCCATACTCAGAAAGACAAACATGGTATGTACTCACTCATAAGTTGATACTAGATATAAAGCAAAGGATAACCAGACTACAACCCACAGCTCCAGAGAAGCTAGCTAACAGGGACGACCCTAAGAGGGATGCAAGGATAGACTTGGGAAGGGGATATAGACGAGATTGCCTGAATAAACTGGAGAAGACCAGAACAGTGGGAGAATAATAAAGAGTAGGGGATGAGGGATGAGAATATAAGGGAATGTGATGGGCGAGCTGGAACAGGAACTGAGTGGGAGAGTAATGAAAGAGATTTTTTGATAGAGGAAGACATCATGAGGATAGGGAGAAACCTGGTGTTAGGGAAGCTCCCAGGAATCTACAAGGATGTCCTCACCTTAGACTACTAGCAATAGTGGAGAGGATGCCTGAGCTGGCTTACCCTGGTAATCAGATTGGTAATACCCTAACTGTCATCATAGAGCCTTCATTAAGTAACTGATGGAAGCAGATGCAGAGATACACAGCCAAGCACCAGGCCATAGAGAGGGAAGAGGGATTTTATGAGCAAGGGGCATCAATATCATGATGGGGAAACCTACAGAGACAACCGAATCAAGCTAGTGGGAACTCATAAACTTTATACTAACAGCTGTGCAGGGCTGTGGGATGTTCTGTATGCTGTGAATATGTGTTGCTCTGATTGGTTGATGAATAAAACACTGATTGGCCAGTAGCCAGTCAGGAAGTATAAGCAGGGCAAGCAGACAAGGAGAATTCTTGGAAGAAGAAGGTTGAGTCAGAAGTCGCCAGCCAGACACAGAGGAATAAGATGACAAGGCAGAACTGAAAAAAGGTCCCAAACCACATAGCTAACCATAAATAAGGATTATGGGTTAAATTAAGTATAAGAGCTAGTCAGTAATAAGCCTGGGCTAATGGCCATACATTTCATAATTAAGCTCTGTGTGTTTACTTGGGGGATGTGAGTGGGAGAGATTTGTTCTGGCCGCCAGCTCACCGGGACACAGGAAAACTTCCAGCTACAGTGGAGCCTCCATGGGACTGGACTATGCCCTCTGCATAAGAAAGACAGTTGTGTAGCTTGACCTGCTTAAAGGGCCCCAGGCAGTGGGATCATGATCTATCCCTGGCACATGAGCTGGCTTTTGGGAGCCTGTTACCTATGGTGGGACACCTTGCACAGCCTTGATACAAGGGGAGAGGCTTGGACCTGCCTCAACTGAATGTACCAGGCTCTTCTGACTCCCCATGTGAGGCTGTACCTTTTTGGAGAAGGGAATAGGGGGTGAGTTGCAGGGGGAAGGCTGGGGGAGGAGCAGGAGGAGGGAAGAGAGGAAGATTTGTAGTTGGTATGTAAAATGAATATAAAATTTCTTAATAAAAAATGGGACACTGGAGATGAAAACAACTGAAGAACATGGTGATCTCATAGAAGATGAGTGCTGTGGAATATTAATTTAAGGTGTGTTACATTAATTTATGCTGTGGAATACTTATTTAATTATGAAAAGATGTGTTGCATTCTTTTATGTTGCATTTGTTTAACTCTGTGAAGCTATGTTACTTTGCCTGTATAAAATGCCTGTATAAAGGCAGGAGAAAGGACAGGCAGGGCTCTAGATGAATTTCTAAGCGGTCTTATTAAATACAAAACACGGAGCCAAATATAGGGGTGAAAGCCTTAGAGATCAGGGAAATAGCCACCAGCTAACCTTACCTCACCATGCCACCATAGCTTCCAAAGTGAGCTACTTCCTGTCTATCAGCACCTTTATTGGCTTGCTGTTCTGCCCTTTCATCGGCTCTTAGCCCAGCTACTTTGCTTCCTTGTCACTGCCTGTCTGTACAGACCTCCAGGTCTCTGTGGTTGGTATTGTGATTAAAGGCATGTGTCACCACGCTTGGCTCTGTTCCCTAGTGTGAACACGTAGAGACCCTGCCTGCCAAGTGATCGGATTAAGAGCATGTGCTACCACTGCCTGACTTTTGTGTTTACTTAAAAAGGCTTGCTATTCCTCTGATCTCCAGGCAAACTCTATTTATTAACATACAAATAAAATATCACCACATTTCAACACAACTAAATTATCACCACACAGGGCTGGCAAGGAATAAAAAGATATAAAATATAATACATAAATGTGCCCTTTGTTATAGGTGAGTGCTATTGAGAAATAAAATTATAGGTGACTAAGAGTGACAGAAAATTCCAGGGACGAACATTCAATTCTAAGTTCATCAAGATAAGCTTGATTAGAAAGCTACCATTTAAGGAAAAATTGTAAAAAGACATACCCAATAAAACATATTCCCCTAAAGAAACGTATCCCAAGACTTAACTCCAGTTGTGTAGAAAGAGAGGAAGAGCGAATCCTTACCTTCTTGAGATGTAACCCCTCCTACCACAAGATGAGCAGCATATATGCTCCCTCAATGTGTTTCTGGCTCCTTTGAATCAGGCTTCTGCTTTTTCTATATGAGTGAAATGGTTCTGTCAAAGGTGGCCCCTTTAAATTCTGTGTCTGATATTTATTGCATCATTGAAGCCATCTTTTTATCATGGGATAAAATAATGCACTCATCATTAACAAAAATCAAAGACTCACGATGAGAGAATCAACTATTTAATAGGGGATATATTTGTTTGACTAATATGTATGAAATACTACTTTCCACTGCATAAACCTATATATCTTTATACCAATTACAATTTATTAATGCTAAAAGTAATTAAGCAACTGAACTGGAAATACTATCACTAGTAAAGTTTTCACCAGTATAAAAACTCAATTCTTATATTAGTTTTCAAAGTTACCATGCATGTATAAAATTGAAATAAATGAGACAACTTGAGATGTAGCTCAATGTTAGAGTGTTTGTCTTGCATGCTCAGGTCCCTGGAATCAATCTCCAGAATAAAAAATAAATAAAAATGTCACAATAATACTTTGACTTTAGTACATTAAAATCAGGCAGTTTTTCCAAGATGTATTCATTAGTAACCGAGTTAGAAAAGCCACATGGTACACTGGCAGAAACTCATTTCTACCAATTAAAAAAACCCCTTATTTCCAGATAAGATATACTCCCAGTTAATAGAGGATAGTTGTAGACAAGCTCTACAAATAATAATGAATAGTAGTTTGACAGCATATAGTCACTATTTCTAACTGAAAGTCAAAGTGATTATTTTCTACTGTGAAAACTGTCCTAAATTTTTGACATAGGACATGTGAAAGTATAACTTTGCCTAATTTATTCTAAAGAATATCCTTTGCAGTAATTTCTACAACTCAGTAGCCTATATTTTTCAAACTAGACTTATCAAAATTTACAAAAGGTTTGGATTAGCATGATGGCTTAGCAGTTAAGAGCACTGTTTGCAGGCTTTGTTGACTCTCTATGGGAGGTCTTACCCTTTTAGAGAAGTAGATTGGGGGTGAGTTGGGGGAAGGGAAGGCAGGGAGGTGGCAGGGGGTGGAGGAAGGAGAAGGAGGGATGGGAGGGGAAACTGTGGCTTGTAGCTAGAGTTTTTCTCCAGCTCCCGCCAAGCCCCAGCAGTCCACTTATAAAATAAACACACAGACACTTATATTATTTAATCTGTTTGGCCTAATGGCTCAGGCTTCTTGCTATCTAGTTCTTCTATCTTAAATTAACCCATTTCTATTAATCTATAAGTTGCCATGTGGCTCGTGACTTACTGGTACCTTATATCTTACTTGTCATGACTGCTGGCAGCGGCTCTCAGCCTCAGCCTTCCACTTCCCAGAATTCTCCTCTCTGCTTGTCCTGCCTATACTTCCTGCCTGGCTACTGGCCAATCAGCATTTTATTTACACAGAGTGATGTTCACAGCAGTGGTTGGTTTATAAAATGAAAATAAAATAAAAAAAGAGCACTGGTTGCATTTCCAGGGGACAAATATTCTGTTATCAGTACATACATGGTTGCTCACAGTCATTTGTAATTCAAGTTCCAGGAGATCTGATACCCTCTCCTAGCCTCTGTGAGCACATGTGGTAAAGACATACACACAGGCAAAATACCCATACATCATTTTTAAAAGAGAGTTTCAAAATTTTACAAAAGGCTTATTTGATGATGATGATCAATATGGCTTTCATTTGTAAATTTTCAATCTACCTTTTCCATGTTAACAGTATTTTTAGGTTTTTTTGAGGACATGGTACAGTTATTGCATAGATACTATGAAAATTTTCTGTTAGCCACAGTTTTGTAATGAGTACCAAGTGTTATTACTTGGATTTGTCCAATTTTTCTGTCAGCACTTCATTCATGTTCCTGACAGGAGGGGAGAAATTCTCAGGAGAGACATTTATACTCTTGCCCTTCCATGGACCTTAAAGGAATAAAATTCCTCAGGACTCCTGTGCTGGAAGAAGAAAAAGGTTAAAGGTCTGTATCAGCCAGAGGAGGCACTTACCTCCAAGGAAGAGATCTAACAAGGCTCTAACAACTCAACCTAACATGTATATTTAATGACTTGTCTTCCGTATTTTTCTATTAAAAAGAAGAAAAGAAACTAGGAGTCTTTTCTATCTCCATCTTGCCTAACACAAATACATTTTTATTTATCAGTTTCTGTTTCCTAACTTTTTTAAGATTTATTTTTTAAAGATTTATTTATTTATTATGTATACATTGTTCTGTCTGTACATATCCCTACAGGCCAGAAGAGGGCACCGGATCTCATTACAGATGGTTGTGAGCCGCCATGTGGTTGCTGGGAATTGAACTCAGGACCTTTGGAAGAGCAAGCTTGGAAGAGCAAGCAGTGCTCTTAACCTCTGAGCCATCTCTCCAGCCCCCTGATTCCTAACTTTTATGACGCTGTAGTTTAATGAATGCTGCCCTGCTAAGAGCACCTATCATAAAATTCTGTCTGGTGACAGACATCCCCACAGGCTGTGAGGTTTAGTCATTGGAAAACTAATCTCCTCAAAGTTATATTCTAAAACTAGCATCTTATGTTTTTATTTCCTTTCAAAAACAAGTATTTGTGTAGTAAATACATTTTAATGTCTTTCAAAAATTATTCTTTATAGAGATTCAGAAATTTTGAAATAACATCTCACTCTTACTCATTTGGTATCTGCCTATGATATTAATGTAGGGTATGACTTATGTACTTGTAAAGTTCTTTAATTGAGAAGAGGTAAACATGAATTGATAAGTGCAAGTGAATTATAGCCATTCATTTGTAGATGTGACTATTAGAATAATAATAATATATTCTGTGACACAGCAAGAGGCAATGTAGAGTTGGAAGGTTTCAATGGGGCTTATACGATAAATATCACTTAGTTATACATTTGAAAACTTCTATGACAGGATGGAATAAGGTAGGATCTAGGGATGGGAAACAAGAAGAAGAAGGAAAATCATAATGCAGGACATGCTGATGAAAACTTAATTTTTCAGACCAGACATTTACATGTTAAACTCAAGTGAAATGACTGACATAAATATTAAGTAAAATGAAATTCACAAGCATATAATCATAAAAATAAGTGTAATGGTAGAGAATTTTTAGCAAAAGTGAGATTATAAAAGTAGTGTTACAGAGATGGCAGAATAAGTTTACGTCAATGTCATTTCTTATAATTAACTATGTTGAAGCAATAACTAAAAGCCAATATATTGAACTTTCAATTTTACTTCTTTTGTTGTCACTTCACAGTATTCAGAAAATTGAAAAGAAATAAACTATGTGAATTGAACCTTACTTTCTATCCAATAGTTAGGGTTTCGATTGCTGTGATGAGACACCATAACCATGGCAAATCTTATAAGGGAAAACACTTAACTAGAGTGGCTTGCTTGCATTTCAGAGGTTGAGATCATTATCATCATGATGGGAAACAAGGGAGCTTGCCAGGCAGACATGGTGCTGGAGCTGAGAGTCCTTACATCTTGATCCAAAGGCAACAGAAAGTGAACTAAGATACTGGGCATGGCTTGGACATGCATGAGCCCTCAAAGTCTACCTCCATAGTGACACACTTCCTCAAACAAGACTATACCTCCTAATAGAGCCACTCCCTTTGGGGGCCATCTTCTTTCAAACCACCACACTTTCAAATCTCTGATTTTGATATATACATGCATCAAATTTTGTTGAAGGTATCAGAAATTCTGAAGTTATATTCTCCTGTCATATTTAAATACTTATTTTTAATTATGCGTTGTACATGTCTATAGGAGGTTATGTGAACAAGAATGCAGGTGCCTGGGGAGATCAGAAGAGTGCACTGTATTTTTTGAAGTTGGTATTATGACAGTTGTAACATTGGTACTGGGGAGCACACTCAGATCCTCTGCAAGAGCTGCACACACTCTTAACTGCTAAGCCATCCATCTGCCCAGATTCTCTTTACTTTCTTGAACTTCATGAAATTGTTTAGTGGAACTCTCTTTGAGGTCAAATTTATTTGTCAATGTTGGGTCAAAATTTGAGACCTTCAGAACTTGCTCTGTAGTAATGAGGCAAACATCACAGCTTTACTGCACTGTATACACTTCTTCATCCTGGTAACTATGAGCTGGAGCAGGCTGGAGCTACCCAGCACTGAGAGAGAATATCACTGGCATTGTCAATGGCTTTGTTCAAATTTGTTTTCTCGGTGAAGTCACTTTTGTTTTGAAAGAGCAACTCCTGATTTCAGAAGCTTCGGTCTATGACAGCAGGGTGGGGAGGGCAAAGTAGCAGTTACCCCAACCTTGGCTTGAAAACCGAGAAAGGGGTATGGTCGGATTCTGCTGAGCACCCCACATTTAGCTGAGGAGCACTAATCAATACTCCCACTGGAGCTTAGTTAGCCAGGGCTCTCCTGCCAGTTCTTTTCATGGATAGCTTTATCTAACATCAGAACTTTCCTGTGAAAGCTGGATGTGTGTAACTAACTTTATATTGGTAAGTTGTCATGTGTGGCTTCTTCCTGTTGCAAACAGATTCTTTAGTGGCATTGGAAAGCCAGAAGCTCATCAGTGAAGAGAAAAAGTCCCTGCCACCCATAACTCCCTCAATTGGAAACTCAGCTAAGTGCCTTAGGTTCTCTACTTAGTTTCTTTTTTGTTTTATTTTTAGCTATGTGTGTCTGTATTATGTGTGCATGCATGTGAGTGCGACAGAGGCCAGAAGAGTATGTCAGGTCCCCGGAAACTGATGTTACAGGTGATTTTGTGCTACTCAAATGTGAGGACTAGAAACAAAAGTTGGGTTATCTGCAAGATGAATGAACACCTTTAACCAGTGAGCCACCTCTCTGGCTTCCTCCACTCAGTTTCTTCTTGATGAGTGTAAGCACCAATTTGATGATACCTATCTGCTGCCATTTATTATTTATTTATTTATTTATTTATTTATTTATTTATTTATTTATTTATTCATTCATTCATTTATTTATTTTACTTTAACTTGGAAGTTATTCTTTAACTTGAAAGCTTCACGCCAAGTGTCACTTTGCTCCTCTCAGGACACTCAACAGAGAATCTTAGCTGACTGTGCCAATGGAACTTCTCCAATGGATGGTGGCTGTGTGCTTGTAAGCAGCATGTGATTAGACAATCGGACACGTTTGCTCTCTCACTTGAACTGCTCCAGCGGCCTTCACTGGGTGTTATGAGCACCCAGTTTGACATTGATTTGCTCTCTTTGCTCTGTTCTTCGCTACTTATTTTACTGTTGTTGACCACAACGTTAACAAATTTGCTCATTTGGAACTGAAACCATGGTCAACATAGATCATTCTCAAAACCATACAGATCAAGGTGTAGCTCCATTAGGACCTGCTTAGCATGAAAAACCCTGTGTTCTAGTCCTGAACACAACATTAGCCAAAAA
Source organism: Peromyscus maniculatus bairdii (assembly GCF_049852395.1). Classification (NCBI taxonomy): domain Eukaryota; kingdom Metazoa; phylum Chordata; class Mammalia; order Rodentia; family Cricetidae; genus Peromyscus; species Peromyscus maniculatus. Next base: position 18,316,780 of record NC_134868.1, read on the forward strand.
TGATGACACACACCTGTAATTCCAAAAATTTGGGAGGTGGAAGTGGTAGGACCAGAAATTCAGTGTCATCTTCAGCTGTGGAAGGAGTTCATAACTGCCTGGCTTATATGCAACCCTGTCTCAAAAAGCAAAAGACAAAGACCTCTTATAATCCTCTCTGCATGAGGCAACCCAAACCCAGAAAGACAATGACATGTTTTCTCTCATGTGTGGATGCTAGCTTGGAATCTTCGGGTATAAATGAATATTTCATTTGGAATACTCATAGATAGACGTCAGGAAGTTTGCAAGGAGGGAGGGGGCATTTCCAGGAGTAGGAGAAAGACGCAATGGTAGAAAAGGTTAAAGGGGAGTGATGGTACAGTAACAGTTAAATTGACACCAGAGGAAAAAGAGCAGCAAAGCAAAGGGAATATGGGGGACTTTTCAAAAGACCTTTTAAAGTTCTTTAAAAGTCATATTGCAGAGAGAGAGTTGGAAAACGAGGCATAGTGTCACATATCTCAGCTATCTGAAGGCAATCTCCATGAGTTTGAGGCCAGTGTGATCTACATAAAGAAACCCCGTCTCAAAACAAACAAATGAACAGAAGTCAAACAAATAAAATTCCTATTGAGGCTGGAGAGCTGACTCAGTGGTTAAGAGCACCTGTTGCTCTTGCAGAAGACAAAGGTTTGATCCCTGCCACCCACTTGGCATCTTATTACTCTGTATAACTCCAGTTCAAGGGATCTGGTACCCTCTTCTGACCACTGCAGGGATCAGGCTCACACATCACACTTCTGATTGCTATTCTTAGTATGCCTAACTACAACTGCAATTAACTGAAGCCCAGGAAGCTGGGCATACCAGTGAGGGATTTTTCTTGATTGGATCATTTTAGGTAGGAAGACTCACCCTAAATCTGGATCAATTGAGTTCAGAAGACCAACCCTACACCTGGACCACACTTTTTGGTAACAGCCCATATAAAGGACATGGAAGAAAAAAGCTCTTTGCCTGGTTGCCCTCACTCTCTCTGGTAAGTTCATTTCTTCACTAGTATTAGAGCCCACTTCTTTGAGATTCCAGCATATACTGAAGACCAATTGAGACAGCAGACACATATATGTGCAGGCAAAACACTCCTACAGGTAAAACCACAAGATAAATAATTCTCAAAAAAATAAAATAGAGTTACTTTATAAGGGGCATTAAAATATCCCTTCAAACTGTCTGCTTCACTTCCATATTTTCTAACTAATTTCTTGGGTTTGGGTATTTTTTCAAATTTTGATATTTTCCCAAACTCTCTTGTTAATTTCCTATGAATCAGGAATTTCATCATTTCTTTTCTTAATTTTTTTTTTAAATTTCAGTTGAAGTAGGCTGCCCATCTGTGATCCTTAGTTCTGTTGCCTAGTACTTTTAGTTTATTTCACAAAAACAACACACACACACAAAAAAAAAAAAGAATTTGAGAACATCAAATGTCATGGCCCTCTATTTTTCATTACTTTCATGTTGAGTTGCTATAATTTTCAAACATAAAACCAGCTGTAGTGCCAAATGATAGTTGTACTCCAAAATTTCCTCCTTCCTTGAATTTTTATTTCCCATTTTAGCGTATTTTTTCTTAAAATTTGCAACCTTCTATGTTAGCTGAAGGAATTTGCATTTTGTATCAGACACATATGTTCTGTAGTCCCCTAAAGTCTCACCTTAAATGGATTTCTTCCACAAATGGTGGATTTATTCTACATGTTTAGAGTAATGTGAAGGGTCTCAAGATATTGGGTAAACATCCCTCATGTGTGTCCTGCTATTGGAACCAACAAGCTTCTTTCAAGGCCAGGAGTGAGATAGACTGTCTTGGGCTTTCCCATAAAGCAGTTACACATGCTGTGAATACCGTCTCGATGCTCAACCTGTTGAGTTAGAAAGAACTTGTGTTTGTTATCTTTGGCATCTTCAGCATCATAAACTCACAGAGTTTCTAAACAAAAATGGGCACCATTGCAATAGGTTAGAAGTCACACAGGAAAAACACGCAAGATTACATATTGGAGGAATGGAAAGAGACAATTCTAAATGTTACCAAATACTCTGAAAATATATTCTCTAACCAAGTGTTTTGAGACAAATAAAGGAGTAGCCAAAATCCAGCTCAGAATAAACCAATGGAGCCTCAAGAGAAACAAAAGAGAAATCCAGGTCCCCAAGATACTCAGTAATGTCCAGGAGAGAAGCCACACAAATTTTAGGACACAAAACATCTGTCCTAGTACCCATCTTGTGACTGCACTAGTGAACATGGGTCATTCTTGGGGTCCCAGTTTAGGAGTGAAAACTGTAGATGCAAAACACAGCTTTTAACTCAAAGGAACAAAGAGTCCTGAACCCAGAATGAATGCCTATGACCCAGGAACATAAATTCATGTTGTCCCAGTGGCATATTCCACCATAGAAACAGTTATAAGACCTTTCATTCATCAAAGACAATGGTAACAACTTAGTGTCTTTAACAAGTACCTTGGTGGGGATCATAGATGATTATTCAAGCAGGGAAAATTATTCAGTAGTTTAAAAGGCCATTTGATAATATTCCTAGCTTTTGGATTAGTAGAAACTAATATATTTCAAAGATACTGCAGGGCTGGAGAAATAGCTCAGAGGTTAAGAGCACTGGCTGTTCTTCCAGAGGTCCTGAGTTCAGTTCTCAGCACCACATGGTGGCTCACAACCATCTGTAATAATAAGATCTGGTGTCCTCTTCTGGCAGGCAGGCAGAACATTGTATACATAATAAATTTAAAAAAAAACTTTAAAAAATATCCTTCAAAGAAAAAAGATCTTTATTTTTAGAAGAAGAAGAAGAAGAAGAAGAAGAAGAAGAAGAAGAAGAAGAAGAAGAAGAAGAAGAAGAAGAAGAAGAAGGATGGGCAGTGGTGCATGCCTTTAATCCCAGCACTTTTGAGGCAGAGCCAGGCAGATCTCTGTGAGTTCGAGGCCAGCCTGGTCTACAGAGTGAGATCCAGAACAGGCACCAAAACTACACAGAGAAACCCTGTCCCAAAAATCGAGATTTTATATATATATATATATCTTGATATTTTAAAGGATGTTAGGTCAGATATAGAGGCAGACAATAAATGGCTATTAAAAGGATTAAAGAAAGCCAGGTAATTTAGTCCTGAATCTGCAACATTTCAACTCTCCACAATCACAAAGTTCTGTTCAGTCAATCAGGCTTTTGGAGAAGTCATCATAAGTGTGCCTTTAGTTTCTAAAGAATTTAGAATTTATTTTTTCACATGCCACAAAATAAGGATCTAATTTTACTTTTTTGCATGTGGATACCCAATTTTTTCATACTTTATATTGAAAAAATATATTTTATTATATGTTTTTGAAGGGCTTTATTAAAACCTAATTGGCAGAATCATATTGGTTTTGTTTCTGAGTTTTCTGTTGTGTTTCACCAGTCTATGTTTATATTTTCCTGCTCTTTCATAATAGTTGAAATAGAAAACATAATGATTCAATTCTCTCTTGAATATTGCTTTGAATGTTTGAGATTTTCCAGGAAATTTTAACTTTAGACTATGTTAGCATGTCCAGTCTCCATCCAATTGAAATTATCAAGAGTTCTTTCCTGAGATTTGGTTCAAAAGCCATTCTGACTTTTAAGTTTGTCCATATTCTGCAACTACTGCAAGTAATGGAAGAGATTATACATGAGAAGTAGTCGGAAGTCAGAGAAGAGGTGAGAGTCAGATTAAAGCAGCTCTGTAATTCTCCTGCAGGACCTCTTTTATGGACTCTGATGTGGTGACATTGTATTCCCCAAAATATTGTGCACCCTAATAAACTTATCTGGGGTCAGAGAACAGAACAGCCACTAGATATAGAGGCCAGAAAATGGTGGAACACACACCTCTAATCCTATCACTTGGGAGGCAGAGATCCATCTGGATCTCTCTGAGTTTAAAGCCACACAGGAAACAGCCAGGCATGGTGACTCACACCTTTAATCCCAGGAAGTGATGGCAGAAAGCAGAAAGGTATATAAGGTGTGAGTACCAGGAACTAGAGTGGTTAAGCTTTTAGGCTTTTGAGCAGCAGTTCAGCTGAGATTCATTCTGGATGAGGATACAGAGGCTTCCAGTCTGAGGAAACAAGATCAGCTGAAGAATTGGCAAGATGAGGTGGCTGTGGCTTGTTCTGCTTCTCTGATCTTTCAGCGTTCACCCCAATACCTGGCTCCAGGTTTGTTTTTATTAATAAGACATTTCAAGATTCGTGCTACACTCTGAAGCCCATTTTAAATTACCAAGGAAGCTGCTACACCTACATTTGCTACTTCCTAGGAATTCAGTCCGAGGCAAACTCTTCACTACCATGGGAGCTACAATCTGTCTTCACTCTTTTCTTTTTGTACATCTCTCTGAGTTTTTAACAATTTTTTTCTAGACACAACTGAAAGTAACAAACCAAGTTGATTCTTTCACAATCTCATGCTACAAAATGCTGGTCTGAACAGTATCATAGAAAAATTAATGTAAATTCCAGAAGGAAGGACAGTCATGGTTGGAGAGTTCTTTGTAAAATGAATTTGATGACTTTAAAGAGAGATCAAGGCAAGAATACATAATTGGAATAAAATAATGTGTTCAATATAATAGTCTTTCTATAACAAGAGTTATACTATGAATGTTCATTCATCAATGAGAAATTTCAATAACTGGTAGAGAAATGGAAAGTGGTTAAGTGTCATATTACAATTATAAGGTATGGGAAAGAAAAAAAATAAGGTAAAACAAAAAAGGAAAGAAGGAAGGGAGATAGAAGAGGAAAGGAATTAAAGAACAAGAAAAAAAATCAAGTGAAAGATGCATCTGACAGGATACATATTTTTTTATAAAAGACGAAGTATTAGGCTAAAGAAAAGATGTCACCTATATCAAGCAAAGCATGAATGAAAACTCTCATTGTGCCATACAGTTGTGTGCATGCCTTCAGCTACTGTGGTAAAGCATGAATGAAAAATCTCATTGTGCCATACAGTTGTGTGCATGCCTTCAGCTACTGTGGTAAAGCATGAATGAAAACTGTCATTGTGCCATACTGTTGTGTGCATGCCTTCAGCTACTGTGGTAAAGCATGAAAATTTTTATTACATTTTGGTGTGTGTGTGTGTGTGTGTGTGTGTGTGTGTGTGTGTGTGTGTGTGTACAATTTGCAGAAGGTTCCCTCCTTCCACCATCTGTTTCCTGGGGATTGAACTTAGGTTGTCAGGCTTGGCAGCAGGTAAATGTACCCACACAGCCATATTGCTGAAAAGAGATACAAGCAATTTAGAAAAGTACTTAAAACTGTCCACATAAAGTAAGGTGTCAAGACCAGGAAGTCTAAAATGCAAGAGGAGTCACAAGCTATTTACAAACACATTAGATTACATAAAAAGAAAAATAAAAGGGAAAAGAAGATGAAGGAAAATGAAAGAAAGAAAGGGAGAAGAGTATGGTGATATTTTATTTGTGCTGAAATGTGATTTTATTTGTATGTTAATAAAGTTTGCCTGGAGATCAGAGGTCATAGAGAGCAGGAACAGCAGTCAGATGGTGGTAGCCCACACCCTTAATCCGATCACATGGCAGGCAGAGTCTCTGTGTGGTCAAGGACACAGCCAAGCGTAGTGAGATGAGCCTTTAATTCCAGTACCAACCATAGAGACCTGGAGGTCTGTATAGACAGGCAGTGATGAGGAAGTCGTGTAGTTGGGTTTAGAGCCAATGAGAAGGCAGAATATAAAGGCAATAAAAACACAAGTCAGGCAGGAAGAAACTCTCTGGGGAAGCGACAGCGGTTACTCTCTGATCTCTTTGGCTATTAACCTCTGTATTTGGCTCTGTGTTTCTTATTTACTAAGACTGTTTAGAATTCCATCTATAGAACAGAGAAGAAATGTGGACTTTCTTCAGCTCTTCACAGCACACAATGTGTACTCAGTCAAAACAATGCTCTTTCCACTACAATTTCTCACTTTTTTCCCTGAACGTCAACAGTTTGACACGTGCAGAAGGGTAAAAGAGTATATAAATAAGATATATCCATCTGTGCACATTTCTGCATTTGCATCTGGAGGCATTTGGTGTACACTGAAGACTCTGGCTTTCTAAAAAATCTTTCATAGCCACAGATTTTTCACTTCCACTAGATGTCAGTGTCTGATAATTCTCTGCAAAAGCCTTAGGCTATCTCTTCTTAAAATTTACTTCTCTTAACTGAATTTGTTTTTTGTTTTGTTTTGTTTTTTTGTTATTGTTTTAGCTGTGTGTGTGTGTGTGCTATTTTTAAGTTTTTAACAGAAACTTTTATTTCTTAATATGTGCATTATAGGAAATAAAACACAAGAAGCCAAGAACAAAGTTACCCAGTCACAAGCAGCTCAGTTTTATGTGTCCTTCTAGATGCTGCAACTGTACATACATTTAGGTAATTGAGATTATACAGTATGTACCATGCTTTTCCTTCACATTGTGCATATTCACCAACTAAAAACCCCATGCCCCATGAATATTTTGATAACCAAGAATACACCATGCCATCTAAATCTGTCAGACAAAATTATAACCTTGTCTTCCTTGGCAACAAAAAATTTCATAGGAAACCCAAATGGCAACAGGCCTCTAGATAGAAACACTGGAGAAAATACAATTAAAATTCTGCATTCCCTCAATGCTCAGCTTACAAGGAAACACAAAGCAACAGCCCTCACTTAGTACAGCATTCCTACGCTTATCATCAGATCTATATACTAAAATATAAGGAAGAAGAAGGCATGTTCCTGCTCAGTAAATGTATTCCTATGGAGCAGCTGAAGTTGCACCTATAGCAGAGGCTCTCAGAATGTCAATCTCAACACAACACTGCAGATTTCACCCTGTGAGCATCCCTCTGCCTGTCCATACTCAGCCACGCAACATGAATTAACTCACATTGTCTAGACGTGGCTTAACAATTCTGTGTTCAAGAGGAACATTTTCTGATGTGGAATAATCCTCCTGTATACTGTAAAGACTTTTCATTTGAATTGGTTTAATAAAATACTGATTGTCCAGTAGCCAAGCAGGAAGTATGGGCAGGGCGACCAAACTAAGAATTCTGGGAAGAGGAAGGACAGAGTCAGGAGACACTAGTCAGCCACCAAGGAAGCAAGACATCTAGAAATGAGGTAACAAGCCACAAACCACATAGCAAAGCATAGGTAAGAAATATGGGTTAATTTAAATGTAAAAGCTAGCTAATAATAAGCCTGAGCCATCGGGCAAGCATTTATAATTAATATAAGCCTCAGAGTGGTATTTGGGAAGTGACTGCAGAATGGGACAGGACAGAGAAAAGGCCCCATTTACCATTTTCTATTGATTCTACCATATTTACCAGCTATACCGTTAACCATATGCTCTCCTTTAGGACATTTATAAAGTTCAGACATTGCGGAATAAACTTTATACACAATAAACATGGGATTTCTTTTTATTTTTACCAGAAATGTACATATGGATTCCTGGGTACAACTGTATACTGTCTGGTAGATATGGTGGTACTAGCAAAGAGTCCTTCCCTCATCCATCCTCTTCTCTGCCCAGTTCCAGTTCAGGATGATGCCTGTGAGAGGATTAACAGTCTACACCCAGAAGAAGAAAGCCTTTCAAAGACTAGGACATTTATAGTGGTTATTTTGCTACTTCTAACATCCTTTGGGCACTGGGACTTAGCCTCTAATACCTGGCAGCATTAATAGATGTTGTCTCAAAACAGTAAGAAAATGGGCATAGCAGACTAGTAGGGTGGATCAGCAGGTAAAAATGCTTGCCACCAAGTTGGTGGCCTGAGTTTGATCTCCAGGATCCACATGATAGAGAAAACTGATTCACAAATTGTCTTTTAGCCTCCACACAAGTACAGTGGCACACATGGGCTCACGTGCACATACTAATTCATAAATGTAAAAAAATGCATGATATGGTAAAAATAGAAGGCTCACAACCCCTTTTAAGGCTTGTTTTGTTATTTCATAGGAATGGTGACACTAGGGGAATTGAATTGTTAAACTTGGTCTTTGAGCAGATCCTATTACCAGGTAGTGGAGGTGTAGTAGGGGAAAGAATAATTCAGAGAATAGGGCACTGTACCTGTTGGTTGATTCAGTTTGTATAGCCATTGTTTAGGTGTGCATTTGAATTAAAATTGTTCTTATATTGACTATTCCTTCACCCTTCACCCACCGTCTCCCCATCACCATCTCTATCCTCACCATAAATCTCTCTCTCTCTCTCTCTCTCTCTCTCTCTCTCTCTCTCTCTCTCTCTCTCTCTCTCTCTCTCTCTCTCTCTCTCTCTCTCCCCTTTGGGTGGCCCACTAAAATTTTGGGGTAGGTGATCTTGGAGCTATCTATTGGAGACTGCTGGGTCTTTTAAACTTCTTTCTATGACTCCGATTGTCCAATAAACAAGAAAACACATGATGACACACATAAGAAAAGAAGTGATAAATTTTTTTTTCGAAGCTGAGGACCGAACCCAGGGTTTTGTGCTTGCTAGGCAAGCACTCTACCACTGAGCTAAATCCCCAACCACAAGTGATTAATTTTATGTAGCCCATTTTTAAGTCATTATTTTGATATTTACTTGGAATATGAACAGAAATATTAGCATATATGTTCATATATATTCGATCTGTATTGTGAATATATAATAACCATGCATATTTAGTATCTTCAAGTAACAACTGGAAGATTGAAGTTGTCTTTTTCTTCCAGTATCACTTTTCGCAAAATATAATTTTGGAGATGGAGAAAGTAAGAAAGGAGGGGCATGAATGAGGGAAGACAGAAATCCTATCTGTATCCAAACTATGACCATTAAATAGCTGGTTCTACCAAAACTTTGTGCCTTCAGCTGACAATGAAATAGCATGTATGCATGGGGGCACAGATGGAACTGGCCCCTGGCCATGTAAATATTCTAGAGATTCGTTAATCCATGACTGCTTTTGTGAACTAGCTAAGACTGGCTACATCTATTTTTTTGAAGAATTTTCTGTGAAATTATTTCTTTTTCCAATTGCAAATACAGTCTCCTTTATGGGAAACTGTAGTTATATGCTGTAACTATAAAATCTATTCAGTTAACAAAAATCTATTTATCACAGCTTTCTATGAGGCACTATGAATGAGGAAACAATAATATATTCAAAACAGTTCCTTTTTCAAAAGCCTATAATTAACCACCTAAAGAAATTACATTTTAGAGTCAAAGTTTGGTAATTTACAAGTGCTTGAAATCCATACACGATAATAAGGCAACATTTAATAACTGTGCAAAAAAAACCCTCACTGACACCTCTAATATAGAGAAAATCAGATCTTATTAATGGAATTTTTCATAAAGTTAGTGAAACCCTTAGAAAAATGTTCATGCAGGCTATGGAATTAGTTGAAAGTGTATGGTGATGGTCATTTACAAAATATTAGCATTCACTCTTTAGAAAATGTACTAAGGCCAGACAAGAGTTCAGAAGCATCCATGTGCATGTGAACCTTTCTCTCTCTCTCTCTCTTTTTTTTTTTCGTTTTTTGAGACAGGGTTTCTCTGTGTAGCTTTGCACCTTTCCTGGGACTCACTTAGTAGCCCAGGTTGGCCTCGAACTCACAGAGATCCACCTGGCTCTGCCTCCCGAGTGCTGGGATTAAAGGCATGCGCCACCACCGCCCGGCCCTTTTTCTCTCTTTGCTAATGAATAGAATGCTCAGAGCAGAGCTGTCTCTCAGGCAGAATGATGAAGTGACTGCAAAAATGTCTATGTATGGACAGCCAAAAGGTTCAATGTAAAGCTCATGTTCAAAAGACAACTCATTCAACCTTCATGTTGTATTATGATTTTCATGAAATCTCTAGTTTCTTTAACTGGATATTTAGTTCAATAACCTCCTAGGGTGCTGAAAGAAAAATTATCCATGGACTTTCAGAGTTTACACATGAAACCATAAAAGTAATTTTTTTGTCATTTCCCTTTCTTTCCCTCCCTTTCTTTCTTTTTGTCTTTCTTTCTTTCTTTCTTTCTTTCTTTCTTTCTTTCTTTCTTCCTTCCTTCCTTCCTTTCTTTCTTTCTTTCTTTCTTTCTTTCCTTTTCTTTCTCTCTCTCTTTCTTTCTTTCTCTCTCTCTCTTTCTTTCTTCCTTCCTTCCTTCCTTTCTCTCTCTCTCTCTCTCTCTCTCTCTCTCTTTCTCTTTCTTTCTTTCTCTTCAAGGTCACTCTTATAACCAAGGATGACTTGAACCTCAGTCTGTAGTTTAAAGTAACCTCAAACTCAGGGCAGTCCTCGTGTGTCAGTTCTCCAGGCCTTAGACTACAGACATATACTACTGCTCTTGGTTTTGAATTTGATTCTGAGTTTTCATTCATTTTGAGGAATGATATCTACAAAATGCGTGGTAAGGTTAACTTCCAAGAAAATAATCAGAAATGTATGTGTATACTCATTTAATAAGATAAAATACTGGTCAATATGCACCAAAATTATATATTTGAGAGAGCAAGCCATAAATTTTAAGATAAGTAATTATCAAGTACATTACTTAGCTGGAATAACCAGGAGTAGAGGTTGGGACACTACCCAATTCACCTGTAGGGTTCAAAAACTCTTAAGACAACTGAAAGAATACTTACAGTAATAAACAATCACACCTATTTGTATATAATATTATATGAAGTCTTAAAACATATAAAAGAAAATAATTGTTAATTCCTGTAATGATAGTAGTATGTGTGTATTTCTCTTCTTTGAGGTTTACTTCTGTGGGGTTATCTATTACCTATGTTTTTGTGGGTGTATCTGACTTCCTTAGGTTAGAATTTTCCTTCTAGTGCTTTCTATAGGGCTGGATTTGTGGATAGATGTTGTTTAAATTTTGTTTTGTCTTAGAATGTCTTCTTTACTCCATCTATGGTGATTGAAAGTTTTGCTGGGTATATTAGTCTAGGCTGGCATCCATGGTCTCTTAGTGTCTGCACTACATCTGTCCAGGACCTCTGGGTTTCAAAGTCTCCATTGAGAAGTCAGATGTTATTCTGGTGGGTCTGCCTTTATAAGTCACTTGGCCTTTTTCCTTTCCTGCTCTTAATATTCTTTATTCTGTATATATAGTGGTTTAATTATTATGTGGCACAGGAACTTTTTTCGGGAGTCTAGTCTGTTTGGGGTTCCGTAGGCTTCCTGTATCTTCATAGGTATTTCCATCTTTAAGTCAGGAAAGTTTTCTTCTATGATTTTGTTGAATATATTTTCTATGCCTTTGAGTTAGTTAGTATTCTTCTACTTCTTCTATCCCTGTTATTCTTAGGTTTGGCTTATTCATGGTGTCCCAGATTTCCTGAACATTTTGTGTTATGACTTTTTTGGCTTTGCTATTTTCTTTGACTGATGAATCTATTTCCTCTATTGTATCCTCTACACCAGAAATTCTCTATTCCATCTTTTGTACTCTCTTGGTTATGCTTGCAGCTTTGTTTCCTGTTCATTTACTCAGATTTTCTATTTCCAGCATTGCTGTGGATATTGCTCTGTATGCTGTGAATGTGTTGCTCTGATTTTTTTTATAAATAAAATGCTGATTGGCCAGTAGCTAGGAAGGAAGTATAGTATAGGCAGGTGAGAGAGATTTGTCCTGACCACCAGCAGGCTGGGACATAGGAAAACATCAGAAACAAATGTCATCCAACTTGAGTTTCCACCTAATTTCCTACTTCATGTCTCATGTGGGCAGTGAGACATCACAATATGCAGGCTTGAGATACTCTATGGAGGGTTCATGGCATGTGGGCTCTACCTATGCCACGTGACACAGAGGTGTCTCCAAGCTGTGTACTATGCTGTGTGGTAGATATAGTTCTTTCTAGTTTAAAAAAATGGTTTCTGGGCTACACACTGCTTTGATAGAGGCGTAGACCCACTGCTTCCCAGAGTCTGGTAGTGAGAATGGATCCTCCGAAGCTGATGGTAAATGTAGCTCTGCCATGTTGAAAACCTGAATTGGGCAGAGCCAGCAGCCAAGGCTTCAGCTTCACTATTAGCCACTGCAGTTTAAAGCAATAGACAGATTCAGATAAAATAGTTTACAATATGTGTAAAAATGTATGTAGGCTTGAAAGAGAGACAAAAAAAATATACAGTTATATAAAGAAACAGATAGTTTTAAAAATAAAGTATTTAAAGAGAAAGTAAAATATAAAAAATAAGCCATGTAAAGATAAACATCACACAGAGAATCTGGATTGTGTTGTCTTTGGGATTTTTAACTGCAGAAAGACATTTGATTGTAAAGGCTGCTCAGTTAAACCAATATGTATATTTCAAAGGTACCTTCACTTCAAAATTTGGATCTAAGGATGTGTTGCTTTGGAAAGGAGGTTCTGCTTTTGTTTCCACATAAAGCAAGAGGCTGTGGATTTGTTCCAGGTTAAGATGGATCAGATTTGACCAGCCAAGACCCTCTAAAAGGTCTCTGATAACACTCTGGCCCAGATGATCCAACATCCAGAATGGTTTCAAAGCAATTGGCTCAGACAATACAGCCACACAGACTACTCCATAATCCTAAAATTTTCTTTGTGTTCCCATAAGAATACAACGGCCTCATCCAGCAGGAAGTAGTATGAGAAGCTATGCCCAAATTCCCAAATAAGCCAAGCTGACTTTGGAGATTAAATTGGCTCACTCCTTCTCTAAACCCAAGCATACTGCTAAAAGAAAAGGTTGAGAGATTCTTTTGTCCCTTATCAAAAGAGCCCTCTGGCGTGGGACAGAGAAAAACCAATATTTTTATCTAAAGCAGGTTGATTATAAATGCGATCTCTTTCTAAAGACGAAAAGATAATAGTATAGCTATGATAGGATGAAAGGGTAGATTAATGAACCCACTTTTAAAGACCAACAACTTGTTTAGAAATGTTTACATTGTTATGGATTTTAGTTTATTGATACAAGTTTAAACTTAATCTTGTTATTATATATATATACATATATTTCTACTCTCATTTGAGGTATTATGTTTATGTAACTCAGTTAGATTATAATGGATAATTAAAAATACAGACTAATAATTAGTTTTCTATGATAGTCAAACTTATGGTCATGTTAAGTTTTCTAGGTATACATAGATATATTTCAATTAGGTAGGTAATCTTCAAACACTTCAAAGACCTACAGAATATGGCATTTAAAATGTTTTAAAATTTTAGACTTTTTAGACAGTAAGACATGTCTGCTCCTGGCAACACTGATTTACTTCAGAGAGGAGGATGGGCATCGAAGACACGCTATATGGAATTTATATTCTTCTTGGCAAAAATAGTCATTTGGGCAAGAAACTGTTCTTGGCTGGACTGCTTGATAAAATGATGTATCGACTGGACATGCAGGACCCATAACTTTCAGGTGACCACTGAACTTTGCTTGGTGGAATGGTCCTTCAGGTTCCTGCTTCACAGATGAAACTGCCAGACATTCTACAGGACACAGAGAAAAGTGACTGGGAGACTCTTGACCTGTGGGCTGATGTTGGATGCCCCAACATTACAGAGGAACTTAGGGTGACTGTCCAGGCAGGCAGCTATCTCTATCATTCTAGATTTTTGGAAATTGCCTATAATGCATTTCCTATTTACTTAGGTAATATTATATCCTTCTGAGGTCTTTGATGTAGTTGAAGACTAGTTAGCTATAATTTCCATAGTTATGATAAAAGATAAGTTAGATATGAAACCTTAGACTCACAAATATAAGATAGATAGGATATCTCCTTTAATTTTGCCAAACACAAATAGGCTAGATATTATAAATAGACTAGGTATTGTTAAGGATTATGTCCTTAATTACATCATCAGACTGCAATGGCGTCCCAGCCTAAAAAGTGGGCATGCCCTCTCTGTGCTCTCTCTTCCGGCACTCTCTCCTTCTGTATTCTCTCCCCTCTGCATGTGCTCTCTCTCTCTCTCTCTCTCTCTCTCTCTCTCTCTCTCTCTCTCTCTCTCTCTCTCTCTCTCTCCCTCCCTCCCTCTCCCTCTCCCTCTCCCTCTCCCTCTCCCTCTCTCCCCTCTCTTTCCCTCTCTCTCCTAATAAAGCTCTAGAAAGGTAACCATGGCTCCTGATTCTTCCACTACTGCAACATTCAGCACTCTCCTCCATCAGCATGGCTGCTGCAGGGGCGGCCAGCTCCAAGTGCCACCACTTAACCAACAGGTATTGTAACTATGATTCTTGCTTGATAATTGTTTTGTTATATGTAATTTTGCTACGTTAAAGTTAAAACCTTCCTTTTTGGAAAAAAAAAAAAAGAAAAGGGGAAGTGCTGTGGATATCGCTCTGTATGCTGTGAATGTGTTGCTCTGATTTGGTTGATAAATAAAATGATGATTGGCCAGTAGCCAGGCAGGAAGTACAGTATAAGTGGGTGAGAGAGATTTGTCCAAACCACTGGCAGGCTGGGACACAGGAAAACTTCAGCAACACAGCATTTCCTCTGTTTGTGTCTTCTTTATTGTTTCTATTTCGCTTTTCAGGTCTTGAATGTTTCCCTTATTGGAGTAATTATTTTGGCCACTCCACATAGTTAAAAGGATATTTATTTAATGGCGTAACTCACAAATTAAATGAAAGGTAGGTCGCAGGGTCTGGGGAAGGTGTATCACAGTCCAGTGGTGTTCTCCGGAGCTCTGCACAGTCCACCTTCACCATTCAGCATCCCAGCACAGAGAGAGCACACAGAGAGAGCGCTGGCCCATCCAGCTCTCGGGTCTCCAGGCGCCTCCCCTTGCCCTGCCTCATAGGCATGACAGTTGCCAGAGTCTCAGTGGGGGTTGGAACTTCCAGATCCAAGCTGGAATGGCTACCCACTACATTCTCTTATATGTTTAATTGCTTTTTCATGGTTTTCTTGGCTTTCTTTAAGGGATGTATTGATTTCTTCCAATTTTTTGTTTGTCTTTTCCTCAATTTCTTTAACAGAATTTTTCATTTGATCTTTAAAGGACTCTAGCATCATCATGAAGTTATTTTTAAGGTCACTTTCCTCTGCTTCTACACTGTGATGTTCAAGTCTTGCTGTTGTAGAAGGGTTAGGTTCTGGTGATGTCGTATTGCTCTTCATGTTGTATTTTTGCACTGGTGTCTATCCATCTTTTCCTCCAATAGGTGCAAGAGATACCTGTGTCTGAGCAAGCTGCTATTGGTCCAATCGGTGCTTGCTGTGTCTGTGCCTCAGGAGGCCCCTCTGTGACCAGTCTTAGCTCTTGGTTTAATTGGAGCTGGCAGATTCTGTATCTCAGGGAGCTGCTTTTGATCCAATCCAAACTAGCTGATTCTGTGGCTCAGGGAGCCACTTTTGGTCTTATTGGAGCTCTTGGTACAGTCATAGCTGACAGATTCTGTGCCTCAGGAAGCCTCTCTTGGTCCAATGACAGTCATCAGGTTCTGGGTCTCAGAAAGTCACTTCTGGTCCAATGAGATCTGGCAGATTCTGTGTCTCAGGAAGTTACTCTTGGTCCAATAAGAGCTGACAGTTTGGTTTCTGCATCTCAGGAAGTTCCTGGGGTCACAGGTGGATGGGTATTGGGATAGAGCATGGAACTTATAGATTGCATGGTCCAATGAGGGGTTTGGGGGGAGCTTCACACAGGAGTTTTCCCTTTTGGCTGGCAACTGGGACAGAGTTGGGTAGGGGTTCCCAGGGACTGATTGTGTCACAGGGCCTGAGTCCTAGAGGCTGGACTCTCTGGGTGTGAGAAGAGTCACTCACCTCTTTGTCCAATGAGAGCTGGTCATTAATATCCCTTAATATCAGTGGACTTAATTCACCTATAAAAATACATAGGCTAATGGAATATATACAAATCAGGACCCATCCTTCTGCTGCATATAAGAAACACACCTCAACTACAAAGACAGATGCTACCTAAGAGTAAAAGGCTGGGAAAAGACACTGCAATCAAATGGACTTAAAAAACAAGCTGGTGTAACTGTCCTAATATCTAACAAAATAGACTTCAAACTAAAATCAATCAAAAGAGATTAAGAAGGACTTTACATACTCATCACAGCAAAGATCTACCAAGATGAACTTTAAATTTAGAACATTTGTGCCTCAAAGACAAGGGCACCCACATATGTAAAAGGAACATTACTAAAGCTTAAATCATATATCAAACCCCACCAATAATAATGGGAGACTTCAATATCCCACTCTCACCAATGGACAGATCTGCCAGACAGAAACTTAACAGAGAAATAAGGGACCTAACTGATGTTATGACTCAAATGGACTTAATGGATATACACAGAATATTAAACCCTAACAAAAAAAGAATATACCTTCTTCTCAGCACCCCATGGAAACTTCTCTAAAACTGACCACATACTCAGTCACAAAGCAAATCTCAACAGATACAAAAAAGTTGGAATAACCTCCTATATTTTATCAGACCATCATGGCTTAGAGTTAGATTTCAACAACAACAAAAATTACAGAAAGCCTACAATCTCATGGAAACTGAATAATACTCAACTGAATCACCAATGAATCATCAAGGAAGAAATAAGAAAGAATTTAAAGACCTCCTACAATTTAATGTAAATGAATATAATCCATACCCAAACTTATGGGATGCTATGAAAGCAGTGCTAAGAGGAAAATTCATAGCACTAAATGCCCACATAAAGAAGTTGGAGAAATCTCACATTAGTGACTTAACAGCACACCTAAAAGCTCTAGAACAAAAAGAAGCAAAGTCACCCAGGAGGAATAGATGCCAGGAAATCATCAAATTGAGAGCTGAAAACAATAAAAAAGAAACAAAGAAAACAATACAAAAAAATCAATGAAACAAAGAGTTGGTTCTTTGGGAAAATCAACAAGATAGCCAAGCCCTTATCCAAATTAACAAAATCAGAAATGAAAAGGGAGACATAACAACAGACAATGAGGAAATCCAGAGAACCTTCAGGTCATACTTCAAAAACTTATACTTCACAAAATTGGAAAATCTAAAAGACAAGAACAATTTTCTGGATAGGTACTTGTAATATTTTATTTGTATGTTAATGAAGTAAGTTTGCATGGAGATCAGAGGTCGTAGCCAGTCATAAACAGAAATCAGGCAGTGGTAGCACATGCCCTAATCAGATCACATGGCAGGAAGAGTCTCTGTGTGTTCAAGGACACAGCCAAGTATGGTGACTCACGCCTTTAAACCCAGTACCAACCATAGAGACCTCGAGGTCTGTATAGACAGGCAGTGATGAGGAAGTGAGGTGGCTGGGCTAAGAGCCAATGAAAAGAAAGAACAGCAAGACAATAAAGGTGCAGGTTAGACAGGGAGAAGGTGGTTCTCTTGGGAGAAGCTACGGTGGTGTGGTGAGTAAGGTTAGCTGATGGCTATCACTCTTTCCCTGATCTCCATGGCTTTCACACCTATATTTGGCTCTGTGTTTCTTATTTAATAAAACTGTTTAGATATTTTCTACAGGTACTACATACCAGAGTTAAATCAAGAACAAATGAACAATTTAAATAGACCAAGGAAATAGAAACAGTCATTAAAATACTCCCAACCAAAAAAAAGCAGAGGACCATATGGTTTCTATGCAAAACTATACCAGATTTTCAAAGACAATACCAATACTCCTCAAATTGTTTCACACAATAAAAACAGAAGGAATATCACTAAACTCCTTTTATGAAGCTATACTTACTCTGAATCCCAAGCCACACAAATATGCAACAAAGAAAGAGAATTACAGACCAGTCTCCCTCATGAACACTGATGCAAAAATACCCAATAAAATATTGGCAAACTGACTCCAAGAACACATCAGAAGAATTATCCACCATGATCAAGTAGACGTCATCCTAGAGATGCAAAGATGGTTTAATGTTTAAAAACCTGCCAATGTAATACACCATATAAACAACCTGAAAGAAAAAAATCAAATGATCCTTTCATTAGATGCTGAAAAGGCCTTTGACAAAGTTCAACATCCCTTCATAATAAAGGTTATGGAGAGAACAGGAATACAAGGAACATACCTAAAGGCAATTTACAGCAAGCCAACAGCCAACATCAAATTAAATGGGTAGAAACTCAAAGAAATTCCACTAAAATCAGGAACAAGACAAGGCTGTCCACTGTCCCCATGTTTACTCAATATAGTACTCTAAGTTCTAGCTAAAGCAATAAGACAACAAAAGGAGATCAAGGAGATGCAAATTGGAAAGGAAGAAGTCACATTTTCACTATTTGCAGGTGATATGATAGTATCCATAAGAGGCCCAAAAATTCTACCAGAGAACTCCGACAGCTGATAAGCACCTTCAGTAATGTGGCAGAATACAAGATTAACTCAAAAAAATCAGTAGCCCTCCTATACACAAGTGATAAATGGGCTGAGAAAGAAATCAGAGAAAAAACACCCTTTAAAATAGCCACAAACAATGTAAAATACCTTGAGGTAACTCTAACTAAGCAAGTGAAAGACCCCTATGACAAGAACTTTAACTCACTGAAGAAAGAAAGTGAAGAAGATATCAGAAAATAGAAAGATCTCCCATGCTCATGGATAGGTAGGATTTACATAGTGAAAAAGGCAATTTTAGCAAACACAATCTACAGATTCAATGCAATCCCCATCAAAATCCCAACACAATTCTTCACAGACCTGGAGAGAACAAAACTCAACATAATTTGGAAAAACAGAAAACCCAGGATAACTAAAAGAATCCTGTACAACAAAGTCACTTCTGGAGGTATCACCATCCCTGACATCGAACTCTACTATAGAGCCATAGTAATAAAAAAAAGCTTGGTATTAGCATAAAAGCTGACATGGGGACCAATGGAATCAAATTGAAGACCCTGAAATTAACCCACACACCTATGAACAACTGATTTTTGACAAAGAAGCCAAAACTGTACAATGGAAAAAAGAAGGCATCTTCAACAAATGGTGCAGGCATAACTGGATGTCAACATGTAGAAGATTGCAAATACATCCATATCCATTGCCATGCACAAAACTCAAATCCAAGTGGATCAAGACCTCAATATAAAAGCAATTACACTAAATCTGATAGAAGAGAAAGTAGGAGGTAGTTTTCAATGCATTCGCACAGGAGACCACTTGCTAAATATAATACCAATAGAACAGACACAGAGAGAAAAAATTAATAAATGAGATGTCCAGAAACTGAGAAGATTCTGTAAGGCAAAATGACAGAATGGGAAAAGATTTTCATCAACCCCACATCCGACAGAGGGCTGATCTCTGAAATATATAAAGAACTTAAGGAAATAGACTTGAAAATAACAAACAATCCAATTAAAAAATGGGCTATAGAGCTAAACAGAGAATTCTCAAAGGAAGAATTTCAAATGACCAAAAGACATTTAAGGAATTTCTCAACATCCTTAGTCATCAGGGAGATGCAAATCAAAATGACTCTGAGATACCATCTTACACCTGTCAGAATGGCTAAGATCAAAAGCACTGCACACAGCTTATGTGGGAGAGGATGTGGAGCAAGGGGAACACTCCTCCACTGTTGGTAAGAATGCAAACTTGTATAGCCACTTTGGAAGTCAGTGTAGTGGTTTCTCAGAAAATTAGGAATCAATCTTCCTCAATACCCAGCTATACCACTCTTAGGCATATACTCAAGGAATGTTCTATCATACCATAATGACACATGGTCAACTATGCTCATAGCAGCATTATTTGTAATAGCCAGAACCTGGAAACAACCTAGATGCCTCTCGTCTGAAGAATGGATTAAGAAAATGTGGTACATATACATAATGGAGTACTACTCAGCAGAAAGAAATGACACCATGAAGTTTGCAGGCAAAATAGAAAATATCATCCTGAGTGAAGTAACCCAGACTCAGAAGGACAAATATGGTATATGTCTACTCATAAGTGGATACTAGAAGTAAAGCAAAGGATAACCAGACAACAACTAGCAAACTCCAGAGAAGCTAGCTAACAAGGAAGACCCAAAGAAGGATGCATGGATCCCACTTGGAAGTGGGAAATAGTTGAGATATCCATGAGCAAAATGGGGTTGAAGGGTGGGCAATGGAGGGTAGGGCATGGGCGATGAGAACATAAGGGAATAGTAAGGTTAAGCTGGAACATGGATAGAGTGGGAAAGCAATGATAAAGATACCATGATGGAGGGAGATATTATGGGGATAGAGAGAAACCCAGTGCTAGGGAAATTGCTGGGAATCCCCAAGGATTACCCCAACTTATACTACTAGAAATAGTGGAGAGGGTGCCGGAACTATACTGGCTTGCCCCAGTGATCAGACTGATGAATGCCCTCTCATCACAGAGTTTCTCTCCAATGATTGATGAAGGCAGATGAAGATATCCACAGCCAAACACCATGCAGAGCTCCAAGAGTCCAGTTGGAGAGAGAAGAGGGAATCTATGAGCAAGTGTATCAGGATCATGATGGGGAAACCTGCAGAGACTATCAAATCAAACGAGTGGGAACTCATGAAAGTTGGATCAATGGCTATGGAGCCTGCATGGGACTGGACTAGGCCCTCTACACTATGAGGCAATGTTATAGCTTGATTTGCTTGGGGGCTACATGGCAGTAGAATCAGAATACATCCCTGGTGCATTAGGGGGCTTTTTGGAGCCCACTACCTATGAGGGATCACCTCGTACAGCCTTGAGGCATGGGGAAGAGCTTGGACTTGCCTCTATTAGATGTGCCTCCTCCTGGGAGGTCTTGCCTGCTTGTGGGAGGGAATGGGGGGTCAGTTGAGGGGGAAGGCTAGGGCAGCTGGAGGATGGAAGAGGGGATCTCTGGTGTGTAAAATGAAAAAAACAATTAATAAAAAAAATAAAATAAAATGAATGATTGACATCTAAAATGTTTTTCTTGTTTTTCAGTTTGTCTCAATTGTCTTTAATAATTATATAATTGTTTTTTATTTCCACAGATTTAATTATTACAAATTATATGGAATGATCTTTTCATGTTTATGATCAAGAAATAATCTGATAACCAAAACTAGGCTCCTCTTGAAGGCCTTTTTAAAGAACAAAAGTTCTTTAAAAAAAATAATGTTCTCCTTGTTCAAATCATAGTTAGGTTGCATGTTATTAAGACTTGATAAACATAGATTCTAACATTCCCAGGGGACAAACCCTTATAGAAAACATCCTGTTCCTATCCCCACCCACCCTAGGTCCACCTATAAGATCTCGTCTATTTCCCTTCCCAGGGAGATCCATACATCACCGCCCCACCCCTTGAGTCTTGCTTGTTATTTAACCTCTCTGGGTTTGTAAATTTCAGCATGATTATTCATTACTTAACAGCTAATATCCACTTATGAGTACATACCATGTTTGTCTTTCTGGGCATGGGTTATCTTACTTAAGATTATTTTTCTTAGTTCCATCCATTTGTCCGCATATTTCATGATGTCATTGTTTTTAACATTGTACTAATGTTCCACACATTATTTATCCATTCTTCAGTTGAGGAACATCTAGGTTGTTTCCAGGTTCTGCCTATCATGAATAAAGATGCTATGAACATAGTTAAGCAAGTGTCCTTGTGGTAGGGTGGAGCGTCCTATGGGTATATGCCCAAGAATGGTATGCCTGGGTCTTGAGATAGATCAATTCCCAATTTCTTGAGGAACTGAAATATTAATTTCCATAGTGGCCATACAAGTTTACATTCCTACCAACATGGACAAGTGTTCCCCTTGCTCCACATCTTCTCCAATATAAGCTTTCTTCAGTGTTTTTTATCTTAGCCATTCTGACAGCCGTAAAGATGTAATCTCAAAGTAGTTTGATTTACATTTTGCTGATGGCTAAGGATATTAAACATTTCTTTAAGTGTTTTTCAGCAATTTCAGATTCCAGTGCTGAGAATTCTGTGTTTAGATCTGTACCCCATTTTCTAATTGGATTATTTTGTTTGTTCATGTCTAGTCGCTTGAGTTCTTTCTGTATTTTGAGATCAGCCCTCTGTCAGATGTGGGGTTGCTGAAGATCTTTTCCCATTCTGTAGGCTGCCATTTTATCCTATTGATAGGGGCCTTTGCCTTACAGAAGCTTTTTAGTTTCATGAAATCCAATTTACTAATTGTCAGTCTTAGTACCTGAGTTATTAGTGTTCTATTCAAGAAGTTGTCTCCTGTGCCAATACATTCAAGACTTTCCCCTACTTTCTCTTCTATTAGGATCAGTGTATCTGGTTTTATGTTGAGGTGTTTGATCTACTTTTAGTTGGGTTTTGTGCAGGGTAATAGATATGGAATCTATTTGAATTCTTCTACCTGCTGACATCCAGTTAGACTAGCACCATTTGTTGAAGATGTTTTGTTTGTTCTATTTTGTATTTCTGGCTTCTTTAAAAAGAGTCAGGTGTCCACAGATATGTGGATTTACATCTGGGTATTTGATCTGATTTCTTTCATCAAATTGTCTATTTTATGCCAATATGATGCAGTTTTTATTACTACAGCTCTGTAGTACAGCATGTGATCAGGGATGGTGATACTCTGAGAAGTTCTTTCATTGTATAAGATTGTTTTAGCTATCCTGGGTGTTTTGTTTTTCCATGTAAAGTTGAGTGTTGTTTTTTCAAGGTCTGTAAAAAGTTGTAAAGCTGGGCGGTGGTGGCGCACACCTTTAATCCCAGCACTCGGGAGGCGGAGCCTGGCGGATCTCTGTGAGTTCGAGGCCAGCCTGGGCTACCAAGTGAGTTCCAGGAAAGGCGCAAAGCTACACAGAGAAACCCTGTCTCGAAAAAATAAAATAAAATAAAAAATAAATAAAAAATAAAAAGGTTATATTGGAATTTTGATGGGGACTGTAGTGAATCTGTAGACAGCTTTTTGTAAGACGGCCAATTTACTATGTTAATCCTACTGATCCGTAAGCATAGGAGGTTATTCCAACTTCTGATGACTTTTTCAATTTCCTTTTTAAAGAGTTGAAGTTTCTGTAATACAAGCCTTTCTCTTGCTTGCTTAGAATGACACCAAGATATTTTAAATGATTTGTGGCTATTGGAATGGGTGTTGGTGCCCTGATTGCTTTCTCAGCCCATTTGCCATTTGTATATAAGAAGGCTCTGGTTGGTTTTGTTTGTTTGTGGTTTCTTTTATCCAGTCACTTGACTAAAGGTGTTTCTCAGTTGTAGTGGATCCCAGGTAGAATTTTTGGGGCAGCTTATTTATACTATCATATCATCTGCAAGGAACAATACATGAACTTCTTCTTTTCCAAAAAGACAATTTCTCCTTCAGTTGTCTGATTGTTCCTGCTAGAACTTCAAATACTATATTGAATAGATACGGAGAAAAAGGACAGCAACTTTTTGTGTTATTCTTGATTTTAATGGGATTGTTTTAAGTTTCTCTCCACTTAATTTGATGTTAGTTATCAGCTTTCTATAATTTCCTTTATTATGTTTAGGTATGTTCCTTGTATACCTCATGTCTCCAAGACTTTTATCATGAAGGGGTGTTGAATTTTCTCAAAGAATTTTTGATCATCTAAAGAGATGATAATGTGTTTTTTTTTCTTTCAGTTTGTTTATAAGGTGGATTACATTGACAGATTTTTGTATGTTGAACCATCACTGCATCTCTGGGATGAAGTCTACTTCATAATTTTGGATAATCTTTTTGATGTATTCTTAGATTCAGTGTTTGAGCATTTTATTAAGTAGTTATGCATCTAGGTTCATGAGCAAAATTGATCTATAATTATCTTCCTTTGTTGAGTGTTTGTGTGGTTTGGTTTTCAGGGTAACTATGGCCCCATAAAATGAATTTGGCAATATTCCTTTTGTTTATATTTTGTGGAATAAATTGAGAAGGTTTGGGGTTAACTCTTTGAAAATATGGAAGGATTCTGTGCTAAAACAGTCTGGCCCTGGGCTTCTTCCTGGTTGGGAGAATTTTAATGACAGTTTCTACTTCCTTATGGTTATTAGTCTATATATATTGTTTATCTGATCTGTATTGAACTTTGATAAGTGGTATCTAATGAGAAAATAATCTATTTCTTTTAAATTTTCCAATTTTGTGGAGTATGGGTTTTTGAAGTATGATCTAATGATTCTTGGGATTTCCTCATTGTCTGCTGTTATGTCCCCCTTTGTTTCTAATTTTTGTTAATTTGTATATTCTCTCTGTGTCTTTTAGTTAGTTATGATAAGGTTTGTCTATCTTCATTCTCTTAAATAACCAACACTTTGTTTCATTGATTCTTTGTATTGGTCTCTTTGTTTCTATTTTATTGATTTCAGCCCTCAGGTTGATTATTTCCTGCAGTCTAGTCCTCTTGGATGAGGTTGTTTGCTTCTTTTTATTCTAGAGCTTTTAGGAGTGCTATTCAGTTGCTGGTATGAGATCTCTCCAATTTTTCTATGTAGGAACTTAGTACTATGAAATTTCAGTCTGATTGTCATTTGCTTTATATCTAGGATCCACTTATGATTGAGTACATACCATGTTTGTCCTTCTGAGTCTGGGTTACCTAACTCAGGATGACATTTTCTAGTTCCATCTATTTGCCTGTAAATTTCATGATGTCATTGTTTTTCTCTGCTGAGAAGTACTCCATTGTATATATGTACCACATTTTCTTGATCCATTTTGCAGTTGAGGAGCATCTAGGTTGTTTCCACATTCTGGATATTATGAATAATGCTTCTATAAACATAGTTGAGCATATATCTTTGTGGTATGATTGAACATTCCTTGGGTATATGCCCAAGAGTGGTATGGATGGTTCTTGACTAGATTGATTCCCAATTATCTGAGAAACCACCATGCTGATTTCCACAGTGGTTGTATGACTGGCTTAAAATAAGTTTTGGATTTGCTCATTCATTGGACAAGCTTTAGTGAAATATTTTACTCTTAAGATAAGAATCTGTACTATATTAAGCTGATGAAAGAAAATGTTGGCCATACTTTCAGAAGAGGAGGCTAAAATCATTTTAGATTGTGGAAATGTTTATAGAAAAATGTCTGCCATAAACAAAACAGTGAAGAGGAAGATGAATAAGAATCTCACTTACACAACTTAAGTAAAACATAGGTTTCTTCTGTATCCCAGAATCCAGTCAATATTTATATGTATAATTCAGCTATCATTTGGCTTAAAAGAGCTTATTGGGAAATGTTATCATTTTTACTATTTTCTACAGAGAAAATATTTTTCTGTTTAATATAACCCTGGACTTTTGAATTATAACCTGTTTTTATGTTGAAAAAAAGAAAAGAAAAGAAATTTCCCCTTAGCACCACTTTCATTGTGGCCCATAAGTCTGGGTATGTTTTAAATCTATTTTCATTGATTTTTAAAAGGTCTTTAATTTTTTCTTTATTTTTGCCTTGACCCAGTAGTCATTCAGTAGAGAATGTTCAGTTTCCATGAATTGTAAGCATTCCATTGTTTCTGTTGTTATTGATATTCAGCTTTAATCCATTGTGGTCTGATAGGGTGCAGGGGGTTATTTCAGCTTTTTCATATCTGTTGAGACATGCTTTGAGTTTTACACTGTGGTCAGTTTGTGAGACTGTTCAGTGAGGTACAGAAAAGAAGGTGGATTCTTTTGTGTTTGGGTGAATACATGTTATAGATATATGTTAGGTCCTTTTAGTTCATAATGTCTGTTGACTCCAGCATTTCTCTGATTAGTTTTTGTCTGGATGACCTCTCTGTTGTTGAGAGTGTGATGTCAAAATCTCCCACTATAAATGCATGAGAGTTGCTGTGTGATTTAAGATTTAGTACTGTTTCCTTTAAAAACATGAGTGCAGAGATACATTTTAAATAGACAGATGGTCTTCAAACACTTCAGAGACCTAAAGAATATATCATTTAAGGTGTTATACTAGCATAAGGATTTTCATGACAGTGAGATATGTTTGCTCCTGACAGCACCAATCTACTTCAAAGGAGGATGATGGGCATCAAAGAACCTGCATATGAAGTTTGCTGTCAATGTGCAAAAAGCTAGCCATTTTGGAAAGAAATCGCCCTTGCGTCAACTACTGACTGTAAGCTGTCCAAATTGGACAGGCAGATTGCAAAAAGAAGGTAACTGCTGAACTTTGCCAAAACAAGGTAGGACAGTCTGCCAAAATTCCTGCTTCAGACAAACCCCCAGCTCCCATGTGGCCCAGAGCTCCCATCCAGCCCAGAGGTGAGTGACTGTGTCCATACCCAGGGAGGCCTGTCCCTAGGACCCATCCCTGAGCCCCAGCCATTCCCAGGGAAGACCCGCCCTACTTGGCCCCAGTTGCCGGCCAGTGGGCAGGGCTCCCATGGGAAGATTCCCCTTCTCCATGTCCCCCAGCTGACCCTGCAATCTACATGCCCTGCCCCCACACCCATCCACCCAAGACCCCCACCACTTCCTGAGACTTGGGGAACAACCCCCAGCTCCCATCCGGCCCAAAGAAAGAGAGAGTTCTCATTGGACAAAGAGCCATCATTGGACTAAGAGTAAACTCAGGAGACAGGGAATCTGCCAGCCCTCATTAGACCAACAGTGGCTTTCTGAGAAGTAGAATCTGCCACCTCTCATTGGACCAAGAGAGGCTTCCTGAATTGCAGAATCTGTCAGCTCTAACTGGACCAAGAGCCCTGATAAGACCAAGAACAAATCCATGAGTCACAGAATCAACTAGCTTGGGTTGACCCAAGAGCAGCTCACTGAGACACAAAAGCTGCCTGCTCCAATCAGACCAAGAGCTAAGATTAGACCCAGAAAGGCCCCCTGAGACAGAGACACAACAAACACAGAGTGGACCAACAGCAACGTGCTCAGACACAGATACCTCTTGTACCTATTAGATGAGGAGATGGGCAGACATCAAGGCAGAAGTACATACAACAACATAAAGAGCAATACAGCATCACCAGAACCTAGCCCTCCTCCAACAGCAAGACCTGAACATCACAAAGTAGAAAAAGCAGAAGAAAGCAACCTTGAGAATAGCATCATGAAGATGCTGGATGCCTTTCAAGAAAAAAATGAAATAGGGGAAAAGATAACAAAAAAGTGGAGGAAATCAATAAAGAAAATGAGAAAAAGTCAAACAAAAAAATGGGAAGAAATCTATAAAGAACTAGAGGAAAAGACAAATAAAAAAGTGGAAGGAAAAATAAATCCCATAAAGAAAACCATGAAAAAGCAATGAAACAGGTGAGGGAAACAGTTCAAGACCTGAAAAGGGAAATAGAAACAATGAAGAAGATACAAACAGAGGGAATGCTGGAAATAGAAAATCTGAGTAAACGAACATGAAAAAACAGATGCAAGCATAACCAACAGAATACAAGAGATGAAAGAGAGGTCCTCTGGTGTAGAGGATACAATAGAGGAAATGGATTCATCAAAGAAAATACCAGTGCCAAAAAAGTCAAAACACAAAATGTCCAAGAAATCTGGGACACCATGAAAAGACCAAACCTAAGAATAATAGGGATAGAGGAAGGAAAAGAATACCAACTCAAAGGCACAGAAAATATATTCAACATGATCAAAGAAGAACACTTTCCTAACTTACAGAAGGAAATGCCTATGAAGATACAAGAAGCCTACAGAACACCAAACAGACTAGACCCCCCCCAAAAAAAGTCCCCTTGCCACATAATAATTAAACAACTAAATGTACAGAATAAAGAAAGAATATTAAGAGCAGGAAAGGAAAAAGACCAAGTGACTTATAAATGCAAACCCATCAGAATAACACCCGATTTCTCAATGGAGACTTTGAAAGCCAGAAGGATGTGGACAGATGTAATGCAGATGCTAAGAGACCATGGATGCCAGCCTAGACTAATATACCAAGCATAACTTTCAATCATCATAGATGAAGTGAACAAGACATTCCAAGACAAAACCAGATTTAAACAATACTTATCCACAAAACCATCCCTACAGAAAGCACTAGAAGGAAAATTCCAACCTAAGGAAGTTACATACACCCACGAAAACACAGGTAATAGATAATCCCACAGAAATAAACGCCAAAGAAGAGAGTACACACACACTACCACCAAAAGATAACAGGAATGAACAATCACTGGTCATTAATATCTCAATATCAATGGACTTAATTCACCTATAAAAAGAAACAGGCTTGTAGAATGAATATAAAAGCAGGCCCCATCATTCTGCTGCATAAAAGAAACACACCTCAAATTCAAAGATAGATGCTACCTCAGAATAAAAGGCTAGGAAAGTCTTTCCAATCAAATGGTCTTAAGAAGCAAGCTGGTGTAGCCATTCTAATATCCAGCAAAATAGACTTCAGACTAAAATCAATCAAAAGAGATCAAGAAGGGCATTACATACTCATCACAGGAAAGATCCACCAAGATGAAGTTTCAATTCTGAACATTTATGTCCCAAACAGAAGGGAATCCACCTATGTATAAGACACATTACTAAAGCTTAAATCACATATAAAACCCCACAAATTAATAGTGGGAGACTTCAATACCCCACTCTCACCACTGGACAAAATGAAACTTAACAGGGAAATAAAGGACTTAACTGATGTTATGACTCAAATGGACTTAATCCATATCTACAGAACATTCTATCCTAACAAAAAAGAATGTACCTTCTTCTCAGCACCCTATGGAACCATCTCTAAAATCAACCACATACTTGGCCACAAAGGAAATCTCAACAGATACAAAAAAGTTGGAATAACCTCCTATATTCTATCATACTACCATGGCTTAGTTAGATTTCAACAACAACAAAAACTACAGAAAGCCTACAATCTCATGGAAACTGAATAATGTTCAACTGAATCACCAATGGGTCAAAAAGAAATAAAGAAAGAAATTAAAGACTTCCTAGAGATCAATGAAAATGAATATACCACATACCCAAACTTGTTGGACACTATGAAAGCAGTGCTAAATTCATAGCACTAAATGTCCATATAAAGGAGTTGGAGAAATTTCACACTAGTGACTTAACAGCACAACTGAAAGCTCTAGAACAAAAAGAATCAATGTCACCCAGCAGGAATAGATGCCAGGAAATCATCAAATTGAGAGGTGAAATCAATCAAAAAGAAACAAAGAGAACAATACAAAGAATCAATGAAACAAAGAGTTGATTCTTTGAGAAAATCAACAAGATAGACAAGCCCTTATCCAAACTAACCAAAAGGCAGAGAGAGATCATCCAAATTAGCAAAATCAGAAATGAAAAGGGAGACATAACAACTAATACTGAGGAAATCCAGAGAATCACCAGGCCATACTTCAAAAACCTCTACTCCACAAAACTGGAAAATCTAAAAGAAATGGATAATTTTCTGGATAGGTACTCCATACCTAAGTTAAATCAAGACCAGATAAACTATTTAAATAGTCCAATAACCCCTAAGGAAATAGAATCAGGCATTAAAAGTCTCCCAACCAAAAAAATCCTAGGAACAGATGGCTTCAGCACAGAATTCTACCAGATCTTCAAAGAAGTGTTAATGCCAATATTCTTTAAATTGTTCCACATAATAGAAGCAGAAGAAACATTTCCAAACTCCTTCTATGAGGCTACAATTACCCTGATCCCCAAGCCAAACAAAGATGCAGCAAAGAAGGAAAACTACAGACCAGTCTCCCTCATGAACATTGATGCAAAAATACTCAATAAAATACTGGGAAACAGACTCCCAGAACACATCAAGGGCTTGGGGATTTAGCTCAGTGGTAGAGTGCTTGCCTAGCAAGTGCAAGGCCCTGGTTTTGTTCCTCAGCTTCAAAAAAAAATCAAAACAATTGTCCACCATGATCAAGTATGCTGCATCAAAAGGGATGCAAGGGTGACTCAACATTCGAAAATCTCTCCATGTAATACACCATATAGACGAACTGAAAGAAAAAAAACCACATGATCATCTCACTAGATGCTGAAAAGATATTTGAAAAAATCCAGCACGCCTTCATGATAAAGGTCTTGGAGAGATCAGGAATACAGGGAACATACCTAAACATAATAAAGGCAATTTACATCAAGCTAACAGCCAACATCAAATTAAATGGAGAGAAACTCAATGCGATGCCACTAAAATCAGGAACAAGGCAGGGCTGTCCACTCTCCCCATACTTACTCAATGTAGTACTTGAAGTTTTAGCCAGAGCAATAAGACAACATAGGGAGATCAAGGGGATGCAAATTGGAAGGGAAGAAGTCAAGCTTTTGCTATTTGCAGATGACATGATAGTATACATAAGTGACCCCAAAAATTTGGCCAAGGAACTCAAAGAACTTATAAACAACTTCAGCAAAGTAGCAGGATACAAGATTAACTCAAAAAAAATCAGTAGCCCTCCTATATACACTTGAAAAACAGCCTGAGAAGGAAATCAGAGATACATCACCCTTTACAATAGCCACAAATGATGTAAAATACCTTGGGGTAACTCTAACTAAGCAAGCGAAGGACCTGTATGACCAGAACTTCGAGTCCCTGAAAAAGGAAGTTGAAGAAGATGTCAGAAAATGGAAAGATCTCCCATGCTCATGGATGGGCAGGATTAACATAGTAAAAATGGCGGTCTTGCCAGGAGCAATCTACAGATTCAGTGCAATCCCCATCAGGATACCAACACAATTCTTCACAGACCTAGAGGGAACAGTGCTCAACTTCATATGGAAAAACGGGAACCAAGGATAGCCAAAAGAATCCTGTACAGAAGGACAACCTCTGGAGGCATTGTGATCCCTGACTTCAGGCTCTACTGTAGAGCTATGGCAATAGAAGCAGGTTGGTACTAGCATAAAAATAGACATGTGGACCAGTGGAATCAAACTGAAGACCCTGACATTAATCCACACAGCTATGAACATATAATTTTGACAAAGAAGCCAGAATTGTACAATGGAAAAAGAAAAGCATCTTCAGCAAATGGTGCTGGCATAACTGGATGTCAGCATGTAGAGGGCTGCAAATAGATCCGTATCTATCACCGTGCACAAGACTTAGGTCCAGGTGGATCAAGGACCTCAACATAAATCCAGTTATTCTGAACCTGATAGAAGAGAAAGTGGGAAGAGGTCTTGAGCGCATTGGCACTGGAGATCACTTCCTGGATATAACACCAGTAGCACAGACACTGAGAGAAACAATTAATAAATGGGACCTCTTGAAAGTGAGAGGCTTTTGTAGAGCAAGGGACACAGTCCATGGGACAAAGCAATAGCCTACAGAATGGGAGAAGATCTTCCCCAACCCTACATCTGACAGAGGACTGATATCAAGAATATTAAAAAAAAAAAACTCAAGAGATTAGACATCAAAATGCCCAACAGTCCAATTGGGAAATGGGCTATAGAGCTAGACAGATATCAAAACAGAGGAAGCTCAAGTGGCTGAAAGACATTTAAGGAATTGCTCAGCATCCCTAATCACCAGGGAATTGCAAATCAAAATGGCTCTGAGATACCACCTTATACCCATCAGAATGGCTAAGATCAAAAACACTGAAGACAGCTTATGCTGGAGAGGATGTAGAGCAAGAGGAACTCTCCTCCACTGTTGGTGGGAATGCAAGCTTGCATGGTCACTTTGAAAATCAATTTGGTGCTTTCTTAGAAAATTGGGAATCGATCTCCCCCAAGTCCCAGTTATACCACTCTTGGGCATGTATCCAGGGAATGTTCAATCATACCACAAGCACACATGCTCAGCTATGTTCATAGCAGCCTTGTTTGTAATAGCCAGAACCTGGAAAAAACCTAGATGCCCTTCAACTGAAGAATGGATAAATAAAATGTGGTACATATACACAATGGAGTACTACTCAGCAGAGAAAAACAATGACTTCATGAGGTTTGCAGGCAAATTGATTCATGTAGAAAAAATCATCCTGAGTGAGATGATCCAGACTCAGAAAGACAAACACGGTATGTACTCACTCATAGGTGGATACTAGTTGTAAAGCAAAGGATGACTAGACTACTACTCACAACCCCATGGAGGCTACCTAGCAAAGAGGACCCTAAAAAAGACACAGGAATCACCCAACAACAGAGAAATGGATGAGATCTACATGAGCAAACTTGACGTGAGTGGGGGTAATGAAAGGCAAGGGTTGGGAGAAAGAGAGTTGGGGTGGGGGGAGATCCCAGCTGGATCAAGAACAGAGAGGGAGAACAAGGAAAGAGATACCATGATAAATGAAGACCCCATGGGAATAGGAAGAAGCAAAGTGCTACAGAGGTCCCCAGAAATCCACAAAGATACCTCCATGATAGACTACTGGCAATGGTTGAGAGAAAGCCCAAACTGACCTACTGTGGTGATTGGATGGCGGAACACCCCTACTGTCTTGATAGAACTCTCATCTAATGACTGATGGAAGCAGATGCAGAGATCCACGGCCAGGCCCCAGGTGGAGGGAGTTCCAGGAGTGCAATTGGCGAGACCGAAGAGGGATTATATGAGCAAGAGATATTGAGACAATGATTGGAAAAAGCACAGGGACAAATAACAAAACTAGTGGAAACACATTAACTATGAACCAATAGCTGAGGAGCCCCTATGGAACTGGATCAGGCCCTCTGGATAAGTGAGACAGTCCATTAGCTTGAACTATTTAGGAGGCACCCAGGCAGTGGAACTGGGACCTGTCCTTGGTACATGAGCTTGCTTTTTGGAACCTGGGTCCTATGCTGGGACACTTCACTCAGCCTTGGTGAAGGGAGGAGGGGACTGGACCTGCCTCAACTGAATCTTCCAGGCTGAGCTAAATCCCCCGGGGAGTCCTTGCCCTGGAGGAGGTGGAAATGGAGGGTGGATTGGGGGGTGGGCGGGGGCTGGGGTGGTGTGGGGGTGGGAGGAGTGAAGACAGGTGAATCTGTGGCTGATATGTAAAATTAAATTAATTATAAAATTTTTTAAAATTTCTGCTTCAAAGAAAAAAAATTTGTCTATATTCTAGGGCTGTAGTCCAAAGATGGATGGCCCAATATTGGAGAGGAACCTTGGTAACTGTCTAGGCAGCCAGCTGTTTCTGTCTTTTTTTTTTTCTTTTTTGGTTTTTCAAGATAAAGTTTCTCTGTGTAGCTTTGCGCCTTTCCTGGAACTCACTCTGTAGCCCAGGCTGGCCTCAAACTCACAGAAATCCACCTGCCTCTGCCTCCCGAGTGCTGGGATTAAAGGCGTGCGCCACCAACGCCTGGCTGTTTCTGTCATTTCTATAGTTTGTAAATTGCATGCTCTGCATTTACTGTCTTCTCAGGTAATATTATATCCTTCTCGGGTCTTTGATGTGGTTGAAAACTATATAGTTGTAGTTATAGTTCTTCCCTGTTACCAGAAAAGAAACTTCCTTAAGAGATGTAAAGTTTATAAAGGTTGAAAGACATAAAAGCTTAAGTTGTTTATCTAAGAAAATCATTTAAGATGTAAAAGATATTTTTAGGATGGTAATACAGGTTATGATAAAAATAGTTTAGGTATAAAACTTTATATTCTTCAAGATGTGATAGATGATAGAGTATTTTCTCCAAATATGCCAAATAGAAATGGAGTGCTCATTGTGAATGTAATTCTTACATGATAATTGTTCTTCTTGTATATAGTTTTACTGTGTTAGAGCTAAAAAACTTTCCTTTTTATTTAGACAACTAAAGGAAATACTATGAAATAATTCTTTTGTACACTAGAAAAATGTGCCTGTACATAACACACTTTCTGGCAAGTTTAATAAAATCTCAATGGCCAATAGCTAGGCAGTAGAGGTTAGTTCGGACTTCCAAGCAGAAAGATGAACTGGGAGGAGGGATAGAGATGCATTGGGGGGGGGGGGTTGTCACAGAAACCTTCTATGTCCATCTTTTCACTGAGTCTACAACCACTGTACCACTCTAAATGTAGCTTCCTTGCCTTTTACCATTAGCAGGAGCATGGATCATGGACTCCCATATTGTCTCTGTCATCAGCATGTTCATGGACCTCAGCATGGTCTACAATAAAAGTACAGGCTATAGACAACATCACAGCCCTTGGCCTATGAACATCAACATAGCCTCAAGTAGCCCCAAAGGCCACTCACATGACACCCAATGTCTGCATGGCTCAAAGACATCAGCATGGCTTCAGGTAGCTGCAGACCATGTACATACAAATAGCTTTTGGTGGCAACATGGGACACGGACATCAACTATTCCTGTAGCCACAACAAGACCATGTTCTCCTACATGGCCCACCCTCTGCAGCAGTATAGGCCACTCACATAAACACGGCTTCTGGTGGCAACCAGGACGATGGATACTAATCTGGCCTCCTTCATTAGCACAGACTACAGACCTGGCCTCCACAGTAGCAAGGGACTTAGACATCCACATGAACCTTGGGCTTCAACCGACTGGGGAAGTCAACCATGGCTATCAGTGTATCTCTGGGGCAGCATGGATCACAGAGGCCTTTTAAAGAAGTCCAATCTAGAAAATGAACAATTTCATCTTGGTCATCCTTTTATTGCTCAGAACCAGAGTGATCATGTGGCTAGGCAGCATGTTTAGGAGCTAAGTGTGCAAGTGTCAGACTTCTGCACACCACCCTGTCAACGCGACTCAGCAACAACATGTTCCCCCATCCACTGAAGTCTTCTCTTGTAGCATGAATCTTAAAAGACCTTATTAATAAAAAACAAACCTGGTGCCAGTTATTGGGTGAATGCTGGAAGATCAGAGAGACAGAACAGGCCACAGCTAAACTCACCTCCCCAACTTCTGAGCCAATCCTGTTTCCTCAAACTGGAAGCCTCTGAGTCCTCATCCAGAATGAATCTCAGCTGAACTGCTGCTAAAAGACTAGAAGCTTAACCAGGCCTAGTTCCTGGTCCTCGTGCCTTATATACCTTTCTGCTTTCTGCTATCACATCCTGGGATTAAAGGCATGTGTCACTATGCCTGGCTGTTGCCAGTGTGGTTTTGAACTCACAGAGATCCAGACATATTTGCCTTCAGAATGCTAGGATTAAAGGTGTGTGTGCCACCATTTTCTGACCTCTATATCTAGTGGCTGTTCTGTTCTCTGACCCCAGATGATTTTTTAGGGTGCATAATATATTGGGGTACACCATATCACCACATTCTCTCATGCCTATTACCATTGTTGTGTCTCTAGTCCCACCTCTCACACACACTCACTGCTCTGTTCCTCCATCTTTCTCAACTCTCCATCCCATATTCAATTGTCATAGTGGCATTGGAATCTACAGTATGTTTTTTCCCAGAAGACTTACATGCAAATACTCATTGCAAGAAGTTGTTGATCTGGTTCAAGGTTTCTGATTTCTGAAGCACCATTGCCAAGACTCATCTCAAATATCCTGCTATTGTCCAGAGTCAGGGTGATATTGGAGCTAGGCAGGGTATCGGGGGCAGTTTTTGTGGGAGCTTCTGGCTCCTGCACACCTCCTCACCCTGGAAGTTCTCTCCCACAAAGGCTTCCAGAGCTAGATCTTTATGCTTGTAGCAGCTCCACTCCCCCATGCTATCCATCTCCAAGTAGGGAAAGCAGCCCAAGCTACAGCTGCTGTAGTTCCGTGCTTGGGGACAGCTGGCCCTATTCAGTACTGACATGTTTCTATGGGAGCTCTAGATCTCTCACACTACACTGTCCTTGGTGCCAGCAGCCCCACTGCTCATCAGGCATGACCTTTGTGCTTGCAGCCTGCAGGCTTAGAGGCTGTGGTGAATTCTCTGCCATACATGGTCTGTTTCTCCATCTTTGTAATTTTATGAGTACACTTTTATTAGCATCTTCCCATATGATTTGCCTTTTTTGTTTTATTTTTATTTTCATTTTTATTATACATCTACTTATTTTACATCCCAGCCTCAGCATCCCCACATCCGACCCTCACAGACCCTCCTCCAAACCCACTCCCAGTCCCCTCCTATATAAGCTCCATGCAGGAAAGGGCAGGTCTCCCATGAGTATCAATAAAACATAGCAAAGCGACAGCACCTGACAGCACCCAACTGGACTAAGAGGTGAGTCTTTGTCCTCATACCCAAACACCCCAGCCCCTAGGCTTTGGGCCCAGGGGCACTATCCTGTGCCCTTACACCCCCACTCATTGCAGTTCCAGTTTCAGACCAGTTGGCAGGCAGACCTCCTGCACACAGGTTAAACTACTCCCATCCCCCATCAGACCCTGTAACCCAAGTCCCACCTTCCCCAAATCCCACCCACCCTCTGAGACTGCAACTGTTCCCTGAGATAGAGTCTGCCAGCACCCAACTGGACTAAGAGGTGAGTCTTTATCCTCACACCCGAACACCCTAGCCCCCAGGCTTTGGGCCCAGAGGCCCTACAACCCCACCCATTGCACTTCTAGTTTCAGGCCAGTTGGCAGGCAGACCTCCTGCACACAGGACAGACCTCCACCATCCCCCATCAGTCCCTGTAACCCAAGTCCTACCTCCCCGAAACACCACCCACCCTCCGAGACTGCAACTGTTCCTTGAGACAGAGCCTGCCAGCACCCAACTGGACTAAGAGGCCAGTTGACAAGCAGACATCCTGCAGATAGGTCAGACTACCACCATCTACCACATGCTAAGACTGCAGCTACTCCCTGAGACAGAGCCCACTAGCGCCAGTTGGACTAAGAGCTGCTCCCTAAGGCAAAAAGTCCATCAGCATTGACTAGACCAAGAGCTCCCACTGGATCAAGAGTATCAACCAGATGAAGAGAGGTTCCCACAGATACAGACACCACTTGCACCAAGTGGAGAAAGATGGGTAGAGGCAGCATTGCAAAAATACAGTCAACAACATAAAAACCAACATGGCTCCATCAGAACCTACATCAGCAAGACATGAACATACCAACAGAGAAGAAACAGAAAATATCTACCATAAAAATGACTTTAAGAAATTAGAGATTTTAAAAGAGGAAATGAACATTTCCCTTAAAGAAATCGAGGAAAAGTAAAAAAAAAAAAAAAAAATGGGAAGAAATCAGTAAATCCCTTGAAAGCCAAGCAAAAGCAATTAAACAAGTGAGGGAAACAGTTCAAAATTTCAAAACTGAAATAGAGTTAATAAAGAAGACACAAACTGAGGTAATACTGGAAGTGGAAAATCTGAGTAAATGAACAGGAACTATAGATGCAAGTATAACCCACAGAATGCAAGAAATGGAAGAGCGAATCTCTGGCGTTGAAGATACAGTAGAAGAAATAGATTCATCAGTCAAAGAAAACACTAAAACCAACAGTGTCATGACCCAAAATGTCCACGAAATTTGGGACACCATGAAAAGACCAAATCTAAGAATAATAGGGATACAAGAAGGAGAAAAATACCAACTCAAAGGCACAGAAAATATATTCAACAAAATCATAGAAGAAAACTTTCCCAACCTAAAGAAGGAAATGTCCATAAAAATACAAGAAGGTTATAGAACACCAAATAGACTGGATCCAAAAAAGTCTCCTTGCCACATAATAATCAAACCACTGAACATACAGAATAAAGAAAAAATATTAAGAGCTGCAAAGGAAAAAGGCCAAGTAACATATAAAGGCAGACCCATAAGAATAACACCTGACTTCTCAATGGAGACTCGAAAAGCCAGGCCCTGAACAGATGTTATACAGATACTGAGAGACCATAGATGCCTACCCAGACTATTATACCCAGCAAAACTCTCAATCAACGTTGACAGAGTAAACAAAATATTCCATGATAAAACCAGATTTAAATATCTCTCCACAAATCCAGCCATACAGAAAGCACTCAAAGGAAAAATCCAACCTAAGGAAGTTAGAAACACCCATGATAACAGAGGCAATAGATAGTCCTATACCAACAAATACCAAAGAAGGAAAACATACAATACTACCACCAAAAAATAACAGGAATTAACAATAACTGGTCATTAATATCCATCAATATCAATGATCTCAATTCACCTATAAAAAGACACAGGCTAACAGAATGGATAAAAAAACAAGATCCATCCATTTGCTGCATACAAGAAACACACCTCAACTTCAGAGACAGACAGACACCACCTCAGAATAAAAGTCTGGGAAAAGACATTCCAATCAAATGGATTTAAGAAGCAAGCTGGTGTAGCTATACTAGTATCTAATAAAATAGACTTCAAACTAAAATCAACTGAAAGAGATCAGGAAGGACACTACATATTTATCACAGGGAAAATCCGACAAGATGAAGTCTCAATTCTGAATATTTATGCCCTAAATACAAGGGCACTGACATTCGTAAAAGATACATTACTAAGACTTAACT
Source organism: Peromyscus maniculatus bairdii (assembly GCF_049852395.1). NCBI lineage: Eukaryota > Metazoa > Chordata > Mammalia > Rodentia > Cricetidae > Peromyscus > Peromyscus maniculatus. The sequence continues at coordinate 18,355,184 of NC_134868.1, forward strand.
TGCACATTAAACCCCATATACTAGTAGTGGGAGACTTCAACACCCCAGTCTCACCAATGGACAGGTCTGCCAGACAGAAACTTAACAGAGAAATAAGGAAACTTACAGAAATTATGACTCAAATAGACTTAATAGATAGCTACAGAATATTCCACCCTAACACAAAAGAATATACCTTCTTTTCAGCACCCCCATGGAACCTTCTCCAAAACTGACTACATTCTTGGTCACAAAGCAAATCTCAACAGATACAAAAAAGTTGGAATAACCTCTGGTGTCTTATCAGACTACCATGGCTTAAAGTTAGACTTCAACAACAACAAAAATTACAGAAAGCCTACAATCTCATGGAAACTGAATAATGCCCAATTGAATCAACAATGGGCCATGTAGATGTAACCAAGTGTCTTATTAAAATAAGAAACACAGAACCAATGTAAAAGAGAAAGCCAAGAGGTCAGAGCTCAGAGCTAAAATCTTACCTCCTGTGGTGCTCCTACCTCCCCGAAAGAGAGCTACTTCCTGTGTGTCTATCTTTAAATAGTCTTTCTGTTCTGCCTTCTCATTGGTTGTAAACCCAAACACACGACTGCCTCGTTACTGCCTGTAAGTACAGCCCTCCAGGTCTTAAAGGTGAATGTCTCCAATGCTGGCTGTATCCCTGAACACACAGAGATCTACCTAGCTCTTCTACCAAGTGCTGGGATTAAAGGCATGTGCTGCCGCCGCTGCTGCTGCTGCTGCTGCTGCCGCCGCCGCCATCACCACCACCATGCTCTTGCTATAGCTTTAATAGCTCTGACCCCCAGGCAACTTTATTTATTAACATACAATGAAAATCACATTTCAGTACAAATAAAATAACACCATAGGGTCAAGGAAGAACTAAAAAAAGAAATTAAAGATTTCCTAGAATTCAATAAAAATGAATGTACAACATACCCAAACTTATGGGACACCATGAAAGCAGTGCTAAGAGGAAAATTCATAGCTCTAAATGCCCACATAAAGAAGTTGGAGAAATCTCACACTAGTGACTTAACAGCACAACTAAAAGCTCTAGAACAAGAAGAAGCAAACTCACCCAGGAGAAACAGATGGCAGGAAATAATCAAATTGAGGGCTGAAATCAATAAAAGAGAACAATACAGAGAATCAATAAAACAAAGAGTTGGTTCTTTGAGAAAATCAACAAGATAAATAAGCTCTTATCCAAATTAACCAAAAAACAGAGAGAAAGCATACAAATTAACAAAATCAGAATCAAAAGGGGGACATAATAATAGACAATGAGGAAATCCAGAGAATCATCAGGTCATACTTCAATTTCCAAATTGGAAAATCTGAAAGAAATGAATGATTTTCTGGATAGGTATACCATACCTAAGTTAAATCAAGACCAGATAAACTATTTAAATAGACCAATAACCCCTAAGGAAATAGAATCAGTGAGTAAAAGTCTCTCAACCAAAAAAAGCCCAGGATCAGATGGTTTCAGCACAGGATTCTACCAGATTTTCACAGAAGAGATAATACCAATATTCTTCAAATTCTTCCACACTATAAAAACAGAAGGAACATTACCAAATTCTTTTTATGAGGCTTTAGTTACCCTGATACCCAAACCACACAAAGATGCAACAAAGAAATGGAATTACAGACCAATCTTCCTCATGAACACTGATGCAAAAATACTCAATAAAATACTGGCTAACCGAATCCTGGAACACATCAAAAAAAATTATCCACCATGACCAAGTAGGCTTCATCCCAGAGATGCAAGGATGGTTCAACATAAAAAAAATCTGTCATGTAGTACACCATATAAACAAACTGAAAGAAAAAAACACATGATCATTTCATTGGATGCTTAAAAAGCCTTTGACAAAATCCAACACCCCTTCATTATAAAGGTTTTAGAGAGATCAGGAATACAAGGAACATACCTAAACATAATAAAGGCAATTTACAGCAGGCCAACAGCCAACATCAAATAAAATGGAGAGAAACTCAAAGCGATGCCACTAAAATCAGGAACAAGGCAGGGCTGTCCACTCTCCCCATACTTACTCAATGTAGTACTTGAAGTTTTAGCCAGAGCAATAAGACAACATAGGGAGATCAAGGGGATGCAAATTGGAAGGGAAGAAGTCAAGCTTTTGCTATTTGCAGATGACATGATAGTATACATAAGTGACCCCAAAAATTCTACCAGGGAACTCCTACAGCTGATAAACTCCTTCAGTAAGGTGGCAGGACACAAGATTAACTCAAAAAAATCAGTAGTTCTCCTATGTACAAATGAAAAAGGGGCTGAAAAAGAAATCAGAGAAACATCACCCTTTAGAATAGTCACAAAATAATATGAAATACCTTGGGGTAACTCTAACTAAGCAAGTGAAAGACCTGTATGATAAGAACTTTAAGTCTCTGAAGAAAGAAATTGAAGAAGATATCAGAAAATGGAAAGATCTCCCATGCTCATGGATAGGTAGAATCAATATAGTAAAAATGGCAATCTTACCAAAAGTAAGATTTCTTCACAGACTTGGAAAGAACAATACTTAACTTTATATGGAAAAACAAAAAACCTAGGATAGCTAAAAGAGTCCTGTATAATAAAGCAACCTTTGGAGGCATCATAATCACTGATCTCAAGCTCTACTATAGAGCAATAGTAGTAAAAACAGATTGGTACTGGCATAAAAACCGACATGTGGACCAATGAAATCTAACTGAAGACCCTGACATTAATCCACACATCTATGAACATATAATTTTCAACAAAGAAGCCAAAACTGTACCATAGAAAAAAGAAAGCATCTTCAACAAATGATGCTGGCATAATTGGATGTCAACATGCAGAAGATTGCAAATAGATCCATATCTGTCACCATGCACAAAACTAAAGTCCAAGTGGATCAAAGACCTCAACATAAGTCCAGTTACACTGAACTTTATAGAAGAGAAAGTAGGACATGGTCTGGAATGAATTGGCACAGATCATTTCATAAATATAACACCAGTAGCACAGACACTAAGAGCAACAATTAATAAATGGGACCTCCTGAAACTGAGAAGCTTTTGTAGAGCAAAGGACAGGGTCAATAAGACCAAACAACAGCCTACAGAATGGGAAAAGATCTTCACCAACCACACATCTGACAGAGGGCTGATCTCCAAAATATATAAAGAACACAAAAAGCTAGACATCAAAACACTGAAAAATCCAGTTAAAAAATGGGCTACAGAGCTTAACAGAGAATTCTCAACAGAACAATCTCAAATGGGTGAAAGGCATTTAAGGAATTGCTCACCATCCTTAGTCATCAGGGAAATGCAAATCAAAACAACTCTGAGATACCATCTTACACCTGTCAGAATGGCTAAGATTAAAAACACTGAAGACACCTTATGTTGGAGAGGATGTGGAAAAAAGGGAACACTCCTCCACTATTGGTGGGAATGCAAACTTGTACAGCCACTCTGGAAATCAATATGGTGGTTTCTCAGAAAATTGGGAATAAGTCTTCCTCAAGACCCAGTTATACCACTCTTTGGCATATACCCAAGGAATGCTCAATCTTACCACAAGGACACAAGCTCAACTATGTTCATATCAGCATTATTTGTAATAGGAAGAACCTGAAAACAACCTAGATGCCCCTCAACTGAAGAATGGATAACAAAAATATGGCACATATACACAATGGAGTACTACTCAACAGTAAAAAACAAAAAACAAAAAACAATGATATCATGAAATTTGCAGGCAAATGGATGGATCGAGAAAATATAATCTTGAGTGAGGTAACCCAGACTCAGAAGGACAAACATAGTATGTACTCACTCATAAGTGGATACTAGATGTGAGGGAAGGGATGGCCAGACTGGAACCCACAACTCCAGAGAGAATAGCGAGCAGAGAAAGACTCTAGCAGTGATACATGGATGGCCCATTGAAAGAGAAGTAGAGGAGATCTACATGAGTGGCCTGTGAGAGGGTGTGGTGGTGGAGGTCGAGGAGTGGGGCATGAGAACATAGGGAAATGGCAGGGTCCAGTTGGAACAGGGACAGAGTGTGAGGGAAGGGAGGAAGATACCATAATAGAATAGGACATCATGGGAGTAGGAAGAGGCATGGTGCTGGGGAGGCTCTCAGGAATCCACAAGGTTGACTCGACCTTGGTCTGCTGGCAGTGGTTCAGACGGAGCCTGGACCGGTTTACTCTGGTGACCAGCCTAGCAAATAACCTAGCTGTCATCATAGAGCTTTTGTCCAGTGACAGATGAAGGCAGATACAGAGATCCACAGCCAAGCACCAAACTGATATCTGGGAATCCAATTGATGAGAGAGAGGAGAGATACTGCAGGTGAGGAACATCGAGATTATGATGGGAGGATGTGCAGAGATAACCAGCCACACTAGTGGAAGCCTATGAACTCTGGACTGGTGGCTGTGGAGCCCCTATGGAATTGGACTAGGCCCTCTGGATATGGAAGACAGTTGTTTGGCTCAAACTGTTTGGAGGGCACCAAGGCAGGGGGATCAGGATCTGTCCCTAGTCTATGGGCAGGCTTCTGAAATCTGGTACCTGTGGTGTGACACCTTGTACAGTCTTGGTGCAATGGGAAGGGGCTTGGACCTGCCTAGGCTCAGTGTGCTCAGCTCTGTTGACTCCCCATGGAAGACCTCAATTTGGGGGATGTGGGTTTGCAGGGTGGCCTGGGAAAGAGGGCTGGGGATGGGAGGAGGGAGGGGGTGATATATGGATATTATGTGGAGTGAGTAGAAAATTTCTTAATACAGAAAAATGAAAAAAAAAACAAAGGAAAAAAACATAGCAAAGCAAGTTATTATGAGACTAAGCACGTCTCATGTATTAAGGGTGGGCAAGGTGGCCCAGTATTGTAGATGAACAATCTTATTAAATAAGAAACACAGAGCCAATTGCAGAGTTAAAAGCCCAAGAGGTCAGAGCAATAGCTAAGAACTTAAAACCTTACCCTTCACTGTCGCTGCTGTTCTCCTCAGCAAGAGAGCTACTTCCTGTGTTTGTCCTTTATATTGACTTTTTGTTCTGCCTTCTCATTGGTTGTAAACCCAATCACATGACCTCCTCGTCAATGCCTATACAGACCTCCAGGTCTTCTGTGGTTGGTATTGAGATTAAAGGCGTGTGTCTCCATGCTGGTGGTATCCTTGGATACACAGATCTGCCTGTCATGTGATCGGGATTAAAGGCATGTGCTACCACTGCCAGACTTCTGCTATGGCTTGCTATTAGCTCTGACCCCCAGGCAACTTTATTTATTAACATACAAATAAAATCACATTTCAGTACAAATAAATTATCACCATACAGTATGAGCAGTAGGGTCCCAAAATCAGTAAAAGAATCAGAGATAAAAAATGTTCCCACTGTTAGGAGACACACAAGTAGATCAACCTACACAACTGTAACACATGCAGAGTACATAGGTCAGGCCATGCAAGTTTCTTGGTTGCAGGTTCAGTCTGTGAGCCCCCATGGTCCCACAATAGCTAATTGTGTGAGCATTCCTGGGGTGTCAATGATACTCTGGCTCATATAATCCTTTCTCCTCTGTTGCAGGAATCCCGAGTTGCCCCTAAAGTTTGGCTATGGAAGACTTGCTTTTTTTTTTCTTTTAGGCTGTTCAGGAGTTACTGCTGACTTTGCAGACTCCTTATCCCTGCACTACTCTTTGGAGCCTCCATGGGACTTTCAGACTTCACAGAGCTCTGAGGCAGGTCTACTGCCATCTTCATTTCTTCTCTGATCTGCAATTATTTTTAAGATCACATGTATTTATTTTTCTTAATAGAAACATTACATAATATTAGTTCAAACATCCATTTTTCCATGCTCCAGAGCTTAACAATCACTTTTATAATTCCTACTTTGATGAGATCACTTCTTTTAGTCCCTCTGTATACATGAAATCAAGCATGATTTTGGATGACTATATTTTGTGTATATAAAAATTTCTGTGTCCATTTACATCTTAGTGAGCATCTATCTTACTATTGTGACTATGTCTGCAATGGGCATAGGAGTACAGGAATCTCTTCACATTTTGATTCCAACTCACTTTCATAAACAACCAGCAAAGGGATTCATTGGTAATAATACAGTAGTATTTTAGTGTTTGAGTTACCACCACAATATTTTCCATCATGGCTACACCAACTTACATTTCTACTAACAATTTGCCAGTCTTCTCTTTTCTCCAGATCCTCTCAAATAGTTACTAACATGAGTTTTGATAGTGGACATCCAAATACAAGCAAGGGAATAATCCATTCTAGTTTTTACTATGAAATTTTTGTGTATAAATTATTCATGCTATTAAACATAATTTCACTTATCTGAATTTCCATTGTATCAGGGATTGCTACATGATACAATACTTTTATGGTTATCTACAAACTGAATCTATCTCTGAGATAACTGATTAATATTCCTCTGGCTCTTTTCAAGTAGGGTATAATAATACGTTCTTTCTGGCTCGAGAGATGGCTTAGCCATTAAAAGCTAGGCTCATCACTAAAAATAATATATTCTTCATCTATCTGAGACAATCTATACCTTATGAAGTAGAATGTTTTCTTAGTCATGTATTATTTCTGTGAAGAAACTCCATGACCTTGGCAAAAATTAAGGAAAGCCGTTAATTGAGAGCTTGTTAAATAATTTCAGCAACTGGATCCGATATCATCACGACAGGGAACAAGGCAGAAAGCCATGAGAGACATGGTGCTAGAGAAGTAGATGAGAGCTACACACTGACCAGTAGACAGAAAGACAGACAGAGCTTGGTCCTGGCACAGATTTTTGAAACCCCAAATCCCAACCTCAGTGAAAAAATTCCTCCACCAAGGATAAACCTCCTGATCCTTTTAATCCTTTGAAGGAATTCGGCTCCCTGGAGGCTAACCTTTTAAATACATGAGATTATGGGGACATTCTTAGGAAAAACACAAATGTTATAGTTTTATTTTGATTCTCAATCTGCTTTTTGGGCCATAGCTAAAATTTGGACTATTACTCTGTCATGTTATTGTGAAATAAGTAAATTTTTACATGAATGATCAAACTAAGCAAAATGTAAGCATTATTTTGTGTTTTTTCACTATGATAAAATGAAGATATCTTGTCCTAAAAAGCACTTTAGTCTAATTTCCCTATATGGGCTGTCACATTTTTAAACATCAATATATAAAAAGGTAAAATACCACAATTTGTTTGAGGCAGACAATAACAAAAAGAAACAATAGAAAGTTCAAGAATATCTGATAAATGGCGACTAAGGGCAAATATAAAGGCAGATTTACACAGATGTGTAAATTAATATTATAATATTATATTATATTATATATTATAATATATAATATTATATTAATATATAATTTAACACTAGTTAAATTGTACGTCCCATTATGGATTACAAGAAGAGGCTCACACAAAGGTAATCTGAAGATGCTTTCTCCCCTGGAATTGCTGGCAATCACTCTGGACCAGACATGCTCTCTACTCTTGTCAGAAAGGGCAGCCTCTAGGCCTCCAGCCAGCCCACACAGTGCTATCCATTTGAAGAGGCCAGGCTTTGCAGAGTCTACTCCTGGGATCTCTGCTCCTGCTACAGCTCCTGTACAACCTCTCCTGAGACCCTGGGAAGGCTTCCCTGCCTGCTCCCAAGACCCACAGACTGCGCTTTGACAACACCCACAAAAGGCCTGGGTTCCCAGAGTAAACACTCCACTTTGGAATTTCCCTCCACCCAACTACTTGCCAAGGACTCAAGTGCCCAACACATTGGCTTCAAATGAAATAAATAAATAGATCGATGCATAGATAGATAGATAGATATAGAGATAAATAAACAGATAGATAGATAGATAGATAGATAGATAGATAAATAGATAGATAGACAGAGATAGACATAGATATAGACATAGATAAATAGACAGAAAAATAAAAAAACAAAGAAACACATAAGTAAGAAAGAAGGTAGAGCACCAAGATATGAAATTAAATTAAAGAAAGAAATAAGTTTAAGAAAAAATTAAGATTAAGCTCAATATAAACAATGTATTTATATACCAAATAATTATATAGATTTATAATATCTGCTCTTTTAATGTGTCTGTGGGTTACAAAAAAAGGAATTTAATTTAAATCTATTTTAATTTTGACCGGGGGACTTTGCCTTCGCGTTGAGCCTCATGACATTGCGGCCCGGAAACTGTCCAGAAGACAAGCCCCGAGAGTCCGAGCCAAGGGAACACAGACAAGATGGGACAGAGGTCTTCTAGGTGAGCAGCAGCAGCAGCAGCAGCAGCAGAAGCAGCAGAAGCAGCAGAAGCAGAAGCAGAAGCAGAAGCAGAAGCAGAAGCAGAAACAGAAACAGCAGCAAACAGTCAAATCTGGACCAGAGCCTGAGCCCGAGCCCGACCCAGAGCCTGGGACTTGGAGAGAGCCTAAGCCCACACTCAAGACTCCAGGAAAGGGTGACTAGCAGCCCAAGGCCCGAGCCAAGAGCAAGCAAGAGGCCAAGAGTGTCTTTAGGGGACCCAGAGCTAGCTGCACAGAACCAGGTGCCTGTGGCAAAGCCCCGAGCAAGTACAGAGGAGCCCTGGCGGCTCCCAGCAGCCAAGGCCATCTCCAGCGAGTCAGGTGCTAGGAGAAAGATTCCAGGCCACTGGATGGAGGAAGGGCCCCCAGCTGATCCTTTGGAGGCCTGCCTCAACTCTGACAGCTCTCCTCCTTCCTCTGCTCTGCAGCTGCAGCTGCAGCTGACTGGGTGCAAGAGGAGGGGGAAAAGCACCCTCAAAGCTGAGGCCCTTAGTCCTGGAGCCAAAGTGCCCCGGGGCAAGTCTCCAAGGTGCCAAGAGCCTAATGACAATGGCGTCCTCCCTGGGAGTCCCCTTGCACAAGAAGAGCCTTCCAGTCCCCAAGCTGGCTTCCCGCTGGGTGGCCAGGAGCACTCTTCCTGGCACATTGACTCAGACTCCCCGCCTTGGGCGCACAGGACCCACTTCAAAACGCCTGTGTATTCAGGTCCTGCGCCTGCCTGGCTCCCGCAGAACTCGCAACAAGGGCGCCTTGCTGAGCCCCTTGACTGCCCCCGGAAAACTCGCTGCCAAGACGCAGCTGAAGAAACTGAGCCCTGGCAGCAAGAGGAGGAGTCCCGTCGCCGCCGTCGCGGTCACCAGACACACACTGGCAGGCCAACTCACACCCAGACTGAGAGGGCCACAATCCTCCAGCTGCAGGAGCCCCCTGAGCTGAGGCTGCAGGCCCTGGTAGCCCGCCTCAAAGGCGCGCAAGCCAAGAAGCCTGGAGGCCGCCAAACCAAGATGGTGGCCTTCCAGGCTCAAGCCCCAAGCCCAGGCCGGCAGGCAGAGTCTGGAGCCGGAGGGGCGGCCTCCTCCGAAATGAGCAGCCGCCAGGAGGCCTCTGCCCAAGGCCAGCCACGGAAGACTCCCTGCCTTTTGCCGCCGCCGCCGCCGCCGCCGCCGCCGCGGCCCGCCAGCAACAAGCCCCAGCCAAAGAAGAGACCTGCCCCGCTCATGGCCAAGGCCCTCAGGGATTACAAGAAGAAGCTCTCTAGGAGGTGACCCGAGGATGCTCTCTGCCCTGGAATTGCTGGCAATCACTCAGGACCAGACCTGCTCTCTGGATCCGTTGGCCCGAAAGTGCGCCCGCCCTTGAGCCGGCCAACCCCCAAGCCTGCCAGCCCGCCAGCCCGCCCACCCGCTGCCGCTGCCGCCTTTGGAGAGCCCAGGCTTTGCAGAGACTGCTACTGGGATCTCTGTTCCTGCTCAAGATCCCGGGGGCCCTCTCCTGAGACCCTGGCCAGGCTTCCCTGCGCTTTCCAAACACCTGGGAGCGCCCGGACCTCCACCCGCAAAAAGACCTGGGTTCCCAGAGCAAACACTACACTTTGGACTTGCCCTCCACCCAACCCCTTCCCAAGGACTCAAGTGCCCAACACCTTGGCCTCAAAGGAAATAAATAAATAAATAAATAAATAATAGATAGTCCTGTGCCCAGTGCCTGAGTTGGCTGTTGGAAACTTGGGGCTTATGCAGGGACTCTTGGCTCAGCCTGAGAGGAGGGGACTGGACCTGCCTAGACTGAGTCTACCAGGTTGATCTCAATCCTAGGGGGAGTCTTTGCCCTGGAGGAGATGAGAACGGGGGTGGGGGGTGGGGGTGGGCTGGTGGGAAGGGGACGGGGGCGCCAGGGGGAGAACAAGGGAATCCGTGCCGGATATGTAGAATTCAATTATATTTTAAAATAAAATAAAATTAAAGAAAGAAATAGGTTTAAGAAAAAATTAAGATTAAACTGAATAGAAACAATGTATTTATATACCAAATAATTATATAGATTTATAATATCTGCTCTTTTAATGTTTCTGTGTGTTAGAAAAAAAGAAATTTAATTTAAATCTATTTTAATTTCATTTACTTTTAAGTTTACATTGAATAAAACTTAAATAGTAAACCCACCAAAATTAGAGAGATAGATACATAGCTAAATAAACAAACAAATAAGTAAGAAAGAAAGTAGAGCACCAAGAACGCAGACCTTTGCCTTCCTCTTCCATTGGAACTCGGTGGTTGCAGACGGACACACTCAACTTGTTGATTCACACCTGCAGTCCATTTGCAAACAACTATGGATTGAGGCTGATTCCAGAACCTCCTCATCCCCAGTCGGGACTGCACATTCCCTTCCATCAACTAGCTAATCCGTTAAAAAGAGAATTGTACACATATCCCTACAGATCAATATAAAGACAAATGGACTTCTAGACTCAAAGATACATAAAGGGCTGATCCATAAATATGTCAGGAAAGTGAGTCAAAAGAAAAGGAAAGGAAAATGAACATCAAGATCCTAAAAAGAAAGGATGTCGCTGAAAATGTGTGTCAGTTTGGCTGTGTGGGTGTGTCAAAAAAAAGTGGATAAAAGTGGGTTGTGGTGACACACCCATTTAATCTCAGCGCTCAGGGAGGCAGAGGCAGGTAAATCCCTGTAAGTTCCAGACCAGCCTGGTCTACAATCAAGTTCCAGGACAGCCAGGGCCTTTACACGGAGAAACCCTATCTCCAAAAACAAAAAAGGAAAAAGAAAAAGAAAGAAAGGGAGGGAGGGAGAGAGAGAGTGAGTGAGGGTGGGAGTGAGTGAGTGAGGGAGGGAGGCAGGGAGGGAGGAAGGGAGGAAGAAAGAAAGGATAAAGAATGAAGGAAAGTTTAAGAAAAAAAATGGGTGGGGGTGGGGGGGGTGGAGTAAGAGATCACAGACATTCTATCTCACTAGAGAAGAACTAGCATTGTGGAACCTCAACCCACCCCACCACCACCACCACCCAGGCAGAACACCAAACAATCAAAAACAAAAAGCACCACAGGGTTGCACCATCCAAAGAGGCCCTGATTCAAAGTCACAGTGTTGAATCAGACAGAACCTTGAGAGAAACCCAGAGGTGTGGGTGGCAGCTTCTAAAGAAAAGTTTGAGAATCACAGAAAGGAAGTGATGGTGACAGAAGTGTAACAATTTGGGGAGAGGAGGAGAAGAGGAGTGCGTGTGTGTGTGTGTGTGTGTGTGTGTGTGTGTGTGTGTGTGTGCAGGTGCCTGTGCTAGTGTGTCTGTGAGTGAAACAGAGAGAGAGAGGAGGAGTGGGAGAGAAACCTAGAAAGGAAGAGGAAGCAAAAGAGGGAGCAAGACCAAGAGAGAGTCAGAGAGAGAGACAGGGTGGTGGGTGTGTCGGAATGGATTCCATAGATTTCTGGCACAAGCAGTGTGAGTCGTTGCCATCATCTATGGGATGCACCTAGGCTGGCATGATCCCCTTGTGAGCGCACTGTGCCCAAAGCAGACACAAGTTCCTACTTTGGTTCCCAAGTCGCAGGGGTCACCTGTAAGGGAGACAGCGGCCTGGAACCCATCAGGTCTCTGTGCTTGTTTTCTCCCCCTCCCCCCCCCCCGGGCCCCCCACCCCCAAGAGATGAAGATCTGGCCAGAGATTATGTCTGTGGGTGTGGCTTAGAGACCTGTACATCGGAAAGGGCGTGCCCAGCAGATGCAGCCCAGGTGTTTGATTGGGCGGTGGTGAGAGAGCTAGGCCCACCCACCCCCTTAAAAGCAACGGGGAAGGGAGGGGTCGGGCAGAGCAGCAGTGAGGCAAAGAGTGCCAGCTGACTAGCAGGCCAGCCCAGTGTCCTCTGCTCCTGAGAGCCAGTCGCGTCCCCAGTGAGAGGGCTTGTCCAGTCAACCCAGCTGCTCCCGGTCTTCATCAGTGGACATGGAGGCCGCCTCCAGCGCAGAAGCCCTGCAGGAGCTGCGGCAGCACCTGTGCACGGAGACAGAGCCAAGCAAGCTCGACCAAACCCTCCAGAAACTCTCTTCCCTGCCCAAGCTCCGTGACACCCTGGCACAGATGAACTTCCAGCAGACCATGGAGCTCTTGAGGAAAGAGCAGCTCCTGGTCCCCTTTGCCAAGGACTTGGCCGCCATTTGGTCGGAGAGGTCCCAGTTTGAGCCCCATCCTGAGCCTGACCGGGGGGACTTTGCCTTCGCGTTGAGCCTGATGACATTGCGGCCCAGAAACTGTCCGGAAGACAAGCCCCGAGAGTCCGCGCCAAGGGAACACAGACAAGATGGGACAGAGGTCTTCCAGGTGAGCAGCAGCAGCAGCAGCAGCAGCAGAAGCAGAAGCAGAAGCAGAAACAGCAGCAAACAGTCAAATCCGGACCAGAGCCCGAGCCTGAGCCTGAGCCCGAGCCCGAGCCCGAGCCCAAGCCCGAGCCCGAACCCGAGCCCGAGCCCGAGCCTGGGACTTGGAGAGAGCCTAAGCCCACACTCAAGACTCCAGGAAAGGGTGACTAGCAGCCCAAGGCCCGAGCCAAGAGCAAGCAAGAGGCCAAGAGTGTCTTTAGGGGACCCAGAGCTAGCTGCACAGAACCAGGTGCCTGTGGCAAAGCCCCGAGCAAGTACAGAGGAGCCCTGGCGGCTCCCAGCAGCCAAGGCCATCTCCAGCGAGTCAGGTGCTAGGAGAAAGATTCCAGGCCACTGGATGGAGGAAGGGCCCCCAGCTGATCCTTTGGAGGCCTGCCTCAACTCTGACAGCTCTCCTCCTTCCTCTGCTCTGCAGCTGCAGCTGCAGCTGACTGGGTGCAAGAGGAGGGGGAAAAGCACCCTCAAAGCTGAGGCCCTTAGTCCTGGAGCCAAAGTGCCCAGGGGCAAGTCTCCAAGGTGCCAAGAGCCTAATGACAATGGCGTCCTCCCTGGGAGTCCCCTTGCACAAGAAGAGCCTTCCAGTCCCCAAGCTGGCTTCCCGCTGGGTGGCCAGGAGCACTCTTCCTGGCACATTGACTCAGACTCCCCGCCTTGGGCGCACAGGACCCACTTCAAAACGCCTGTGTATTCAGGTCCTGCGCCTGCCTGGCTCCCGCAGCAGAACTCGCAGCAAGGGCGCCTTGCTGAGCCCCTTGACTGCCCCTGGAAAACTCGCTGCCAAGACGCAGCTGAAGAAACTGAGCCCTGGCAGCAAGAGGAGGAGTCCCGTCGCCGCCGTCGCGGTCACCAGACACACACTGGCAGGCCAACTCACACCCAGACTGAGAGGGCCACAATCCTCCAGCTGCAGGAGCCCCCTGAGCTGAGGCTGCAGGCCCTGGTAGCCCGCCTCAAAGGCGCGCAAGCCAAGAAGCCTGGAGGCCGCCAAACCAAGATGGTGGCCTTCCAGGCTCAAGCCCCAAGCTCAGGCCGGCAGGCAGAGTCTGGAGCCGGAGGGGCGGCCTCCTCCGAAATGAGCAGCCGCCAGGAGGCCTCTGCCCAAGGCCAGCCACGGAAGACTCCCTGCCTTTTGCCGCCGCCGCCGCCGCCGCCGCCGCGGCCCGCCAGCAACAAGCCCCAGCCAAAGAAGAGACCTGCCCCGCTCATGGCCAAGGCCCTCAGGGATTACAAGAAGAAGCTCTCTAGGAGGTGACCCGAGGATGCTCTCTGCCCTGGAATTGCTGGCAATCACTCAGGACCAGACCTGCTCTCGGGATCCTTTGGCCCGAAAGTGCGCCCGTGCGCCGGCCAACCCCCAAGCCTGCCAGCCCGCCAGCCCGCCCACCCGCTGCCGCCTTTGGAGAGCCCAGGCTTTGCAGAGACTGCTACTGGGATCTCTGTTCCTGCTCAAGATCCCGGGGGCCCTCTCCTGAGACCCTGGGCAGGCTTCCCTGCCTGCTCCCGAGACCGACCGACCACCTGCGCTTTCCAAACACCTGAGAGCGCCCGGACCTCCACCCGCAAAAAGACCTGGGTTCCCAGAGCAAACACTACACTTTGGACTTGCCCTCCACCCAACCCCTTCCCAAGGACTCAAGTGCCCAACACCTTGGCCTCAAAGGAAATAAATAAATAAATAAATAAATAAATAATAGATAGTCCTGTGCCCAGTGCATGAGTTGGCTGTTGGAAACTTGGGGCTTATGCAGGGACTCTTGGCTCAGCCTGAGAGGAGGGGACTGGACCTGCCTAGACTGAGTCTACCAGGTTGATCTCAATCCTAGGGGGAGTCTTTGCCCTGGAGGAGATGAGAACGGGGGTGGGGGGTGGGGGTGGGCTGGTGGGAAGGGGACGGGGGCGCCAGGGGGAGAACAAGGGAATCCGTGCCGGATATGTAGAATTCAATTATATTTTAAAATAAAATAAAATTAAAGAAAGAAATAGGTTTAAGAAAAAATTAAGATTAAACTGAATAGAAACAATGTATTTATATACCAAATAATTATATAGATTTATAATATCTGCTCTTTTAATGTTTCTGTGTGTTAGAAAAAAAGAAATTTAATTTAAATCTATTTTAATTTCATTTACTTTTAAGTTTACGTTGAATAAAACTTAAATAGTTAAACCCCCCCAAAATAGAGAGATAGGTACATAGCTAAATAAACAAACAAATAAGTAAGAAAGAAAGTAGAGCACCAAGAACGCAGACCTTTGCCTTCCTCTTCCATTGGAACTCCGTGGTTGCAGACGGACACACTCAACTTGTTGATTCACACGTGCAGTCCATTTGCAAACAGCCTTGGATGGAGGCTGATTCCAGAACCTCCTCATCCCCAGTCGGGACTGCACATTCCCTTCCATCAACTAGCTAATCCGTTAAAAAGAGAATTGTACACATATCCCTACAGATCAATATATAGACAAATGGATACATAGACTTCTAGACTCAAAGATACATAAAGGGCTGATCCATAAATATGTCAGGAAAGTTCGGCATGCAGTCCACAAGCAAGAAAAGGTGAAATTTAAAGAAGAGAAGCTAAAAGTGAGTCAAAAGAAAAGGAAAGGAAAATGAACATCAAGATCCTAAAAAGAAAGGATGTCGCTGAAAATGTGTGTCAGTTTGGCTGTGTGGGTGTGTCAAAAAAAAGTGGATAAAAGTGGGTTGTGGTGACACACCCATTTAATCTCAGCGCTCAGGGAGGCAGAGGCAGGTAAATCCCTGTAAGTTCCAAACCAGCCTGGTCTACAATCAAGTTCCAGGACAGCCAGGGCCTTTACACGGAGAAACCCTATCTCCAAAAACAAAAAAGGAAAAAGAAAAAGAAAGAAAGGGAGGGAGGGAGAGAGAGAGTGAGTGAGGGTGGGAGTGAGTGAGTGAGGGAGGGAGGCAGGGAGGGAGGAAGGGAGGAAGAAAGAAAGGATAAAGAATGAAGGAAAGTTTAAGAAAAAAAATGGGTGGGGGTGGGGGGGGTGGAGTAAGAGATCACAGACATTCTATCTCACTAGAGAAGAACTAGCATTGTGGAACCTCAACCCACCCCACCACCACCACCACCCAGGCAGAACACCAAACAATCAAAAACAAAAAGCACCACAGGGTTGCACCATCCAAAGAGGCCCTGATTCAAAGTCACAGTGTTGAATCAGACAGAACCTTGAGAGAAACCCAGAGGTGTGGGTGGCAGCTTCTAAAGAAAAGTTTGAGAATCACAGAAAGGAAGTGATGGTGACAGAAGTGTAACAATTTGGGGAGAGGAGGAGAAGAGGAGTGCGTGTGTGTGTGTGTGTGTGTGTGTGTGTGTGTGTGTGTGTGTGCAGGTGCCTGTGCTAGTGTGTCTGTGAGTGAAACAGAGAGAGAGAGGAGGAGTGGGAGAGAAACCTAGAAAGGAAGAGGAAGCAAAAGAGGGAGCAAGACCAAGAGAGAGTCAGAGAGAGAGACAGGGTGGTGGGTGTGTCGGAATGGATTCCATAGATTTCTGGCACAAGCAGTGTGAGTCGTTGCCATCATCTATGGGATGCACCTAGGCTGGCATGATCCCCTTGTGAGCGCACTGTGCCCAAAGCAGACACAAGTTCCTACTTTGGTTCCCAAGTCGCAGGGGTCACCTGTAAGGGAGACAGCGGCCTGGAACCCATCAGGTCTCTGTGCTTGTTTTCTCCCCCTCCCCCCCCCCCCGGGCCCCCCACCCCCAAGAGATGAAGATCTGGCCAGAGATTATGTCTGTGGGTGTGGCTTAGAGACCTGTACATCGGAAAGGGCGTGCCCAGCAGATGCAGCCCAGGTGTTTGATTGGGCGGTGGTGAGAGAGCTAGGCCCACCCACCCCCTTAAAAGCAACGGGGAAGGGAGGGGTCGGGCAGAGCAGCAGTGAGGCAAAGAGTGCCAGCTGACTAGCAGGCCAGCCCAGTGTCCTCTGCTCCTGAGAGCCAGTCGCGTCCCCAGTGAGAGGGCTTGTCCAGTCAACCCAGCTGCTCCCGGTCTTCATCAGTGGACATGGAGGCCGCCTCCAGCGCAGAAGCCCTGCAGGAGCTGCGGCAGCACCTGTGCACGGAGACAGAGCCAAGCAAGCTCGACCAAACCCTCCAGAAACTCTCTTCCCTGCCCAAGCTCCGTGACACCCTGGCACAGATGAACTTCCAGCAGACCATGGAGCTCTTGAGGAAAGAGCAGCTCCTGGTCCCCTTTGCCAAGGACTTGGCCGCCATTTGGTCGGAGAGGTCCCAGTTTGAGCCCCATCCTGAGCCTGACCGGGGGGACTTTGCCTTCGCGTTGAGCCTGATGACATTGCGGCCCAGAAACTGTCCGGAAGACAAGCCCCGAGAGTCCGCGCCAAGGGAACACAGACAAGATGGGACAGAGGTCTTCCAGGTGAGCAGCAGCAGCAGCAGCAGCAGCAGAAGCAGAAGCAGAAGCAGAAACAGCAGCAAACAGTCAAATCCGGACCAGAGCCCGAGCCTGAGCCTGAGCCCGAGCCCGAGCCCGAGCCCAAGCCCGAGCCCGAACCCGAGCCCGAGCCCGAGCCTGGGACTTGGAGAGAGCCTAAGCCCACACTCAAGACTCCAGGAAAGGGTGACTAGCAGCCCAAGGCCCGAGCCAAGAGCAAGCAAGAGGCCAAGAGTGTCTTTAGGGGACCCAGAGCTAGCTGCACAGAACCAGGTGCCTGTGGCAAAGCCCCGAGCAAGTACAGAGGAGCCCTGGCGGCTCCCAGCAGCCAAGGCCATCTCCAGCGAGTCAGGTGCTAGGAGAAAGATTCCAGGCCACTGGATGGAGGAAGGGCCCCCAGCTGATCCTTTGGAGGCCTGCCTCAACTCTGACAGCTCTCCTCCTTCCTCTGCTCTGCAGCTGCAGCTGCAGCTGACTGGGTGCAAGAGGAGGGGGAAAAGCACCCTCAAAGCTGAGGCCCTTAGTCCTGGAGCCAAAGTGCCCAGGGGCAAGTCTCCAAGGTGCCAAGAGCCTAATGACAATGGCGTCCTCCCTGGGAGTCCCCTTGCACAAGAAGAGCCTTCCAGTCCCCAAGCTGGCTTCCCGCTGGGTGGCCAGGAGCACTCTTCCTGGCACATTGACTCAGACTCCCCGCCTTGGGCGCACAGGACCCACTTCAAAACGCCTGTGTATTCAGGTCCTGCGCCTGCCTGGCTCCCGCAGCAGAACTCGCAGCAAGGGCGCCTTGCTGAGCCCCTTGACTGCCCCTGGAAAACTCGCTGCCAAGACGCAGCTGAAGAAACTGAGCCCTGGCAGCAAGAGGAGGAGTCCCGTCGCCGCCGTCGCGGTCACCAGACACACACTGGCAGGCCAACTCACACCCAGACTGAGAGGGCCACAATCCTCCAGCTGCAGGAGCCCCCTGAGCTGAGGCTGCAGGCCCTGGTAGCCCGCCTCAAAGGCGCGCAAGCCAAGAAGCCTGGAGGCCGCCAAACCAAGATGGTGGCCTTCCAGGCTCAAGCCCCAAGCTCAGGCCGGCAGGCAGAGTCTGGAGCCGGAGGGGCGGCCTCCTCCGAAATGAGCAGCCGCCAGGAGGCCTCTGCCCAAGGCCAGCCACGGAAGACTCCCTGCCTTTTGCCGCCGCCGCCGCCGCCGCCGCCGCGGCCCGCCAGCAACAAGCCCCAGCCAAAGAAGAGACCTGCCCCGCTCATGGCCAAGGCCCTCAGGGATTACAAGAAGAAGCTCTCTAGGAGGTGACCCGAGGATGCTCTCTGCCCTGGAATTGCTGGCAATCACTCAGGACCAGACCTGCTCTCGGGATCCTTTGGCCCGAAAGTGCGCCCGTGCGCCGGCCAACCCCCAAGCCTGCCAGCCCGCCAGCCCGCCCACCCGCTGCCGCCTTTGGAGAGCCCAGGCTTTGCAGAGACTGCTACTGGGATCTCTGTTCCTGCTCAAGATCCCGGGGGCCCTCTCCTGAGACCCTGGGCAGGCTTCCCTGCCTGCTCCCGAGACCGACCGACCACCTGCGCTTTCCAAACACCTGAGAGCGCCCGGACCTCCACCCGCAAAAAGACCTGGGTTCCCAGAGCAAACACTACACTTTGGACTTGCCCTCCACCCAACCCCTTCCCAAGGACTCAAGTGCCCAACACCTTGGCCTCAAAGGAAATAAATAAATAAATAAATAAATAAATAATAGATAGTCCTGTGCCCAGTGCATGAGTTGGCTGTTGGAAACTTGGGGCTTATGCAGGGACTCTTGGCTCAGCCTGAGAGGAGGGGACTGGACCTGCCTAGACTGAGTCTACCAGGTTGATCTCAATCCTAGGGGGAGTCTTTGCCCTGGAGGAGATGAGAACGGGGGTGGGGGGTGGGGGTGGGCTGGTGGGAAGGGGACGGGGGCGCCAGGGGGAGAACAAGGGAATCCGTGCCGGATATGTAGAATTCAATTATATTTTAAAATAAAATAAAATTAAAGAAAGAAATAGGTTTAAGAAAAAATTAAGATTAAACTGAATAGAAACAATGTATTTATATACCAAATAATTATATAGATTTATAATATCTGCTCTTTTAATGTTTCTGTGTGTTAGAAAAAAAGAAATTTAATTTAAATCTATTTTAATTTCATTTACTTTTAAGTTTACGTTGAATAAAACTTAAATAGTTAAACCCCCCCAAAATAGAGAGATAGGTACATAGCTAAATAAACAAACAAATAAGTAAGAAAGAAAGTAGAGCACCAAGAACGCAGACCTTTGCCTTCCTCTTCCATTGGAACTCCGTGGTTGCAGACGGACACACTCAACTTGTTGATTCACACGTGCAGTCCATTTGCAAACAGCCTTGGATGGAGGCTGATTCCAGAACCTCCTCATCCCCAGTCGGGACTGCACATTCCCTTCCATCAACTAGCTAATCCGTTAAAAAGAGAATTGTACACATATCCCTACAGATCAATATATAGACAAATGGATACATAGACTTCTAGACTCAAAGATACATAAAGGGCTGATCCATAAATATGTCAGGAAAGTTCGGCATGCAGTCCACAAGCAAGAAAAGGTGAAATTTAAGAAGAGAAGCTAAAAGTGAGTCAAAAGAAAAGGAAAGGAAAATGAACATCAAGATCCTAAAAAGAAAGGATGTCGCTGAAAATGTGTGTCAGTTTGGCTGTGTGGGTGTGTCAAAAAAAAGTGGATAAAAGTGGGTTGTGGTGACACACCCATTTAATCTCAGCGCTCAGGGAGGCAGAGGCAGGTAAATCCCTGTAAGTTCCAGACCAGCCTGGTCTACAATCAAGTTCCAGGACAGCCAGGGCCTTTACACGGAGAAACCCTATCTCCAAAAACAAAAAAGGAAAAAGAAAAAGAAAGAAAGGGAGGGAGGGAGAGAGAGAGTGAGTGAGGGTGGGAGTGAGTGAGTGAGGGAGGGAGGCAGGGAGGGAGGAAGGGAGGAAGAAAGAAAGGATAAAGAATGAAGGAAAGTTTAAGAAAAAAAATGGGTGGGGGTGGGGGGGGTGGAGTAAGAGATCACAGACATTCTATCTCACTAGAGAAGAACTAGCATTGTGGAACCTCAACCCACCCCACCACCACCACCACCCAGGCAGAACACCAAACAATCAAAAACAAAAAGCACCACAGGGTTGCACCATCCAAAGAGGCCCTGATTCAAAGTCACAGTGTTGAATCAGACAGAACCTTGAGAGAAACCCAGAGGTGTGGGTGGCAGCTTCTAAAGAAAAGTTTGAGAATCACAGAAAGGAAGTGATGGTGACAGAAGTGTAACAATTTGGGGAGAGGAGGAGAAGAGGAGTGCGTGTGTGTGTGTGTGTGTGTGTGTGTGTGTGTGTGTGCAGGTGCCTGTGCTAGTGTGTCTGTGAGTGAAACAGAGAGAGAGAGGAGGAGTGGGAGAGAAACCTAGAAAGGAAGAGGAAGCAAAAGAGGGAGCAAGACCAAGAGAGAGTCAGAGAGAGAGACAGGGTGGTGGGTGTGTCGGAATGGATTCCATAGATTTCTGGCACAAGCAGTGTGAGTCGTTGCCATCATCTATGGGATGCACCTAGGCTGGCATGATCCCCTTGTGAGCGCACTGTGCCCAAAGCAGACACAAGTTCCTACTTTGGTTCCCAAGTCGCAGGGGTCACCTGTAAGGGAGACAGCGGCCTGGAACCCATCAGGTCTCTGTGCTTGTTTTCTCCCCCTCCCCCCCCCCCCCGGGCCCCCCACCCCCAAGAGATGAAGATCTGGCCAGAGATTATGTCTGTGGGTGTGGCTTAGAGACCTGTACATCGGAAAGGGCGTGCCCAGCAGATGCAGCCCAGGTGTTTGATTGGGCGGTGGTGAGAGAGCTAGGCCCACCCACCCCCTTAAAAGCAACGGGGAAGGGAGGGGTCGGGCAGAGCAGCAGTGAGGCAAAGAGTGCCAGCTGACTAGCAGGCCAGCCCAGTGTCCTCTGCTCCTGAGAGCCAGTCGCGTCCCCAGTGAGAGGGCTTGTCCAGTCAACCCAGCTGCTCCCGGTCTTCATCAGTGGACATGGAGGCCGCCTCCAGCGCAGAAGCCCTGCAGGAGCTGCGGCAGCACCTGTGCACGGAGACAGAGCCAAGCAAGCTCGACCAAACCCTCCAGAAACTCTCTTCCCTGCCCAAGCTCCGTGACACCCTGGCACAGATGAACTTCCAGCAGACCATGGAGCTCTTGAGGAAAGAGCAGCTCCTGGTCCCCTTTGCCAAGGACTTGGCCGCCATTTGGTCGGAGAGGTCCCAGTTTGAGCCCCATCCTGAGCCTGACCGGGGGGACTTTGCCTTCGCGTTGAGCCTGATGACATTGCGGCCCAGAAACTGTCCGGAAGACAAGCCCCGAGAGTCCGCGCCAAGGGAACACAGACAAGATGGGACAGAGGTCTTCCAGGTGAGCAGCAGCAGCAGCAGCAGCAGCAGCAGCAGAAGCAGAAGCAGAAGCAGAAACAGCAGCAAACAGTCAAATCCGGACCAGAGCCCGAGCCTGAGCCTGAGCCCGAGCCCGAGCCCGAGCCCAAGCCCGAGCCCGAACCCGAGCCCGAGCCCGAGCCTGGGACTTGGAGAGAGCCTAAGCCCACACTCAAGCCTCCAGGAAAGGGTGACTAGCAGCCCAAGGCCCGAGCCAAGAGCAAGCAAGAGGCCAAGAGTGTCTTTAGGGGACCCAGAGCTAGCTGCACAGAACCAGGTGCCTGTGGCAAAGCCCCGAGCAAGTACAGAGGAGCCCTGGCGGCTCCCAGCAGCCAAGGCCATCTCCAGCGAGTCAGGTGCTAGGAGAAAGATTCCAGGCCACTGGATGGAGGAAGGGCCCCCAGCTGATCCTTTGGAGGCCTGCCTCAACTCTGACAGCTCTCCTCCTTCCTCTGCTCTGCAGCTGCAGCTGCAGCTGACTGGGTGCAAGAGGAGGGGGAAAAGCACCCTCAAAGCTGAGGCCCTTAGTCCTGGAGCCAAAGTGCCCCGGGGCAAGTCTCCAAGGTGCCAAGAGCCTAATGACAATGGCGTCCTCCCTGGGAGTCCCCTTGCACAAGAAGAGCCTTCCAGTCCCCAAGCTGGCTTCCCGCTGGGTGGCCAGGAGCACTCTTCCTGGCACATTGACTCAGACTCCCCGCCTTGGGCGCACAGGACCCACTTCAAAACGCCTGTGTATTCAGGTCCTGCGCCTGCCTGGCTCCCGCAGCAGAACTCGCAGCAAGGGCGCCTTGCTGAGCCCCTTGACTGCCCCCGGAAAACTCGCTGCCAAGACGCAGCTGAAGAAACTGAGCCCTGGCAGCAAGAGGAGGAGTCCCGTCGCCGCCGTCGCGGTCACCAGACACACACTGGCAGGCCAACTCACACCCAGACTGAGAGGGCCACAATCCTCCAGCTGCAGGAGCCCCCTGAGCTGAGGCTGCAGGCCCTGGTAGCCCGCCTCAAAGGCGCGCAAGCCAAGAAGCCTGGAGGCCGCCAAACCAAGATGGTGGCCTTCCAGGCTCAAGCCCCAAGCTCAGGCCGGCAGGCAGAGTCTGGAGCCGGAGGGGCGGCCTCCTCCGAAATGAGCAGCCGCCAGGAGGCCTCTGCCCAAGGCCAGCCACGGAAGACTCCCTGCCTTTTGCCGCCGCCGCCGCCGCCGCCGCCGCGGCCCGCCAGCAACAAGCCCCAGCCAAAGAAGAGACCTGCCCCGCTCATGGCCAAGGCCCTCAGGGATTACAAGAAGAAGCTCTCTAGGAGGTGACCCGAGGATGCTCTCTGCCCTGGAATTGCTGGCAATCACTCAGGACCAGACCTGCTCTCGGGATCCTTTGGCCCGAAAGTGCGCCCGTGCGCCGGCCAACCCCCAAGCCTGCCAGCCCGCCAGCCCGCCCACCCGCTGCCGCCTTTGGAGAGCCCAGGCTTTGCAGAGACTGCTACTGGGATCTCTGTTCCTGCTCAAGATCCCGGGGGCCCTCTCCTGAGACCCTGGGCAGGCTTCCCTGCCTGCTCCCGAGACCGACCGACCACCTGCGCTTTCCAAACACCTGAGAGCGCCCGGACCTCCACCCGCAAAAAGACCTGGGTTCCCAGAGCAAACACTACACTTTGGACTTGCCCTCCACCCAACCCCTTCCCAAGGACTCAAGTGCCCAACACCTTGGCCTCAAAGGAAATAAATAAATAAATAAATAAATAAATAAATAAATAAATAATAGATAGTCCTGTGCCCAGTGCATGAGTTGGCTGTTGGAAACTTGGGGCTTATGCAGGGACTCTTGGCTCAGCCTGAGAGGAGGGGACTGGACCTGCCTAGACTGAGTCTACCAGGTTGATCTCAATCCTAGGGGGAGTCTTTGCCCTGGAGGAGATGAGAACGGGGGTGGGGGGTGGGGGTGGGCTGGTGGGAAGGGGACGGGGGCGCCAGGGGGAGAACAAGGGAATCCGTGCCGGATATGTAGAATTCAATTATATTTTAAAATAAAATAAAATTAAAGAAAGAAATAGGTTTAAGAAAAAATTAAGATTAAACTGAATAGAAACAATGTATTTATATACCAAATAATTATATAGATTTATAATATCTGCTCTTTTAATGTTTCTGTGTGTTAGAAAAAAAGAAATTTAATTTAAATCTATTTTAATTTCATTTACTTTTAAGTTTACCTTGAATAAAACTTAAATAGTTAAACCCCCCCAAAATAGAGAGATAGGTACATAGCTAAATAAACAAACAAATAAGTAAGAAAGAAAGTAGAGCACCAAGAACGCAGACCTTTGCCTTCCTCTTCCATTGGAACTCCGTGGTTGCAGACGGACACACTCAACTTGTTGATTCACACGTGCAGTCCATTTGCAAACAGCCTTGGATGGAGGCTGATTCCAGAACCTCCTCATCCCCAGTCGGGACTGCACATTCCCTTCCATCAACTAGCTAATCCGTTAAAAAGAGAATTGTACACATATCCCTACAGATCAATATATAGACAAATGGATACATAGACTTCTAGACTCAAAGATACATAAAGGGCTGATCCATAAATATGTCAGGAAAGTTCGGCATGCAGTCCACAAGCAAGAAAAGGTGAAATTTAAAGAAGAGAAGCTAAAAGTGAGTCAAAAGAAAAGGAAAGGAAAATGAACATCAAGATCCTAAAAAGAAAGGATGTCGCTGAAAATGTGTGTCAGTTTGGCTGTGTGGGTGTGTCAAAAAAAAGTGGATAAAAGTGGGTTGTGGTGACACACCCATTTAATCTCAGCGCTCAGGGAGGCAGAGGCAGGTAAATCCCTGTAAGTTCCAGACCAGCCTGGTCTACAATCAAGTTCCAGGACAGCCAGGGCCTTTACACGGAGAAACCCTATCTCCAAAAACAAAAAAGGAAAAAGAAAAAGAAAGAAAGGGAGGGAGGGAGAGAGAGAGTGAGTGAGGGTGGGAGTGAGTGAGTGAGGGAGGGAGGCAGGGAGGGAGGAAGGGAGGAAGAAAGAAAGGATAAAGAATGAAGGAAAGTTTAAGAAAAAAAATGGGTGGGGGTGGGGGGGGTGGAGTAAGAGATCACAGACATTCTATCTCACTAGAGAAGAACTAGCATTGTGGAACCTCAACCCACCCCACCACCACCACCACCCAGGCAGAACACCAAACAATCAAAAACAAAAAGCACCACAGGGTTGCACCATCCAAAGAGGCCCTGATTCAAAGTCACAGTGTTGAATCAGACAGAACCTTGAGAGAAACCCAGAGGTGTGGGTGGCAGCTTCTAAAGAAAAGTTTGAGAATCACAGAAAGGAAGTGATGGTGACAGAAGTGTAACAATTTGGGGAGAGGAGGAGAAGAGGAGTGCGTGTGTGTGTGTGTGTGTGTGTGTGTGTGTGTGTGTGTGCAGGTGCCTGTGCTAGTGTGTCTGTGAGTGAAACAGAGAGAGAGAGGAGGAGTGGGAGAGAAACCTAGAAAGGAAGAGGAAGCAAAAGAGGGAGCAAGACCAAGAGAGAGTCAGAGAGAGAGACAGGGTGGTGGGTGTGTCGGAATGGATTCCATAGATTTCTGGCACAAGCAGTGTGAGTCGTTGCCATCATCTATGGGATGCACCTAGGCTGGCATGATCCCCTTGTGAGCGCACTGTGCCCAAAGCAGACACAAGTTCCTACTTTGGTTCCCAAGTCGCAGGGGTCACCTGTAAGGGAGACAGCGGCCTGGAACCCATCAGGTCTCTGTGCTTGTTTTCTCCCCCTCCCCCCCCCCGGGCCCCCCACCCCCAAGAGATGAAGATCTGGCCAGAGATTATGTCTGTGGGTGTGGCTTAGAGACCTGTACATCGGAAAGGGCGTGCCCAGCAGATGCAGCCCAGGTGTTTGATTGGGCGGTGGTGAGAGAGCTAGGCCCACCCACCCCCTTAAAAGCAACGGGGAAGGGAGGGGTCGGGCAGAGCAGCAGTGAGGCAAAGAGTGCCAGCTGACTAGCAGGCCAGCCCAGTGTCCTCTGCTCCTGAGAGCCAGTCGCGTCCCCAGTGAGAGGGCTTGTCCAGTCAACCCAGCTGCTCCCGGTCTTCATCAGTGGACATGGAGGCCGCCTCCAGCGCAGAAGCCCTGCAGGAGCTGCGGCAGCACCTGTGCACGGAGACAGAGCCAAGCAAGCTCGACCAAACCCTCCAGAAACTCTCTTCCCTGCCCAAGCTCCGTGACACCCTGGCACAGATGAACTTCCAGCAGACCATGGAGCTCTTGAGGAAAGAGCAGCTCCTGGTCCCCTTTGCCAAGGACTTGGCCGCCATTTGGTCGGAGAGGTCCCAGTTTGAGCCCCATCCTGAGCCTGACCGGGGGGACTTTGCCTTCGCGTTGAGCCTGATGACATTGCGGCCCAGAAACTGTCCGGAAGACAAGCCCCGAGAGTCCGCGCCAAGGGAACACAGACAAGATGGGACAGAGGTCTTCCAGGTGAGCAGCAGCAGCAGCAGCAGCAGCAGCAGCAGAAGCAGAAGCAGAAGCAGAAACAGCAGCAAACAGTCAAATCCGGACCAGAGCCCGAGCCTGAGCCTGAGCCCGAGCCCGAGCCCGAGCCCAAGCCCGAGCCCGAACCCGAGCCCGAGCCCGAGCCTGGGACTTGGAGAGAGCCTAAGCCCACACTCAAGCCTCCAGGAAAGGGTGACTAGCAGCCCAAGGCCCGAGCCAAGAGCAAGCAAGAGGCCAAGAGTGTCTTTAGGGGACCCAGAGCTAGCTGCACAGAACCAGGTGCCTGTGGCAAAGCCCCGAGCAAGTACAGAGGAGCCCTGGCGGCTCCCAGCAGCCAAGGCCATCTCCAGCGAGTCAGGTGCTAGGAGAAAGATTCCAGGCCACTGGATGGAGGAAGGGCCCCCAGCTGATCCTTTGGAGGCCTGCCTCAACTCTGACAGCTCTCCTCCTTCCTCTGCTCTGCAGCTGCAGCTGCAGCTGACTGGGTGCAAGAGGAGGGGGAAAAGCACCCTCAAAGCTGAGGCCCTTAGTCCTGGAGCCAAAGTGCCCCGGGGCAAGTCTCCAAGGTGCCAAGAGCCTAATGACAATGGCGTCCTCCCTGGGAGTCCCCTTGCACAAGAAGAGCCTTCCAGTCCCCAAGCTGGCTTCCCGCTGGGTGGCCAGGAGCACTCTTCCTGGCACATTGACTCAGACTCCCCGCCTTGGGCGCACAGGACCCACTTCAAAACGCCTGTGTATTCAGGTCCTGCGCCTGCCTGGCTCCCGCAGCAGAACTCGCAGCAAGGGCGCCTTGCTGAGCCCCTTGACTGCCCCCGGAAAACTCGCTGCCAAGACGCAGCTGAAGAAACTGAGCCCTGGCAGCAAGAGGAGGAGTCCCGTCGCCGCCGTCGCGGTCACCAGACACACACTGGCAGGCCAACTCACACCCAGACTGAGAGGGCCACAATCCTCCAGCTGCAGGAGCCCCCTGAGCTGAGGCTGCAGGCCCTGGTAGCCCGCCTCAAAGGCGCGCAAGCCAAGAAGCCTGGAGGCCGCCAAACCAAGATGGTGGCCTTCCAGGCTCAAGCCCCAAGCTCAGGCCGGCAGGCAGAGTCTGGAGCCGGAGGGGCGGCCTCCTCCGAAATGAGCAGCCGCCAGGAGGCCTCTGCCCAAGGCCAGCCACGGAAGACTCCCTGCCTTTTGCCGCCGCCGCCGCCGCCGCCGCCGCGGCCCGCCAGCAACAAGCCCCAGCCAAAGAAGAGACCTGCCCCGCTCATGGCCAAGGCCCTCAGGGATTACAAGAAGAAGCTCTCTAGGAGGTGACCCGAGGATGCTCTCTGCCCTGGAATTGCTGGCAATCACTCAGGACCAGACCTGCTCTCGGGATCCTTTGGCCCGAAAGTGCGCCCGTGCGCCGGCCAACCCCCAAGCCTGCCAGCCCGCCAGCCCGCCCACCCGCTGCCGCCTTTGGAGAGCCCAGGCTTTGCAGAGACTGCTACTGGGATCTCTGTTCCTGCTCAAGATCCCGGGGGCCCTCTCCTGAGACCCTGGGCAGGCTTCCCTGCCTGCTCCCGAGACCGACCGACCACCTGCGCTTTCCAAACACCTGAGAGCGCCCGGACCTCCACCCGCAAAAAGACCTGGGTTCCCAGAGCAAACACTACACTTTGGACTTGCCCTCCACCCAACCCCTTCCCAAGGACTCAAGTGCCCAACACCTTGGCCTCAAAGGAAATAAATAAATAAATAAATAAATAAATAAATAATAGATAGTCCTGTGCCCAGTGCATGAGTTGGCTGTTGGAAACTTGGGGCTTATGCAGGGACTCTTGGCTCAGCCTGAGAGGAGGGGACTGGACCTGCCTAGACTGAGTCTACCAGGTTGATCTCAATCCTAGGGGGAGTCTTTGCCCTGGAGGAGATGAGAACGGGGGTGGGGGGTGGGGGTGGGCTGGTGGGAAGGGGACGGGGGCGCCAGGGGGAGAACAAGGGAATCCGTGCCGGATATGTAGAATTCAATTATATTTTAAAATAAAATAAAATTAAAGAAAGAAATAGGTTTAAGAAAAAATTAAGATTAAACTGAATAGAAACAATGTATTTATATACCAAATAATTATATAGATTTATAATATCTGCTCTTTTAATGTTTCTGTGTGTTAGAAAAAAAGAAATTTAATTTAAATCTATTTTAATTTCATTTACTTTTAAGTTTACCTTGAATAAAACTTAAATAGTTAAACCCCCCCAAAATAGAGAGATAGGTACATAGCTAAATAAACAAACAAATAAGTAAGAAAGAAAGTAGAGCACCAAGAACGCAGACCTTTGCCTTCCTCTTCCATTGGAACTCCGTGGTTGCAGACGGACACACTCAACTTGTTGATTCACACGTGCAGTCCATTTGCAAACAGCCTTGGATGGAGGCTGATTCCAGAACCTCCTCATCCCCAGTCGGGACTGCACATTCCCTTCCATCAACTAGCTAATCCGTTAAAAAGAGAATTGTACACATATCCCTACAGATCAATATATAGACAAATGGATACATAGACTTCTAGACTCAAAGATACACAAAGGGCTGATCCATAAATATGTCAGGAAAGTTCGGCATGCAGTCCACAAGCAAGAAAAGGTGAAATTTAAAGAAGAGAAGCTAAAAGTGAGTCAAAAGAAAAGGAAAGGAAAATGAACATCGAGATCCTAAAAAGAAAGGATGTCGCTGAAAATGTGTGTCAGTTTGGCTGTGTGGGTGTGTCAAAAAAAGTGGATAAAAGTGGGTTGTGGTGACACACCCATTTAATCTCAGCGCTCAGGGAGGCAGAGGCAGGTAAATCCCTGTAAGTTCCAGACCAGCCTGGTCTACAATCAAGTTCCAGGACAGCCAGGGCCTTTACACGGAGAAACCCTATCTCCAAAAACAAAAAAGGAAAAAGAAAAAGGAAGAAAGGGAGGGAAGGAGGGAGGGAGGGAGGGAGAGAGAGAGTGAGTGAGGGTGGGAGTGAGTGAGTGAGGGAGGGAGGCAGGGAGGGAGGAAGAGAGGAAGAAAGAAAGGATAAAGAATGAAGGAAAGTTTAAGAAAAAAAATGGGTGGGGGTGGGGGGGTGGAGTAAGAGATCACAGACATTCTATCTCACTAGAGAAGAACTAGCATTGTGGAACCTCAACCCACCCCACCACCACCACCCAGGCAGAACACCAAACAATCAAACACAAAAAGCACCACAGGGTTGCACCATCCAAAGAGGCCCTGATTCAAAGTCACAGTGTTGAATCAGACAGAACCTGGAGAGAAACCCAGAGGTGTGGGTGGCAGCTTCTAAAGAAAAGTTTGAGAATCACAGAAAGGAAGTGATGGTGACAGAAGTGTAACAATTTGGGGAGAGGAGGAGAAGAGGAGTGCGTGTGTGTGTGTGTGTGTGTGTGTGTGTGTGTGTGCAGGTGCCTGTGCTAGTGTGTCTGTGAGTGAAACAGAGAGAGAGAGGAGGAGTGGGAGAGAAACCTAGAAAGGAAGAGGAAGCAAAAGAGGGAGCAAGACCAAGAGAGAGTCAGAGAGAGAGACAGGGTGGTGGGTGTGTCGGAATGGATTCCATAGATTTCTGGCACAAGCAGTGTGAGTCGTTGCCATCATCTATGGGATGCACCTAGGCTGGCATGATCCCCTCGTGAGCGCACTGTGCCCAAAGCAGACACAAGTTCCTACTTTGGTTCCCAAGTCGCAGGGGTCACCTGTAAGGGAGACAGCGGCCTGGAACCCATCAGGTCTCTGTGCTTGTTTTCTCCCCCTCCCCCCCCCCGGGCCCCCCACCCCCAAGAGATGAAGATCTGGCCAGAGATTATGTCTGTGGGTGTGGCTTAGAGACCTGTACATCGGAAAGGGCGTGCCCAGCAGATGCAGCCCAGGTGTTTGATTGGGCGGTGGTGAGAGAGCTAGGCCCACCCACCCCCTTAAAAGCAACGGGGAAGGGAGGGGTCGGGCAGAGCAGCAGTGAGGCAAAGAGTGCCAGCTGACTAGCAGGCCAGCCCAGTGTCCTCTGCTCCTGAGAGCCAGTCGCGTCCCCAGTGAGAGGGCTTGTCCAGTCAACCCAGCTGCTCCCGGTCTTCATCAGTGGACATGGAGGCCGCCTCCAGCGCAGAAGCCCTGCAGGAGCTGCGGCAGCACCTGTGCACGGAGACAGAGCCAAGCAAGCTCGACCAAACCCTCCAGAAACTCTCTTCCCTGCCCAAGCTCCGTGACACCCTGGCACAGATGAACTTCCAGCAGACCATGGAGCTCTTGAGGAAAGAGCAGCTCCTGGTCCCCTTTGCCAAGGACTTGGCCGCCATTTGGTCGGAGAGGTCCCAGTTTGAGCCCCATCCTGAGCCTGACCGGGGGGACTTTGCCTTCGCGTTGAGCCTGATGACATTGCGGCCCAGAAACTGTCCGGAAGACAAGCCCCGAGAGTCCGCGCCAAGGGAACACAGACAAGATGGGACAGAGGTCTTCCAGGTGAGCAGCAGCAGCAGCAGCAGCAGCAGAAGCAGAAGCAGAAGCAGAAACAGCAGCAAACAGTCAAATCCGGACCAGAGCCCGAGCCTGAGCCTGAGCCCGAGCCCGAGCCCGAGCCCAAGCCCGAGCCCGAACCCGAGCCCGAGCCCGAGCCTGGGACTTGGAGAGAGCCTAAGCCCACACTCAAGCCTCCAGGAAAGGGTGACTAGCAGCCCAAGGCCCGAGCCAAGAGCAAGCAAGAGGCCAAGAGTGTCTTTAGGGGACCCAGAGCTAGCTGCACAGAACCAGGTGCCTGTGGCAAAGCCCCGAGCAAGTACAGAGGAGCCCTGGCGGCTCCCAGCAGCCAAGGCCATCTCCAGCGAGTCAGGTGCTAGGAGAAAGATTCCAGGCCACTGGATGGAGGAAGGGCCCCCAGCTGATCCTTTGGAGGCCTGCCTCAACTCTGACAGCTCTCCTCCTTCCTCTGCTCTGCAGCTGCAGCTGCAGCTGACTGGGTGCAAGAGGAGGGGGAAAAGCACCCTCAAAGCTGAGGCCCTTAGTCCTGGAGCCAAAGTGCCCAGGGGCAAGTCTCCAAGGTGCCAAGAGCCTAATGACAATGGCGTCCTCCCTGGGAGTCCCCTTGCACAAGAAGAGCCTTCCAGTCCCCAAGCTGGCTTCCCGCTGGGTGGCCAGGAGCACTCTTCCTGGCACATTGACTCAGACTCCCCGCCTTGGGCGCACAGGACCCACTTCAAAACGCCTGTGTATTCAGGTCCTGCGCCTGCCTGGCTCCCGCAGCAGAACTCGCAGCAAGGGCGCCTTGCTGAGCCCCTTGACTGCCCCTGGAAAACTCGCTGCCAAGACGCAGCTGAAGAAACTGAGCCCTGGCAGCAAGAGGAGGAGTCCCGTCGCCGCCGTCGCGGTCACCAGACACACACTGGCAGGCCAACTCACACCCAGACTGAGAGGGCCACAATCCTCCAGCTGCAGGAGCCCCCTGAGCTGAGGCTGCAGGCCCTGGTAGCCCGCCTCAAAGGCGCGCAAGCCAAGAAGCCTGGAGGCCGCCAAACCAAGATGGTGGCCTTCCAGGCTCAAGCCCCAAGCTCAGGCCGGCAGGCAGAGTCTGGAGCCGGAGGGGCGGCCTCCTCCGAAATGAGCAGCCGCCAGGAGGCCTCTGCCCAAGGCCAGCCACGGAAGACTCCCTGCCTTTTGCCGCCGCCGCCGCCGCCGCGGCCCGCCAGCAACAAGCCCCAGCCAAAGAAGAGACCTGCCCCGCTCATGGCCAAGGCCCTCAGGGATTACAAGAAGAAGCTCTCTAGGAGGTGACCCGAGGATGCTCTCTGCCCTGGAATTGCTGGCAATCACTCAGGACCAGACCTGCTCTCGGGATCCTTTGGCCCGAAAGTGCGCCCGTGCGCCGGCCAACCCCCAAGCCTGCCAGCCCGCCAGCCCGCCCACCCGCTGCCGCCTTTGGAGAGCCCAGGCTTTGCAGAGACTGCTACTGGGATCTCTGTTCCTGCTCAAGATCCCGGGGGCCCTCTCCTGAGACCCTGGGCAGGCTTCCCTGCCTGCTCCCGAGACCGACCGACCACCTGCGCTTTCCAAACACCTGAGAGCGCCCGGACCTCCACCCGCAAAAAGACCTGGGTTCCCAGAGCAAACACTACACTTTGGACTTGCCCTCCACCCAACCCCTTCCCAAGGACTCAAGTGCCCAACACCTTGGCCTCAAAGGAAATAAATAAATAAATAAATAAATAAATAAATAAATAATAGATAGTCCTGTGCCCAGTGCATGAGTTGGCTGTTGGAAACTTGGGGCTTATGCAGGGACTCTTGGCTCAGCCTGAGAGGAGGGGACTGGACCTGCCTAGACTGAGTCTACCAGGTTGATCTCAATCCTAGGGGGAGTCTTTGCCCTGGAGGAGATGAGAACGGGGGTGGGGGGTGGGGGTGGGCTGGTGGGAAGGGGACGGGGGCGCCAGGGGGAGAACAAGGGAATCCGTGCCGGATATGTAGAATTCAATTATATTTTAAAATAAAATAAAATTAAAGAAAGAAATAGGTTTAAGAAAAAATTAAGATTAAACTGAATAGAAACAATGTATTTATATACCAAATAATTATATAGATTTATAATATCTGCTCTTTTAATGTTTCTGTGTGTTAGAAAAAAAGAAATTTAATTTAAATCTATTTTAATTTCATTTACTTTTAAGTTTACCTTGAATAAAACTTAAATAGTTAAACCCCCCCAAAATAGAGAGATAGGTACATAGCTAAATAAACAAACAAATAAGTAAGAAAGAAAGTAGAGCACCAAGAACGCAGACCTTTGCCTTCCTCTTCCATTGGAACTCCGTGGTTGCAGACGGACACACTCAACTTGTTGATTCACACGTGCAGTCCATTTGCAAACAGCCTTGGATGGAGGCTGATTCCAGAACCTCCTCATCCCCAGTCGGGACTGCACATTCCCTTCCATCAACTAGCTAATCCGTTAAAAAGAGAATTGTACACATATCCCTACAGATCAATATATAGACAAATGGATACATAGACTTCTAGACTCAAAGATACATAAAGGGCTGATCCATAAATATGTCAGGAAAGTTCGGCATGCAGTCCACAAGCAAGAAAAGGTGAAATTTAAAGAAGAGAAGCTAAAAGTGAGTCAAAAGAAAAGGAAAGGAAAATGAACATCAAGATCCTAAAAAGAAAGGATGTCGCTGAAAATGTGTGTCAGTTTGGCTGTGTGGGTGTGTCAAAAAAAAGTGGATAAAAGTGGGTTGTGGTGACACACCCATTTAATCTCAGCGCTCAGGGAGGCAGAGGCAGGTAAATCCCTGTAAGTTCCAGACCAGCCTGGTCTACAATCAAGTTCCAGGACAGCCAGGGCCTTTACACGGAGAAACCCTATCTCCAAAAACAAAAAAGGAAAAAGAAAAAGAAAGAAAGGGAGGGAGGGAGAGAGAGAGTGAGTGAGGGTGGGAGTGAGTGAGTGAGGGAGGGAGGCAGGGAGGGAGGAAGGGAGGAAGAAAGAAAGGATAAAGAATGAAGGAAAGTTTAAGAAAAAAAATGGGTGGGGGTGGGGGGGGTGGAGTAAGAGATCACAGACATTCTATCTCACTAGAGAAGAACTAGCATTGTGGAACCTCAACCCACCCCACCACCACCACCACCCAGGCAGAACACCAAACAATCAAAAACAAAAAGCACCACAGGGTTGCACCATCCAAAGAGGCCCTGATTCAAAGTCACAGTGTTGAATCAGACAGAACCTTGAGAGAAACCCAGAGGTGTGGGTGGCAGCTTCTAAAGAAAAGTTTGAGAATCACAGAAAGGAAGTGATGGTGACAGAAGTGTAACAATTTGGGGAGAGGAGGAGAAGAGGAGTGCGTGTGTGTGTGTGTGTGTGTGTGTGTGTGTGTGTGTGTGCAGGTGCCTGTGCTAGTGTGTCTGTGAGTGAAACAGAGAGAGAGAGGAGGAGTGGGAGAGAAACCTAGAAAGGAAGAGGAAGCAAAAGAGGGAGCAAGACCAAGAGAGAGTCAGAGAGAGAGACAGGGTGGTGGGTGTGTCGGAATGGATTCCATAGATTTCTGGCACAAGCAGTGTGAGTCGTTGCCATCATCTATGGGATGCACCTAGGCTGGCATGATCCCCTTGTGAGCGCACTGTGCCCAAAGCAGACACAAGTTCCTACTTTGGTTCCCAAGTCGCAGGGGTCACCTGTAAGGGAGACAGCGGCCTGGAACCCATCAGGTCTCTGTGCTTGTTTTCTCCCCCTCCCCCCCCCCGGGCCCCCCACCCCCAAGAGATGAAGATCTGGCCAGAGATTATGTCTGTGGGTGTGGCTTAGAGACCTGTACATCGGAAAGGGCGTGCCCAGCAGATGCAGCCCAGGTGTTTGATTGGGCGGTGGTGAGAGAGCTAGGCCCACCCACCCCCTTAAAAGCAACGGGGAAGGGAGGGGTCGGGCAGAGCAGCAGTGAGGCAAAGAGTGCCAGCTGACTAGCAGGCCAGCCCAGTGTCCTCTGCTCCTGAGAGCCAGTCGCGTCCCCAGTGAGAGGGCTTGTCCAGTCAACCCAGCTGCTCCCGGTCTTCATCAGTGGACATGGAGGCCGCCTCCAGCGCAGAAGCCCTGCAGGAGCTGCGGCAGCACCTGTGCACGGAGACAGAGCCAAGCAAGCTCGACCAAACCCTCCAGAAACTCTCTTCCCTGCCCAAGCTCCGTGACACCCTGGCACAGATGAACTTCCAGCAGACCATGGAGCTCTTGAGGAAAGAGCAGCTCCTGGTCCCCTTTGCCAAGGACTTGGCCGCCATTTGGTCGGAGAGGTCCCAGTTTGAGCCCCATCCTGAGCCTGACCGGGGGGACTTTGCCTTCGCGTTGAGCCTGATGACATTGCGGCCCAGAAACTGTCCGGAAGACAAGCCCCGAGAGTCCGCGCCAAGGGAACACAGACAAGATGGGACAGAGGTCTTCCAGGTGAGCAGCAGCAGCAGCAGCAGCAGCAGCAGCAGCAGAAGCAGAAGCAGAAGCAGAAACAGCAGCAAACAGTCAAATCCGGACCAGAGCCCGAGCCTGAGCCTGAGCCCGAGCCCGAGCCCGAGCCCAAGCCCGAGCCCGAACCCGAGCCCGAGCCCGAGCCTGGGACTTGGAGAGAGCCTAAGCCCACACTCAAGCCTCCAGGAAAGGGTGACTAGCAGCCCAAGGCCCGAGCCAAGAGCAAGCAAGAGGCCAAGAGTGTCTTTAGGGGACCCAGAGCTAGCTGCACAGAACCAGGTGCCTGTGGCAAAGCCCCGAGCAAGTACAGAGGAGCCCTGGCGGCTCCCAGCAGCCAAGGCCATCTCCAGCGAGTCAGGTGCTAGGAGAAAGATTCCAGGCCACTGGATGGAGGAAGGGCCCCCAGCTGATCCTTTGGAGGCCTGCCTCAACTCTGACAGCTCTCCTCCTTCCTCTGCTCTGCAGCTGCAGCTGCAGCTGACTGGGTGCAAGAGGAGGGGGAAAAGCACCCTCAAAGCTGAGGCCCTTAGTCCTGGAGCCAAAGTGCCCCGGGGCAAGTCTCCAAGGTGCCAAGAGCCTAATGACAATGGCGTCCTCCCTGGGAGTCCCCTTGCACAAGAAGAGCCTTCCAGTCCCCAAGCTGGCTTCCCGCTGGGTGGCCAGGAGCACTCTTCCTGGCACATTGACTCAGACTCCCCGCCTTGGGCGCACAGGACCCACTTCAAAACGCCTGTGTATTCAGGTCCTGCGCCTGCCTGGCTCCCGCAGCAGAACTCGCAGCAAGGGCGCCTTGCTGAGCCCCTTGACTGCCCCCGGAAAACTCGCTGCCAAGACGCAGCTGAAGAAACTGAGCCCTGGCAGCAAGAGGAGGAGTCCCGTCGCCGCCGTCGCGGTCACCAGACACACACTGGCAGGCCAACTCACACCCAGACTGAGAGGGCCACAATCCTCCAGCTGCAGGAGCCCCCTGAGCTGAGGCTGCAGGCCCTGGTAGCCCGCCTCAAAGGCGCGCAAGCCAAGAAGCCTGGAGGCCGCCAAACCAAGATGGTGGCCTTCCAGGCTCAAGCCCCAAGCTCAGGCCGGCAGGCAGAGTCTGGAGCCGGAGGGGCGGCCTCCTCCGAAATGAGCAGCCGCCAGGAGGCCTCTGCCCAAGGCCAGCCACGGAAGACTCCCTGCCTTTTGCCGCCGCCGCCGCCGCCGCCGCCGCGGCCCGCCAGCAACAAGCCCCAGCCAAAGAAGAGACCTGCCCCGCTCATGGCCAAGGCCCTCAGGGATTACAAGAAGAAGCTCTCTAGGAGGTGACCCGAGGATGCTCTCTGCCCTGGAATTGCTGGCAATCACTCAGGACCAGACCTGCTCTCGGGATCCTTTGGCCCGAAAGTGCGCCCGTGCGCCGGCCAACCCCCAAGCCTGCCAGCCCGCCAGCCCGCCCACCCGCTGCCGCCTTTGGAGAGCCCAGGCTTTGCAGAGACTGCTACTGGGATCTCTGTTCCTGCTCAAGATCCCGGGGGCCCTCTCCTGAGACCCTGGGCAGGCTTCCCTGCCTGCTCCCGAGACCGACCGACCACCTGCGCTTTCCAAACACCTGAGAGCGCCCGGACCTCCACCCGCAAAAAGACCTGGGTTCCCAGAGCAAACACTACACTTTGGACTTGCCCTCCACCCAACCCCTTCCCAAGGACTCAAGTGCCCAACACCTTGGCCTCAAAGGAAATAAATAAATAAATAAATAAATAAATAAATAATAGATAGTCCTGTGCCCAGTGCATGAGTTGGCTGTTGGAAACTTGGGGCTTATGCAGGGACTCTTGGCTCAGCCTGAGAGGAGGGGACTGGACCTGCCTAGACTGAGTCTACCAGGTTGATCTCAATCCTAGGGGGAGTCTTTGCCCTGGAGGAGATGAGAACGGGGGTGGGGGGTGGGGGTGGGCTGGTGGGAAGGGGACGGGGGCGCCAGGGGGAGAACAAGGGAATCCGTGCCGGATATGTAGAATTCAATTATATTTTAAAATAAAATAAAATTAAAGAAAGAAATAGGTTTAAGAAAAAATTAAGATTAAACTGAATAGAAACAATGTATTTATATACCAAATAATTATATAGATTTATAATATCTGCTCTTTTAATGTTTCTGTGTGTTAGAAAAAAAGAAATTTAATTTAAATCTATTTTAATTTCATTTACTTTTAAGTTTACCTTGAATAAAACTTAAATAGTTAAACCCCCCCAAAATAGAGAGATAGGTACATAGCTAAATAAACAAACAAATAAGTAAGAAAGAAAGTAGAGCACCAAGAACGCAGACCTTTGCCTTCCTCTTCCATTGGAACTCCGTGGTTGCAGACGGACACACTCAACTTGTTGATTCACACGTGCAGTCCATTTGCAAACAGCCTTGGATGGAGGCTGATTCCAGAACCTCCTCATCCCCAGTCGGGACTGCACATTCCCTTCCATCAACTAGCTAATCCGTTAAAAAGAGAATTGTACACATATCCCTACAGATCAATATATAGACAAATGGATACATAGACTTCTAGACTCAAAGATACACAAAGGGCTGATCCATAAATATGTCAGGAAAGTTCGGCATGCAGTCCACAAGCAAGAAAAGGTGAAATTTAAAGAAGAGAAGCTAAAAGTGAGTCAAAAGAAAAGGAAAGGAAAATGAACATCGAGATCCTAAAAAGAAAGGATGTCGCTGAAAATGTGTGTCAGTTTGGCTGTGTGGGTGTGTCAAAAAAAGTGGATAAAAGTGGGTTGTGGTGACACACCCATTTAATCTCAGCGCTCAGGGAGGCAGAGGCAGGTAAATCCCTGTAAGTTCCAGACCAGCCTGGTCTACAATCAAGTTCCAGGACAGCCAGGGCCTTTACACGGAGAAACCCTATCTCCAAAAACAAAAAAGGAAAAAGAAAAAGGAAGAAAGGGAGGGAAGGAGGGAGGGAGGGAGGGAGAGAGAGAGTGAGTGAGGGTGGGAGTGAGTGAGTGAGGGAGGGAGGCAGGGAGGGAGGAAGAGAGGAAGAAAGAAAGGATAAAGAATGAAGGAAAGTTTAAGAAAAAAAATGGGTGGGGGTGGGGGGGTGGAGTAAGAGATCACAGACATTCTATCTCACTAGAGAAGAACTAGCATTGTGGAACCTCAACCCACCCCACCACCACCACCCAGGCAGAACACCAAACAATCAAACACAAAAAGCACCACAGGGTTGCACCATCCAAAGAGGCCCTGATTCAAAGTCACAGTGTTGAATCAGACAGAACCTGGAGAGAAACCCAGAGGTGTGGGTGGCAGCTTCTAAAGAAAAGTTTGAGAATCACAGAAAGGAAGTGATGGTGACAGAAGTGTAACAATTTGGGGAGAGGAGGAGAAGAGGAGTGCGTGTGTGTGTGTGTGTGTGTGTGTGTGTGTGTGTGCAGGTGCCTGTGCTAGTGTGTCTGTGAGTGAAACAGAGAGAGAGAGGAGGAGTGGGAGAGAAACCTAGAAAGGAAGAGGAAGCAAAAGAGGGAGCAAGACCAAGAGAGAGTCAGAGAGAGAGACAGGGTGGTGGGTGTGTCGGAATGGATTCCATAGATTTCTGGCACAAGCAGTGTGAGTCGTTGCCATCATCTATGGGATGCACCTAGGCTGGCATGATCCCCTCGTGAGCGCACTGTGCCCAAAGCAGACACAAGTTCCTACTTTGGTTCCCAAGTCGCAGGGGTCACCTGTAAGGGAGACAGCGGCCTGGAACCCATCAGGTCTCTGTGCTTGTTTTCTCCCCCTCCCCCCCCCCGGGCCCCCCACCCCCAAGAGATGAAGATCTGGCCAGAGATTATGTCTGTGGGTGTGGCTTAGAGACCTGTACATCGGAAAGGGCGTGCCCAGCAGATGCAGCCCAGGTGTTTGATTGGGCGGTGGTGAGAGAGCTAGGCCCACCCACCCCCTTAAAAGCAACGGGGAAGGGAGGGGTCGGGCAGAGCAGCAGTGAGGCAAAGAGTGCCAGCTGACTAGCAGGCCAGCCCAGTGTCCTCTGCTCCTGAGAGCCAGTCGCGTCCCCAGTGAGAGGGCTTGTCCAGTCAACCCAGCTGCTCCCGGTCTTCATCAGTGGACATGGAGGCCGCCTCCAGCGCAGAAGCCCTGCAGGAGCTGCGGCAGCACCTGTGCACGGAGACAGAGCCAAGCAAGCTCGACCAAACCCTCCAGAAACTCTCTTCCCTGCCCAAGCTCCGTGACACCCTGGCACAGATGAACTTCCAGCAGACCATGGAGCTCTTGAGGAAAGAGCAGCTCCTGGTCCCCTTTGCCAAGGACTTGGCCGCCATTTGGTCGGAGAGGTCCCAGTTTGAGCCCCATCCTGAGCCTGACCGGGGGGACTTTGCCTTCGCGTTGAGCCTGATGACATTGCGGCCCAGAAACTGTCCGGAAGACAAGCCCCGAGAGTCCGCGCCAAGGGAACACAGACAAGATGGGACAGAGGTCTTCCAGGTGAGCAGCAGCAGCAGCAGCAGCAGCAGAAGCAGAAGCAGAAGCAGAAACAGCAGCAAACAGTCAAATCCGGACCAGAGCCCGAGCCTGAGCCTGAGCCCGAGCCCGAGCCCGAGCCCAAGCCCGAGCCCGAACCCGAGCCCGAGCCCGAGCCTGGGACTTGGAGAGAGCCTAAGCCCACACTCAAGCCTCCAGGAAAGGGTGACTAGCAGCCCAAGGCCCGAGCCAAGAGCAAGCAAGAGGCCAAGAGTGTCTTTAGGGGACCCAGAGCTAGCTGCACAGAACCAGGTGCCTGTGGCAAAGCCCCGAGCAAGTACAGAGGAGCCCTGGCGGCTCCCAGCAGCCAAGGCCATCTCCAGCGAGTCAGGTGCTAGGAGAAAGATTCCAGGCCACTGGATGGAGGAAGGGCCCCCAGCTGATCCTTTGGAGGCCTGCCTCAACTCTGACAGCTCTCCTCCTTCCTCTGCTCTGCAGCTGCAGCTGCAGCTGACTGGGTGCAAGAGGAGGGGGAAAAGCACCCTCAAAGCTGAGGCCCTTAGTCCTGGAGCCAAAGTGCCCAGGGGCAAGTCTCCAAGGTGCCAAGAGCCTAATGACAATGGCGTCCTCCCTGGGAGTCCCCTTGCACAAGAAGAGCCTTCCAGTCCCCAAGCTGGCTTCCCGCTGGGTGGCCAGGAGCACTCTTCCTGGCACATTGACTCAGACTCCCCGCCTTGGGCGCACAGGACCCACTTCAAAACGCCTGTGTATTCAGGTCCTGCGCCTGCCTGGCTCCCGCAGCAGAACTCGCAGCAAGGGCGCCTTGCTGAGCCCCTTGACTGCCCCTGGAAAACTCGCTGCCAAGACGCAGCTGAAGAAACTGAGCCCTGGCAGCAAGAGGAGGAGTCCCGTCGCCGCCGTCGCGGTCACCAGACACACACTGGCAGGCCAACTCACACCCAGACTGAGAGGGCCACAATCCTCCAGCTGCAGGAGCCCCCTGAGCTGAGGCTGCAGGCCCTGGTAGCCCGCCTCAAAGGCGCGCAAGCCAAGAAGCCTGGAGGCCGCCAAACCAAGATGGTGGCCTTCCAGGCTCAAGCCCCAAGCTCAGGCCGGCAGGCAGAGTCTGGAGCCGGAGGGGCGGCCTCCTCCGAAATGAGCAGCCGCCAGGAGGCCTCTGCCCAAGGCCAGCCACGGAAGACTCCCTGCCTTTTGCCGCCGCCGCCGCCGCCGCGGCCCGCCAGCAACAAGCCCCAGCCAAAGAAGAGACCTGCCCCGCTCATGGCCAAGGCCCTCAGGGATTACAAGAAGAAGCTCTCTAGGAGGTGACCCGAGGATGCTCTCTGCCCTGGAATTGCTGGCAATCACTCAGGACCAGACCTGCTCTCGGGATCCTTTGGCCCGAAAGTGCGCCCGTGCGCCGGCCAACCCCCAAGCCTGCCAGCCCGCCAGCCCGCCCACCCGCTGCCGCCTTTGGAGAGCCCAGGCTTTGCAGAGACTGCTACTGGGATCTCTGTTCCTGCTCAAGATCCCGGGGGCCCTCTCCTGAGACCCTGGGCAGGCTTCCCTGCCTGCTCCCGAGACCGACCGACCACCTGCGCTTTCCAAACACCTGAGAGCGCCCGGACCTCCACCCGCAAAAAGACCTGGGTTCCCAGAGCAAACACTACACTTTGGACTTGCCCTCCACCCAACCCCTTCCCAAGGACTCAAGTGCCCAACACCTTGGCCTCAAAGGAAATAAATAAATAAATAAATAAATAAATAATAGATAGTCCTGTGCCCAGTGCATGAGTTGGCTGTTGGAAACTTGGGGCTTATGCAGGGACTCTTGGCTCAGCCTGAGAGGAGGGGACTGGACCTGCCTAGACTGAGTCTACCAGGTTGATCTCAATCCTAGGGGGAGTCTTTGCCCTGGAGGAGATGAGAACGGGGGTGGGGGGTGGGGGTGGGCTGGTGGGAAGGGGACGGGGGCGCCAGGGGGAGAACAAGGGAATCCGTGCCGGATATGTAGAATTCAATTATATTTTAAAATAAAATAAAATTAAAGAAAGAAATAGGTTTAAGAAAAAATTAAGATTAAACTGAATAGAAACAATGTATTTATATACCAAATAATTATATAGATTTATAATATCTGCTCTTTTAATGTTTCTGTGTGTTAGAAAAAAAGAAATTTAATTTAAATCTATTTTAATTTCATTTACTTTTAAGTTTACCTTGAATAAAACTTAAATAGTTAAACCTCCCCAAAATAGAGAGATAGGTACATAGCTAAATAAACAAACAAATAAGTAAGAAAGAAAGTAGAGCACCAAGAACGCAGACCTTTGCCTTCCTCTTCCATTGGAACTCCGTGGTTGCAGACGGACACACTCAACTTGTTGATTCACACGTGCAGTCCATTTGCAAACAGCCTTGGATGGAGGCTGATTCCAGAACCTCCTCATCCCCAGTCGGGACTGCACATTCCCTTCCATCAACTAGCTAATCCGTTAAAAAGAGAATTGTACACATATCCCTACAGATCAATATATAGACAAATGGATACATAGACTTCTAGACTCAAAGATACATAAAGGGCTGATCCATAAATATGTCAGGAAAGTTCGGCATGCAGTCCACAAGCAAGAAAAGGTGAAATTTAAAGAAGAGAAGCTAAAAGTGAGTCAAAAGAAAAGGAAAGGAAAATGAACATCAAGATCCTAAAAAGAAAGGATGTCGCTGAAAATGTGTGTCAGTTTGGCTGTGTGGGTGTGTCAAAAAAAGTGGATAAAAGTGGGTTGTGGTGACACACCCATTTAATCTCAGCGCTCAGGGAGGCAGAGGCAGGTAAATCCCTGTAAGTTCCAGACCAGCCTGGTCTACAATCAAGTTCCAGGACAGCCAGGGCCTTTACACGGAGAAACCCTATCTCCAAAAACAAAAAAGGAAAAAGAAAAAGAAAGAAAGGGAGGGAGGGAGAGAGAGAGTGAGTGAGGGTGGGAGTGAGTGAGTGAGGGAGGGAGGCAGGGAGGGAGGAAGGGAGGAAGAAAGAAAGGATAAAGAATGAAGGAAAGTTTAAGAAAAAAAATGGGTGGGGGTGGGGGGGGTGGAGTAAGAGATCACAGACATTCTATCTCACTAGAGAAGAACTAGCATTGTGGAACCTCAACCCACCCCACCACCACCACCACCCAGGCAGAACACCAAACAATCAAAAACAAAAAGCACCACAGGGTTGCACCATCCAAAGAGGCCCTGATTCAAAGTCACAGTGTTGAATCAGACAGAACCTTGAGAGAAACCCAGAGGTGTGGGTGGCAGCTTCTAAAGAAAAGTTTGAGAATCACAGAAAGGAAGTGATGGTGACAGAAGTGTAACAATTTGGGGAGAGGAGGAGAAGAGGAGTGCGTGTGTGTGTGTGTGTGTGTGTGTGTGTGTGTGTGTGTGTGTGCAGGTGCCTGTGCTAGTGTGTCTGTGAGTGAAACAGAGAGAGAGAGGAGGAGTGGGAGAGAAACCTAGAAAGGAAGAGGAAGCAAAAGAGGGAGCAAGACCAAGAGAGAGTCAGAGAGAGAGACAGGGTGGTGGGTGTGTCGGAATGGATTCCATAGATTTCTGGCACAAGCAGTGTGAGTCGTTGCCATCATCTATGGGATGCACCTAGGCTGGCATGATCCCCTTGTGAGCGCACTGTGCCCAAAGCAGACACAAGTTCCTACTTTGGTTCCCAAGTCGCAGGGGTCACCTGTAAGGGAGACAGCGGCCTGGAACCCATCAGGTCTCTGTGCTTGTTTTCTCCCCCTCCCCCCCCCCCGGGCCCCCCACCCCCAAGAGATGAAGATCTGGCCAGAGATTATGTCTGTGGGTG
Source organism: Peromyscus maniculatus bairdii (assembly GCF_049852395.1). Lineage (NCBI taxonomy): Eukaryota > Metazoa > Chordata > Mammalia > Rodentia > Cricetidae > Peromyscus > Peromyscus maniculatus. Next base: position 18,398,585 of record NC_134868.1, read on the forward strand.
TGGCTTAGAGACCTGTACATCGGAAAGGGCGTGCCCAGCAGATGCAGCCCAGGTGTTTGATTGGGCGGTGGTGAGAGAGCTAGGCCCACCCACCCCCTTAAAAGCAACGGGGAAGGGAGGGGTCGGGCAGAGCAGCAGTGAGGCAAAGAGTGCCAGCTGACTAGCAGGCCAGCCCAGTGTCCTCTGCTCCTGAGAGCCAGTCGCGTCCCCAGTGAGAGGGCTTGTCCAGTCAACCCAGCTGCTCCCGGTCTTCATCAGTGGACATGGAGGCCGCCTCCAGCGCAGAAGCCCTGCAGGAGCTGCGGCAGCACCTGTGCACGGAGACAGAGCCAAGCAAGCTCGACCAAACCCTCCAGAAACTCTCTTCCCTGCCCAAGCTCCGTGACACCCTGGCACAGATGAACTTCCAGCAGACCATGGAGCTCTTGAGGAAAGAGCAGCTCCTGGTCCCCTTTGCCAAGGACTTGGCCGCCATTTGGTCGGAGAGGTCCCAGTTTGAGCCCCATCCTGAGCCTGACCGGGGGGACTTTGCCTTCGCGTTGAGCCTGATGACATTGCGGCCCAGAAACTGTCCGGAAGACAAGCCCCGAGAGTCCGCGCCAAGGGAACACAGACAAGATGGGACAGAGGTCTTCCAGGTGAGCAGCAGCAGCAGCAGCAGCAGCAGCAGCAGCAGAAGCAGAAGCAGAAGCAGAAACAGCAGCAAACAGTCAAATCCGGACCAGAGCCCGAGCCTGAGCCTGAGCCCGAGCCCGAGCCCGAGCCCAAGCCCGAGCCCGAACCCGAGCCCGAGCCCGAGCCTGGGACTTGGAGAGAGCCTAAGCCCACACTCAAGCCTCCAGGAAAGGGTGACTAGCAGCCCAAGGCCCGAGCCAAGAGCAAGCAAGAGGCCAAGAGTGTCTTTAGGGGACCCAGAGCTAGCTGCACAGAACCAGGTGCCTGTGGCAAAGCCCCGAGCAAGTACAGAGGAGCCCTGGCGGCTCCCAGCAGCCAAGGCCATCTCCAGCGAGTCAGGTGCTAGGAGAAAGATTCCAGGCCACTGGATGGAGGAAGGGCCCCCAGCTGATCCTTTGGAGGCCTGCCTCAACTCTGACAGCTCTCCTCCTTCCTCTGCTCTGCAGCTGCAGCTGCAGCTGACTGGGTGCAAGAGGAGGGGGAAAAGCACCCTCAAAGCTGAGGCCCTTAGTCCTGGAGCCAAAGTGCCCCGGGGCAAGTCTCCAAGGTGCCAAGAGCCTAATGACAATGGCGTCCTCCCTGGGAGTCCCCTTGCACAAGAAGAGCCTTCCAGTCCCCAAGCTGGCTTCCCGCTGGGTGGCCAGGAGCACTCTTCCTGGCACATTGACTCAGACTCCCCGCCTTGGGCGCACAGGACCCACTTCAAAACGCCTGTGTATTCAGGTCCTGCGCCTGCCTGGCTCCCGCAGCAGAACTCGCAGCAAGGGCGCCTTGCTGAGCCCCTTGACTGCCCCCGGAAAACTCGCTGCCAAGACGCAGCTGAAGAAACTGAGCCCTGGCAGCAAGAGGAGGAGTCCCGTCGCCGCCGTCGCGGTCACCAGACACACACTGGCAGGCCAACTCACACCCAGACTGAGAGGGCCACAATCCTCCAGCTGCAGGAGCCCCCTGAGCTGAGGCTGCAGGCCCTGGTAGCCCGCCTCAAAGGCGCGCAAGCCAAGAAGCCTGGAGGCCGCCAAACCAAGATGGTGGCCTTCCAGGCTCAAGCCCCAAGCTCAGGCCGGCAGGCAGAGTCTGGAGCCGGAGGGGCGGCCTCCTCCGAAATGAGCAGCCGCCAGGAGGCCTCTGCCCAAGGCCAGCCACGGAAGACTCCCTGCCTTTTGCCGCCGCCGCCGCCGCCGCCGCCGCGGCCCGCCAGCAACAAGCCCCAGCCAAAGAAGAGACCTGCCCCGCTCATGGCCAAGGCCCTCAGGGATTACAAGAAGAAGCTCTCTAGGAGGTGACCCGAGGATGCTCTCTGCCCTGGAATTGCTGGCAATCACTCAGGACCAGACCTGCTCTCGGGATCCTTTGGCCCGAAAGTGCGCCCGTGCGCCGGCCAACCCCCAAGCCTGCCAGCCCGCCAGCCCGCCCACCCGCTGCCGCCTTTGGAGAGCCCAGGCTTTGCAGAGACTGCTACTGGGATCTCTGTTCCTGCTCAAGATCCCGGGGGCCCTCTCCTGAGACCCTGGGCAGGCTTCCCTGCCTGCTCCCGAGACCGACCGACCACCTGCGCTTTCCAAACACCTGAGAGCGCCCGGACCTCCACCCGCAAAAAGACCTGGGTTCCCAGAGCAAACACTACACTTTGGACTTGCCCTCCACCCAACCCCTTCCCAAGGACTCAAGTGCCCAACACCTTGGCCTCAAAGGAAATAAATAAATAAATAAATAAATAAATAATAGATAGTCCTGTGCCCAGTGCATGAGTTGGCTGTTGGAAACTTGGGGCTTATGCAGGGACTCTTGGCTCAGCCTGAGAGGAGGGGACTGGACCTGCCTAGACTGAGTCTACCAGGTTGATCTCAATCCTAGGGGGAGTCTTTGCCCTGGAGGAGATGAGAACGGGGGTGGGGGGTGGGGGTGGGCTGGTGGGAAGGGGACGGGGGCGCCAGGGGGAGAACAAGGGAATCCGTGCCGGATATGTAGAATTCAATTATATTTTAAAATAAAATAAAATTAAAGAAAGAAATAGGTTTAAGAAAAAATTAAGATTAAACTGAATAGAAACAATGTATTTATATACCAAATAATTATATAGATTTATAATATCTGCTCTTTTAATGTTTCTGTGTGTTAGAAAAAAAGAAATTTAATTTAAATCTATTTTAATTTCATTTACTTTTAAGTTTACCTTGAATAAAACTTAAATAGTTAAACCCCCCCAAAATAGAGAGATAGGTACATAGCTAAATAAACAAACAAATAAGTAAGAAAGAAAGTAGAGCACCAAGAACGCAGACCTTTGCCTTCCTCTTCCATTGGAACTCCGTGGTTGCAGACGGACACACTCAACTTGTTGATTCACACGTGCAGTCCATTTGCAAACAGCCTTGGATGGAGGCTGATTCCAGAACCTCCTCATCCCCAGTCGGGACTGCACATTCCCTTCCATCAACTAGCTAATCCGTTAAAAAGAGAATTGTACACATATTCCTACAGATCAATATATAGACAAATGGATACATAGACTTCTAGACTCAAAGATACATAAAGGGCTGATCCATAAATATGTCAGGAAAGTTCGGCATGCAGTCCACAAGCAAGAAAAGGTGAAATTTAAAGAAGAGAAGCTAAAAGTGAGTCAAAAGAAAAGGAAAGGAAAATGAACATCAAGATCCTAAAAAGAAAGGATGTCGCTGAAAATGTGTGTCAGTTTGGCTGTGTGGGTGTGTCAAAAAAAAGTGGATAAAAGTGGGTTGTGGTGACACACCCATTTAATCTCAGCGCTCAGGGAGGCAGAGGCAGGTAAATCCCTGTAAGTTCCAGACCAGCCTGGTCTACAATCAAGTTCCAGGACAGCCAGGGCCTTTACACGGAGAAACCCTATCTCCAAAAACAAAAAAGGAAAAAGAAAAAGAAAGAAAGGGAGGGAGGGAGAGAGAGAGTGAGTGAGGGTGGGAGTGAGTGAGTGAGGGAGGGAGGCAGGGAGGGAGGAAGGGAGGAAGAAAGAAAGGATAAAGAATGAAGGAAAGTTTAAGAAAAAAAATGGGTGGGGGGTGGGGGGGGTGGAGTAAGAGATCACAGACATTCTATCTCACTAGAGAAGAACTAGCATTGTGGAACCTCAACCCACCCCACCACCACCACCACCCAGGCAGAACACCAAACAATCAAAAACAAAAAGCACCACAGGGTTGCACCATCCAAAGAGGCCCTGATTCAAAGTCACAGTGTTGAATCAGACAGAACCTTGAGAGAAACCCAGAGGTGTGGGTGGCAGCTTCTAAAGAAAAGTTTGAGAATCACAGAAAGGAAGTGATGGTGACAGAAGTGTAACAATTTGGGGAGAGGAGGAGAAGAGGAGTGCGTGTGTGTGTGTGTGTGTGTGTGTGTGTGTGTGTGTGCAGGTGCCTGTGCTAGTGTGTCTGTGAGTGAAACAGAGAGAGAGAGGAGGAGTGGGAGAGAAACCTAGAAAGGAAGAGGAAGCAAAAGAGGGAGCAAGACCAAGAGAGAGTCAGAGAGAGAGACAGGGTGGTGGGTGTGTCGGAATGGATTCCATAGATTTCTGGCACAAGCAGTGTGAGTCGTTGCCATCATCTATGGGATGCACCTAGGCTGGCATGATCCCCTTGTGAGCGCACTGTGCCCAAAGCAGACACAAGTTCCTACTTTGGTTCCCAAGTCGCAGGGGTCACCTGTAAGGGAGACAGCGGCCTGGAACCCATCAGGTCTCTGTGCTTGTTTTCTCCCCCTCCCCCCCCCCCGGGCCCCCCACCCCCAAGAGATGAAGATCTGGCCAGAGATTATGTCTGTGGGTGTGGCTTAGAGACCTGTACATCGGAAAGGGCGTGCCCAGCAGATGCAGCCCAGGTGTTTGATTGGGCGGTGGTGAGAGAGCTAGGCCCACCCACCCCCTTAAAAGCAACGGGGAAGGGAGGGGTCGGGCAGAGCAGCAGTGAGGCAAAGAGTGCCAGCTGACTAGCAGGCCAGCCCAGTGTCCTCTGCTCCTGAGAGCCAGTCGCGTCCCCAGTGAGAGGGCTTGTCCAGTCAACCCAGCTGCTCCCGGTCTTCATCAGTGGACATGGAGGCCGCCTCCAGCGCAGAAGCCCTGCAGGAGCTGCGGCAGCACCTGTGCACGGAGACAGAGCCAAGCAAGCTCGACCAAACCCTCCAGAAACTCTCTTCCCTGCCCAAGCTCCGTGACACCCTGGCACAGATGAACTTCCAGCAGACCATGGAGCTCTTGAGGAAAGAGCAGCTCCTGGTCCCCTTTGCCAAGGACTTGGCCGCCATTTGGTCGGAGAGGTCCCAGTTTGAGCCCCATCCTGAGCCTGACCGGGGGGACTTTGCCTTCGCGTTGAGCCTGATGACATTGCGGCCCAGAAACTGTCCGGAAGACAAGCCCCGAGAGTCCGCGCCAAGGGAACACAGACAAGATGGGACAGAGGTCTTCCAGGTGAGCAGCAGCAGCAGCAGCAGCAGCAGCAGCAGCAGCAGAAGCAGAAGCAGAAGCAGAAACAGCAGCAAACAGTCAAATCCGGACCAGAGCCCGAGCCTGAGCCTGAGCCCGAGCCCGAGCCCGAGCCCAAGCCCGAGCCCGAACCCGAGCCCGAGCCCGAGCCTGGGACTTGGAGAGAGCCTAAGCCCACACTCAAGCCTCCAGGAAAGGGTGACTAGCAGCCCAAGGCCCGAGCCAAGAGCAAGCAAGAGGCCAAGAGTGTCTTTAGGGGACCCAGAGCTAGCTGCACAGAACCAGGTGCCTGTGGCAAAGCCCCGAGCAAGTACAGAGGAGCCCTGGCGGCTCCCAGCAGCCAAGGCCATCTCCAGCGAGTCAGGTGCTAGGAGAAAGATTCCAGGCCACTGGATGGAGGAAGGGCCCCCAGCTGATCCTTTGGAGGCCTGCCTCAACTCTGACAGCTCTCCTCCTTCCTCTGCTCTGCAGCTGCAGCTGCAGCTGACTGGGTGCAAGAGGAGGGGGAAAAGCACCCTCAAAGCTGAGGCCCTTAGTCCTGGAGCCAAAGTGCCCCGGGGCAAGTCTCCAAGGTGCCAAGAGCCTAATGACAATGGCGTCCTCCCTGGGAGTCCCCTTGCACAAGAAGAGCCTTCCAGTCCCCAAGCTGGCTTCCCGCTGGGTGGCCAGGAGCACTCTTCCTGGCACATTGACTCAGACTCCCCGCCTTGGGCGCACAGGACCCACTTCAAAACGCCTGTGTATTCAGGTCCTGCGCCTGCCTGGCTCCCGCAGCAGAACTCGCAGCAAGGGCGCCTTGCTGAGCCCCTTGACTGCCCCCGGAAAACTCGCTGCCAAGACGCAGCTGAAGAAACTGAGCCCTGGCAGCAAGAGGAGGAGTCCCGTCGCCGCCGTCGCGGTCACCAGACACACACTGGCAGGCCAACTCACACCCAGACTGAGAGGGCCACAATCCTCCAGCTGCAGGAGCCCCCTGAGCTGAGGCTGCAGGCCCTGGTAGCCCGCCTCAAAGGCGCGCAAGCCAAGAAGCCTGGAGGCCGCCAAACCAAGATGGTGGCCTTCCAGGCTCAAGCCCCAAGCTCAGGCCGGCAGGCAGAGTCTGGAGCCGGAGGGGCGGCCTCCTCCGAAATGAGCAGCCGCCAGGAGGCCTCTGCCCAAGGCCAGCCACGGAAGACTCCCTGCCTTTTGCCGCCGCCGCCGCCGCCGCCGCCGCGGCCCGCCAGCAACAAGCCCCAGCCAAAGAAGAGACCTGCCCCGCTCATGGCCAAGGCCCTCAGGGATTACAAGAAGAAGCTCTCTAGGAGGTGACCCGAGGATGCTCTCTGCCCTGGAATTGCTGGCAATCACTCAGGACCAGACCTGCTCTCGGGATCCTTTGGCCCGAAAGTGCGCCCGTGCGCCGGCCAACCCCCAAGCCTGCCAGCCCGCCAGCCCGCCCACCCGCTGCCGCCTTTGGAGAGCCCAGGCTTTGCAGAGACTGCTACTGGGATCTCTGTTCCTGCTCAAGATCCCGGGGGCCCTCTCCTGAGACCCTGGGCAGGCTTCCCTGCCTGCTCCCGAGACCGACCGACCACCTGCGCTTTCCAAACACCTGAGAGCGCCCGGACCTCCACCCGCAAAAAGACCTGGGTTCCCAGAGCAAACACTACACTTTGGACTTGCCCTCCACCCAACCCCTTCCCAAGGACTCAAGTGCCCAACACCTTGGCCTCAAAGGAAATAAATAAATAAATAAATAAATAAATAATAGATAGTCCTGTGCCCAGTGCATGAGTTGGCTGTTGGAAACTTGGGGCTTATGCAGGGACTCTTGGCTCAGCCTGAGAGGAGGGGACTGGACCTGCCTAGACTGAGTCTACCAGGTTGATCTCAATCCTAGGGGGAGTCTTTGCCCTGGAGGAGATGAGAACGGGGGTGGGGGGTGGGGGTGGGCTGGTGGGAAGGGGACGGGGGCGCCAGGGGGAGAACAAGGGAATCCGTGCCGGATATGTAGAATTCAATTATATTTTAAAATAAAATAAAATTAAAGAAAGAAATAGGTTTAAGAAAAAATTAAGATTAAACTGAATAGAAACAATGTATTTATATACCAAATAATTATATAGATTTATAATATCTGCTCTTTTAATGTTTCTGTGTGTTAGAAAAAAAGAAATTTAATTTAAATCTATTTTAATTTCATTTACTTTTAAGTTTACGTTGAATAAAACTTAAATAGTTAAACCCCCCCAAAATAGAGAGATAGGTACATAGCTAAATAAACAAACAAATAAGTAAGAAAGAAAGTAGAGCACCAAGAACGCAGACCTTTGCCTTCCTCTTCCATTGGAACTCCGTGGTTGCAGACGGACACACTCAACTTGTTGATTCACACGTGCAGTCCATTTGCAAACAGCCTTGGATGGAGGCTGATTCCAGAACCTCCTCATCCCCAGTCGGGACTGCACATTCCCTTCCATCAACTAGCTAATCCGTTAAAAAGAGAATTGTACACATATTCCTACAGATCAATATATAGACAAATGGATACATAGACTTCTAGACTCAAAGATACATAAAGGGCTGATCCATAAATATGTCAGGAAAGTTCGGCATGCAGTCCACAAGCAAGAAAAGGTGAAATTTAAAGAAGAGAAGCTAAAAGTGAGTCAAAAGAAAAGGAAAGGAAAATGAACATCAAGATCCTAAAAAGAAAGGATGTCGCTGAAAATGTGTGTCAGTTTGGCTGTGTGGGTGTGTCAAAAAAAGTGGATAAAAGTGGGTTGTGGTGACACACCCATTTAATCTCAGCGCTCAGGGAGGCAGAGGCAGGTAAATCCCTGTAAGTTCCAGACCAGCCTGGTCTACAATCAAGTTCCAGGACAGCCAGGGCCTTTACACGGAGAAACCCTATCTCCAAAAACAAAAAAGGAAAAAGAAAAAGAAAGAAAGGGAGGGAGGGAGAGAGAGAGTGAGTGAGGGTGGGAGTGAGTGAGTGAGGGAGGGAGGCAGGGAGGGAGGAAGGGAGGAAGAAAGAAAGGATAAAGAATGAAGGAAAGTTTAAGAAAAAAAATGGGTGGGGGGTGGGGGGGGTGGAGTAAGAGATCACAGACATTCTATCTCACTAGAGAAGAACTAGCATTGTGGAACCTCAACCCACCCCACCACCACCACCACCCAGGCAGAACACCAAACAATCAAAAACAAAAAGCACCACAGGGTTGCACCATCCAAAGAGGCCCTGATTCAAAGTCACAGTGTTGAATCAGACAGAACCTTGAGAGAAACCCAGAGGTGTGGGTGGCAGCTTCTAAAGAAAAGTTTGAGAATCACAGAAAGGAAGTGATGGTGACAGAAGTGTAACAATTTGGGGAGAGGAGGAGAAGAGGAGTGCGTGTGTGTGTGTGTGTGTGTGTGTGTGTGTGTGTGTGCAGGTGCCTGTGCTAGTGTGTCTGTGAGTGAAACAGAGAGAGAGAGGAGGAGTGGGAGAGAAACCTAGAAAGGAAGAGGAAGCAAAAGAGGGAGCAAGACCAAGAGAGAGTCAGAGAGAGAGACAGGGTGGTGGGTGTGTCGGAATGGATTCCATAGATTTCTGGCACAAGCAGTGTGAGTCGTTGCCATCATCTATGGGATGCACCTAGGCTGGCATGATCCCCTTGTGAGCGCACTGTGCCCAAAGCAGACACAAGTTCCTACTTTGGTTCCCAAGTCGCAGGGGTCACCTGTAAGGGAGACAGCGGCCTGGAACCCATCAGGTCTCTGTGCTTGTTTTCTCCCCCTCCCCCCCCCCGGGCCCCCCACCCCCAAGAGATGAAGATCTGGCCAGAGATTATGTCTGTGGGTGTGGCTTAGAGACCTGTACATCGGAAAGGGCGTGCCCAGCAGATGCAGCCCAGGTGTTTGATTGGGCGGTGGTGAGAGAGCTAGGCCCACCCACCCCCTTAAAAGCAACGGGGAAGGGAGGGGTCGGGCAGAGCAGCAGTGAGGCAAAGAGTGCCAGCTGACTAGCAGGCCAGCCCAGTGTCCTCTGCTCCTGAGAGCCAGTCGCGTCCCCAGTGAGAGGGCTTGTCCAGTCAACCCAGCTGCTCCCGGTCTTCATCAGTGGACATGGAGGCCGCCTCCAGCGCAGAAGCCCTGCAGGAGCTGCGGCAGCACCTGTGCACGGAGACAGAGCCAAGCAAGCTCGACCAAACCCTCCAGAAACTCTCTTCCCTGCCCAAGCTCCGTGACACCCTGGCACAGATGAACTTCCAGCAGACCATGGAGCTCTTGAGGAAAGAGCAGCTCCTGGTCCCCTTTGCCAAGGACTTGGCCGCCATTTGGTCGGAGAGGTCCCAGTTTGAGCCCCATCCTGAGCCTGACCGGGGGGACTTTGCCTTCGCGTTGAGCCTGATGACATTGCGGCCCAGAAACTGTCCGGAAGACAAGCCCCGAGAGTCCGCGCCAAGGGAACACAGACAAGATGGGACAGAGGTCTTCCAGGTGAGCAGCAGCAGCAGCAGCAGCAGCAGCAGCAGCAGAAGCAGAAGCAGAAGCAGAAACAGCAGCAAACAGTCAAATCCGGACCAGAGCCCGAGCCTGAGCCTGAGCCCGAGCCCGAGCCCGAGCCCAAGCCCGAGCCCGAACCCGAGCCCGAGCCCGAGCCTGGGACTTGGAGAGAGCCTAAGCCCACACTCAAGCCTCCAGGAAAGGGTGACTAGCAGCCCAAGGCCCGAGCCAAGAGCAAGCAAGAGGCCAAGAGTGTCTTTAGGGGACCCAGAGCTAGCTGCACAGAACCAGGTGCCTGTGGCAAAGCCCCGAGCAAGTACAGAGGAGCCCTGGCGGCTCCCAGCAGCCAAGGCCATCTCCAGCGAGTCAGGTGCTAGGAGAAAGATTCCAGGCCACTGGATGGAGGAAGGGCCCCCAGCTGATCCTTTGGAGGCCTGCCTCAACTCTGACAGCTCTCCTCCTTCCTCTGCTCTGCAGCTGCAGCTGCAGCTGACTGGGTGCAAGAGGAGGGGGAAAAGCACCCTCAAAGCTGAGGCCCTTAGTCCTGGAGCCAAAGTGCCCCGGGGCAAGTCTCCAAGGTGCCAAGAGCCTAATGACAATGGCGTCCTCCCTGGGAGTCCCCTTGCACAAGAAGAGCCTTCCAGTCCCCAAGCTGGCTTCCCGCTGGGTGGCCAGGAGCACTCTTCCTGGCACATTGACTCAGACTCCCCGCCTTGGGCGCACAGGACCCACTTCAAAACGCCTGTGTATTCAGGTCCTGCGCCTGCCTGGCTCCCGCAGCAGAACTCGCAGCAAGGGCGCCTTGCTGAGCCCCTTGACTGCCCCCGGAAAACTCGCTGCCAAGACGAAGACGCAGCTGAAGAAACTGAGCCCTGGCAGCAAGAGGAGGAGTCCCGTCGCCGCCGTCGCGGTCACCAGACACACACTGGCAGGCCAACTCACACCCAGACTGAGAGGGCCACAATCCTCCAGCTGCAGGAGCCCCCTGAGCTGAGGCTGCAGGCCCTGGTAGCCCGCCTCAAAGGCGCGCAAGCCAAGAAGCCTGGAGGCCGCCAAACCAAGATGGTGGCCTTCCAGGCTCAAGCCCCAAGCTCAGGCCGGCAGGCAGAGTCTGGAGCCGGAGGGGCGGCCTCCTCCGAAATGAGCAGCCGCCAGGAGGCCTCTGCCCAAGGCCAGCCACGGAAGACTCCCTGCCTTTTGCCGCCGCCGCCGCCGCCGCGGCCCGCCAGCAACAAGCCCCAGCCAAAGAAGAGACCTGCCCCGCTCATGGCCAAGGCCCTCAGGGATTACAAGAAGAAGCTCTCTAGGAGGTGACCCGAGGATGCTCTCTGCCCTGGAATTGCTGGCAATCACTCAGGACCAGACCTGCTCTCGGGATCCTTTGGCCCGAAAGTGCGCCCGTGCGCCGGCCAACCCCCAAGCCTGCCAGCCCGCCAGCCCGCCCACCCGCTGCCGCCTTTGGAGAGCCCAGGCTTTGCAGAGACTGCTACTGGGATCTCTGTTCCTGCTCAAGATCCCGGGGGCCCTCTCCTGAGACCCTGGGCAGGCTTCCCTGCCTGCTCCCGAGACCGACCGACCACCTGCGCTTTCCAAACACCTGAGAGCGCCCGGACCTCCACCCGCAAAAAGACCTGGGTTCCCAGAGCAAACACTACACTTTGGACTTGCCCTCCACCCAACCCCTTCCCAAGGACTCAAGTGCCCAACACCTTGGCCTCAAAGGAAATAAATAAATAAATAAATAAATAAATAATAGATAGTCCTGTGCCCAGTGCATGAGTTGGCTGTTGGAAACTTGGGGCTTATGCAGGGACTCTTGGCTCAGCCTGAGAGGAGGGGACTGGACCTGCCTAGACTGAGTCTACCAGGTTGATCTCAATCCTAGGGGGAGTCTTTGCCCTGGAGGAGATGAGAACGGGGGTGGGGGGTGGGGGTGGGCTGGTGGGAAGGGGACGGGGGCGCCAGGGGGAGAACAAGGGAATCCGTGCCGGATATGTAGAATTCAATTATATTTTAAAATAAAATAAAATTAAAGAAAGAAATAGGTTTAAGAAAAAATTAAGATTAAACTGAATAGAAACAATGTATTTATATACCAAATAATTATATAGATTTATAATATCTGCTCTTTTAATGTTTCTGTGTGTTAGAAAAAAAGAAATTTAATTTAAATCTATTTTAATTTCATTTACTTTTAAGTTTACCTTGAATAAAACTTAAATAGTTAAACCTCCCCAAAATAGAGAGATAGGTACATAGCTAAATAAACAAACAAATAAGTAAGAAAGAAAGTAGAGCACCAAGAACGCAGACCTTTGCCTTCCTCTTCCATTGGAACTCCGTGGTTGCAGACGGACACACTCAACTTGTTGATTCACACGTGCAGTCCATTTGCAAACAGCCTTGGATGGAGGCTGATTCCAGAACCTCCTCATCCCCAGTCGGGACTGCACATTCCCTTCCATCAACTAGCTAATCCGTTAAAAAGAGAATTGTACACATATCCCTACAGATCAATATATAGACAAATGGATACATAGACTTCTAGACTCAAAGATACATAAAGGGCTGATCCATAAATATGTCAGGAAAGTTCGGCATGCAGTCCACAAGCAAGAAAAGGTGAAATTTAAAGAAGAGAAGCTAAAAGTGAGTCAAAAGAAAAGGAAAGGAAAATGAACATCAAGATCCTAAAAAGAAAGGATGTCGCTGAAAATGTGTGTCAGTTTGGCTGTGTGGGTGTGTCAAAAAAAGTGGATAAAAGTGGGTTGTGGTGACACACCCATTTAATCTCAGCGCTCAGGGAGGCAGAGGCAGGTAAATCCCTGTAAGTTCCAGACCAGCCTGGTCTACAATCAAGTTCCAGGACAGCCAGGGCCTTTACACGGAGAAACCCTATCTCCAAAAACAAAAAAGGAAAAAGAAAAAGAAAGAAAGGGAGGGAGGGAGAGAGAGAGTGAGTGAGGGTGGGAGTGAGTGAGTGAGGGAGGGAGGCAGGGAGGGAGGAAGGGAGGAAGAAAGAAAGGATAAAGAATGAAGGAAAGTTTAAGAAAAAAAATGGGTGGGGGTGGGGGGGGTGGAGTAAGAGATCACAGACATTCTATCTCACTAGAGAAGAACTAGCATTGTGGAACCTCAACCCACCCCACCACCACCACCACCCAGGCAGAACACCAAACAATCAAAAACAAAAAGCACCACAGGGTTGCACCATCCAAAGAGGCCCTGATTCAAAGTCACAGTGTTGAATCAGACAGAACCTTGAGAGAAACCCAGAGGTGTGGGTGGCAGCTTCTAAAGAAAAGTTTGAGAATCACAGAAAGGAAGTGATGGTGACAGAAGTGTAACAATTTGGGGAGAGGAGGAGAAGAGGAGTGCGTGTGTGTGTGTGTGTGTGTGTGTGTGTGTGTGTGTGTGTGTGCAGGTGCCTGTGCTAGTGTGTCTGTGAGTGAAACAGAGAGAGAGAGGAGGAGTGGGAGAGAAACCTAGAAAGGAAGAGGAAGCAAAAGAGGGAGCAAGACCAAGAGAGAGTCAGAGAGAGAGACAGGGTGGTGGGTGTGTCGGAATGGATTCCATAGATTTCTGGCACAAGCAGTGTGAGTCGTTGCCATCATCTATGGGATGCACCTAGGCTGGCATGATCCCCTTGTGAGCGCACTGTGCCCAAAGCAGACACAAGTTCCTACTTTGGTTCCCAAGTCGCAGGGGTCACCTGTAAGGGAGACAGCGGCCTGGAACCCATCAGGTCTCTGTGCTTGTTTTCTCCCCCTCCCCCCCCCCGGGCCCCCCACCCCCAAGAGATGAAGATCTGGCCAGAGATTATGTCTGTGGGTGTGGCTTAGAGACCTGTACATCGGAAAGGGCGTGCCCAGCAGATGCAGCCCAGGTGTTTGATTGGGCGGTGGTGAGAGAGCTAGGCCCACCCACCCCCTTAAAAGCAACGGGGAAGGGAGGGGTCGGGCAGAGCAGCAGTGAGGCAAAGAGTGCCAGCTGACTAGCAGGCCAGCCCAGTGTCCTCTGCTCCTGAGAGCCAGTCGCGTCCCCAGTGAGAGGGCTTGTCCAGTCAACCCAGCTGCTCCCGGTCTTCATCAGTGGACATGGAGGCCGCCTCCAGCGCAGAAGCCCTGCAGGAGCTGCGGCAGCACCTGTGCACGGAGACAGAGCCAAGCAAGCTCGACCAAACCCTCCAGAAACTCTCTTCCCTGCCCAAGCTCCGTGACACCCTGGCACAGATGAACTTCCAGCAGACCATGGAGCTCTTGAGGAAAGAGCAGCTCCTGGTCCCCTTTGCCAAGGACTTGGCCGCCATTTGGTCGGAGAGGTCCCAGTTTGAGCCCCATCCTGAGCCTGACCGGGGGGACTTTGCCTTCGCGTTGAGCCTGATGACATTGCGGCCCAGAAACTGTCCGGAAGACAAGCCCCGAGAGTCCGCGCCAAGGGAACACAGACAAGATGGGACAGAGGTCTTCCAGGTGAGCAGCAGCAGCAGCAGCAGCAGCAGCAGCAGCAGAAGCAGAAGCAGAAGCAGAAACAGCAGCAAACAGTCAAATCCGGACCAGAGCCCGAGCCTGAGCCTGAGCCCGAGCCCGAGCCCGAGCCCAAGCCCGAGCCCGAACCCGAGCCCGAGCCCGAGCCTGGGACTTGGAGAGAGCCTAAGCCCACACTCAAGCCTCCAGGAAAGGGTGACTAGCAGCCCAAGGCCCGAGCCAAGAGCAAGCAAGAGGCCAAGAGTGTCTTTAGGGGACCCAGAGCTAGCTGCACAGAACCAGGTGCCTGTGGCAAAGCCCCGAGCAAGTACAGAGGAGCCCTGGCGGCTCCCAGCAGCCAAGGCCATCTCCAGCGAGTCAGGTGCTAGGAGAAAGATTCCAGGCCACTGGATGGAGGAAGGGCCCCCAGCTGATCCTTTGGAGGCCTGCCTCAACTCTGACAGCTCTCCTCCTTCCTCTGCTCTGCAGCTGCAGCTGCAGCTGACTGGGTGCAAGAGGAGGGGGAAAAGCACCCTCAAAGCTGAGGCCCTTAGTCCTGGAGCCAAAGTGCCCCGGGGCAAGTCTCCAAGGTGCCAAGAGCCTAATGACAATGGCGTCCTCCCTGGGAGTCCCCTTGCACAAGAAGAGCCTTCCAGTCCCCAAGCTGGCTTCCCGCTGGGTGGCCAGGAGCACTCTTCCTGGCACATTGACTCAGACTCCCCGCCTTGGGCGCACAGGACCCACTTCAAAACGCCTGTGTATTCAGGTCCTGCGCCTGCCTGGCTCCCGCAGCAGAACTCGCAGCAAGGGCGCCTTGCTGAGCCCCTTGACTGCCCCCGGAAAACTCGCTGCCAAGACGCAGCTGAAGAAACTGAGCCCTGGCAGCAAGAGGAGGAGTCCCGTCGCCGCCGTCGCGGTCACCAGACACACACTGGCAGGCCAACTCACACCCAGACTGAGAGGGCCACAATCCTCCAGCTGCAGGAGCCCCCTGAGCTGAGGCTGCAGGCCCTGGTAGCCCGCCTCAAAGGCGCGCAAGCCAAGAAGCCTGGAGGCCGCCAAACCAAGATGGTGGCCTTCCAGGCTCAAGCCCCAAGCTCAGGCCGGCAGGCAGAGTCTGGAGCCGGAGGGGCGGCCTCCTCCGAAATGAGCAGCCGCCAGGAGGCCTCTGCCCAAGGCCAGCCACGGAAGACTCCCTGCCTTTTGCCGCCGCCGCCGCCGCCGCCGCCGCGGCCCGCCAGCAACAAGCCCCAGCCAAAGAAGAGACCTGCCCCGCTCATGGCCAAGGCCCTCAGGGATTACAAGAAGAAGCTCTCTAGGAGGTGACCCGAGGATGCTCTCTGCCCTGGAATTGCTGGCAATCACTCAGGACCAGACCTGCTCTCGGGATCCTTTGGCCCGAAAGTGCGCCCGTGCGCCGGCCAACCCCCAAGCCTGCCAGCCCGCCAGCCCGCCCACCCGCTGCCGCCTTTGGAGAGCCCAGGCTTTGCAGAGACTGCTACTGGGATCTCTGTTCCTGCTCAAGATCCCGGGGGCCCTCTCCTGAGACCCTGGGCAGGCTTCCCTGCCTGCTCCCGAGACCGACCGACCACCTGCGCTTTCCAAACACCTGAGAGCGCCCGGACCTCCACCCGCAAAAAGACCTGGGTTCCCAGAGCAAACACTACACTTTGGACTTGCCCTCCACCCAACCCCTTCCCAAGGACTCAAGTGCCCAACACCTTGGCCTCAAAGGAAATAAATAAATAAATAAATAAATAAATAATAGATAGTCCTGTGCCCAGTGCATGAGTTGGCTGTTGGAAACTTGGGGCTTATGCAGGGACTCTTGGCTCAGCCTGAGAGGAGGGGACTGGACCTGCCTAGACTGAGTCTACCAGGTTGATCTCAATCCTAGGGGGAGTCTTTGCCCTGGAGGAGATGAGAACGGGGGTGGGGGGTGGGGGTGGGCTGGTGGGAAGGGGACGGGGGCGCCAGGGGGAGAACAAGGGAATCCGTGCCGGATATGTAGAATTCAATTATATTTTAAAATAAAATAAAATTAAAGAAAGAAATAGGTTTAAGAAAAAATTAAGATTAAACTGAATAGAAACAATGTATTTATATACCAAATAATTATATAGATTTATAATATCTGCTCTTTTAATGTTTCTGTGTGTTAGAAAAAAAGAAATTTAATTTAAATCTATTTTAATTTCATTTACTTTTAAGTTTACGTTGAATAAAACTTAAATAGTTAAACCCCCCCAAAATAGAGAGATAGGTACATAGCTAAATAAACAAACAAATAAGTAAGAAAGAAAGTAGAGCACCAAGAACGCAGACCTTTGCCTTCCTCTTCCATTGGAACTCCGTGGTTGCAGACGGACACACTCAACTTGTTGATTCACACGTGCAGTCCATTTGCAAACAGCCTTGGATGGAGGCTGATTCCAGAACCTCCTCATCCCCAGTCGGGACTGCACATTCCCTTCCATCAACTAGCTAATCCGTTAAAAAGAGAATTGTACACATATTCCTACAGATCAATATATAGACAAATGGATACATAGACTTCTAGACTCAAAGATACATAAAGGGCTGATCCATAAATATGTCAGGAAAGTTCGGCATGCAGTCCACAAGCAAGAAAAGGTGAAATTTAAAGAAGAGAAGCTAAAAGTGAGTCAAAAGAAAAGGAAAGGAAAATGAACATCAAGATCCTAAAAAGAAAGGATGTCGCTGAAAATGTGTGTCAGTTTGGCTGTGTGGGTGTGTCAAAAAAAAGTGGATAAAAGTGGGTTGTGGTGACACACCCATTTAATCTCAGCGCTCAGGGAGGCAGAGGCAGGTAAATCCCTGTAAGTTCCAGACCAGCCTGGTCTACAATCAAGTTCCAGGACAGCCAGGGCCTTTACACGGAGAAACCCTATCTCCAAAAACAAAAAAGGAAAAAGAAAAAGAAAGAAAGGGAGGGAGGGAGAGAGAGAGTGAGTGAGGGTGGGAGTGAGTGAGTGAGGGAGGGAGGCAGGGAGGGAGGAAGGGAGGAAGAAAGAAAGGATAAAGAATGAAGGAAAGTTTAAGAAAAAAAATGGGTGGGGGGTGGGGGGGGTGGAGTAAGAGATCACAGACATTCTATCTCACTAGAGAAGAACTAGCATTGTGGAACCTCAACCCACCCCACCACCACCACCACCCAGGCAGAACACCAAACAATCAAAAACAAAAAGCACCACAGGGTTGCACCATCCAAAGAGGCCCTGATTCAAAGTCACAGTGTTGAATCAGACAGAACCTTGAGAGAAACCCAGAGGTGTGGGTGGCAGCTTCTAAAGAAAAGTTTGAGAATCACAGAAAGGAAGTGATGGTGACAGAAGTGTAACAATTTGGGGAGAGGAGGAGAAGAGGAGTGCGTGTGTGTGTGTGTGTGTGTGTGTGTGTGTGTGTGTGCAGGTGCCTGTGCTAGTGTGTCTGTGAGTGAAACAGAGAGAGAGAGGAGGAGTGGGAGAGAAACCTAGAAAGGAAGAGGAAGCAAAAGAGGGAGCAAGACCAAGAGAGAGTCAGAGAGAGAGACAGGGTGGTGGGTGTGTCGGAATGGATTCCATAGATTTCTGGCACAAGCAGTGTGAGTCGTTGCCATCATCTATGGGATGCACCTAGGCTGGCATGATCCCCTTGTGAGCGCACTGTGCCCAAAGCAGACACAAGTTCCTACTTTGGTTCCCAAGTCGCAGGGGTCACCTGTAAGGGAGACAGCGGCCTGGAACCCATCAGGTCTCTGTGCTTGTTTTCTCCCCCTCCCCCCCCCCGGGCCCCCCACCCCCAAGAGATGAAGATCTGGCCAGAGATTATGTCTGTGGGTGTGGCTTAGAGACCTGTACATCGGAAAGGGCGTGCCCAGCAGATGCAGCCCAGGTGTTTGATTGGGCGGTGGTGAGAGAGCTAGGCCCACCCACCCCCTTAAAAGCAACGGGGAAGGGAGGGGTCGGGCAGAGCAGCAGTGAGGCAAAGAGTGCCAGCTGACTAGCAGGCCAGCCCAGTGTCCTCTGCTCCTGAGAGCCAGTCGCGTCCCCAGTGAGAGGGCTTGTCCAGTCAACCCAGCTGCTCCCGGTCTTCATCAGTGGACATGGAGGCCGCCTCCAGCGCAGAAGCCCTGCAGGAGCTGCGGCAGCACCTGTGCACGGAGACAGAGCCAAGCAAGCTCGACCAAACCCTCCAGAAACTCTCTTCCCTGCCCAAGCTCCGTGACACCCTGGCACAGATGAACTTCCAGCAGACCATGGAGCTCTTGAGGAAAGAGCAGCTCCTGGTCCCCTTTGCCAAGGACTTGGCCGCCATTTGGTCGGAGAGGTCCCAGTTTGAGCCCCATCCTGAGCCTGACCGGGGGGACTTTGCCTTCGCGTTGAGCCTGATGACATTGCGGCCCAGAAACTGTCCGGAAGACAAGCCCCGAGAGTCCGCGCCAAGGGAACACAGACAAGATGGGACAGAGGTCTTCCAGGTGAGCAGCAGCAGCAGCAGCAGCAGCAGCAGCAGCAGAAGCAGAAGCAGAAGCAGAAACAGCAGCAAACAGTCAAATCCGGACCAGAGCCCGAGCCTGAGCCTGAGCCCGAGCCCGAGCCCGAGCCCAAGCCCGAGCCCGAACCCGAGCCCGAGCCCGAGCCTGGGACTTGGAGAGAGCCTAAGCCCACACTCAAGCCTCCAGGAAAGGGTGACTAGCAGCCCAAGGCCCGAGCCAAGAGCAAGCAAGAGGCCAAGAGTGTCTTTAGGGGACCCAGAGCTAGCTGCACAGAACCAGGTGCCTGTGGCAAAGCCCCGAGCAAGTACAGAGGAGCCCTGGCGGCTCCCAGCAGCCAAGGCCATCTCCAGCGAGTCAGGTGCTAGGAGAAAGATTCCAGGCCACTGGATGGAGGAAGGGCCCCCAGCTGATCCTTTGGAGGCCTGCCTCAACTCTGACAGCTCTCCTCCTTCCTCTGCTCTGCAGCTGCAGCTGCAGCTGACTGGGTGCAAGAGGAGGGGGAAAAGCACCCTCAAAGCTGAGGCCCTTAGTCCTGGAGCCAAAGTGCCCCGGGGCAAGTCTCCAAGGTGCCAAGAGCCTAATGACAATGGCGTCCTCCCTGGGAGTCCCCTTGCACAAGAAGAGCCTTCCAGTCCCCAAGCTGGCTTCCCGCTGGGTGGCCAGGAGCACTCTTCCTGGCACATTGACTCAGACTCCCCGCCTTGGGCGCACAGGACCCACTTCAAAACGCCTGTGTATTCAGGTCCTGCGCCTGCCTGGCTCCCGCAGCAGAACTCGCAGCAAGGGCGCCTTGCTGAGCCCCTTGACTGCCCCCGGAAAACTCGCTGCCAAGACGCAGCTGAAGAAACTGAGCCCTGGCAGCAAGAGGAGGAGTCCCGTCGCCGCCGTCGCGGTCACCAGACACACACTGGCAGGCCAACTCACACCCAGACTGAGAGGGCCACAATCCTCCAGCTGCAGGAGCCCCCTGAGCTGAGGCTGCAGGCCCTGGTAGCCCGCCTCAAAGGCGCGCAAGCCAAGAAGCCTGGAGGCCGCCAAACCAAGATGGTGGCCTTCCAGGCTCAAGCCCCAAGCTCAGGCCGGCAGGCAGAGTCTGGAGCCGGAGGGGCGGCCTCCTCCGAAATGAGCAGCCGCCAGGAGGCCTCTGCCCAAGGCCAGCCACGGAAGACTCCCTGCCTTTTGCCGCCGCCGCCGCCGCCGCCGCCGCGGCCCGCCAGCAACAAGCCCCAGCCAAAGAAGAGACCTGCCCCGCTCATGGCCAAGGCCCTCAGGGATTACAAGAAGAAGCTCTCTAGGAGGTGACCCGAGGATGCTCTCTGCCCTGGAATTGCTGGCAATCACTCAGGACCAGACCTGCTCTCGGGATCCTTTGGCCCGAAAGTGCGCCCGTGCGCCGGCCAACCCCCAAGCCTGCCAGCCCGCCAGCCCGCCCACCCGCTGCCGCCTTTGGAGAGCCCAGGCTTTGCAGAGACTGCTACTGGGATCTCTGTTCCTGCTCAAGATCCCGGGGGCCCTCTCCTGAGACCCTGGGCAGGCTTCCCTGCCTGCTCCCGAGACCGACCGACCACCTGCGCTTTCCAAACACCTGAGAGCGCCCGGACCTCCACCCGCAAAAAGACCTGGGTTCCCAGAGCAAACACTACACTTTGGACTTGCCCTCCACCCAACCCCTTCCCAAGGACTCAAGTGCCCAACACCTTGGCCTCAAAGGAAATAAATAAATAAATAAATAAATAAATAATAGATAGTCCTGTGCCCAGTGCATGAGTTGGCTGTTGGAAACTTGGGGCTTATGCAGGGACTCTTGGCTCAGCCTGAGAGGAGGGGACTGGACCTGCCTAGACTGAGTCTACCAGGTTGATCTCAATCCTAGGGGGAGTCTTTGCCCTGGAGGAGATGAGAACGGGGGTGGGGGGTGGGGGTGGGCTGGTGGGAAGGGGACGGGGGCGCCAGGGGGAGAACAAGGGAATCCGTGCCGGATATGTAGAATTCAATTATATTTTAAAATAAAATAAAATTAAAGAAAGAAATAGGTTTAAGAAAAAATTAAGATTAAACTGAATAGAAACAATGTATTTATATACCAAATAATTATATAGATTTATAATATCTGCTCTTTTAATGTTTCTGTGTGTTAGAAAAAAAGAAATTTAATTTAAATCTATTTTAATTTCATTTACTTTTAAGTTTACGTTGAATAAAACTTAAATAGTTAAACCCCCCCAAAATAGAGAGATAGGTACATAGCTAAATAAACAAACAAATAAGTAAGAAAGAAAGTAGAGCACCAAGAACGCAGACCTTTGCCTTCCTCTTCCATTGGAACTCCGTGGTTGCAGACGGACACACTCAACTTGTTGATTCACACGTGCAGTCCATTTGCAAACAGCCTTGGATGGAGGCTGATTCCAGAACCTCCTCATCCCCAGTCGGGACTGCACATTCCCTTCCATCAACTAGCTAATCCGTTAAAAAGAGAATTGTACACATATTCCTACAGATCAATATATAGACAAATGGATACATAGACTTCTAGACTCAAAGATACATAAAGGGCTGATCCATAAATATGTCAGGAAAGTTCGGCATGCAGTCCACAAGCAAGAAAAGGTGAAATTTAAAGAAGAGAAGCTAAAAGTGAGTCAAAAGAAAAGGAAAGGAAAATGAACATCAAGATCCTAAAAAGAAAGGATGTCGCTGAAAATGTGTGTCAGTTTGGCTGTGTGGGTGTGTCAAAAAAAAGTGGATAAAAGTGGGTTGTGGTGACACACCCATTTAATCTCAGCGCTCAGGGAGGCAGAGGCAGGTAAATCCCTGTAAGTTCCAGACCAGCCTGGTCTACAATCAAGTTCCAGGACAGCCAGGGCCTTTACACGGAGAAACCCTATCTCCAAAAACAAAAAAGGAAAAAGAAAAAGAAAGAAAGGGAGGGAGGGAGAGAGAGAGTGAGTGAGGGTGGGAGTGAGTGAGTGAGGGAGGGAGGCAGGGAGGGAGGAAGGGAGGAAGAAAGAAAGGATAAAGAATGAAGGAAAGTTTAAGAAAAAAAATGGGTGGGGGGTGGGGGGGGTGGAGTAAGAGATCACAGACATTCTATCTCACTAGAGAAGAACTAGCATTGTGGAACCTCAACCCACCCCACCACCACCACCACCCAGGCAGAACACCAAACAATCAAAAACAAAAAGCACCACAGGGTTGCACCATCCAAAGAGGCCCTGATTCAAAGTCACAGTGTTGAATCAGACAGAACCTTGAGAGAAACCCAGAGGTGTGGGTGGCAGCTTCTAAAGAAAAGTTTGAGAATCACAGAAAGGAAGTGATGGTGACAGAAGTGTAACAATTTGGGGAGAGGAGGAGAAGAGGAGTGCGTGTGTGTGTGTGTGTGTGTGTGTGTGTGTGTGTGTGCAGGTGCCTGTGCTAGTGTGTCTGTGAGTGAAACAGAGAGAGAGAGGAGGAGTGGG
This sequence comes from Peromyscus maniculatus bairdii, assembly GCF_049852395.1. NCBI lineage: Eukaryota > Metazoa > Chordata > Mammalia > Rodentia > Cricetidae > Peromyscus > Peromyscus maniculatus. The sequence goes on from NC_134868.1 coordinate 18,420,605, forward strand.
AGAGAAACCTAGAAAGGAAGAGGAAGCAAAAGAGGGAGCAAGACCAAGAGAGAGTCAGAGAGAGAGACAGGGTGGTGGGTGTGTCGGAATGGATTCCATAGATTTCTGGCACAAGCAGTGTGAGTCGTTGCCATCATCTATGGGATGCACCTAGGCTGGCATGATCCCCTTGTGAGCGCACTGTGCCCAAAGCAGACACAAGTTCCTACTTTGGTTCCCAAGTCGCAGGGGTCACCTGTAAGGGAGACAGCGGCCTGGAACCCATCAGGTCTCTGTGCTTGTTTTCTCCCCCTCCCCCCCCCGGGCCCCCCACCCCCAAGAGATGAAGATCTGGCCAGAGATTATGTCTGTGGGTGTGGCTTAGAGACCTGTACATCGGAAAGGGCGTGCCCAGCAGATGCAGCCCAGGTGTTTGATTGGGCGGTGGTGAGAGAGCTAGGCCCACCCACCCCCTTAAAAGCAACGGGGAAGGGAGGGGTCGGGCAGAGCAGCAGTGAGGCAAAGAGTGCCAGCTGACTAGCAGGCCAGCCCAGTGTCCTCTGCTCCTGAGAGCCAGTCGCGTCCCCAGTGAGAGGGCTTGTCCAGTCAACCCAGCTGCTCCCGGTCTTCATCAGTGGACATGGAGGCCGCCTCCAGCGCAGAAGCCCTGCAGGAGCTGCGGCAGCACCTGTGCACGGAGACAGAGCCAAGCAAGCTCGACCAAACCCTCCAGAAACTCTCTTCCCTGCCCAAGCTCCGTGACACCCTGGCACAGATGAACTTCCAGCAGACCATGGAGCTCTTGAGGAAAGAGCAGCTCCTGGTCCCCTTTGCCAAGGACTTGGCCGCCATTTGGTCGGAGAGGTCCCAGTTTGAGCCCCATCCTGAGCCTGACCGGGGGGACTTTGCCTTCGCGTTGAGCCTGATGACATTGCGGCCCAGAAACTGTCCGGAAGACAAGCCCCGAGAGTCCGCGCCAAGGGAACACAGACAAGATGGGACAGAGGTCTTCCAGGTGAGCAGCAGCAGCAGCAGCAGCAGCAGCAGCAGCAGAAGCAGAAGCAGAAGCAGAAACAGCAGCAAACAGTCAAATCCGGACCAGAGCCCGAGCCTGAGCCTGAGCCCGAGCCCGAGCCCGAGCCCAAGCCCGAGCCCGAACCCGAGCCCGAGCCCGAGCCTGGGACTTGGAGAGAGCCTAAGCCCACACTCAAGCCTCCAGGAAAGGGTGACTAGCAGCCCAAGGCCCGAGCCAAGAGCAAGCAAGAGGCCAAGAGTGTCTTTAGGGGACCCAGAGCTAGCTGCACAGAACCAGGTGCCTGTGGCAAAGCCCCGAGCAAGTACAGAGGAGCCCTGGCGGCTCCCAGCAGCCAAGGCCATCTCCAGCGAGTCAGGTGCTAGGAGAAAGATTCCAGGCCACTGGATGGAGGAAGGGCCCCCAGCTGATCCTTTGGAGGCCTGCCTCAACTCTGACAGCTCTCCTCCTTCCTCTGCTCTGCAGCTGCAGCTGCAGCTGACTGGGTGCAAGAGGAGGGGGAAAAGCACCCTCAAAGCTGAGGCCCTTAGTCCTGGAGCCAAAGTGCCCCGGGGCAAGTCTCCAAGGTGCCAAGAGCCTAATGACAATGGCGTCCTCCCTGGGAGTCCCCTTGCACAAGAAGAGCCTTCCAGTCCCCAAGCTGGCTTCCCGCTGGGTGGCCAGGAGCACTCTTCCTGGCACATTGACTCAGACTCCCCGCCTTGGGCGCACAGGACCCACTTCAAAACGCCTGTGTATTCAGGTCCTGCGCCTGCCTGGCTCCCGCAGCAGAACTCGCAGCAAGGGCGCCTTGCTGAGCCCCTTGACTGCCCCCGGAAAACTCGCTGCCAAGACGCAGCTGAAGAAACTGAGCCCTGGCAGCAAGAGGAGGAGTCCCGTCGCCGCCGTCGCGGTCACCAGACACACACTGGCAGGCCAACTCACACCCAGACTGAGAGGGCCACAATCCTCCAGCTGCAGGAGCCCCCTGAGCTGAGGCTGCAGGCCCTGGTAGCCCGCCTCAAAGGCGCGCAAGCCAAGAAGCCTGGAGGCCGCCAAACCAAGATGGTGGCCTTCCAGGCTCAAGCCCCAAGCTCAGGCCGGCAGGCAGAGTCTGGAGCCGGAGGGGCGGCCTCCTCCGAAATGAGCAGCCGCCAGGAGGCCTCTGCCCAAGGCCAGCCACGGAAGACTCCCTGCCTTTTGCCGCCGCCGCCGCCGCCGCCGCCGCGGCCCGCCAGCAACAAGCCCCAGCCAAAGAAGAGACCTGCCCCGCTCATGGCCAAGGCCCTCAGGGATTACAAGAAGAAGCTCTCTAGGAGGTGACCCGAGGATGCTCTCTGCCCTGGAATTGCTGGCAATCACTCAGGACCAGACCTGCTCTCGGGATCCTTTGGCCCGAAAGTGCGCCCGTGCGCCGGCCAACCCCCAAGCCTGCCAGCCCGCCAGCCCGCCCACCCGCTGCCGCCTTTGGAGAGCCCAGGCTTTGCAGAGACTGCTACTGGGATCTCTGTTCCTGCTCAAGATCCCGGGGGCCCTCTCCTGAGACCCTGGGCAGGCTTCCCTGCCTGCTCCCGAGACCGACCGACCACCTGCGCTTTCCAAACACCTGAGAGCGCCCGGACCTCCACCCGCAAAAAGACCTGGGTTCCCAGAGCAAACACTACACTTTGGACTTGCCCTCCACCCAACCCCTTCCCAAGGACTCAAGTGCCCAACACCTTGGCCTCAAAGGAAATAAATAAATAAATAAATAAATAAATAATAGATAGTCCTGTGCCCAGTGCATGAGTTGGCTGTTGGAAACTTGGGGCTTATGCAGGGACTCTTGGCTCAGCCTGAGAGGAGGGGACTGGACCTGCCTAGACTGAGTCTACCAGGTTGATCTCAATCCTAGGGGGAGTCTTTGCCCTGGAGGAGATGAGAACGGGGGTGGGGGGTGGGGGTGGGCTGGTGGGAAGGGGACGGGGGCGCCAGGGGGAGAACAAGGGAATCCGTGCCGGATATGTAGAATTCAATTATATTTTAAAATAAAATAAAATTAAAGAAAGAAATAGGTTTAAGAAAAAATTAAGATTAAACTGAATAGAAACAATGTATTTATATACCAAATAATTATATAGATTTATAATATCTGCTCTTTTAATGTTTCTGTGTGTTAGAAAAAAAGAAATTTAATTTAAATCTATTTTAATTTCATTTACTTTTAAGTTTACCTTGAATAAAACTTAAATAGTTAAACCCCCCCAAAATAGAGAGATAGGTACATAGCTAAATAAACAAACAAATAAGTAAGAAAGAAAGTAGAGCACCAAGAACGCAGACCTTTGCCTTCCTCTTCCATTGGAACTCCGTGGTTGCAGACGGACACACTCAACTTGTTGATTCACACGTGCAGTCCATTTGCAAACAGCCTTGGATGGAGGCTGATTCCAGAACCTCCTCATCCCCAGTCGGGACTGCACATTCCCTTCCATCAACTAGCTAATCCGTTAAAAAGAGAATTGTACACATATCCCTACAGATCAATATATAGACAAATGGATACATAGACTTCTAGACTCAAAGATACACAAAGGGCTGATCCATAAATATGTCAGGAAAGTTCGGCATGCAGTCCACAAGCAAGAAAAGGTGAAATTTAAAGAAGAGAAGCTAAAAGTGAGTCAAAAGAAAAGGAAAGGAAAATGAACATCGAGATCCTAAAAAGAAAGGATGTCGCTGAAAATGTGTGTCAGTTTGGCTGTGTGGGTGTGTCAAAAAAAGTGGATAAAAGTGGGTTGTGGTGACACACCCATTTAATCTCAGCGCTCAGGGAGGCAGAGGCAGGTAAATCCCTGTAAGTTCCAGACCAGCCTGGTCTACAATCAAGTTCCAGGACAGCCAGGGCCTTTACACGGAGAAACCCTATCTCCAAAAACAAAAAAGGAAAAAGAAAAAGGAAGAAAGGGAGGGAAGGAGGGAGGGAGGGAGGGAGAGAGAGAGTGAGTGAGGGTGGGAGTGAGTGAGTGAGGGAGGGAGGCAGGGAGGGAGGAAGAGAGGAAGAAAGAAAGGATAAAGAATGAAGGAAAGTTTAAGAAAAAAAATGGGTGGGGGTGGGGGGGTGGAGTAAGAGATCACAGACATTCTATCTCACTAGAGAAGAACTAGCATTGTGGAACCTCAACCCACCCCACCACCACCACCCAGGCAGAACACCAAACAATCAAACACAAAAAGCACCACAGGGTTGCACCATCCAAAGAGGCCCTGATTCAAAGTCACAGTGTTGAATCAGACAGAACCTGGAGAGAAACCCAGAGGTGTGGGTGGCAGCTTCTAAAGAAAAGTTTGAGAATCACAGAAAGGAAGTGATGGTGACAGAAGTGTAACAATTTGGGGAGAGGAGGAGAAGAGGAGTGCGTGTGTGTGTGTGTGTGTGTGTGTGTGTGTGTGTGTGTGCAGGTGCCTGTGCTAGTGTGTCTGTGAGTGAAACAGAGAGAGAGAGGAGGAGTGGGAGAGAAACCTAGAAAGGAAGAGGAAGCAAAAGAGGGAGCAAGACCAAGAGAGAGTCAGAGAGAGAGACAGGGTGGTGGGTGTGTCGGAATGGATTCCATAGATTTCTGGCACAAGCAGTGTGAGTCGTTGCCATCATCTATGGGATGCACCTAGGCTGGCATGATCCCCTCGTGAGCGCACTGTGCCCAAAGCAGACACAAGTTCCTACTTTGGTTCCCAAGTCGCAGGGGTCACCTGTAAGGGAGACAGCGGCCTGGAACCCATCAGGTCTCTGTGCTTGTTTTCTCCCCCTCCCCCCCCCCGGGCCCCCCACCCCCAAGAGATGAAGATCTGGCCAGAGATTATGTCTGTGGGTGTGGCTTAGAGACCTGTACATCGGAAAGGGCGTGCCCAGCAGATGCAGCCCAGGTGTTTGATTGGGCGGTGGTGAGAGAGCTAGGCCCACCCACCCCCTTAAAAGCAACGGGGAAGGGAGGGGTCGGGCAGAGCAGCAGTGAGGCAAAGAGTGCCAGCTGACTAGCAGGCCAGCCCAGTGTCCTCTGCTCCTGAGAGCCAGTCGCGTCCCCAGTGAGAGGGCTTGTCCAGTCAACCCAGCTGCTCCCGGTCTTCATCAGTGGACATGGAGGCCGCCTCCAGCGCAGAAGCCCTGCAGGAGCTGCGGCAGCACCTGTGCACGGAGACAGAGCCAAGCAAGCTCGACCAAACCCTCCAGAAACTCTCTTCCCTGCCCAAGCTCCGTGACACCCTGGCACAGATGAACTTCCAGCAGACCATGGAGCTCTTGAGGAAAGAGCAGCTCCTGGTCCCCTTTGCCAAGGACTTGGCCGCCATTTGGTCGGAGAGGTCCCAGTTTGAGCCCCATCCTGAGCCTGACCGGGGGGACTTTGCCTTCGCGTTGAGCCTGATGACATTGCGGCCCAGAAACTGTCCGGAAGACAAGCCCCGAGAGTCCGCGCCAAGGGAACACAGACAAGATGGGACAGAGGTCTTCCAGGTGAGCAGCAGCAGCAGCAGCAGCAGCAGAAGCAGAAGCAGAAGCAGAAACAGCAGCAAACAGTCAAATCCGGACCAGAGCCCGAGCCTGAGCCTGAGCCCGAGCCCGAGCCCGAGCCCAAGCCCGAGCCCGAACCCGAGCCCGAGCCCGAGCCTGGGACTTGGAGAGAGCCTAAGCCCACACTCAAGACTCCAGGAAAGGGTGACTAGCAGCCCAAGGCCCGAGCCAAGAGCAAGCAAGAGGCCAAGAGTGTCTTTAGGGGACCCAGAGCTAGCTGCACAGAACCAGGTGCCTGTGGCAAAGCCCCGAGCAAGTACAGAGGAGCCCTGGCGGCTCCCAGCAGCCAAGGCCATCTCCAGCGAGTCAGGTGCTAGGAGAAAGATTCCAGGCCACTGGATGGAGGAAGGGCCCCCAGCTGATCCTTTGGAGGCCTGCCTCAACTCTGACAGCTCTCCTCCTTCCTCTGCTCTGCAGCTGCAGCTGCAGCTGACTGGGTGCAAGAGGAGGGGGAAAAGCACCCTCAAAGCTGAGGCCCTTAGTCCTGGAGCCAAAGTGCCCAGGGGCAAGTCTCCAAGGTGCCAAGAGCCTAATGACAATGGCGTCCTCCCTGGGAGTCCCCTTGCACAAGAAGAGCCTTCCAGTCCCCAAGCTGGCTTCCCGCTGGGTGGCCAGGAGCACTCTTCCTGGCACATTGACTCAGACTCCCCGCCTTGGGCGCACAGGACCCACTTCAAAACGCCTGTGTATTCAGGTCCTGCGCCTGCCTGGCTCCCGCAGCAGAACTCGCAGCAAGGGCGCCTTGCTGAGCCCCTTGACTGCCCCTGGAAAACTCGCTGCCAAGACGCAGCTGAAGAAACTGAGCCCTGGCAGCAAGAGGAGGAGTCCCGTCGCCGCCGTCGCGGTCACCAGACACACACTGGCAGGCCAACTCACACCCAGACTGAGAGGGCCACAATCCTCCAGCTGCAGGAGCCCCCTGAGCTGAGGCTGCAGGCCCTGGTAGCCCGCCTCAAAGGCGCGCAAGCCAAGAAGCCTGGAGGCCGCCAAACCAAGATGGTGGCCTTCCAGGCTCAAGCCCCAAGCTCAGGCCGGCAGGCAGAGTCTGGAGCCGGAGGGGCGGCCTCCTCCGAAATGAGCAGCCGCCAGGAGGCCTCTGCCCAAGGCCAGCCACGGAAGACTCCCTGCCTTTTGCCGCCGCCGCCGCCGCCGCGGCCCGCCAGCAACAAGCCCCAGCCAAAGAAGAGACCTGCCCCGCTCATGGCCAAGGCCCTCAGGGATTACAAGAAGAAGCTCTCTAGGAGGTGACCCGAGGATGCTCTCTGCCCTGGAATTGCTGGCAATCACTCAGGACCAGACCTGCTCTCGGGATCCTTTGGCCCGAAAGTGCGCCCGTGCGCCGGCCAACCCCCAAGCCTGCCAGCCCGCCAGCCCGCCCACCCGCTGCCGCCTTTGGAGAGCCCAGGCTTTGCAGAGACTGCTACTGGGATCTCTGTTCCTGCTCAAGATCCCGGGGGCCCTCTCCTGAGACCCTGGGCAGGCTTCCCTGCCTGCTCCCGAGACCGACCGACCACCTGCGCTTTCCAAACACCTGAGAGCGCCCGGACCTCCACCCGCAAAAAGACCTGGGTTCCCAGAGCAAACACTACACTTTGGACTTGCCCTCCACCCAACCCCTTCCCAAGGACTCAAGTGCCCAACACCTTGGCCTCAAAGGAAATAAATAAATAAATAAATAAATAAATAATAGATAGTCCTGTGCCCAGTGCATGAGTTGGCTGTTGGAAACTTGGGGCTTATGCAGGGACTCTTGGCTCAGCCTGAGAGGAGGGGACTGGACCTGCCTAGACTGAGTCTACCAGGTTGATCTCAATCCTAGGGGGAGTCTTTGCCCTGGAGGAGATGAGAACGGGGGTGGGGGGTGGGGGTGGGCTGGTGGGAAGGGGACGGGGGCGCCAGGGGGAGAACAAGGGAATCCGTGCCGGATATGTAGAATTCAATTATATTTTAAAATAAAATAAAATTAAAGAAAGAAATAGGTTTAAGAAAAAATTAAGATTAAACTGAATAGAAACAATGTATTTATATACCAAATAATTATATAGATTTATAATATCTGCTCTTTTAATGTTTCTGTGTGTTAGAAAAAAAGAAATTTAATTTAAATCTATTTTAATTTCATTTACTTTTAAGTTTACCTTGAATAAAACTTAAATAGTTAAACCCCCCCAAAATAGAGAGATAGGTACATAGCTAAATAAACAAACAAATAAGTAAGAAAGAAAGTAGAGCACCAAGAACGCAGACCTTTGCCTTCCTCTTCCATTGGAACTCCGTGGTTGCAGACGGACACACTCAACTTGTTGATTCACACGTGCAGTCCATTTGCAAACAGCCTTGGATGGAGGCTGATTCCAGAACCTCCTCATCCCCAGTCGGGACTGCACATTCCCTTCCATCAACTAGCTAATCCGTTAAAAAGAGAATTGTACACATATCCCTACAGATCAATATATAGACAAATGGATACATAGACTTCTAGACTCAAAGATACATAAAGGGCTGATCCATAAATATGTCAGGAAAGTTCGGCATGCAGTCCACAAGCAAGAAAAGGTGAAATTTAAAGAAGAGAAGCTAAAAGTGAGTCAAAAGAAAAGGAAAGGAAAATGAACATCAAGATCCTAAAAAGAAAGGATGTCGCTGAAAATGTGTGTCAGTTTGGCTGTGTGGGTGTGTCAAAAAAAAGTGGATAAAAGTGGGTTGTGGTGACACACCCATTTAATCTCAGCGCTCAGGGAGGCAGAGGCAGGTAAATCCCTGTAAGTTCCAGACCAGCCTGGTCTACAATCAAGTTCCAGGACAGCCAGGGCCTTTACACGGAGAAACCCTATCTCCAAAAACAAAAAAGGAAAAAGAAAAAGAAAGAAAGGGAGGGAGGGAGAGAGAGAGTGAGTGAGGGTGGGAGTGAGTGAGTGAGGGAGGGAGGCAGGGAGGGAGGAAGGGAGGAAGAAAGAAAGGATAAAGAATGAAGGAAAGTTTAAGAAAAAAAATGGGTGGGGGTGGGGGGGGTGGAGTAAGAGATCACAGACATTCTATCTCACTAGAGAAGAACTAGCATTGTGGAACCTCAACCCACCCCACCACCACCACCACCCAGGCAGAACACCAAACAATCAAAAACAAAAAGCACCACAGGGTTGCACCATCCAAAGAGGCCCTGATTCAAAGTCACAGTGTTGAATCAGACAGAACCTTGAGAGAAACCCAGAGGTGTGGGTGGCAGCTTCTAAAGAAAAGTTTGAGAATCACAGAAAGGAAGTGATGGTGACAGAAGTGTAACAATTTGGGGAGAGGAGGAGAAGAGGAGTGCGTGTGTGTGTGTGTGTGTGTGTGTGTGTGTGTGTGTGTGTGCAGGTGCCTGTGCTAGTGTGTCTGTGAGTGAAACAGAGAGAGAGAGGAGGAGTGGGAGAGAAACCTAGAAAGGAAGAGGAAGCAAAAGAGGGAGCAAGACCAAGAGAGAGTCAGAGAGAGAGACAGGGTGGTGGGTGTGTCGGAATGGATTCCATAGATTTCTGGCACAAGCAGTGTGAGTCGTTGCCATCATCTATGGGATGCACCTAGGCTGGCATGATCCCCTTGTGAGCGCACTGTGCCCAAAGCAGACACAAGTTCCTACTTTGGTTCCCAAGTCGCAGGGGTCACCTGTAAGGGAGACAGCGGCCTGGAACCCATCAGGTCTCTGTGCTTGTTTTCTCCCCCTCCCCCCCCCCCGGGCCCCCCACCCCCAAGAGATGAAGATCTGGCCAGAGATTATGTCTGTGGGTGTGGCTTAGAGACCTGTACATCGGAAAGGGCGTGCCCAGCAGATGCAGCCCAGGTGTTTGATTGGGCGGTGGTGAGAGAGCTAGGCCCACCCACCCCCTTAAAAGCAACGGGGAAGGGAGGGGTCGGGCAGAGCAGCAGTGAGGCAAAGAGTGCCAGCTGACTAGCAGGCCAGCCCAGTGTCCTCTGCTCCTGAGAGCCAGTCGCGTCCCCAGTGAGAGGGCTTGTCCAGTCAACCCAGCTGCTCCCGGTCTTCATCAGTGGACATGGAGGCCGCCTCCAGCGCAGAAGCCCTGCAGGAGCTGCGGCAGCACCTGTGCACGGAGACAGAGCCAAGCAAGCTCGACCAAACCCTCCAGAAACTCTCTTCCCTGCCCAAGCTCCGTGACACCCTGGCACAGATGAACTTCCAGCAGACCATGGAGCTCTTGAGGAAAGAGCAGCTCCTGGTCCCCTTTGCCAAGGACTTGGCCGCCATTTGGTCGGAGAGGTCCCAGTTTGAGCCCCATCCTGAGCCTGACCGGGGGGACTTTGCCTTCGCGTTGAGCCTGATGACATTGCGGCCCAGAAACTGTCCGGAAGACAAGCCCCGAGAGTCCGCGCCAAGGGAACACAGACAAGATGGGACAGAGGTCTTCCAGGTGAGCAGCAGCAGCAGCAGCAGCAGCAGCAGCAGCAGAAGCAGAAGCAGAAGCAGAAACAGCAGCAAACAGTCAAATCCGGACCAGAGCCCGAGCCTGAGCCTGAGCCCGAGCCCGAGCCCGAGCCCAAGCCCGAGCCCGAACCCGAGCCCGAGCCCGAGCCTGGGACTTGGAGAGAGCCTAAGCCCACACTCAAGCCTCCAGGAAAGGGTGACTAGCAGCCCAAGGCCCGAGCCAAGAGCAAGCAAGAGGCCAAGAGTGTCTTTAGGGGACCCAGAGCTAGCTGCACAGAACCAGGTGCCTGTGGCAAAGCCCCGAGCAAGTACAGAGGAGCCCTGGCGGCTCCCAGCAGCCAAGGCCATCTCCAGCGAGTCAGGTGCTAGGAGAAAGATTCCAGGCCACTGGATGGAGGAAGGGCCCCCAGCTGATCCTTTGGAGGCCTGCCTCAACTCTGACAGCTCTCCTCCTTCCTCTGCTCTGCAGCTGCAGCTGCAGCTGACTGGGTGCAAGAGGAGGGGGAAAAGCACCCTCAAAGCTGAGGCCCTTAGTCCTGGAGCCAAAGTGCCCAGGGGCAAGTCTCCAAGGTGCCAAGAGCCTAATGACAATGGCGTCCTCCCTGGGAGTCCCCTTGCACAAGAAGAGCCTTCCAGTCCCCAAGCTGGCTTCCCGCTGGGTGGCCAGGAGCACTCTTCCTGGCACATTGACTCAGACTCCCCGCCTTGGGCGCACAGGACCCACTTCAAAACGCCTGTGTATTCAGGTCCTGCGCCTGCCTGGCTCCCGCAGCAGAACTCGCAGCAAGGGCGCCTTGCTGAGCCCCTTGACTGCCCCTGGAAAACTCGCTGCCAAGACGCAGCTGAAGAAACTGAGCCCTGGCAGCAAGAGGAGGAGTCCCGTCGCCGCCGTCGCGGTCACCAGACACACACTGGCAGGCCAACTCACACCCAGACTGAGAGGGCCACAATCCTCCAGCTGCAGGAGCCCCCTGAGCTGAGGCTGCAGGCCCTGGTAGCCCGCCTCAAAGGCGCGCAAGCCAAGAAGCCTGGAGGCCGCCAAACCAAGATGGTGGCCTTCCAGGCTCAAGCCCCAAGCTCAGGCCGGCAGGCAGAGTCTGGAGCCGGAGGGGCGGCCTCCTCCGAAATGAGCAGCCGCCAGGAGGCCTCTGCCCAAGGCCAGCCACGGAAGACTCCCTGCCTTTTGCCGCCGCCGCCGCCGCCGCCGCCGCGGCCCGCCAGCAACAAGCCCCAGCCAAAGAAGAGACCTGCCCCGCTCATGGCCAAGGCCCTCAGGGATTACAAGAAGAAGCTCTCTAGGAGGTGACCCGAGGATGCTCTCTGCCCTGGAATTGCTGGCAATCACTCAGGACCAGACCTGCTCTCGGGATCCTTTGGCCCGAAAGTGCGCCCGTGCGCCGGCCAACCCCCAAGCCTGCCAGCCCGCCAGCCCGCCCACCCGCTGCCGCCTTTGGAGAGCCCAGGCTTTGCAGAGACTGCTACTGGGATCTCTGTTCCTGCTCAAGATCCCGGGGGCCCTCTCCTGAGACCCTGGGCAGGCTTCCCTGCCTGCTCCCGAGACCGACCGACCACCTGCGCTTTCCAAACACCTGAGAGCGCCCGGACCTCCACCCGCAAAAAGACCTGGGTTCCCAGAGCAAACACTACACTTTGGACTTGCCCTCCACCCAACCCCTTCCCAAGGACTCAAGTGCCCAACACCTTGGCCTCAAAGGAAATAAATAAATAAATAAATAAATAAATAATAGATAGTCCTGTGCCCAGTGCATGAGTTGGCTGTTGGAAACTTGGGGCTTATGCAGGGACTCTTGGCTCAGCCTGAGAGGAGGGGACTGGACCTGCCTAGACTGAGTCTACCAGGTTGATCTCAATCCTAGGGGGAGTCTTTGCCCTGGAGGAGATGAGAACGGGGGTGGGGGGTGGGGGTGGGCTGGTGGGAAGGGGACGGGGGCGCCAGGGGGAGAACAAGGGAATCCGTGCCGGATATGTAGAATTCAATTATATTTTAAAATAAAATAAAATTAAAGAAAGAAATAGGTTTAAGAAAAAATTAAGATTAAACTGAATAGAAACAATGTATTTATATACCAAATAATTATATAGATTTATAATATCTGCTCTTTTAATGTTTCTGTGTGTTAGAAAAAAAGAAATTTAATTTAAATCTATTTTAATTTCATTTACTTTTAAGTTTACGTTGAATAAAACTTAAATAGTTAAACCCCCCCAAAATAGAGAGATAGGTACATAGCTAAATAAACAAACAAATAAGTAAGAAAGAAAGTAGAGCACCAAGAACGCAGACCTTTGCCTTCCTCTTCCATTGGAACTCCGTGGTTGCAGACGGACACACTCAACTTGTTGATTCACACGTGCAGTCCATTTGCAAACAGCCTTGGATGGAGGCTGATTCCAGAACCTCCTCATCCCCAGTCGGGACTGCACATTCCCTTCCATCAACTAGCTAATCCGTTAAAAAGAGAATTGTACACATATTCCTACAGATCAATATATAGACAAATGGATACATAGACTTCTAGACTCAAAGATACATAAAGGGCTGATCCATAAATATGTCAGGAAAGTTCGGCATGCAGTCCACAAGCAAGAAAAGGTGAAATTTAAAGAAGAGAAGCTAAAAGTGAGTCAAAAGAAAAGGAAAGGAAAATGAACATCAAGATCCTAAAAAGAAAGGATGTCGCTGAAAATGTGTGTCAGTTTGGCTGTGTGGGTGTGTCAAAAAAAAGTGGATAAAAGTGGGTTGTGGTGACACACCCATTTAATCTCAGCGCTCAGGGAGGCAGAGGCAGGTAAATCCCTGTAAGTTCCAGACCAGCCTGGTCTACAATCAAGTTCCAGGACAGCCAGGGCCTTTACACGGAGAAACCCTATCTCCAAAAACAAAAAAGGAAAAAGAAAAAGAAAGAAAGGGAGGGAGGGAGAGAGAGAGTGAGTGAGGGTGGGAGTGAGTGAGTGAGGGAGGGAGGCAGGGAGGGAGGAAGGGAGGAAGAAAGAAAGGATAAAGAATGAAGGAAAGTTTAAGAAAAAAAATGGGTGGGGGGTGGGGGGGGTGGAGTAAGAGATCACAGACATTCTATCTCACTAGAGAAGAACTAGCATTGTGGAACCTCAACCCACCCCACCACCACCACCACCCAGGCAGAACACCAAACAATCAAAAACAAAAAGCACCACAGGGTTGCACCATCCAAAGAGGCCCTGATTCAAAGTCACAGTGTTGAATCAGACAGAACCTTGAGAGAAACCCAGAGGTGTGGGTGGCAGCTTCTAAAGAAAAGTTTGAGAATCACAGAAAGGAAGTGATGGTGACAGAAGTGTAACAATTTGGGGAGAGGAGGAGAAGAGGAGTGCGTGTGTGTGTGTGTGTGTGTGTGTGTGTGTGTGTGTGCAGGTGCCTGTGCTAGTGTGTCTGTGAGTGAAACAGAGAGAGAGAGGAGGAGTGGGAGAGAAACCTAGAAAGGAAGAGGAAGCAAAAGAGGGAGCAAGACCAAGAGAGAGTCAGAGAGAGAGACAGGGTGGTGGGTGTGTCGGAATGGATTCCATAGATTTCTGGCACAAGCAGTGTGAGTCGTTGCCATCATCTATGGGATGCACCTAGGCTGGCATGATCCCCTTGTGAGCGCACTGTGCCCAAAGCAGACACAAGTTCCTACTTTGGTTCCCAAGTCGCAGGGGTCACCTGTAAGGGAGACAGCGGCCTGGAACCCATCAGGTCTCTGTGCTTGTTTTCTCCCCCTCCCCCCCCCGGGCCCCCCACCCCCAAGAGATGAAGATCTGGCCAGAGATTATGTCTGTGGGTGTGGCTTAGAGACCTGTACATCGGAAAGGGCGTGCCCAGCAGATGCAGCCCAGGTGTTTGATTGGGCGGTGGTGAGAGAGCTAGGCCCACCCACCCCCTTAAAAGCAACGGGGAAGGGAGGGGTCGGGCAGAGCAGCAGTGAGGCAAAGAGTGCCAGCTGACTAGCAGGCCAGCCCAGTGTCCTCTGCTCCTGAGAGCCAGTCGCGTCCCCAGTGAGAGGGCTTGTCCAGTCAACCCAGCTGCTCCCGGTCTTCATCAGTGGACATGGAGGCCGCCTCCAGCGCAGAAGCCCTGCAGGAGCTGCGGCAGCACCTGTGCACGGAGACAGAGCCAAGCAAGCTCGACCAAACCCTCCAGAAACTCTCTTCCCTGCCCAAGCTCCGTGACACCCTGGCACAGATGAACTTCCAGCAGACCATGGAGCTCTTGAGGAAAGAGCAGCTCCTGGTCCCCTTTGCCAAGGACTTGGCCGCCATTTGGTCGGAGAGGTCCCAGTTTGAGCCCCATCCTGAGCCTGACCGGGGGGACTTTGCCTTCGCGTTGAGCCTGATGACATTGCGGCCCAGAAACTGTCCGGAAGACAAGCCCCGAGAGTCCGCGCCAAGGGAACACAGACAAGATGGGACAGAGGTCTTCCAGGTGAGCAGCAGCAGCAGCAGCAGCAGCAGCAGCAGCAGAAGCAGAAGCAGAAGCAGAAACAGCAGCAAACAGTCAAATCCGGACCAGAGCCCGAGCCTGAGCCTGAGCCCGAGCCCGAGCCCGAGCCCAAGCCCGAGCCCGAACCCGAGCCCGAGCCCGAGCCTGGGACTTGGAGAGAGCCTAAGCCCACACTCAAGCCTCCAGGAAAGGGTGACTAGCAGCCCAAGGCCCGAGCCAAGAGCAAGCAAGAGGCCAAGAGTGTCTTTAGGGGACCCAGAGCTAGCTGCACAGAACCAGGTGCCTGTGGCAAAGCCCCGAGCAAGTACAGAGGAGCCCTGGCGGCTCCCAGCAGCCAAGGCCATCTCCAGCGAGTCAGGTGCTAGGAGAAAGATTCCAGGCCACTGGATGGAGGAAGGGCCCCCAGCTGATCCTTTGGAGGCCTGCCTCAACTCTGACAGCTCTCCTCCTTCCTCTGCTCTGCAGCTGCAGCTGCAGCTGACTGGGTGCAAGAGGAGGGGGAAAAGCACCCTCAAAGCTGAGGCCCTTAGTCCTGGAGCCAAAGTGCCCCGGGGCAAGTCTCCAAGGTGCCAAGAGCCTAATGACAATGGCGTCCTCCCTGGGAGTCCCCTTGCACAAGAAGAGCCTTCCAGTCCCCAAGCTGGCTTCCCGCTGGGTGGCCAGGAGCACTCTTCCTGGCACATTGACTCAGACTCCCCGCCTTGGGCGCACAGGACCCACTTCAAAACGCCTGTGTATTCAGGTCCTGCGCCTGCCTGGCTCCCGCAGCAGAACTCGCAGCAAGGGCGCCTTGCTGAGCCCCTTGACTGCCCCCGGAAAACTCGCTGCCAAGACGCAGCTGAAGAAACTGAGCCCTGGCAGCAAGAGGAGGAGTCCCGTCGCCGCCGTCGCGGTCACCAGACACACACTGGCAGGCCAACTCACACCCAGACTGAGAGGGCCACAATCCTCCAGCTGCAGGAGCCCCCTGAGCTGAGGCTGCAGGCCCTGGTAGCCCGCCTCAAAGGCGCGCAAGCCAAGAAGCCTGGAGGCCGCCAAACCAAGATGGTGGCCTTCCAGGCTCAAGCCCCAAGCTCAGGCCGGCAGGCAGAGTCTGGAGCCGGAGGGGCGGCCTCCTCCGAAATGAGCAGCCGCCAGGAGGCCTCTGCCCAAGGCCAGCCACGGAAGACTCCCTGCCTTTTGCCGCCGCCGCCGCCGCCGCCGCCGCGGCCCGCCAGCAACAAGCCCCAGCCAAAGAAGAGACCTGCCCCGCTCATGGCCAAGGCCCTCAGGGATTACAAGAAGAAGCTCTCTAGGAGGTGACCCGAGGATGCTCTCTGCCCTGGAATTGCTGGCAATCACTCAGGACCAGACCTGCTCTCGGGATCCTTTGGCCCGAAAGTGCGCCCGTGCGCCGGCCAACCCCCAAGCCTGCCAGCCCGCCAGCCCGCCCACCCGCTGCCGCCTTTGGAGAGCCCAGGCTTTGCAGAGACTGCTACTGGGATCTCTGTTCCTGCTCAAGATCCCGGGGGCCCTCTCCTGAGACCCTGGGCAGGCTTCCCTGCCTGCTCCCGAGACCGACCGACCACCTGCGCTTTCCAAACACCTGAGAGCGCCCGGACCTCCACCCGCAAAAAGACCTGGGTTCCCAGAGCAAACACTACACTTTGGACTTGCCCTCCACCCAACCCCTTCCCAAGGACTCAAGTGCCCAACACCTTGGCCTCAAAGGAAATAAATAAATAAATAAATAAATAAATAATAGATAGTCCTGTGCCCAGTGCATGAGTTGGCTGTTGGAAACTTGGGGCTTATGCAGGGACTCTTGGCTCAGCCTGAGAGGAGGGGACTGGACCTGCCTAGACTGAGTCTACCAGGTTGATCTCAATCCTAGGGGGAGTCTTTGCCCTGGAGGAGATGAGAACGGGGGTGGGGGGTGGGGGTGGGCTGGTGGGAAGGGGACGGGGGCGCCAGGGGGAGAACAAGGGAATCCGTGCCGGATATGTAGAATTCAATTATATTTTAAAATAAAATAAAATTAAAGAAAGAAATAGGTTTAAGAAAAAATTAAGATTAAACTGAATAGAAACAATGTATTTATATACCAAATAATTATATAGATTTATAATATCTGCTCTTTTAATGTTTCTGTGTGTTAGAAAAAAAGAAATTTAATTTAAATCTATTTTAATTTCATTTACTTTTAAGTTTACCTTGAATAAAACTTAAATAGTTAAACCCCCCCAAAATAGAGAGATAGGTACATAGCTAAATAAACAAACAAATAAGTAAGAAAGAAAGTAGAGCACCAAGAACGCAGACCTTTGCCTTCCTCTTCCATTGGAACTCCGTGGTTGCAGACGGACACACTCAACTTGTTGATTCACACGTGCAGTCCATTTGCAAACAGCCTTGGATGGAGGCTGATTCCAGAACCTCCTCATCCCCAGTCGGGACTGCACATTCCCTTCCATCAACTAGCTAATCCGTTAAAAAGAGAATTGTACACATATCCCTACAGATCAATATATAGACAAATGGATACATAGACTTCTAGACTCAAAGATACACAAAGGGCTGATCCATAAATATGTCAGGAAAGTTCGGCATGCAGTCCACAAGCAAGAAAAGGTGAAATTTAAAGAAGAGAAGCTAAAAGTGAGTCAAAAGAAAAGGAAAGGAAAATGAACATCGAGATCCTAAAAAGAAAGGATGTCGCTGAAAATGTGTGTCAGTTTGGCTGTGTGGGTGTGTCAAAAAAAGTGGATAAAAGTGGGTTGTGGTGACACACCCATTTAATCTCAGCGCTCAGGGAGGCAGAGGCAGGTAAATCCCTGTAAGTTCCAGACCAGCCTGGTCTACAATCAAGTTCCAGGACAGCCAGGGCCTTTACACGGAGAAACCCTATCTCCAAAAACAAAAAAGGAAAAAGAAAAAGGAAGAAAGGGAGGGAAGGAGGGAGGGAGGGAGGGAGAGAGAGAGTGAGTGAGGGTGGGAGTGAGTGAGTGAGGGAGGGAGGCAGGGAGGGAGGAAGAGAGGAAGAAAGAAAGGATAAAGAATGAAGGAAAGTTTAAGAAAAAAAATGGGTGGGGGTGGGGGGGTGGAGTAAGAGATCACAGACATTCTATCTCACTAGAGAAGAACTAGCATTGTGGAACCTCAACCCACCCCACCACCACCACCCAGGCAGAACACCAAACAATCAAACACAAAAAGCACCACAGGGTTGCACCATCCAAAGAGGCCCTGATTCAAAGTCACAGTGTTGAATCAGACAGAACCTGGAGAGAAACCCAGAGGTGTGGGTGGCAGCTTCTAAAGAAAAGTTTGAGAATCACAGAAAGGAAGTGATGGTGACAGAAGTGTAACAATTTGGGGAGAGGAGGAGAAGAGGAGTGCGTGTGTGTGTGTGTGTGTGTGTGTGTGTGTGTGTGTGTGCAGGTGCCTGTGCTAGTGTGTCTGTGAGTGAAACAGAGAGAGAGAGGAGGAGTGGGAGAGAAACCTAGAAAGGAAGAGGAAGCAAAAGAGGGAGCAAGACCAAGAGAGAGTCAGAGAGAGAGACAGGGTGGTGGGTGTGTCGGAATGGATTCCATAGATTTCTGGCACAAGCAGTGTGAGTCGTTGCCATCATCTATGGGATGCACCTAGGCTGGCATGATCCCCTCGTGAGCGCACTGTGCCCAAAGCAGACACAAGTTCCTACTTTGGTTCCCAAGTCGCAGGGGTCACCTGTAAGGGAGACAGCGGCCTGGAACCCATCAGGTCTCTGTGCTTGTTTTCTCCCCCTCCCCCCCCCCGGGCCCCCCACCCCCAAGAGATGAAGATCTGGCCAGAGATTATGTCTGTGGGTGTGGCTTAGAGACCTGTACATCGGAAAGGGCGTGCCCAGCAGATGCAGCCCAGGTGTTTGATTGGGCGGTGGTGAGAGAGCTAGGCCCACCCACCCCCTTAAAAGCAACGGGGAAGGGAGGGGTCGGGCAGAGCAGCAGTGAGGCAAAGAGTGCCAGCTGACTAGCAGGCCAGCCCAGTGTCCTCTGCTCCTGAGAGCCAGTCGCGTCCCCAGTGAGAGGGCTTGTCCAGTCAACCCAGCTGCTCCCGGTCTTCATCAGTGGACATGGAGGCCGCCTCCAGCGCAGAAGCCCTGCAGGAGCTGCGGCAGCACCTGTGCACGGAGACAGAGCCAAGCAAGCTCGACCAAACCCTCCAGAAACTCTCTTCCCTGCCCAAGCTCCGTGACACCCTGGCACAGATGAACTTCCAGCAGACCATGGAGCTCTTGAGGAAAGAGCAGCTCCTGGTCCCCTTTGCCAAGGACTTGGCCGCCATTTGGTCGGAGAGGTCCCAGTTTGAGCCCCATCCTGAGCCTGACCGGGGGGACTTTGCCTTCGCGTTGAGCCTGATGACATTGCGGCCCAGAAACTGTCCGGAAGACAAGCCCCGAGAGTCCGCGCCAAGGGAACACAGACAAGATGGGACAGAGGTCTTCCAGGTGAGCAGCAGCAGCAGCAGCAGCAGCAGAAGCAGAAGCAGAAGCAGAAACAGCAGCAAACAGTCAAATCCGGACCAGAGCCCGAGCCTGAGCCTGAGCCCGAGCCCGAGCCCGAGCCCAAGCCCGAGCCCGAACCCGAGCCCGAGCCCGAGCCTGGGACTTGGAGAGAGCCTAAGCCCACACTCAAGACTCCAGGAAAGGGTGACTAGCAGCCCAAGGCCCGAGCCAAGAGCAAGCAAGAGGCCAAGAGTGTCTTTAGGGGACCCAGAGCTAGCTGCACAGAACCAGGTGCCTGTGGCAAAGCCCCGAGCAAGTACAGAGGAGCCCTGGCGGCTCCCAGCAGCCAAGGCCATCTCCAGCGAGTCAGGTGCTAGGAGAAAGATTCCAGGCCACTGGATGGAGGAAGGGCCCCCAGCTGATCCTTTGGAGGCCTGCCTCAACTCTGACAGCTCTCCTCCTTCCTCTGCTCTGCAGCTGCAGCTGCAGCTGACTGGGTGCAAGAGGAGGGGGAAAAGCACCCTCAAAGCTGAGGCCCTTAGTCCTGGAGCCAAAGTGCCCAGGGGCAAGTCTCCAAGGTGCCAAGAGCCTAATGACAATGGCGTCCTCCCTGGGAGTCCCCTTGCACAAGAAGAGCCTTCCAGTCCCCAAGCTGGCTTCCCGCTGGGTGGCCAGGAGCACTCTTCCTGGCACATTGACTCAGACTCCCCGCCTTGGGCGCACAGGACCCACTTCAAAACGCCTGTGTATTCAGGTCCTGCGCCTGCCTGGCTCCCGCAGCAGAACTCGCAGCAAGGGCGCCTTGCTGAGCCCCTTGACTGCCCCTGGAAAACTCGCTGCCAAGACGCAGCTGAAGAAACTGAGCCCTGGCAGCAAGAGGAGGAGTCCCGTCGCCGCCGTCGCGGTCACCAGACACACACTGGCAGGCCAACTCACACCCAGACTGAGAGGGCCACAATCCTCCAGCTGCAGGAGCCCCCTGAGCTGAGGCTGCAGGCCCTGGTAGCCCGCCTCAAAGGCGCGCAAGCCAAGAAGCCTGGAGGCCGCCAAACCAAGATGGTGGCCTTCCAGGCTCAAGCCCCAAGCTCAGGCCGGCAGGCAGAGTCTGGAGCCGGAGGGGCGGCCTCCTCCGAAATGAGCAGCCGCCAGGAGGCCTCTGCCCAAGGCCAGCCACGGAAGACTCCCTGCCTTTTGCCGCCGCCGCCGCCGCCGCGGCCCGCCAGCAACAAGCCCCAGCCAAAGAAGAGACCTGCCCCGCTCATGGCCAAGGCCCTCAGGGATTACAAGAAGAAGCTCTCTAGGAGGTGACCCGAGGATGCTCTCTGCCCTGGAATTGCTGGCAATCACTCAGGACCAGACCTGCTCTCGGGATCCTTTGGCCCGAAAGTGCGCCCGTGCGCCGGCCAACCCCCAAGCCTGCCAGCCCGCCAGCCCGCCCACCCGCTGCCGCCTTTGGAGAGCCCAGGCTTTGCAGAGACTGCTACTGGGATCTCTGTTCCTGCTCAAGATCCCGGGGGCCCTCTCCTGAGACCCTGGGCAGGCTTCCCTGCCTGCTCCCGAGACCGACCGACCACCTGCGCTTTCCAAACACCTGAGAGCGCCCGGACCTCCACCCGCAAAAAGACCTGGGTTCCCAGAGCAAACACTACACTTTGGACTTGCCCTCCACCCAACCCCTTCCCAAGGACTCAAGTGCCCAACACCTTGGCCTCAAAGGAAATAAATAAATAAATAAATAAATAAATAATAGATAGTCCTGTGCCCAGTGCATGAGTTGGCTGTTGGAAACTTGGGGCTTATGCAGGGACTCTTGGCTCAGCCTGAGAGGAGGGGACTGGACCTGCCTAGACTGAGTCTACCAGGTTGATCTCAATCCTAGGGGGAGTCTTTGCCCTGGAGGAGATGAGAACGGGGGTGGGGGGTGGGGGTGGGCTGGTGGGAAGGGGACGGGGGCGCCAGGGGGAGAACAAGGGAATCCGTGCCGGATATGTAGAATTCAATTATATTTTAAAATAAAATAAAATTAAAGAAAGAAATAGGTTTAAGAAAAAATTAAGATTAAACTGAATAGAAACAATGTATTTATATACCAAATAATTATATAGATTTATAATATCTGCTCTTTTAATGTTTCTGTGTGTTAGAAAAAAAGAAATTTAATTTAAATCTATTTTAATTTCATTTACTTTTAAGTTTACCTTGAATAAAACTTAAATAGTTAAACCCCCCCAAAATAGAGAGATAGGTACATAGCTAAATAAACAAACAAATAAGTAAGAAAGAAAGTAGAGCACCAAGAACGCAGACCTTTGCCTTCCTCTTCCATTGGAACTCCGTGGTTGCAGACGGACACACTCAACTTGTTGATTCACACGTGCAGTCCATTTGCAAACAGCCTTGGATGGAGGCTGATTCCAGAACCTCCTCATCCCCAGTCGGGACTGCACATTCCCTTCCATCAACTAGCTAATCCGTTAAAAAGAGAATTGTACACATATCCCTACAGATCAATATATAGACAAATGGATACATAGACTTCTAGACTCAAAGATACATAAAGGGCTGATCCATAAATATGTCAGGAAAGTTCGGCATGCAGTCCACAAGCAAGAAAAGGTGAAATTTAAAGAAGAGAAGCTAAAAGTGAGTCAAAAGAAAAGGAAAGGAAAATGAACATCAAGATCCTAAAAAGAAAGGATGTCGCTGAAAATGTGTGTCAGTTTGGCTGTGTGGGTGTGTCAAAAAAAAGTGGATAAAAGTGGGTTGTGGTGACACACCCATTTAATCTCAGCGCTCAGGGAGGCAGAGGCAGGTAAATCCCTGTAAGTTCCAGACCAGCCTGGTCTACAATCAAGTTCCAGGACAGCCAGGGCCTTTACACGGAGAAACCCTATCTCCAAAAACAAAAAAGGAAAAAGAAAAAGAAAGAAAGGGAGGGAGGGAGAGAGAGAGTGAGTGAGGGTGGGAGTGAGTGAGTGAGGGAGGGAGGCAGGGAGGGAGGAAGGGAGGAAGAAAGAAAGGATAAAGAATGAAGGAAAGTTTAAGAAAAAAAATGGGTGGGGGTGGGGGGGGTGGAGTAAGAGATCACAGACATTCTATCTCACTAGAGAAGAACTAGCATTGTGGAACCTCAACCCACCCCACCACCACCACCACCCAGGCAGAACACCAAACAATCAAAAACAAAAAGCACCACAGGGTTGCACCATCCAAAGAGGCCCTGATTCAAAGTCACAGTGTTGAATCAGACAGAACCTTGAGAGAAACCCAGAGGTGTGGGTGGCAGCTTCTAAAGAAAAGTTTGAGAATCACAGAAAGGAAGTGATGGTGACAGAAGTGTAACAATTTGGGGAGAGGAGGAGAAGAGGAGTGCGTGTGTGTGTGTGTGTGTGTGTGTGTGTGTGTGTGTGTGTGTGCAGGTGCCTGTGCTAGTGTGTCTGTGAGTGAAACAGAGAGAGAGAGGAGGAGTGGGAGAGAAACCTAGAAAGGAAGAGGAAGCAAAAGAGGGAGCAAGACCAAGAGAGAGTCAGAGAGAGAGACAGGGTGGTGGGTGTGTCGGAATGGATTCCATAGATTTCTGGCACAAGCAGTGTGAGTCGTTGCCATCATCTATGGGATGCACCTAGGCTGGCATGATCCCCTTGTGAGCGCACTGTGCCCAAAGCAGACACAAGTTCCTACTTTGGTTCCCAAGTCGCAGGGGTCACCTGTAAGGGAGACAGCGGCCTGGAACCCATCAGGTCTCTGTGCTTGTTTTCTCCCCCTCCCCCCCCCCGGGCCCCCCACCCCCAAGAGATGAAGATCTGGCCAGAGATTATGTCTGTGGGTGTGGCTTAGAGACCTGTACATCGGAAAGGGCGTGCCCAGCAGATGCAGCCCAGGTGTTTGATTGGGCGGTGGTGAGAGAGCTAGGCCCACCCACCCCCTTAAAAGCAACGGGGAAGGGAGGGGTCGGGCAGAGCAGCAGTGAGGCAAAGAGTGCCAGCTGACTAGCAGGCCAGCCCAGTGTCCTCTGCTCCTGAGAGCCAGTCGCGTCCCCAGTGAGAGGGCTTGTCCAGTCAACCCAGCTGCTCCCGGTCTTCATCAGTGGACATGGAGGCCGCCTCCAGCGCAGAAGCCCTGCAGGAGCTGCGGCAGCACCTGTGCACGGAGACAGAGCCAAGCAAGCTCGACCAAACCCTCCAGAAACTCTCTTCCCTGCCCAAGCTCCGTGACACCCTGGCACAGATGAACTTCCAGCAGACCATGGAGCTCTTGAGGAAAGAGCAGCTCCTGGTCCCCTTTGCCAAGGACTTGGCCGCCATTTGGTCGGAGAGGTCCCAGTTTGAGCCCCATCCTGAGCCTGACCGGGGGGACTTTGCCTTCGCGTTGAGCCTGATGACATTGCGGCCCAGAAACTGTCCGGAAGACAAGCCCCGAGAGTCCGCGCCAAGGGAACACAGACAAGATGGGACAGAGGTCTTCCAGGTGAGCAGCAGCAGCAGCAGCAGCAGCAGCAGCAGCAGAAGCAGAAGCAGAAGCAGAAACAGCAGCAAACAGTCAAATCCGGACCAGAGCCCGAGCCTGAGCCTGAGCCCGAGCCCGAGCCCGAGCCCAAGCCCGAGCCCGAACCCGAGCCCGAGCCCGAGCCTGGGACTTGGAGAGAGCCTAAGCCCACACTCAAGCCTCCAGGAAAGGGTGACTAGCAGCCCAAGGCCCGAGCCAAGAGCAAGCAAGAGGCCAAGAGTGTCTTTAGGGGACCCAGAGCTAGCTGCACAGAACCAGGTGCCTGTGGCAAAGCCCCGAGCAAGTACAGAGGAGCCCTGGCGGCTCCCAGCAGCCAAGGCCATCTCCAGCGAGTCAGGTGCTAGGAGAAAGATTCCAGGCCACTGGATGGAGGAAGGGCCCCCAGCTGATCCTTTGGAGGCCTGCCTCAACTCTGACAGCTCTCCTCCTTCCTCTGCTCTGCAGCTGCAGCTGCAGCTGACTGGGTGCAAGAGGAGGGGGAAAAGCACCCTCAAAGCTGAGGCCCTTAGTCCTGGAGCCAAAGTGCCCAGGGGCAAGTCTCCAAGGTGCCAAGAGCCTAATGACAATGGCGTCCTCCCTGGGAGTCCCCTTGCACAAGAAGAGCCTTCCAGTCCCCAAGCTGGCTTCCCGCTGGGTGGCCAGGAGCACTCTTCCTGGCACATTGACTCAGACTCCCCGCCTTGGGCGCACAGGACCCACTTCAAAACGCCTGTGTATTCAGGTCCTGCGCCTGCCTGGCTCCCGCAGCAGAACTCGCAGCAAGGGCGCCTTGCTGAGCCCCTTGACTGCCCCTGGAAAACTCGCTGCCAAGACGCAGCTGAAGAAACTGAGCCCTGGCAGCAAGAGGAGGAGTCCCGTCGCCGCCGTCGCGGTCACCAGACACACACTGGCAGGCCAACTCACACCCAGACTGAGAGGGCCACAATCCTCCAGCTGCAGGAGCCCCCTGAGCTGAGGCTGCAGGCCCTGGTAGCCCGCCTCAAAGGCGCGCAAGCCAAGAAGCCTGGAGGCCGCCAAACCAAGATGGTGGCCTTCCAGGCTCAAGCCCCAAGCTCAGGCCGGCAGGCAGAGTCTGGAGCCGGAGGGGCGGCCTCCTCCGAAATGAGCAGCCGCCAGGAGGCCTCTGCCCAAGGCCAGCCACGGAAGACTCCCTGCCTTTTGCCGCCGCCGCCGCCGCCGCCGCCGCGGCCCGCCAGCAACAAGCCCCAGCCAAAGAAGAGACCTGCCCCGCTCATGGCCAAGGCCCTCAGGGATTACAAGAAGAAGCTCTCTAGGAGGTGACCCGAGGATGCTCTCTGCCCTGGAATTGCTGGCAATCACTCAGGACCAGACCTGCTCTCGGGATCCTTTGGCCCGAAAGTGCGCCCGTGCGCCGGCCAACCCCCAAGCCTGCCAGCCCGCCAGCCCGCCCACCCGCTGCCGCCTTTGGAGAGCCCAGGCTTTGCAGAGACTGCTACTGGGATCTCTGTTCCTGCTCAAGATCCCGGGGGCCCTCTCCTGAGACCCTGGGCAGGCTTCCCTGCCTGCTCCCGAGACCGACCGACCACCTGCGCTTTCCAAACACCTGAGAGCGCCCGGACCTCCACCCGCAAAAAGACCTGGGTTCCCAGAGCAAACACTACACTTTGGACTTGCCCTCCACCCAACCCCTTCCCAAGGACTCAAGTGCCCAACACCTTGGCCTCAAAGGAAATAAATAAATAAATAAATAAATAAATAATAGATAGTCCTGTGCCCAGTGCATGAGTTGGCTGTTGGAAACTTGGGGCTTATGCAGGGACTCTTGGCTCAGCCTGAGAGGAGGGGACTGGACCTGCCTAGACTGAGTCTACCAGGTTGATCTCAATCCTAGGGGGAGTCTTTGCCCTGGAGGAGATGAGAACGGGGGTGGGGGGTGGGGGTGGGCTGGTGGGAAGGGGACGGGGGCGCCAGGGGGAGAACAAGGGAATCCGTGCCGGATATGTAGAATTCAATTATATTTTAAAATAAAATAAAATTAAAGAAAGAAATAGGTTTAAGAAAAAATTAAGATTAAACTGAATAGAAACAATGTATTTATATACCAAATAATTATATAGATTTATAATATCTGCTCTTTTAATGTTTCTGTGTGTTAGAAAAAAAGAAATTTAATTTAAATCTATTTTAATTTCATTTACTTTTAAGTTTACCTTGAATAAAACTTAAATAGTTAAACCCCCCCAAAATAGAGAGATAGGTACATAGCTAAATAAACAAACAAATAAGTAAGAAAGAAAGTAGAGCACCAAGAACGCAGACCTTTGCCTTCCTCTTCCATTGGAACTCCGTGGTTGCAGACGGACACACTCAACTTGTTGATTCACACGTGCAGTCCATTTGCAAACAGCCTTGGATGGAGGCTGATTCCAGAACCTCCTCATCCCCAGTCGGGACTGCACATTCCCTTCCATCAACTAGCTAATCCGTTAAAAAGAGAATTGTACACATATTCCTACAGATCAATATATAGACAAATGGATACATAGACTTCTAGACTCAAAGATACATAAAGGGCTGATCCATAAATATGTCAGGAAAGTTCGGCATGCAGTCCACAAGCAAGAAAAGGTGAAATTTAAAGAAGAGAAGCTAAAAGTGAGTCAAAAGAAAAGGAAAGGAAAATGAACATCAAGATCCTAAAAAGAAAGGATGTCGCTGAAAATGTGTGTCAGTTTGGCTGTGTGGGTGTGTCAAAAAAAAGTGGATAAAAGTGGGTTGTGGTGACACACCCATTTAATCTCAGCGCTCAGGGAGGCAGAGGCAGGTAAATCCCTGTAAGTTCCAGACCAGCCTGGTCTACAATCAAGTTCCAGGACAGCCAGGGCCTTTACACGGAGAAACCCTATCTCCAAAAACAAAAAAGGAAAAAGAAAAAGAAAGAAAGGGAGGGAGGGAGAGAGAGAGTGAGTGAGGGTGGGAGTGAGTGAGTGAGGGAGGGAGGCAGGGAGGGAGGAAGGGAGGAAGAAAGAAAGGATAAAGAATGAAGGAAAGTTTAAGAAAAAAAATGGGTGGGGGGTGGGGGGGGTGGAGTAAGAGATCACAGACATTCTATCTCACTAGAGAAGAACTAGCATTGTGGAACCTCAACCCACCCCACCACCACCACCACCCAGGCAGAACACCAAACAATCAAAAACAAAAAGCACCACAGGGTTGCACCATCCAAAGAGGCCCTGATTCAAAGTCACAGTGTTGAATCAGACAGAACCTTGAGAGAAACCCAGAGGTGTGGGTGGCAGCTTCTAAAGAAAAGTTTGAGAATCACAGAAAGGAAGTGATGGTGACAGAAGTGTAACAATTTGGGGAGAGGAGGAGAAGAGGAGTGCGTGTGTGTGTGTGTGTGTGTGTGTGTGTGTGTGTGTGCAGGTGCCTGTGCTAGTGTGTCTGTGAGTGAAACAGAGAGAGAGAGGAGGAGTGGGAGAGAAACCTAGAAAGGAAGAGGA
This sequence comes from Peromyscus maniculatus bairdii, assembly GCF_049852395.1. Lineage (NCBI taxonomy): Eukaryota > Metazoa > Chordata > Mammalia > Rodentia > Cricetidae > Peromyscus > Peromyscus maniculatus. Next base: position 18,447,474 of record NC_134868.1, read on the forward strand.
AGCAAAAGAGGGAGCAAGACCAAGAGAGAGTCAGAGAGAGAGACAGGGTGGTGGGTGTGTCGGAATGGATTCCATAGATTTCTGGCACAAGCAGTGTGAGTCGTTGCCATCATCTATGGGATGCACCTAGGCTGGCATGATCCCCTTGTGAGCGCACTGTGCCCAAAGCAGACACAAGTTCCTACTTTGGTTCCCAAGTCGCAGGGGTCACCTGTAAGGGAGACAGCGGCCTGGAACCCATCAGGTCTCTGTGCTTGTTTTCTCCCCCTCCCCCCCCCCGGGCCCCCCACCCCCAAGAGATGAAGATCTGGCCAGAGATTATGTCTGTGGGTGTGGCTTAGAGACCTGTACATCGGAAAGGGCGTGCCCAGCAGATGCAGCCCAGGTGTTTGATTGGGCGGTGGTGAGAGAGCTAGGCCCACCCACCCCCTTAAAAGCAACGGGGAAGGGAGGGGTCGGGCAGAGCAGCAGTGAGGCAAAGAGTGCCAGCTGACTAGCAGGCCAGCCCAGTGTCCTCTGCTCCTGAGAGCCAGTCGCGTCCCCAGTGAGAGGGCTTGTCCAGTCAACCCAGCTGCTCCCGGTCTTCATCAGTGGACATGGAGGCCGCCTCCAGCGCAGAAGCCCTGCAGGAGCTGCGGCAGCACCTGTGCACGGAGACAGAGCCAAGCAAGCTCGACCAAACCCTCCAGAAACTCTCTTCCCTGCCCAAGCTCCGTGACACCCTGGCACAGATGAACTTCCAGCAGACCATGGAGCTCTTGAGGAAAGAGCAGCTCCTGGTCCCCTTTGCCAAGGACTTGGCCGCCATTTGGTCGGAGAGGTCCCAGTTTGAGCCCCATCCTGAGCCTGACCGGGGGGACTTTGCCTTCGCGTTGAGCCTGATGACATTGCGGCCCAGAAACTGTCCGGAAGACAAGCCCCGAGAGTCCGCGCCAAGGGAACACAGACAAGATGGGACAGAGGTCTTCCAGGTGAGCAGCAGCAGCAGCAGCAGCAGCAGCAGCAGCAGCAGCAGAAGCAGAAGCAGAAGCAGAAACAGCAGCAAACAGTCAAATCCGGACCAGAGCCCGAGCCTGAGCCTGAGCCCGAGCCCGAGCCCGAGCCCAAGCCCGAGCCCGAACCCGAGCCCGAGCCCGAGCCTGGGACTTGGAGAGAGCCTAAGCCCACACTCAAGCCTCCAGGAAAGGGTGACTAGCAGCCCAAGGCCCGAGCCAAGAGCAAGCAAGAGGCCAAGAGTGTCTTTAGGGGACCCAGAGCTAGCTGCACAGAACCAGGTGCCTGTGGCAAAGCCCCGAGCAAGTACAGAGGAGCCCTGGCGGCTCCCAGCAGCCAAGGCCATCTCCAGCGAGTCAGGTGCTAGGAGAAAGATTCCAGGCCACTGGATGGAGGAAGGGCCCCCAGCTGATCCTTTGGAGGCCTGCCTCAACTCTGACAGCTCTCCTCCTTCCTCTGCTCTGCAGCTGCAGCTGCAGCTGACTGGGTGCAAGAGGAGGGGGAAAAGCACCCTCAAAGCTGAGGCCCTTAGTCCTGGAGCCAAAGTGCCCCGGGGCAAGTCTCCAAGGTGCCAAGAGCCTAATGACAATGGCGTCCTCCCTGGGAGTCCCCTTGCACAAGAAGAGCCTTCCAGTCCCCAAGCTGGCTTCCCGCTGGGTGGCCAGGAGCACTCTTCCTGGCACATTGACTCAGACTCCCCGCCTTGGGCGCACAGGACCCACTTCAAAACGCCTGTGTATTCAGGTCCTGCGCCTGCCTGGCTCCCGCAGCAGAACTCGCAGCAAGGGCGCCTTGCTGAGCCCCTTGACTGCCCCCGGAAAACTCGCTGCCAAGACGCAGCTGAAGAAACTGAGCCCTGGCAGCAAGAGGAGGAGTCCCGTCGCCGCCGTCGCGGTCACCAGACACACACTGGCAGGCCAACTCACACCCAGACTGAGAGGGCCACAATCCTCCAGCTGCAGGAGCCCCCTGAGCTGAGGCTGCAGGCCCTGGTAGCCCGCCTCAAAGGCGCGCAAGCCAAGAAGCCTGGAGGCCGCCAAACCAAGATGGTGGCCTTCCAGGCTCAAGCCCCAAGCTCAGGCCGGCAGGCAGAGTCTGGAGCCGGAGGGGCGGCCTCCTCCGAAATGAGCAGCCGCCAGGAGGCCTCTGCCCAAGGCCAGCCACGGAAGACTCCCTGCCTTTTGCCGCCGCCGCCGCCGCCGCCGCCGCGGCCCGCCAGCAACAAGCCCCAGCCAAAGAAGAGACCTGCCCCGCTCATGGCCAAGGCCCTCAGGGATTACAAGAAGAAGCTCTCTAGGAGGTGACCCGAGGATGCTCTCTGCCCTGGAATTGCTGGCAATCACTCAGGACCAGACCTGCTCTCGGGATCCTTTGGCCCGAAAGTGCGCCCGTGCGCCGGCCAACCCCCAAGCCTGCCAGCCCGCCAGCCCGCCCACCCGCTGCCGCCTTTGGAGAGCCCAGGCTTTGCAGAGACTGCTACTGGGATCTCTGTTCCTGCTCAAGATCCCGGGGGCCCTCTCCTGAGACCCTGGGCAGGCTTCCCTGCCTGCTCCCGAGACCGACCGACCACCTGCGCTTTCCAAACACCTGAGAGCGCCCGGACCTCCACCCGCAAAAAGACCTGGGTTCCCAGAGCAAACACTACACTTTGGACTTGCCCTCCACCCAACCCCTTCCCAAGGACTCAAGTGCCCAACACCTTGGCCTCAAAGGAAATAAATAAATAAATAAATAAATAAATAATAGATAGTCCTGTGCCCAGTGCATGAGTTGGCTGTTGGAAACTTGGGGCTTATGCAGGGACTCTTGGCTCAGCCTGAGAGGAGGGGACTGGACCTGCCTAGACTGAGTCTACCAGGTTGATCTCAATCCTAGGGGGAGTCTTTGCCCTGGAGGAGATGAGAACGGGGGTGGGGGGTGGGGGTGGGCTGGTGGGAAGGGGACGGGGGCGCCAGGGGGAGAACAAGGGAATCCGTGCCGGATATGTAGAATTCAATTATATTTTAAAATAAAATAAAATTAAAGAAAGAAATAGGTTTAAGAAAAAATTAAGATTAAACTGAATAGAAACAATGTATTTATATACCAAATAATTATATAGATTTATAATATCTGCTCTTTTAATGTTTCTGTGTGTTAGAAAAAAAGAAATTTAATTTAAATCTATTTTAATTTCATTTACTTTTAAGTTTACCTTGAATAAAACTTAAATAGTTAAACCCCCCCAAAATAGAGAGATAGGTACATAGCTAAATAAACAAACAAATAAGTAAGAAAGAAAGTAGAGCACCAAGAACGCAGACCTTTGCCTTCCTCTTCCATTGGAACTCCGTGGTTGCAGACGGACACACTCAACTTGTTGATTCACACGTGCAGTCCATTTGCAAACAGCCTTGGATGGAGGCTGATTCCAGAACCTCCTCATCCCCAGTCGGGACTGCACATTCCCTTCCATCAACTAGCTAATCCGTTAAAAAGAGAATTGTACACATATCCCTACAGATCAATATATAGACAAATGGATACATAGACTTCTAGACTCAAAGATACACAAAGGGCTGATCCATAAATATGTCAGGAAAGTTCGGCATGCAGTCCACAAGCAAGAAAAGGTGAAATTTAAAGAAGAGAAGCTAAAAGTGAGTCAAAAGAAAAGGAAAGGAAAATGAACATCGAGATCCTAAAAAGAAAGGATGTCGCTGAAAATGTGTGTCAGTTTGGCTGTGTGGGTGTGTCAAAAAAAGTGGATAAAAGTGGGTTGTGGTGACACACCCATTTAATCTCAGCGCTCAGGGAGGCAGAGGCAGGTAAATCCCTGTAAGTTCCAGACCAGCCTGGTCTACAATCAAGTTCCAGGACAGCCAGGGCCTTTACACGGAGAAACCCTATCTCCAAAAACAAAAAAGGAAAAAGAAAAAGGAAGAAAGGGAGGGAAGGAGGGAGGGAGGGAGGGAGAGAGAGAGTGAGTGAGGGTGGGAGTGAGTGAGTGAGGGAGGGAGGCAGGGAGGGAGGAAGAGAGGAAGAAAGAAAGGATAAAGAATGAAGGAAAGTTTAAGAAAAAAAATGGGTGGGGGTGGGGGGGTGGAGTAAGAGATCACAGACATTCTATCTCACTAGAGAAGAACTAGCATTGTGGAACCTCAACCCACCCCACCACCACCACCCAGGCAGAACACCAAACAATCAAACACAAAAAGCACCACAGGGTTGCACCATCCAAAGAGGCCCTGATTCAAAGTCACAGTGTTGAATCAGACAGAACCTGGAGAGAAACCCAGAGGTGTGGGTGGCAGCTTCTAAAGAAAAGTTTGAGAATCACAGAAAGGAAGTGATGGTGACAGAAGTGTAACAATTTGGGGAGAGGAGGAGAAGAGGAGTGCGTGTGTGTGTGTGTGTGTGTGTGTGTGTGTGTGTGCAGGTGCCTGTGCTAGTGTGTCTGTGAGTGAAACAGAGAGAGAGAGGAGGAGTGGGAGAGAAACCTAGAAAGGAAGAGGAAGCAAAAGAGGGAGCAAGACCAAGAGAGAGTCAGAGAGAGAGACAGGGTGGTGGGTGTGTCGGAATGGATTCCATAGATTTCTGGCACAAGCAGTGTGAGTCGTTGCCATCATCTATGGGATGCACCTAGGCTGGCATGATCCCCTCGTGAGCGCACTGTGCCCAAAGCAGACACAAGTTCCTACTTTGGTTCCCAAGTCGCAGGGGTCACCTGTAAGGGAGACAGCGGCCTGGAACCCATCAGGTCTCTGTGCTTGTTTTCTCCCCCTCCCCCCCCCCGGGCCCCCCACCCCCAAGAGATGAAGATCTGGCCAGAGATTATGTCTGTGGGTGTGGCTTAGAGACCTGTACATCGGAAAGGGCGTGCCCAGCAGATGCAGCCCAGGTGTTTGATTGGGCGGTGGTGAGAGAGCTAGGCCCACCCACCCCCTTAAAAGCAACGGGGAAGGGAGGGGTCGGGCAGAGCAGCAGTGAGGCAAAGAGTGCCAGCTGACTAGCAGGCCAGCCCAGTGTCCTCTGCTCCTGAGAGCCAGTCGCGTCCCCAGTGAGAGGGCTTGTCCAGTCAACCCAGCTGCTCCCGGTCTTCATCAGTGGACATGGAGGCCGCCTCCAGCGCAGAAGCCCTGCAGGAGCTGCGGCAGCACCTGTGCACGGAGACAGAGCCAAGCAAGCTCGACCAAACCCTCCAGAAACTCTCTTCCCTGCCCAAGCTCCGTGACACCCTGGCACAGATGAACTTCCAGCAGACCATGGAGCTCTTGAGGAAAGAGCAGCTCCTGGTCCCCTTTGCCAAGGACTTGGCCGCCATTTGGTCGGAGAGGTCCCAGTTTGAGCCCCATCCTGAGCCTGACCGGGGGGACTTTGCCTTCGCGTTGAGCCTGATGACATTGCGGCCCAGAAACTGTCCGGAAGACAAGCCCCGAGAGTCCGCGCCAAGGGAACACAGACAAGATGGGACAGAGGTCTTCCAGGTGAGCAGCAGCAGCAGCAGCAGCAGCAGAAGCAGAAGCAGAAGCAGAAACAGCAGCAAACAGTCAAATCCGGACCAGAGCCCGAGCCTGAGCCTGAGCCCGAGCCCGAGCCCGAGCCCAAGCCCGAGCCCGAACCCGAGCCCGAGCCCGAGCCTGGGACTTGGAGAGAGCCTAAGCCCACACTCAAGACTCCAGGAAAGGGTGACTAGCAGCCCAAGGCCCGAGCCAAGAGCAAGCAAGAGGCCAAGAGTGTCTTTAGGGGACCCAGAGCTAGCTGCACAGAACCAGGTGCCTGTGGCAAAGCCCCGAGCAAGTACAGAGGAGCCCTGGCGGCTCCCAGCAGCCAAGGCCATCTCCAGCGAGTCAGGTGCTAGGAGAAAGATTCCAGGCCACTGGATGGAGGAAGGGCCCCCAGCTGATCCTTTGGAGGCCTGCCTCAACTCTGACAGCTCTCCTCCTTCCTCTGCTCTGCAGCTGCAGCTGCAGCTGACTGGGTGCAAGAGGAGGGGGAAAAGCACCCTCAAAGCTGAGGCCCTTAGTCCTGGAGCCAAAGTGCCCAGGGGCAAGTCTCCAAGGTGCCAAGAGCCTAATGACAATGGCGTCCTCCCTGGGAGTCCCCTTGCACAAGAAGAGCCTTCCAGTCCCCAAGCTGGCTTCCCGCTGGGTGGCCAGGAGCACTCTTCCTGGCACATTGACTCAGACTCCCCGCCTTGGGCGCACAGGACCCACTTCAAAACGCCTGTGTATTCAGGTCCTGCGCCTGCCTGGCTCCCGCAGCAGAACTCGCAGCAAGGGCGCCTTGCTGAGCCCCTTGACTGCCCCTGGAAAACTCGCTGCCAAGACGCAGCTGAAGAAACTGAGCCCTGGCAGCAAGAGGAGGAGTCCCGTCGCCGCCGTCGCGGTCACCAGACACACACTGGCAGGCCAACTCACACCCAGACTGAGAGGGCCACAATCCTCCAGCTGCAGGAGCCCCCTGAGCTGAGGCTGCAGGCCCTGGTAGCCCGCCTCAAAGGCGCGCAAGCCAAGAAGCCTGGAGGCCGCCAAACCAAGATGGTGGCCTTCCAGGCTCAAGCCCCAAGCTCAGGCCGGCAGGCAGAGTCTGGAGCCGGAGGGGCGGCCTCCTCCGAAATGAGCAGCCGCCAGGAGGCCTCTGCCCAAGGCCAGCCACGGAAGACTCCCTGCCTTTTGCCGCCGCCGCCGCCGCCGCGGCCCGCCAGCAACAAGCCCCAGCCAAAGAAGAGACCTGCCCCGCTCATGGCCAAGGCCCTCAGGGATTACAAGAAGAAGCTCTCTAGGAGGTGACCCGAGGATGCTCTCTGCCCTGGAATTGCTGGCAATCACTCAGGACCAGACCTGCTCTCGGGATCCTTTGGCCCGAAAGTGCGCCCGTGCGCCGGCCAACCCCCAAGCCTGCCAGCCCGCCAGCCCGCCCACCCGCTGCCGCCTTTGGAGAGCCCAGGCTTTGCAGAGACTGCTACTGGGATCTCTGTTCCTGCTCAAGATCCCGGGGGCCCTCTCCTGAGACCCTGGGCAGGCTTCCCTGCCTGCTCCCGAGACCGACCGACCACCTGCGCTTTCCAAACACCTGAGAGCGCCCGGACCTCCACCCGCAAAAAGACCTGGGTTCCCAGAGCAAACACTACACTTTGGACTTGCCCTCCACCCAACCCCTTCCCAAGGACTCAAGTGCCCAACACCTTGGCCTCAAAGGAAATAAATAAATAAATAAATAAATAAATAAATAATAGATAGTCCTGTGCCCAGTGCATGAGTTGGCTGTTGGAAACTTGGGGCTTATGCAGGGACTCTTGGCTCAGCCTGAGAGGAGGGGACTGGACCTGCCTAGACTGAGTCTACCAGGTTGATCTCAATCCTAGGGGGAGTCTTTGCCCTGGAGGAGATGAGAACGGGGGTGGGGGGTGGGGGTGGGCTGGTGGGAAGGGGACGGGGGCGCCAGGGGGAGAACAAGGGAATCCGTGCCGGATATGTAGAATTCAATTATATTTTAAAATAAAATAAAATTAAAGAAAGAAATAGGTTTAAGAAAAAATTAAGATTAAACTGAATAGAAACAATGTATTTATATACCAAATAATTATATAGATTTATAATATCTGCTCTTTTAATGTTTCTGTGTGTTAGAAAAAAAGAAATTTAATTTAAATCTATTTTAATTTCATTTACTTTTAAGTTTACGTTGAATAAAACTTAAATAGTTAAACCCCCCCAAAATAGAGAGATAGGTACATAGCTAAATAAACAAACAAATAAGTAAGAAAGAAAGTAGAGCACCAAGAACGCAGACCTTTGCCTTCCTCTTCCATTGGAACTCCGTGGTTGCAGACGGACACACTCAACTTGTTGATTCACACGTGCAGTCCATTTGCAAACAGCCTTGGATGGAGGCTGATTCCAGAACCTCCTCATCCCCAGTCGGGACTGCACATTCCCTTCCATCAACTAGCTAATCCGTTAAAAAGAGAATTGTACACATATCCCTACAGATCAATATATAGACAAATGGATACATAGACTTCTAGACTCAAAGATACATAAAGGGCTGATCCATAAATATGTCAGGAAAGTTCGGCATGCAGTCCACAAGCAAGAAAAGGTGAAATTTAAAGAAGAGAAGCTAAAAGTGAGTCAAAAGAAAAGGAAAGGAAAATGAACATCAAGATCCTAAAAAGAAAGGATGTCGCTGAAAATGTGTGTCAGTTTGGCTGTGTGGGTGTGTCAAAAAAAAGTGGATAAAAGTGGGTTGTGGTGACACACCCATTTAATCTCAGCGCTCAGGGAGGCAGAGGCAGGTAAATCCCTGTAAGTTCCAGACCAGCCTGGTCTACAATCAAGTTCCAGGACAGCCAGGGCCTTTACACGGAGAAACCCTATCTCCAAAAACAAAAAAGGAAAAAGAAAAAGAAAGAAAGGGAGGGAGGGAGAGAGAGAGTGAGTGAGGGTGGGAGTGAGTGAGTGAGGGAGGGAGGCAGGGAGGGAGGAAGGGAGGAAGAAAGAAAGGATAAAGAATGAAGGAAAGTTTAAGAAAAAAAATGGGTGGGGGTGGGGGGGGTGGAGTAAGAGATCACAGACATTCTATCTCACTAGAGAAGAACTAGCATTGTGGAACCTCAACCCACCCCACCACCACCACCACCCAGGCAGAACACCAAACAATCAAAAACAAAAAGCACCACAGGGTTGCACCATCCAAAGAGGCCCTGATTCAAAGTCACAGTGTTGAATCAGACAGAACCTTGAGAGAAACCCAGAGGTGTGGGTGGCAGCTTCTAAAGAAAAGTTTGAGAATCACAGAAAGGAAGTGATGGTGACAGAAGTGTAACAATTTGGGGAGAGGAGGAGAAGAGGAGTGCGTGTGTGTGTGTGTGTGTGTGTGTGTGTGTGTGTGTGTGCAGGTGCCTGTGCTAGTGTGTCTGTGAGTGAAACAGAGAGAGAGAGGAGGAGTGGGAGAGAAACCTAGAAAGGAAGAGGAAGCAAAAGAGGGAGCAAGACCAAGAGAGAGTCAGAGAGAGAGACAGGGTGGTGGGTGTGTCGGAATGGATTCCATAGATTTCTGGCACAAGCAGTGTGAGTCGTTGCCATCATCTATGGGATGCACCTAGGCTGGCATGATCCCCTCGTGAGCGCACTGTGCCCAAAGCAGACACAAGTTCCTACTTTGGTTCCCAAGTCGCAGGGGTCACCTGTAAGGGAGACAGCGGCCTGGAACCCATCAGGTCTCTGTGCTTGTTTTCTCCCCCTCCCCCCCCCCGGGCCCCCCACCCCCAAGAGATGAAGATCTGGCCAGAGATTATGTCTGTGGGTGTGGCTTAGAGACCTGTACATCGGAAAGGGCGTGCCCAGCAGATGCAGCCCAGGTGTTTGATTGGGCGGTGGTGAGAGAGCTAGGCCCACCCACCCCCTTAAAAGCAACGGGGAAGGGAGGGGTCGGGCAGAGCAGCAGTGAGGCAAAGAGTGCCAGCTGACTAGCAGGCCAGCCCAGTGTCCTCTGCTCCTGAGAGCCAGTCGCGTCCCCAGTGAGAGGGCTTGTCCAGTCAACCCAGCTGCTCCCGGTCTTCATCAGTGGACATGGAGGCCGCCTCCAGCGCAGAAGCCCTGCAGGAGCTGCGGCAGCACCTGTGCACGGAGACAGAGCCAAGCAAGCTCGACCAAACCCTCCAGAAACTCTCTTCCCTGCCCAAGCTCCGTGACACCCTGGCACAGATGAACTTCCAGCAGACCATGGAGCTCTTGAGGAAAGAGCAGCTCCTGGTCCCCTTTGCCAAGGACTTGGCCGCCATTTGGTCGGAGAGGTCCCAGTTTGAGCCCCATCCTGAGCCTGACCGGGGGGACTTTGCCTTCGCGTTGAGCCTGATGACATTGCGGCCCAGAAACTGTCCGGAAGACAAGCCCCGAGAGTCCGCGCCAAGGGAACACAGACAAGATGGGACAGAGGTCTTCCAGGTGAGCAGCAGCAGCAGCAGCAGCAGCAGAAGCAGAAGCAGAAGCAGAAACAGCAGCAAACAGTCAAATCCGGACCAGAGCCCGAGCCTGAGCCTGAGCCCGAGCCCGAGCCCGAGCCCAAGCCCGAGCCCGAACCCGAGCCCGAGCCCGAGCCTGGGACTTGGAGAGAGCCTAAGCCCACACTCAAGCCTCCAGGAAAGGGTGACTAGCAGCCCAAGGCCCGAGCCAAGAGCAAGCAAGAGGCCAAGAGTGTCTTTAGGGGACCCAGAGCTAGCTGCACAGAACCAGGTGCCTGTGGCAAAGCCCCGAGCAAGTACAGAGGAGCCCTGGCGGCTCCCAGCAGCCAAGGCCATCTCCAGCGAGTCAGGTGCTAGGAGAAAGATTCCAGGCCACTGGATGGAGGAAGGGCCCCCAGCTGATCCTTTGGAGGCCTGCCTCAACTCTGACAGCTCTCCTCCTTCCTCTGCTCTGCAGCTGCAGCTGCAGCTGACTGGGTGCAAGAGGAGGGGGAAAAGCACCCTCAAAGCTGAGGCCCTTAGTCCTGGAGCCAAAGTGCCCAGGGGCAAGTCTCCAAGGTGCCAAGAGCCTAATGACAATGGCGTCCTCCCTGGGAGTCCCCTTGCACAAGAAGAGCCTTCCAGTCCCCAAGCTGGCTTCCCGCTGGGTGGCCAGGAGCACTCTTCCTGGCACATTGACTCAGACTCCCCGCCTTGGGCGCACAGGACCCACTTCAAAACGCCTGTGTATTCAGGTCCTGCGCCTGCCTGGCTCCCGCAGCAGAACTCGCAGCAAGGGCGCCTTGCTGAGCCCCTTGACTGCCCCTGGAAAACTCGCTGCCAAGACGCAGCTGAAGAAACTGAGCCCTGGCAGCAAGAGGAGGAGTCCCGTCGCCGCCGTCGCGGTCACCAGACACACACTGGCAGGCCAACTCACACCCAGACTGAGAGGGCCACAATCCTCCAGCTGCAGGAGCCCCCTGAGCTGAGGCTGCAGGCCCTGGTAGCCCGCCTCAAAGGCGCGCAAGCCAAGAAGCCTGGAGGCCGCCAAACCAAGATGGTGGCCTTCCAGGCTCAAGCCCCAAGCTCAGGCCGGCAGGCAGAGTCTGGAGCCGGAGGGGCGGCCTCCTCCGAAATGAGCAGCCGCCAGGAGGCCTCTGCCCAAGGCCAGCCACGGAAGACTCCCTGCCTTTTGCCGCCGCCGCCGCCGCCGCGGCCCGCCAGCAACAAGCCCCAGCCAAAGAAGAGACCTGCCCCGCTCATGGCCAAGGCCCTCAGGGATTACAAGAAGAAGCTCTCTAGGAGGTGACCCGAGGATGCTCTCTGCCCTGGAATTGCTGGCAATCACTCAGGACCAGACCTGCTCTCGGGATCCTTTGGCCCGAAAGTGCGCCCGTGCGCCGGCCAACCCCCAAGCCTGCCAGCCCGCCAGCCCGCCCACCCGCTGCCGCCTTTGGAGAGCCCAGGCTTTGCAGAGACTGCTACTGGGATCTCTGTTCCTGCTCAAGATCCCGGGGGCCCTCTCCTGAGACCCTGGGCAGGCTTCCCTGCCTGCTCCCGAGACCGACCGACCACCTGCGCTTTCCAAACACCTGAGAGCGCCCGGACCTCCACCCGCAAAAAGACCTGGGTTCCCAGAGCAAACACTACACTTTGGACTTGCCCTCCACCCAACCCCTTCCCAAGGACTCAAGTGCCCAACACCTTGGCCTCAAAGGAAATAAATAAATAAATAAATAAATAAATAATAGATAGTCCTGTGCCCAGTGCATGAGTTGGCTGTTGGAAACTTGGGGCTTATGCAGGGACTCTTGGCTCAGCCTGAGAGGAGGGGACTGGACCTGCCTAGACTGAGTCTACCAGGTTGATCTCAATCCTAGGGGGAGTCTTTGCCCTGGAGGAGATGAGAACGGGGGTGGGGGGTGGGGGTGGGCTGGTGGGAAGGGGACGGGGGCGCCAGGGGGAGAACAAGGGAATCCGTGCCGGATATGTAGAATTCAATTATATTTTAAAATAAAATAAAATTAAAGAAAGAAATAGGTTTAAGAAAAAATTAAGATTAAACTGAATAGAAACAATGTATTTATATACCAAATAATTATATAGATTTATAATATCTGCTCTTTTAATGTTTCTGTGTGTTAGAAAAAAAGAAATTTAATTTAAATCTATTTTAATTTCATTTACTTTTAAGTTTACGTTGAATAAAACTTAAATAGTTAAACCCCCCCAAAATAGAGAGATAGGTACATAGCTAAATAAACAAACAAATAAGTAAGAAAGAAAGTAGAGCACCAAGAACGCAGACCTTTGCCTTCCTCTTCCATTGGAACTCCGTGGTTGCAGACGGACACACTCAACTTGTTGATTCACACGTGCAGTCCATTTGCAAACAGCCTTGGATGGAGGCTGATTCCAGAACCTCCTCATCCCCAGTCGGGACTGCACATTCCCTTCCATCAACTAGCTAATCCGTTAAAAAGAGAATTGTACACATATTCCTACAGATCAATATATAGACAAATGGATACATAGACTTCTAGACTCAAAGATACATAAAGGGCTGATCCATAAATATGTCAGGAAAGTTCGGCATGCAGTCCACAAGCAAGAAAAGGTGAAATTTAAAGAAGAGAAGCTAAAAGTGAGTCAAAAGAAAAGGAAAGGAAAATGAACATCAAGATCCTAAAAAGAAAGGATGTCGCTGAAAATGTGTGTCAGTTTGGCTGTGTGGGTGTGTCAAAAAAAAGTGGATAAAAGTGGGTTGTGGTGACACACCCATTTAATCTCAGCGCTCAGGGAGGCAGAGGCAGGTAAATCCCTGTAAGTTCCAGACCAGCCTGGTCTACAATCAAGTTCCAGGACAGCCAGGGCCTTTACACGGAGAAACCCTATCTCCAAAAACAAAAAAGGAAAAAGAAAAAGAAAGAAAGGGAGGGAGGGAGAGAGAGAGTGAGTGAGGGTGGGAGTGAGTGAGTGAGGGAGGGAGGCAGGGAGGGAGGAAGGGAGGAAGAAAGAAAGGATAAAGAATGAAGGAAAGTTTAAGAAAAAAAATGGGTGGGGGGTGGGGGGGGTGGAGTAAGAGATCACAGACATTCTATCTCACTAGAGAAGAACTAGCATTGTGGAACCTCAACCCACCCCACCACCACCACCACCCAGGCAGAACACCAAACAATCAAAAACAAAAAGCACCACAGGGTTGCACCATCCAAAGAGGCCCTGATTCAAAGTCACAGTGTTGAATCAGACAGAACCTTGAGAGAAACCCAGAGGTGTGGGTGGCAGCTTCTAAAGAAAAGTTTGAGAATCACAGAAAGGAAGTGATGGTGACAGAAGTGTAACAATTTGGGGAGAGGAGGAGAAGAGGAGTGCGTGTGTGTGTGTGTGTGTGTGTGTGTGTGTGTGTGTGCAGGTGCCTGTGCTAGTGTGTCTGTGAGTGAAACAGAGAGAGAGAGGAGGAGTGGGAGAGAAACCTAGAAAGGAAGAGGAAGCAAAAGAGGGAGCAAGACCAAGAGAGAGTCAGAGAGAGAGACAGGGTGGTGGGTGTGTCGGAATGGATTCCATAGATTTCTGGCACAAGCAGTGTGAGTCGTTGCCATCATCTATGGGATGCACCTAGGCTGGCATGATCCCCTTGTGAGCGCACTGTGCCCAAAGCAGACACAAGTTCCTACTTTGGTTCCCAAGTCGCAGGGGTCACCTGTAAGGGAGACAGCGGCCTGGAACCCATCAGGTCTCTGTGCTTGTTTTCTCCCCCTCCCCCCCCCCGGGCCCCCCACCCCCAAGAGATGAAGATCTGGCCAGAGATTATGTCTGTGGGTGTGGCTTAGAGACCTGTACATCGGAAAGGGCGTGCCCAGCAGATGCAGCCCAGGTGTTTGATTGGGCGGTGGTGAGAGAGCTAGGCCCACCCACCCCCTTAAAAGCAACGGGGAAGGGAGGGGTCGGGCAGAGCAGCAGTGAGGCAAAGAGTGCCAGCTGACTAGCAGGCCAGCCCAGTGTCCTCTGCTCCTGAGAGCCAGTCGCGTCCCCAGTGAGAGGGCTTGTCCAGTCAACCCAGCTGCTCCCGGTCTTCATCAGTGGACATGGAGGCCGCCTCCAGCGCAGAAGCCCTGCAGGAGCTGCGGCAGCACCTGTGCACGGAGACAGAGCCAAGCAAGCTCGACCAAACCCTCCAGAAACTCTCTTCCCTGCCCAAGCTCCGTGACACCCTGGCACAGATGAACTTCCAGCAGACCATGGAGCTCTTGAGGAAAGAGCAGCTCCTGGTCCCCTTTGCCAAGGACTTGGCCGCCATTTGGTCGGAGAGGTCCCAGTTTGAGCCCCATCCTGAGCCTGACCGGGGGGACTTTGCCTTCGCGTTGAGCCTGATGACATTGCGGCCCAGAAACTGTCCGGAAGACAAGCCCCGAGAGTCCGCGCCAAGGGAACACAGACAAGATGGGACAGAGGTCTTCCAGGTGAGCAGCAGCAGCAGCAGCAGCAGCAGCAGCAGCAGAAGCAGAAGCAGAAGCAGAAACAGCAGCAAACAGTCAAATCCGGACCAGAGCCCGAGCCTGAGCCTGAGCCCGAGCCCGAGCCCGAGCCCAAGCCCGAGCCCGAACCCGAGCCCGAGCCCGAGCCTGGGACTTGGAGAGAGCCTAAGCCCACACTCAAGCCTCCAGGAAAGGGTGACTAGCAGCCCAAGGCCCGAGCCAAGAGCAAGCAAGAGGCCAAGAGTGTCTTTAGGGGACCCAGAGCTAGCTGCACAGAACCAGGTGCCTGTGGCAAAGCCCCGAGCAAGTACAGAGGAGCCCTGGCGGCTCCCAGCAGCCAAGGCCATCTCCAGCGAGTCAGGTGCTAGGAGAAAGATTCCAGGCCACTGGATGGAGGAAGGGCCCCCAGCTGATCCTTTGGAGGCCTGCCTCAACTCTGACAGCTCTCCTCCTTCCTCTGCTCTGCAGCTGCAGCTGCAGCTGACTGGGTGCAAGAGGAGGGGGAAAAGCACCCTCAAAGCTGAGGCCCTTAGTCCTGGAGCCAAAGTGCCCCGGGGCAAGTCTCCAAGGTGCCAAGAGCCTAATGACAATGGCGTCCTCCCTGGGAGTCCCCTTGCACAAGAAGAGCCTTCCAGTCCCCAAGCTGGCTTCCCGCTGGGTGGCCAGGAGCACTCTTCCTGGCACATTGACTCAGACTCCCCGCCTTGGGCGCACAGGACCCACTTCAAAACGCCTGTGTATTCAGGTCCTGCGCCTGCCTGGCTCCCGCAGCAGAACTCGCAGCAAGGGCGCCTTGCTGAGCCCCTTGACTGCCCCCGGAAAACTCGCTGCCAAGACGCAGCTGAAGAAACTGAGCCCTGGCAGCAAGAGGAGGAGTCCCGTCGCCGCCGTCGCGGTCACCAGACACACACTGGCAGGCCAACTCACACCCAGACTGAGAGGGCCACAATCCTCCAGCTGCAGGAGCCCCCTGAGCTGAGGCTGCAGGCCCTGGTAGCCCGCCTCAAAGGCGCGCAAGCCAAGAAGCCTGGAGGCCGCCAAACCAAGATGGTGGCCTTCCAGGCTCAAGCCCCAAGCTCAGGCCGGCAGGCAGAGTCTGGAGCCGGAGGGGCGGCCTCCTCCGAAATGAGCAGCCGCCAGGAGGCCTCTGCCCAAGGCCAGCCACGGAAGACTCCCTGCCTTTTGCCGCCGCCGCCGCCGCCGCCGCCGCGGCCCGCCAGCAACAAGCCCCAGCCAAAGAAGAGACCTGCCCCGCTCATGGCCAAGGCCCTCAGGGATTACAAGAAGAAGCTCTCTAGGAGGTGACCCGAGGATGCTCTCTGCCCTGGAATTGCTGGCAATCACTCAGGACCAGACCTGCTCTCGGGATCCTTTGGCCCGAAAGTGCGCCCGTGCGCCGGCCAACCCCCAAGCCTGCCAGCCCGCCAGCCCGCCCACCCGCTGCCGCCTTTGGAGAGCCCAGGCTTTGCAGAGACTGCTACTGGGATCTCTGTTCCTGCTCAAGATCCCGGGGGCCCTCTCCTGAGACCCTGGGCAGGCTTCCCTGCCTGCTCCCGAGACCGACCGACCACCTGCGCTTTCCAAACACCTGAGAGCGCCCGGACCTCCACCCGCAAAAAGACCTGGGTTCCCAGAGCAAACACTACACTTTGGACTTGCCCTCCACCCAACCCCTTCCCAAGGACTCAAGTGCCCAACACCTTGGCCTCAAAGGAAATAAATAAATAAATAAATAAATAAATAATAGATAGTCCTGTGCCCAGTGCATGAGTTGGCTGTTGGAAACTTGGGGCTTATGCAGGGACTCTTGGCTCAGCCTGAGAGGAGGGGACTGGACCTGCCTAGACTGAGTCTACCAGGTTGATCTCAATCCTAGGGGGAGTCTTTGCCCTGGAGGAGATGAGAACGGGGGTGGGGGGTGGGGGTGGGCTGGTGGGAAGGGGACGGGGGCGCCAGGGGGAGAACAAGGGAATCCGTGCCGGATATGTAGAATTCAATTATATTTTAAAATAAAATAAAATTAAAGAAAGAAATAGGTTTAAGAAAAAATTAAGATTAAACTGAATAGAAACAATGTATTTATATACCAAATAATTATATAGATTTATAATATCTGCTCTTTTAATGTTTCTGTGTGTTAGAAAAAAAGAAATTTAATTTAAATCTATTTTAATTTCATTTACTTTTAAGTTTACGTTGAATAAAACTTAAATAGTTAAACCCCCCCAAAATAGAGAGATAGGTACATAGCTAAATAAACAAACAAATAAGTAAGAAAGAAAGTAGAGCACCAAGAACGCAGACCTTTGCCTTCCTCTTCCATTGGAACTCCGTGGTTGCAGACGGACACACTCAACTTGTTGATTCACACGTGCAGTCCATTTGCAAACAGCCTTGGATGGAGGCTGATTCCAGAACCTCCTCATCCCCAGTCGGGACTGCACATTCCCTTCCATCAACTAGCTAATCCGTTAAAAAGAGAATTGTACACATATTCCTACAGATCAATATATAGACAAATGGATACATAGACTTCTAGACTCAAAGATACATAAAGGGCTGATCCATAAATATGTCAGGAAAGTTCGGCATGCAGTCCACAAGCAAGAAAAGGTGAAATTTAAAGAAGAGAAGCTAAAAGTGAGTCAAAAGAAAAGGAAAGGAAAATGAACATCAAGATCCTAAAAAGAAAGGATGTCGCTGAAAATGTGTGTCAGTTTGGCTGTGTGGGTGTGTCAAAAAAAAGTGGATAAAAGTGGGTTGTGGTGACACACCCATTTAATCTCAGCGCTCAGGGAGGCAGAGGCAGGTAAATCCCTGTAAGTTCCAGACCAGCCTGGTCTACAATCAAGTTCCAGGACAGCCAGGGCCTTTACACGGAGAAACCCTATCTCCAAAAACAAAAAAGGAAAAAGAAAAAGAAAGAAAGGGAGGGAGGGAGAGAGAGAGTGAGTGAGGGTGGGAGTGAGTGAGTGAGGGAGGGAGGCAGGGAGGGAGGAAGGGAGGAAGAAAGAAAGGATAAAGAATGAAGGAAAGTTTAAGAAAAAAAATGGGTGGGGGGTGGGGGGGGTGGAGTAAGAGATCACAGACATTCTATCTCACTAGAGAAGAACTAGCATTGTGGAACCTCAACCCACCCCACCACCACCACCACCCAGGCAGAACACCAAACAATCAAAAACAAAAAGCACCACAGGGTTGCACCATCCAAAGAGGCCCTGATTCAAAGTCACAGTGTTGAATCAGACAGAACCTTGAGAGAAACCCAGAGGTGTGGGTGGCAGCTTCTAAAGAAAAGTTTGAGAATCACAGAAAGGAAGTGATGGTGACAGAAGTGTAACAATTTGGGGAGAGGAGGAGAAGAGGAGTGCGTGTGTGTGTGTGTGTGTGTGTGTGTGTGTGTGTGTGCAGGTGCCTGTGCTAGTGTGTCTGTGAGTGAAACAGAGAGAGAGAGGAGGAGTGGGAGAGAAACCTAGAAAGGAAGAGGAAGCAAAAGAGGGAGCAAGACCAAGAGAGAGTCAGAGAGAGAGACAGGGTGGTGGGTGTGTCGGAATGGATTCCATAGATTTCTGGCACAAGCAGTGTGAGTCGTTGCCATCATCTATGGGATGCACCTAGGCTGGCATGATCCCCTTGTGAGCGCACTGTGCCCAAAGCAGACACAAGTTCCTACTTTGGTTCCCAAGTCGCAGGGGTCACCTGTAAGGGAGACAGCGGCCTGGAACCCATCAGGTCTCTGTGCTTGTTTTCTCCCCCTCCCCCCCCCCGGGCCCCCCACCCCCAAGAGATGAAGATCTGGCCAGAGATTATGTCTGTGGGTGTGGCTTAGAGACCTGTACATCGGAAAGGGCGTGCCCAGCAGATGCAGCCCAGGTGTTTGATTGGGCGGTGGTGAGAGAGCTAGGCCCACCCACCCCCTTAAAAGCAACGGGGAAGGGAGGGGTCGGGCAGAGCAGCAGTGAGGCAAAGAGTGCCAGCTGACTAGCAGGCCAGCCCAGTGTCCTCTGCTCCTGAGAGCCAGTCGCGTCCCCAGTGAGAGGGCTTGTCCAGTCAACCCAGCTGCTCCCGGTCTTCATCAGTGGACATGGAGGCCGCCTCCAGCGCAGAAGCCCTGCAGGAGCTGCGGCAGCACCTGTGCACGGAGACAGAGCCAAGCAAGCTCGACCAAACCCTCCAGAAACTCTCTTCCCTGCCCAAGCTCCGTGACACCCTGGCACAGATGAACTTCCAGCAGACCATGGAGCTCTTGAGGAAAGAGCAGCTCCTGGTCCCCTTTGCCAAGGACTTGGCCGCCATTTGGTCGGAGAGGTCCCAGTTTGAGCCCCATCCTGAGCCTGACCGGGGGGACTTTGCCTTCGCGTTGAGCCTGATGACATTGCGGCCCAGAAACTGTCCGGAAGACAAGCCCCGAGAGTCCGCGCCAAGGGAACACAGACAAGATGGGACAGAGGTCTTCCAGGTGAGCAGCAGCAGCAGCAGCAGCAGCAGCAGCAGCAGAAGCAGAAGCAGAAGCAGAAACAGCAGCAAACAGTCAAATCCGGACCAGAGCCCGAGCCTGAGCCTGAGCCCGAGCCCGAGCCCGAGCCCAAGCCCGAGCCCGAACCCGAGCCCGAGCCCGAGCCTGGGACTTGGAGAGAGCCTAAGCCCACACTCAAGCCTCCAGGAAAGGGTGACTAGCAGCCCAAGGCCCGAGCCAAGAGCAAGCAAGAGGCCAAGAGTGTCTTTAGGGGACCCAGAGCTAGCTGCACAGAACCAGGTGCCTGTGGCAAAGCCCCGAGCAAGTACAGAGGAGCCCTGGCGGCTCCCAGCAGCCAAGGCCATCTCCAGCGAGTCAGGTGCTAGGAGAAAGATTCCAGGCCACTGGATGGAGGAAGGGCCCCCAGCTGATCCTTTGGAGGCCTGCCTCAACTCTGACAGCTCTCCTCCTTCCTCTGCTCTGCAGCTGCAGCTGCAGCTGACTGGGTGCAAGAGGAGGGGGAAAAGCACCCTCAAAGCTGAGGCCCTTAGTCCTGGAGCCAAAGTGCCCCGGGGCAAGTCTCCAAGGTGCCAAGAGCCTAATGACAATGGCGTCCTCCCTGGGAGTCCCCTTGCACAAGAAGAGCCTTCCAGTCCCCAAGCTGGCTTCCCGCTGGGTGGCCAGGAGCACTCTTCCTGGCACATTGACTCAGACTCCCCGCCTTGGGCGCACAGGACCCACTTCAAAACGCCTGTGTATTCAGGTCCTGCGCCTGCCTGGCTCCCGCAGCAGAACTCGCAGCAAGGGCGCCTTGCTGAGCCCCTTGACTGCCCCCGGAAAACTCGCTGCCAAGACGCAGCTGAAGAAACTGAGCCCTGGCAGCAAGAGGAGGAGTCCCGTCGCCGCCGTCGCGGTCACCAGACACACACTGGCAGGCCAACTCACACCCAGACTGAGAGGGCCACAATCCTCCAGCTGCAGGAGCCCCCTGAGCTGAGGCTGCAGGCCCTGGTAGCCCGCCTCAAAGGCGCGCAAGCCAAGAAGCCTGGAGGCCGCCAAACCAAGATGGTGGCCTTCCAGGCTCAAGCCCCAAGCTCAGGCCGGCAGGCAGAGTCTGGAGCCGGAGGGGCGGCCTCCTCCGAAATGAGCAGCCGCCAGGAGGCCTCTGCCCAAGGCCAGCCACGGAAGACTCCCTGCCTTTTGCCGCCGCCGCCGCCGCCGCCGCCGCGGCCCGCCAGCAACAAGCCCCAGCCAAAGAAGAGACCTGCCCCGCTCATGGCCAAGGCCCTCAGGGATTACAAGAAGAAGCTCTCTAGGAGGTGACCCGAGGATGCTCTCTGCCCTGGAATTGCTGGCAATCACTCAGGACCAGACCTGCTCTCGGGATCCTTTGGCCCGAAAGTGCGCCCGTGCGCCGGCCAACCCCCAAGCCTGCCAGCCCGCCAGCCCGCCCACCCGCTGCCGCCTTTGGAGAGCCCAGGCTTTGCAGAGACTGCTACTGGGATCTCTGTTCCTGCTCAAGATCCCGGGGGCCCTCTCCTGAGACCCTGGGCAGGCTTCCCTGCCTGCTCCCGAGACCGACCGACCACCTGCGCTTTCCAAACACCTGAGAGCGCCCGGACCTCCACCCGCAAAAAGACCTGGGTTCCCAGAGCAAACACTACACTTTGGACTTGCCCTCCACCCAACCCCTTCCCAAGGACTCAAGTGCCCAACACCTTGGCCTCAAAGGAAATAAATAAATAAATAAATAAATAAATAATAGATAGTCCTGTGCCCAGTGCATGAGTTGGCTGTTGGAAACTTGGGGCTTATGCAGGGACTCTTGGCTCAGCCTGAGAGGAGGGGACTGGACCTGCCTAGACTGAGTCTACCAGGTTGATCTCAATCCTAGGGGGAGTCTTTGCCCTGGAGGAGATGAGAACGGGGGTGGGGGGTGGGGGTGGGCTGGTGGGAAGGGGACGGGGGCGCCAGGGGGAGAACAAGGGAATCCGTGCCGGATATGTAGAATTCAATTATATTTTAAAATAAAATAAAATTAAAGAAAGAAATAGGTTTAAGAAAAAATTAAGATTAAACTGAATAGAAACAATGTATTTATATACCAAATAATTATATAGATTTATAATATCTGCTCTTTTAATGTTTCTGTGTGTTAGAAAAAAAGAAATTTAATTTAAATCTATTTTAATTTCATTTACTTTTAAGTTTACGTTGAATAAAACTTAAATAGTTAAACCCCCCCAAAATAGAGAGATAGGTACATAGCTAAATAAACAAACAAATAAGTAAGAAAGAAAGTAGAGCACCAAGAACGCAGACCTTTGCCTTCCTCTTCCATTGGAACTCCGTGGTTGCAGACGGACACACTCAACTTGTTGATTCACACGTGCAGTCCATTTGCAAACAGCCTTGGATGGAGGCTGATTCCAGAACCTCCTCATCCCCAGTCGGGACTGCACATTCCCTTCCATCAACTAGCTAATCCGTTAAAAAGAGAATTGTACACATATTCCTACAGATCAATATATAGACAAATGGATACATAGACTTCTAGACTCAAAGATACATAAAGGGCTGATCCATAAATATGTCAGGAAAGTTCGGCATGCAGTCCACAAGCAAGAAAAGGTGAAATTTAAAGAAGAGAAGCTAAAAGTGAGTCAAAAGAAAAGGAAAGGAAAATGAACATCAAGATCCTAAAAAGAAAGGATGTCGCTGAAAATGTGTGTCAGTTTGGCTGTGTGGGTGTGTCAAAAAAAAGTGGATAAAAGTGGGTTGTGGTGACACACCCATTTAATCTCAGCGCTCAGGGAGGCAGAGGCAGGTAAATCCCTGTAAGTTCCAGACCAGCCTGGTCTACAATCAAGTTCCAGGACAGCCAGGGCCTTTACACGGAGAAACCCTATCTCCAAAAACAAAAAAGGAAAAAGAAAAAGAAAGAAAGGGAGGGAGGGAGAGAGAGAGTGAGTGAGGGTGGGAGTGAGTGAGTGAGGGAGGGAGGCAGGGAGGGAGGAAGGGAGGAAGAAAGAAAGGATAAAGAATGAAGGAAAGTTTAAGAAAAAAAATGGGTGGGGGGTGGGGGGGGTGGAGTAAGAGATCACAGACATTCTATCTCACTAGAGAAGAACTAGCATTGTGGAACCTCAACCCACCCCACCACCACCACCACCCAGGCAGAACACCAAACAATCAAAAACAAAAAGCACCACAGGGTTGCACCATCCAAAGAGGCCCTGATTCAAAGTCACAGTGTTGAATCAGACAGAACCTTGAGAGAAACCCAGAGGTGTGGGTGGCAGCTTCTAAAGAAAAGTTTGAGAATCACAGAAAGGAAGTGATGGTGACAGAAGTGTAACAATTTGGGGAGAGGAGGAGAAGAGGAGTGCGTGTGTGTGTGTGTGTGTGTGTGTGTGTGTGTGTGTGTGCAGGTGCCTGTGCTAGTGTGTCTGTGAGTGAAACAGAGAGAGAGAGGAGGAGTGGGAGAGAAACCTAGAAAGGAAGAGGAAGCAAAAGAGGGAGCAAGACCAAGAGAGAGTCAGAGAGAGAGACAGGGTGGTGGGTGTGTCGGAATGGATTCCATAGATTTCTGGCACAAGCAGTGTGAGTCGTTGCCATCATCTATGGGATGCACCTAGGCTGGCATGATCCCCTTGTGAGCGCACTGTGCCCAAAGCAGACACAAGTTCCTACTTTGGTTCCCAAGTCGCAGGGGTCACCTGTAAGGGAGACAGCGGCCTGGAACCCATCAGGTCTCTGTGCTTGTTTTCTCCCCCTCCCCCCCCCGGGCCCCCCACCCCCAAGAGATGAAGATCTGGCCAGAGATTATGTCTGTGGGTGTGGCTTAGAGACCTGTACATCGGAAAGGGCGTGCCCAGCAGATGCAGCCCAGGTGTTTGATTGGGCGGTGGTGAGAGAGCTAGGCCCACCCACCCCCTTAAAAGCAACGGGGAAGGGAGGGGTCGGGCAGAGCAGCAGTGAGGCAAAGAGTGCCAGCTGACTAGCAGGCCAGCCCAGTGTCCTCTGCTCCTGAGAGCCAGTCGCGTCCCCAGTGAGAGGGCTTGTCCAGTCAACCCAGCTGCTCCCGGTCTTCATCAGTGGACATGGAGGCCGCCTCCAGCGCAGAAGCCCTGCAGGAGCTGCGGCAGCACCTGTGCACGGAGACAGAGCCAAGCAAGCTCGACCAAACCCTCCAGAAACTCTCTTCCCTGCCCAAGCTCCGTGACACCCTGGCACAGATGAACTTCCAGCAGACCATGGAGCTCTTGAGGAAAGAGCAGCTCCTGGTCCCCTTTGCCAAGGACTTGGCCGCCATTTGGTCGGAGAGGTCCCAGTTTGAGCCCCATCCTGAGCCTGACCGGGGGGACTTTGCCTTCGCGTTGAGCCTGATGACATTGCGGCCCAGAAACTGTCCGGAAGACAAGCCCCGAGAGTCCGCGCCAAGGGAACACAGACAAGATGGGACAGAGGTCTTCCAGGTGAGCAGCAGCAGCAGCAGCAGCAGCAGCAGCAGCAGAAGCAGAAGCAGAAGCAGAAACAGCAGCAAACAGTCAAATCCGGACCAGAGCCCGAGCCTGAGCCTGAGCCCGAGCCCGAGCCCGAGCCCAAGCCCGAGCCCGAACCCGAGCCCGAGCCCGAGCCTGGGACTTGGAGAGAGCCTAAGCCCACACTCAAGCCTCCAGGAAAGGGTGACTAGCAGCCCAAGGCCCGAGCCAAGAGCAAGCAAGAGGCCAAGAGTGTCTTTAGGGGACCCAGAGCTAGCTGCACAGAACCAGGTGCCTGTGGCAAAGCCCCGAGCAAGTACAGAGGAGCCCTGGCGGCTCCCAGCAGCCAAGGCCATCTCCAGCGAGTCAGGTGCTAGGAGAAAGATTCCAGGCCACTGGATGGAGGAAGGGCCCCCAGCTGATCCTTTGGAGGCCTGCCTCAACTCTGACAGCTCTCCTCCTTCCTCTGCTCTGCAGCTGCAGCTGCAGCTGACTGGGTGCAAGAGGAGGGGGAAAAGCACCCTCAAAGCTGAGGCCCTTAGTCCTGGAGCCAAAGTGCCCCGGGGCAAGTCTCCAAGGTGCCAAGAGCCTAATGACAATGGCGTCCTCCCTGGGAGTCCCCTTGCACAAGAAGAGCCTTCCAGTCCCCAAGCTGGCTTCCCGCTGGGTGGCCAGGAGCACTCTTCCTGGCACATTGACTCAGACTCCCCGCCTTGGGCGCACAGGACCCACTTCAAAACGCCTGTGTATTCAGGTCCTGCGCCTGCCTGGCTCCCGCAGCAGAACTCGCAGCAAGGGCGCCTTGCTGAGCCCCTTGACTGCCCCCGGAAAACTCGCTGCCAAGACGCAGCTGAAGAAACTGAGCCCTGGCAGCAAGAGGAGGAGTCCCGTCGCCGCCGTCGCGGTCACCAGACACACACTGGCAGGCCAACTCACACCCAGACTGAGAGGGCCACAATCCTCCAGCTGCAGGAGCCCCCTGAGCTGAGGCTGCAGGCCCTGGTAGCCCGCCTCAAAGGCGCGCAAGCCAAGAAGCCTGGAGGCCGCCAAACCAAGATGGTGGCCTTCCAGGCTCAAGCCCCAAGCTCAGGCCGGCAGGCAGAGTCTGGAGCCGGAGGGGCGGCCTCCTCCGAAATGAGCAGCCGCCAGGAGGCCTCTGCCCAAGGCCAGCCACGGAAGACTCCCTGCCTTTTGCCGCCGCCGCCGCCGCCGCCGCCGCGGCCCGCCAGCAACAAGCCCCAGCCAAAGAAGAGACCTGCCCCGCTCATGGCCAAGGCCCTCAGGGATTACAAGAAGAAGCTCTCTAGGAGGTGACCCGAGGATGCTCTCTGCCCTGGAATTGCTGGCAATCACTCAGGACCAGACCTGCTCTCGGGATCCTTTGGCCCGAAAGTGCGCCCGTGCGCCGGCCAACCCCCAAGCCTGCCAGCCCGCCAGCCCGCCCACCCGCTGCCGCCTTTGGAGAGCCCAGGCTTTGCAGAGACTGCTACTGGGATCTCTGTTCCTGCTCAAGATCCCGGGGGCCCTCTCCTGAGACCCTGGGCAGGCTTCCCTGCCTGCTCCCGAGACCGACCGACCACCTGCGCTTTCCAAACACCTGAGAGCGCCCGGACCTCCACCCGCAAAAAGACCTGGGTTCCCAGAGCAAACACTACACTTTGGACTTGCCCTCCACCCAACCCCTTCCCAAGGACTCAAGTGCCCAACACCTTGGCCTCAAAGGAAATAAATAAATAAATAAATAAATAAATAATAGATAGTCCTGTGCCCAGTGCATGAGTTGGCTGTTGGAAACTTGGGGCTTATGCAGGGACTCTTGGCTCAGCCTGAGAGGAGGGGACTGGACCTGCCTAGACTGAGTCTACCAGGTTGATCTCAATCCTAGGGGGAGTCTTTGCCCTGGAGGAGATGAGAACGGGGGTGGGGGGTGGGGGTGGGCTGGTGGGAAGGGGACGGGGGCGCCAGGGGGAGAACAAGGGAATCCGTGCCGGATATGTAGAATTCAATTATATTTTAAAATAAAATAAAATTAAAGAAAGAAATAGGTTTAAGAAAAAATTAAGATTAAACTGAATAGAAACAATGTATTTATATACCAAATAATTATATAGATTTATAATATCTGCTCTTTTAATGTTTCTGTGTGTTAGAAAAAAAGAAATTTAATTTAAATCTATTTTAATTTCATTTACTTTTAAGTTTACCTTGAATAAAACTTAAATAGTTAAACCCCCCCAAAATAGAGAGATAGGTACATAGCTAAATAAACAAACAAATAAGTAAGAAAGAAAGTAGAGCACCAAGAACGCAGACCTTTGCCTTCCTCTTCCATTGGAACTCCGTGGTTGCAGACGGACACACTCAACTTGTTGATTCACACGTGCAGTCCATTTGCAAACAGCCTTGGATGGAGGCTGATTCCAGAACCTCCTCATCCCCAGTCGGGACTGCACATTCCCTTCCATCAACTAGCTAATCCGTTAAAAAGAGAATTGTACACATATCCCTACAGATCAATATATAGACAAATGGATACATAGACTTCTAGACTCAAAGATACACAAAGGGCTGATCCATAAATATGTCAGGAAAGTTCGGCATGCAGTCCACAAGCAAGAAAAGGTGAAATTTAAAGAAGAGAAGCTAAAAGTGAGTCAAAAGAAAAGGAAAGGAAAATGAACATCGAGATCCTAAAAAGAAAGGATGTCGCTGAAAATGTGTGTCAGTTTGGCTGTGTGGGTGTGTCAAAAAAAGTGGATAAAAGTGGGTTGTGGTGACACACCCATTTAATCTCAGCGCTCAGGGAGGCAGAGGCAGGTAAATCCCTGTAAGTTCCAGACCAGCCTGGTCTACAATCAAGTTCCAGGACAGCCAGGGCCTTTACACGGAGAAACCCTATCTCCAAAAACAAAAAAGGAAAAAGAAAAAGGAAGAAAGGGAGGGAAGGAGGGAGGGAGGGAGGGAGAGAGAGAGTGAGTGAGGGTGGGAGTGAGTGAGTGAGGGAGGGAGGCAGGGAGGGAGGAAGAGAGGAAGAAAGAAAGGATAAAGAATGAAGGAAAGTTTAAGAAAAAAAATGGGTGGGGGTGGGGGGGTGGAGTAAGAGATCACAGACATTCTATCTCACTAGAGAAGAACTAGCATTGTGGAACCTCAACCCACCCCACCACCACCACCCAGGCAGAACACCAAACAATCAAACACAAAAAGCACCACAGGGTTGCACCATCCAAAGAGGCCCTGATTCAAAGTCACAGTGTTGAATCAGACAGAACCTGGAGAGAAACCCAGAGGTGTGGGTGGCAGCTTCTAAAGAAAAGTTTGAGAATCACAGAAAGGAAGTGATGGTGACAGAAGTGTAACAATTTGGGGAGAGGAGGAGAAGAGGAGTGCGTGTGTGTGTGTGTGTGTGTGTGTGTGTGTGTGTGCAGGTGCCTGTGCTAGTGTGTCTGTGAGTGAAACAGAGAGAGAGAGGAGGAGTGGGAGAGAAACCTAGAAAGGAAGAGGAAGCAAAAGAGGGAGCAAGACCAAGAGAGAGTCAGAGAGAGAGACAGGGTGGTGGGTGTGTCGGAATGGATTCCATAGATTTCTGGCACAAGCAGTGTGAGTCGTTGCCATCATCTATGGGATGCACCTAGGCTGGCATGATCCCCTCGTGAGCGCACTGTGCCCAAAGCAGACACAAGTTCCTACTTTGGTTCCCAAGTCGCAGGGGTCACCTGTAAGGGAGACAGCGGCCTGGAACCCATCAGGTCTCTGTGCTTGTTTTCTCCCCCTCCCCCCCCCGGGCCCCCCACCCCCAAGAGATGAAGATCTGGCCAGAGATTATGTCTGTGGGTGTGGCTTAGAGACCTGTACATCGGAAAGGGCGTGCCCAGCAGATGCAGCCCAGGTGTTTGATTGGGCGGTGGTGAGAGAGCTAGGCCCACCCACCCCCTTAAAAGCAACGGGGAAGGGAGGGGTCGGGCAGAGCAGCAGTGAGGCAAAGAGTGCCAGCTGACTAGCAGGCCAGCCCAGTGTCCTCTGCTCCTGAGAGCCAGTCGCGTCCCCAGTGAGAGGGCTTGTCCAGTCAACCCAGCTGCTCCCGGTCTTCATCAGTGGACATGGAGGCCGCCTCCAGCGCAGAAGCCCTGCAGGAGCTGCGGCAGCACCTGTGCACGGAGACAGAGCCAAGCAAGCTCGACCAAACCCTCCAGAAACTCTCTTCCCTGCCCAAGCTCCGTGACACCCTGGCACAGATGAACTTCCAGCAGACCATGGAGCTCTTGAGGAAAGAGCAGCTCCTGGTCCCCTTTGCCAAGGACTTGGCCGCCATTTGGTCGGAGAGGTCCCAGTTTGAGCCCCATCCTGAGCCTGACCGGGGGGACTTTGCCTTCGCGTTGAGCCTGATGACATTGCGGCCCAGAAACTGTCCGGAAGACAAGCCCCGAGAGTCCGCGCCAAGGGAACACAGACAAGATGGGACAGAGGTCTTCCAGGTGAGCAGCAGCAGCAGCAGCAGCAGCAGAAGCAGAAGCAGAAGCAGAAACAGCAGCAAACAGTCAAATCCGGACCAGAGCCCGAGCCTGAGCCTGAGCCCGAGCCCGAGCCCGAGCCCAAGCCCGAGCCCGAACCCGAGCCCGAGCCCGAGCCTGGGACTTGGAGAGAGCCTAAGCCCACACTCAAGACTCCAGGAAAGGGTGACTAGCAGCCCAAGGCCCGAGCCAAGAGCAAGCAAGAGGCCAAGAGTGTCTTTAGGGGACCCAGAGCTAGCTGCACAGAACCAGGTGCCTGTGGCAAAGCCCCGAGCAAGTACAGAGGAGCCCTGGCGGCTCCCAGCAGCCAAGGCCATCTCCAGCGAGTCAGGTGCTAGGAGAAAGATTCCAGGCCACTGGATGGAGGAAGGGCCCCCAGCTGATCCTTTGGAGGCCTGCCTCAACTCTGACAGCTCTCCTCCTTCCTCTGCTCTGCAGCTGCAGCTGCAGCTGACTGGGTGCAAGAGGAGGGGGAAAAGCACCCTCAAAGCTGAGGCCCTTAGTCCTGGAGCCAAAGTGCCCAGGGGCAAGTCTCCAAGGTGCCAAGAGCCTAATGACAATGGCGTCCTCCCTGGGAGTCCCCTTGCACAAGAAGAGCCTTCCAGTCCCCAAGCTGGCTTCCCGCTGGGTGGCCAGGAGCACTCTTCCTGGCACATTGACTCAGACTCCCCGCCTTGGGCGCACAGGACCCACTTCAAAACGCCTGTGTATTCAGGTCCTGCGCCTGCCTGGCTCCCGCAGCAGAACTCGCAGCAAGGGCGCCTTGCTGAGCCCCTTGACTGCCCCTGGAAAACTCGCTGCCAAGACGCAGCTGAAGAAACTGAGCCCTGGCAGCAAGAGGAGGAGTCCCGTCGCCGCCGTCGCGGTCACCAGACACACACTGGCAGGCCAACTCACACCCAGACTGAGAGGGCCACAATCCTCCAGCTGCAGGAGCCCCCTGAGCTGAGGCTGCAGGCCCTGGTAGCCCGCCTCAAAGGCGCGCAAGCCAAGAAGCCTGGAGGCCGCCAAACCAAGATGGTGGCCTTCCAGGCTCAAGCCCCAAGCTCAGGCCGGCAGGCAGAGTCTGGAGCCGGAGGGGCGGCCTCCTCCGAAATGAGCAGCCGCCAGGAGGCCTCTGCCCAAGGCCAGCCACGGAAGACTCCCTGCCTTTTGCCGCCGCCGCCGCCGCCGCGGCCCGCCAGCAACAAGCCCCAGCCAAAGAAGAGACCTGCCCCGCTCATGGCCAAGGCCCTCAGGGATTACAAGAAGAAGCTCTCTAGGAGGTGACCCGAGGATGCTCTCTGCCCTGGAATTGCTGGCAATCACTCAGGACCAGACCTGCTCTCGGGATCCTTTGGCCCGAAAGTGCGCCCGTGCGCCGGCCAACCCCCAAGCCTGCCAGCCCGCCAGCCCGCCCACCCGCTGCCGCCTTTGGAGAGCCCAGGCTTTGCAGAGACTGCTACTGGGATCTCTGTTCCTGCTCAAGATCCCGGGGGCCCTCTCCTGAGACCCTGGGCAGGCTTCCCTGCCTGCTCCCGAGACCGACCGACCACCTGCGCTTTCCAAACACCTGAGAGCGCCCGGACCTCCACCCGCAAAAAGACCTGGGTTCCCAGAGCAAACACTACACTTTGGACTTGCCCTCCACCCAACCCCTTCCCAAGGACTCAAGTGCCCAACACCTTGGCCTCAAAGGAAATAAATAAATAAATAAATAAATAAATAAATAATAGATAGTCCTGTGCCCAGTGCATGAGTTGGCTGTTGGAAACTTGGGGCTTATGCAGGGACTCTTGGCTCAGCCTGAGAGGAGGGGACTGGACCTGCCTAGACTGAGTCTACCAGGTTGATCTCAATCCTAGGGGGAGTCTTTGCCCTGGAGGAGATGAGAACGGGGGTGGGGGGTGGGGGTGGGCTGGTGGGAAGGGGACGGGGGCGCCAGGGGGAGAACAAGGGAATCCGTGCCGGATATGTAGAATTCAATTATATTTTAAAATAAAATAAAATTAAAGAAAGAAATAGGTTTAAGAAAAAATTAAGATTAAACTGAATAGAAACAATGTATTTATATACCAAATAATTATATAGATTTATAATATCTGCTCTTTTAATGTTTCTGTGTGTTAGAAAAAAAGAAATTTAATTTAAATCTATTTTAATTTCATTTACTTTTAAGTTTACGTTGAATAAAACTTAAATAGTTAAACCCCCCCAAAATAGAGAGATAGGTACATAGCTAAATAAACAAACAAATAAGTAAGAAAGAAAGTAGAGCACCAAGAACGCAGACCTTTGCCTTCCTCTTCCATTGGAACTCCGTGGTTGCAGACGGACACACTCAACTTGTTGATTCACACGTGCAGTCCATTTGCAAACAGCCTTGGATGGAGGCTGATTCCAGAACCTCCTCATCCCCAGTCGGGACTGCACATTCCCTTCCATCAACTAGCTAATCCGTTAAAAAGAGAATTGTACACATATCCCTACAGATCAATATATAGACAAATGGATACATAGACTTCTAGACTCAAAGATACATAAAGGGCTGATCCATAAATATGTCAGGAAAGTTCGGCATGCAGTCCACAAGCAAGAAAAGGTGAAATTTAAAGAAGAGAA
This sequence comes from Peromyscus maniculatus bairdii, assembly GCF_049852395.1. Taxonomy (NCBI): domain Eukaryota; kingdom Metazoa; phylum Chordata; class Mammalia; order Rodentia; family Cricetidae; genus Peromyscus; species Peromyscus maniculatus. Next base: position 18,477,923 of record NC_134868.1, read on the forward strand.
GCTAAAAGTGAGTCAAAAGAAAAGGAAAGGAAAATGAACATCAAGATCCTAAAAAGAAAGGATGTCGCTGAAAATGTGTGTCAGTTTGGCTGTGTGGGTGTGTCAAAAAAAAGTGGATAAAAGTGGGTTGTGGTGACACACCCATTTAATCTCAGCGCTCAGGGAGGCAGAGGCAGGTAAATCCCTGTAAGTTCCAGACCAGCCTGGTCTACAATCAAGTTCCAGGACAGCCAGGGCCTTTACACGGAGAAACCCTATCTCCAAAAACAAAAAAGGAAAAAGAAAAAGAAAGAAAGGGAGGGAGGGAGAGAGAGAGTGAGTGAGGGTGGGAGTGAGTGAGTGAGGGAGGGAGGCAGGGAGGGAGGAAGGGAGGAAGAAAGAAAGGATAAAGAATGAAGGAAAGTTTAAGAAAAAAAATGGGTGGGGGTGGGGGGGGTGGAGTAAGAGATCACAGACATTCTATCTCACTAGAGAAGAACTAGCATTGTGGAACCTCAACCCACCCCACCACCACCACCACCCAGGCAGAACACCAAACAATCAAAAACAAAAAGCACCACAGGGTTGCACCATCCAAAGAGGCCCTGATTCAAAGTCACAGTGTTGAATCAGACAGAACCTTGAGAGAAACCCAGAGGTGTGGGTGGCAGCTTCTAAAGAAAAGTTTGAGAATCACAGAAAGGAAGTGATGGTGACAGAAGTGTAACAATTTGGGGAGAGGAGGAGAAGAGGAGTGCGTGTGTGTGTGTGTGTGTGTGTGTGTGTGTGTGTGTGTGTGTGCAGGTGCCTGTGCTAGTGTGTCTGTGAGTGAAACAGAGAGAGAGAGGAGGAGTGGGAGAGAAACCTAGAAAGGAAGAGGAAGCAAAAGAGGGAGCAAGACCAAGAGAGAGTCAGAGAGAGAGACAGGGTGGTGGGTGTGTCGGAATGGATTCCATAGATTTCTGGCACAAGCAGTGTGAGTCGTTGCCATCATCTATGGGATGCACCTAGGCTGGCATGATCCCCTCGTGAGCGCACTGTGCCCAAAGCAGACACAAGTTCCTACTTTGGTTCCCAAGTCGCAGGGGTCACCTGTAAGGGAGACAGCGGCCTGGAACCCATCAGGTCTCTGTGCTTGTTTTCTCCCCCTCCCCCCCCCCGGGCCCCCCACCCCCAAGAGATGAAGATCTGGCCAGAGATTATGTCTGTGGGTGTGGCTTAGAGACCTGTACATCGGAAAGGGCGTGCCCAGCAGATGCAGCCCAGGTGTTTGATTGGGCGGTGGTGAGAGAGCTAGGCCCACCCACCCCCTTAAAAGCAACGGGGAAGGGAGGGGTCGGGCAGAGCAGCAGTGAGGCAAAGAGTGCCAGCTGACTAGCAGGCCAGCCCAGTGTCCTCTGCTCCTGAGAGCCAGTCGCGTCCCCAGTGAGAGGGCTTGTCCAGTCAACCCAGCTGCTCCCGGTCTTCATCAGTGGACATGGAGGCCGCCTCCAGCGCAGAAGCCCTGCAGGAGCTGCGGCAGCACCTGTGCACGGAGACAGAGCCAAGCAAGCTCGACCAAACCCTCCAGAAACTCTCTTCCCTGCCCAAGCTCCGTGACACCCTGGCACAGATGAACTTCCAGCAGACCATGGAGCTCTTGAGGAAAGAGCAGCTCCTGGTCCCCTTTGCCAAGGACTTGGCCGCCATTTGGTCGGAGAGGTCCCAGTTTGAGCCCCATCCTGAGCCTGACCGGGGGGACTTTGCCTTCGCGTTGAGCCTGATGACATTGCGGCCCAGAAACTGTCCGGAAGACAAGCCCCGAGAGTCCGCGCCAAGGGAACACAGACAAGATGGGACAGAGGTCTTCCAGGTGAGCAGCAGCAGCAGCAGCAGCAGCAGCAGCAGAAGCAGAAGCAGAAGCAGAAACAGCAGCAAACAGTCAAATCCGGACCAGAGCCCGAGCCTGAGCCTGAGCCCGAGCCCGAGCCCGAGCCCAAGCCCGAGCCCGAACCCGAGCCCGAGCCCGAGCCTGGGACTTGGAGAGAGCCTAAGCCCACACTCAAGCCTCCAGGAAAGGGTGACTAGCAGCCCAAGGCCCGAGCCAAGAGCAAGCAAGAGGCCAAGAGTGTCTTTAGGGGACCCAGAGCTAGCTGCACAGAACCAGGTGCCTGTGGCAAAGCCCCGAGCAAGTACAGAGGAGCCCTGGCGGCTCCCAGCAGCCAAGGCCATCTCCAGCGAGTCAGGTGCTAGGAGAAAGATTCCAGGCCACTGGATGGAGGAAGGGCCCCCAGCTGATCCTTTGGAGGCCTGCCTCAACTCTGACAGCTCTCCTCCTTCCTCTGCTCTGCAGCTGCAGCTGCAGCTGACTGGGTGCAAGAGGAGGGGGAAAAGCACCCTCAAAGCTGAGGCCCTTAGTCCTGGAGCCAAAGTGCCCCGGGGCAAGTCTCCAAGGTGCCAAGAGCCTAATGACAATGGCGTCCTCCCTGGGAGTCCCCTTGCACAAGAAGAGCCTTCCAGTCCCCAAGCTGGCTTCCCGCTGGGTGGCCAGGAGCACTCTTCCTGGCACATTGACTCAGACTCCCCGCCTTGGGCGCACAGGACCCACTTCAAAACGCCTGTGTATTCAGGTCCTGCGCCTGCCTGGCTCCCGCAGCAGAACTCGCAGCAAGGGCGCCTTGCTGAGCCCCTTGACTGCCCCCGGAAAACTCGCTGCCAAGACGCAGCTGAAGAAACTGAGCCCTGGCAGCAAGAGGAGGAGTCCCGTCGCCGCCGTCGCGGTCACCAGACACACACTGGCAGGCCAACTCACACCCAGACTGAGAGGGCCACAATCCTCCAGCTGCAGGAGCCCCCTGAGCTGAGGCTGCAGGCCCTGGTAGCCCGCCTCAAAGGCGCGCAAGCCAAGAAGCCTGGAGGCCGCCAAACCAAGATGGTGGCCTTCCAGGCTCAAGCCCCAAGCTCAGGCCGGCAGGCAGAGTCTGGAGCCGGAGGGGCGGCCTCCTCCGAAATGAGCAGCCGCCAGGAGGCCTCTGCCCAAGGCCAGCCACGGAAGACTCCCTGCCTTTTGCCGCCGCCGCCGCCGCCGCCGCCGCGGCCCGCCAGCAACAAGCCCCAGCCAAAGAAGAGACCTGCCCCGCTCATGGCCAAGGCCCTCAGGGATTACAAGAAGAAGCTCTCTAGGAGGTGACCCGAGGATGCTCTCTGCCCTGGAATTGCTGGCAATCACTCAGGACCAGACCTGCTCTCGGGATCCTTTGGCCCGAAAGTGCGCCCGTGCGCCGGCCAACCCCCAAGCCTGCCAGCCCGCCAGCCCGCCCACCCGCTGCCGCCTTTGGAGAGCCCAGGCTTTGCAGAGACTGCTACTGGGATCTCTGTTCCTGCTCAAGATCCCGGGGGCCCTCTCCTGAGACCCTGGGCAGGCTTCCCTGCCTGCTCCCGAGACCGACCGACCACCTGCGCTTTCCAAACACCTGAGAGCGCCCGGACCTCCACCCGCAAAAAGACCTGGGTTCCCAGAGCAAACACTACACTTTGGACTTGCCCTCCACCCAACCCCTTCCCAAGGACTCAAGTGCCCAACACCTTGGCCTCAAAGGAAATAAATAAATAAATAAATAAATAAATAAATAAATAATAGATAGTCCTGTGCCCAGTGCATGAGTTGGCTGTTGGAAACTTGGGGCTTATGCAGGGACTCTTGGCTCAGCCTGAGAGGAGGGGACTGGACCTGCCTAGACTGAGTCTACCAGGTTGATCTCAATCCTAGGGGGAGTCTTTGCCCTGGAGGAGATGAGAACGGGGGTGGGGGGTGGGGGTGGGCTGGTGGGAAGGGGACGGGGGCGCCAGGGGGAGAACAAGGGAATCCGTGCCGGATATGTAGAATTCAATTATATTTTAAAATAAAATAAAATTAAAGAAAGAAATAGGTTTAAGAAAAAATTAAGATTAAACTGAATAGAAACAATGTATTTATATACCAAATAATTATATAGATTTATAATATCTGCTCTTTTAATGTTTCTGTGTGTTAGAAAAAAAGAAATTTAATTTAAATCTATTTTAATTTCATTTACTTTTAAGTTTACGTTGAATAAAACTTAAATAGTTAAACCCCCCCAAAATAGAGAGATAGGTACATAGCTAAATAAACAAACAAATAAGTAAGAAAGAAAGTAGAGCACCAAGAACGCAGACCTTTGCCTTCCTCTTCCATTGGAACTCCGTGGTTGCAGACGGACACACTCAACTTGTTGATTCACACGTGCAGTCCATTTGCAAACAGCCTTGGATGGAGGCTGATTCCAGAACCTCCTCATCCCCAGTCGGGACTGCACATTCCCTTCCATCAACTAGCTAATCCGTTAAAAAGAGAATTGTACACATATCCCTACAGATCAATATATAGACAAATGGATACATAGACTTCTAGACTCAAAGATACATAAAGGGCTGATCCATAAATATGTCAGGAAAGTTCGGCATGCAGTCCACAAGCAAGAAAAGGTGAAATTTAAAGAAGAGAAGCTAAAAGTGAGTCAAAAGAAAAGGAAAGGAAAATGAACATCAAGATCCTAAAAAGAAAGGATGTCGCTGAAAATGTGTGTCAGTTTGGCTGTGTGGGTGTGTCAAAAAAAAGTGGATAAAAGTGGGTTGTGGTGACACACCCATTTAATCTCAGCGCTCAGGGAGGCAGAGGCAGGTAAATCCCTGTAAGTTCCAGACCAGCCTGGTCTACAATCAAGTTCCAGGACAGCCAGGGCCTTTACACGGAGAAACCCTATCTCCAAAAACAAAAAAGGAAAAAGAAAAAGAAAGAAAGGGAGGGAGGGAGAGAGAGAGTGAGTGAGGGTGGGAGTGAGTGAGTGAGGGAGGGAGGCAGGGAGGGAGGAAGGGAGGAAGAAAGAAAGGATAAAGAATGAAGGAAAGTTTAAGAAAAAAAATGGGTGGGGGTGGGGGGGGTGGAGTAAGAGATCACAGACATTCTATCTCACTAGAGAAGAACTAGCATTGTGGAACCTCAACCCACCCCACCACCACCACCACCCAGGCAGAACACCAAACAATCAAAAACAAAAAGCACCACAGGGTTGCACCATCCAAAGAGGCCCTGATTCAAAGTCACAGTGTTGAATCAGACAGAACCTTGAGAGAAACCCAGAGGTGTGGGTGGCAGCTTCTAAAGAAAAGTTTGAGAATCACAGAAAGGAAGTGATGGTGACAGAAGTGTAACAATTTGGGGAGAGGAGGAGAAGAGGAGTGCGTGTGTGTGTGTGTGTGTGTGTGTGTGTGTGTGTGTGTGTGTGTGCAGGTGCCTGTGCTAGTGTGTCTGTGAGTGAAACAGAGAGAGAGAGGAGGAGTGGGAGAGAAACCTAGAAAGGAAGAGGAAGCAAAAGAGGGAGCAAGACCAAGAGAGAGTCAGAGAGAGAGACAGGGTGGTGGGTGTGTCGGAATGGATTCCATAGATTTCTGGCACAAGCAGTGTGAGTCGTTGCCATCATCTATGGGATGCACCTAGGCTGGCATGATCCCCTTGTGAGCGCACTGTGCCCAAAGCAGACACAAGTTCCTACTTTGGTTCCCAAGTCGCAGGGGTCACCTGTAAGGGAGACAGCGGCCTGGAACCCATCAGGTCTCTGTGCTTGTTTTCTCCCCCTCCCCCCCCCCCCCCGGGCCCCCCACCCCCAAGAGATGAAGATCTGGCCAGAGATTATGTCTGTGGGTGTGGCTTAGAGACCTGTACATCGGAAAGGGCGTGCCCAGCAGATGCAGCCCAGGTGTTTGATTGGGCGGTGGTGAGAGAGCTAGGCCCACCCACCCCCTTAAAAGCAACGGGGAAGGGAGGGGTCGGGCAGAGCAGCAGTGAGGCAAAGAGTGCCAGCTGACTAGCAGGCCAGCCCAGTGTCCTCTGCTCCTGAGAGCCAGTCGCGTCCCCAGTGAGAGGGCTTGTCCAGTCAACCCAGCTGCTCCCGGTCTTCATCAGTGGACATGGAGGCCGCCTCCAGCGCAGAAGCCCTGCAGGAGCTGCGGCAGCACCTGTGCACGGAGACAGAGCCAAGCAAGCTCGACCAAACCCTCCAGAAACTCTCTTCCCTGCCCAAGCTCCGTGACACCCTGGCACAGATGAACTTCCAGCAGACCATGGAGCTCTTGAGGAAAGAGCAGCTCCTGGTCCCCTTTGCCAAGGACTTGGCCGCCATTTGGTCGGAGAGGTCCCAGTTTGAGCCCCATCCTGAGCCTGACCGGGGGGACTTTGCCTTCGCGTTGAGCCTGATGACATTGCGGCCCAGAAACTGTCCGGAAGACAAGCCCCGAGAGTCCGCGCCAAGGGAACACAGACAAGATGGGACAGAGGTCTTCCAGGTGAGCAGCAGCAGCAGCAGCAGCAGCAGCAGCAGCAGCAGCAGAAGCAGAAGCAGAAGCAGAAACAGCAGCAAACAGTCAAATCCGGACCAGAGCCCGAGCCTGAGCCTGAGCCCGAGCCCGAGCCCGAGCCCAAGCCCGAGCCCGAACCCGAGCCCGAGCCCGAGCCTGGGACTTGGAGAGAGCCTAAGCCCACACTCAAGACTCCAGGAAAGGGTGACTAGCAGCCCAAGGCCCGAGCCAAGAGCAAGCAAGAGGCCAAGAGTGTCTTTAGGGGACCCAGAGCTAGCTGCACAGAACCAGGTGCCTGTGGCAAAGCCCCGAGCAAGTACAGAGGAGCCCTGGCGGCTCCCAGCAGCCAAGGCCATCTCCAGCGAGTCAGGTGCTAGGAGAAAGATTCCAGGCCACTGGATGGAGGAAGGGCCCCCAGCTGATCCTTTGGAGGCCTGCCTCAACTCTGACAGCTCTCCTCCTTCCTCTGCTCTGCAGCTGCAGCTGCAGCTGACTGGGTGCAAGAGGAGGGGGAAAAGCACCCTCAAAGCTGAGGCCCTTAGTCCTGGAGCCAAAGTGCCCAGGGGCAAGTCTCCAAGGTGCCAAGAGCCTAATGACAATGGCGTCCTCCCTGGGAGTCCCCTTGCACAAGAAGAGCCTTCCAGTCCCCAAGCTGGCTTCCCGCTGGGTGGCCAGGAGCACTCTTCCTGGCACATTGACTCAGACTCCCCGCCTTGGGCGCACAGGACCCACTTCAAAACGCCTGTGTATTCAGGTCCTGCGCCTGCCTGGCTCCCGCAGCAGAACTCGCAGCAAGGGCGCCTTGCTGAGCCCCTTGACTGCCCCTGGAAAACTCGCTGCCAAGACGCAGCTGAAGAAACTGAGCCCTGGCAGCAAGAGGAGGAGTCCCGTCGCCGCAGTCGCGGTCACCAGACACACACTGGCAGGCCAACTCACACCCAGACTGAGAGGGCCACAATCCTCCAGCTGCAGGAGCCCCCTGAGCTGAGGCTGCAGGCCCTGGTAGCCCGCCTCAAAGGCGCGCAAGCCAAGAAGCCTGGAGGCCGCCAAACCAAGATGGTGGCCTTCCAGGCTCAAGCCCCAAGCTCAGGCCGGCAGGCAGAGTCTGGAGCCGGAGGGGCGGCCTCCTCCGAAATGAGCAGCCGCCAGGAGGCCTCTGCCCAAGGCCAGCCACGGAAGACTCCCTGCCTTTTGCCGCCGCCGCCGCCGCCGCCGCCGCGGCCCGCCAGCAACAAGCCCCAGCCAAAGAAGAGACCTGCCCCGCTCATGGCCAAGGCCCTCAGGGATTACAAGAAGAAGCTCTCTAGGAGGTGACCCGAGGATGCTCTCTGCCCTGGAATTGCTGGCAATCACTCAGGACCAGACCTGCTCTCGGGATCCTTTGGCCCGAAAGTGCGCCCGTGCGCCGGCCAACCCCCAAGCCTGCCAGCCCGCCAGCCCGCCCACCCGCTGCCGCCTTTGGAGAGCCCAGGCTTTGCAGAGACTGCTACTGGGATCTCTGTTCCTGCTCAAGATCCCGGGGGCCCTCTCCTGAGACCCTGGGCAGGCTTCCCTGCCTGCTCCCGAGACCGACCGACCACCTGCGCTTTCCAAACACCTGAGAGCGCCCGGACCTCCACCCGCAAAAAGACCTGGGTTCCCAGAGCAAACACTACACTTTGGACTTGCCCTCCACCCAACCCCTTCCCAAGGACTCAAGTGCCCAACACCTTGGCCTCAAAGGAAATAAATAAATAAATAAATAAATAAATAATAGATAGTCCTGTGCCCAGTGCATGAGTTGGCTGTTGGAAACTTGGGGCTTATGCAGGGACTCTTGGCTCAGCCTGAGAGGAGGGGACTGGACCTGCCTAGACTGAGTCTACCAGGTTGATCTCAATCCTAGGGGGAGTCTTTGCCCTGGAGGAGATGAGAACGGGGGTGGGGGGTGGGGGTGGGCTGGTGGGAAGGGGACGGGGGCGCCAGGGGGAGAACAAGGGAATCCGTGCCGGATATGTAGAATTCAATTATATTTTAAAATAAAATAAAATTAAAGAAAGAAATAGGTTTAAGAAAAAATTAAGATTAAACTGAATAGAAACAATGTATTTATATACCAAATAATTATATAGATTTATAATATCTGCTCTTTTAATGTTTCTGTGTGTTAGAAAAAAAGAAATTTAATTTAAATCTATTTTAATTTCATTTACTTTTAAGTTTACCTTGAATAAAACTTAAATAGTTAAACCCCCCCAAAATAGAGAGATAGGTACATAGCTAAATAAACAAACAAATAAGTAAGAAAGAAAGTAGAGCACCAAGAACGCAGACCTTTGCCTTCCTCTTCCATTGGAACTCCGTGGTTGCAGACGGACACACTCAACTTGTTGATTCACACGTGCAGTCCATTTGCAAACAGCCTTGGATGGAGGCTGATTCCAGAACCTCCTCATCCCCAGTCGGGACTGCACATTCCCTTCCATCAACTAGCTAATCCGTTAAAAAGAGAATTGTACACATATTCCTACAGATCAATATATAGACAAATGGATACATAGACTTCTAGACTCAAAGATACATAAAGGGCTGATCCATAAATATGTCAGGAAAGTTCGGCATGCAGTCCACAAGCAAGAAAAGGTGAAATTTAAAGAAGAGAAGCTAAAAGTGAGTCAAAAGAAAAGGAAAGGAAAATGAACATCAAGATCCTAAAAAGAAAGGATGTCGCTGAAAATGTGTGTCAGTTTGGCTGTGTGGGTGTGTCAAAAAAAAGTGGATAAAAGTGGGTTGTGGTGACACACCCATTTAATCTCAGCGCTCAGGGAGGCAGAGGCAGGTAAATCCCTGTAAGTTCCAGACCAGCCTGGTCTACAATCAAGTTCCAGGACAGCCAGGGCCTTTACACGGAGAAACCCTATCTCCAAAAACAAAAAAGGAAAAAGAAAAAGAAAGAAAGGGAGGGAGGGAGAGAGAGAGTGAGTGAGGGTGGGAGTGAGTGAGTGAGGGAGGGAGGCAGGGAGGGAGGAAGGGAGGAAGAAAGAAAGGATAAAGAATGAAGGAAAGTTTAAGAAAAAAAATGGGTGGGGGGTGGGGGGGGTGGAGTAAGAGATCACAGACATTCTATCTCACTAGAGAAGAACTAGCATTGTGGAACCTCAACCCACCCCACCACCACCACCACCCAGGCAGAACACCAAACAATCAAAAACAAAAAGCACCACAGGGTTGCACCATCCAAAGAGGCCCTGATTCAAAGTCACAGTGTTGAATCAGACAGAACCTTGAGAGAAACCCAGAGGTGTGGGTGGCAGCTTCTAAAGAAAAGTTTGAGAATCACAGAAAGGAAGTGATGGTGACAGAAGTGTAACAATTTGGGGAGAGGAGGAGAAGAGGAGTGCGTGTGTGTGTGTGTGTGTGTGTGTGTGTGTGTGTGTGCAGGTGCCTGTGCTAGTGTGTCTGTGAGTGAAACAGAGAGAGAGAGGAGGAGTGGGAGAGAAACCTAGAAAGGAAGAGGAAGCAAAAGAGGGAGCAAGACCAAGAGAGAGTCAGAGAGAGAGACAGGGTGGTGGGTGTGTCGGAATGGATTCCATAGATTTCTGGCACAAGCAGTGTGAGTCGTTGCCATCATCTATGGGATGCACCTAGGCTGGCATGATCCCCTTGTGAGCGCACTGTGCCCAAAGCAGACACAAGTTCCTACTTTGGTTCCCAAGTCGCAGGGGTCACCTGTAAGGGAGACAGCGGCCTGGAACCCATCAGGTCTCTGTGCTTGTTTTCTCCCCCTCCCCCCCCCCGGGCCCCCCACCCCCAAGAGATGAAGATCTGGCCAGAGATTATGTCTGTGGGTGTGGCTTAGAGACCTGTACATCGGAAAGGGCGTGCCCAGCAGATGCAGCCCAGGTGTTTGATTGGGCGGTGGTGAGAGAGCTAGGCCCACCCACCCCCTTAAAAGCAACGGGGAAGGGAGGGGTCGGGCAGAGCAGCAGTGAGGCAAAGAGTGCCAGCTGACTAGCAGGCCAGCCCAGTGTCCTCTGCTCCTGAGAGCCAGTCGCGTCCCCAGTGAGAGGGCTTGTCCAGTCAACCCAGCTGCTCCCGGTCTTCATCAGTGGACATGGAGGCCGCCTCCAGCGCAGAAGCCCTGCAGGAGCTGCGGCAGCACCTGTGCACGGAGACAGAGCCAAGCAAGCTCGACCAAACCCTCCAGAAACTCTCTTCCCTGCCCAAGCTCCGTGACACCCTGGCACAGATGAACTTCCAGCAGACCATGGAGCTCTTGAGGAAAGAGCAGCTCCTGGTCCCCTTTGCCAAGGACTTGGCCGCCATTTGGTCGGAGAGGTCCCAGTTTGAGCCCCATCCTGAGCCTGACCGGGGGGACTTTGCCTTCGCGTTGAGCCTGATGACATTGCGGCCCAGAAACTGTCCGGAAGACAAGCCCCGAGAGTCCGCGCCAAGGGAACACAGACAAGATGGGACAGAGGTCTTCCAGGTGAGCAGCAGCAGCAGCAGCAGCAGCAGCAGCAGCAGCAGCAGAAGCAGAAGCAGAAGCAGAAACAGCAGCAAACAGTCAAATCCGGACCAGAGCCCGAGCCTGAGCCTGAGCCCGAGCCCGAGCCCGAGCCCAAGCCCGAGCCCGAACCCGAGCCCGAGCCCGAGCCTGGGACTTGGAGAGAGCCTAAGCCCACACTCAAGCCTCCAGGAAAGGGTGACTAGCAGCCCAAGGCCCGAGCCAAGAGCAAGCAAGAGGCCAAGAGTGTCTTTAGGGGACCCAGAGCTAGCTGCACAGAACCAGGTGCCTGTGGCAAAGCCCCGAGCAAGTACAGAGGAGCCCTGGCGGCTCCCAGCAGCCAAGGCCATCTCCAGCGAGTCAGGTGCTAGGAGAAAGATTCCAGGCCACTGGATGGAGGAAGGGCCCCCAGCTGATCCTTTGGAGGCCTGCCTCAACTCTGACAGCTCTCCTCCTTCCTCTGCTCTGCAGCTGCAGCTGCAGCTGACTGGGTGCAAGAGGAGGGGGAAAAGCACCCTCAAAGCTGAGGCCCTTAGTCCTGGAGCCAAAGTGCCCCGGGGCAAGTCTCCAAGGTGCCAAGAGCCTAATGACAATGGCGTCCTCCCTGGGAGTCCCCTTGCACAAGAAGAGCCTTCCAGTCCCCAAGCTGGCTTCCCGCTGGGTGGCCAGGAGCACTCTTCCTGGCACATTGACTCAGACTCCCCGCCTTGGGCGCACAGGACCCACTTCAAAACGCCTGTGTATTCAGGTCCTGCGCCTGCCTGGCTCCCGCAGCAGAACTCGCAGCAAGGGCGCCTTGCTGAGCCCCTTGACTGCCCCCGGAAAACTCGCTGCCAAGACGCAGCTGAAGAAACTGAGCCCTGGCAGCAAGAGGAGGAGTCCCGTCGCCGCCGTCGCGGTCACCAGACACACACTGGCAGGCCAACTCACACCCAGACTGAGAGGGCCACAATCCTCCAGCTGCAGGAGCCCCCTGAGCTGAGGCTGCAGGCCCTGGTAGCCCGCCTCAAAGGCGCGCAAGCCAAGAAGCCTGGAGGCCGCCAAACCAAGATGGTGGCCTTCCAGGCTCAAGCCCCAAGCTCAGGCCGGCAGGCAGAGTCTGGAGCCGGAGGGGCGGCCTCCTCCGAAATGAGCAGCCGCCAGGAGGCCTCTGCCCAAGGCCAGCCACGGAAGACTCCCTGCCTTTTGCCGCCGCCGCCGCCGCCGCCGCCGCGGCCCGCCAGCAACAAGCCCCAGCCAAAGAAGAGACCTGCCCCGCTCATGGCCAAGGCCCTCAGGGATTACAAGAAGAAGCTCTCTAGGAGGTGACCCGAGGATGCTCTCTGCCCTGGAATTGCTGGCAATCACTCAGGACCAGACCTGCTCTCGGGATCCTTTGGCCCGAAAGTGCGCCCGTGCGCCGGCCAACCCCCAAGCCTGCCAGCCCGCCAGCCCGCCCACCCGCTGCCGCCTTTGGAGAGCCCAGGCTTTGCAGAGACTGCTACTGGGATCTCTGTTCCTGCTCAAGATCCCGGGGGCCCTCTCCTGAGACCCTGGGCAGGCTTCCCTGCCTGCTCCCGAGACCGACCGACCACCTGCGCTTTCCAAACACCTGAGAGCGCCCGGACCTCCACCCGCAAAAAGACCTGGGTTCCCAGAGCAAACACTACACTTTGGACTTGCCCTCCACCCAACCCCTTCCCAAGGACTCAAGTGCCCAACACCTTGGCCTCAAAGGAAATAAATAAATAAATAAATAAATAAATAATAGATAGTCCTGTGCCCAGTGCATGAGTTGGCTGTTGGAAACTTGGGGCTTATGCAGGGACTCTTGGCTCAGCCTGAGAGGAGGGGACTGGACCTGCCTAGACTGAGTCTACCAGGTTGATCTCAATCCTAGGGGGAGTCTTTGCCCTGGAGGAGATGAGAACGGGGGTGGGGGGTGGGGGTGGGCTGGTGGGAAGGGGACGGGGGCGCCAGGGGGAGAACAAGGGAATCCGTGCCGGATATGTAGAATTCAATTATATTTTAAAATAAAATAAAATTAAAGAAAGAAATAGGTTTAAGAAAAAATTAAGATTAAACTGAATAGAAACAATGTATTTATATACCAAATAATTATATAGATTTATAATATCTGCTCTTTTAATGTTTCTGTGTGTTAGAAAAAAAGAAATTTAATTTAAATCTATTTTAATTTCATTTACTTTTAAGTTTACCTTGAATAAAACTTAAATAGTTAAACCCCCCCAAAATAGAGAGATAGGTACATAGCTAAATAAACAAACAAATAAGTAAGAAAGAAAGTAGAGCACCAAGAACGCAGACCTTTGCCTTCCTCTTCCATTGGAACTCCGTGGTTGCAGACGGACACACTCAACTTGTTGATTCACACGTGCAGTCCATTTGCAAACAGCCTTGGATGGAGGCTGATTCCAGAACCTCCTCATCCCCAGTCGGGACTGCACATTCCCTTCCATCAACTAGCTAATCCGTTAAAAAGAGAATTGTACACATATCCCTACAGATCAATATATAGACAAATGGATACATAGACTTCTAGACTCAAAGATACACAAAGGGCTGATCCATAAATATGTCAGGAAAGTTCGGCATGCAGTCCACAAGCAAGAAAAGGTGAAATTTAAAGAAGAGAAGCTAAAAGTGAGTCAAAAGAAAAGGAAAGGAAAATGAACATCGAGATCCTAAAAAGAAAGGATGTCGCTGAAAATGTGTGTCAGTTTGGCTGTGTGGGTGTGTCAAAAAAAGTGGATAAAAGTGGGTTGTGGTGACACACCCATTTAATCTCAGCGCTCAGGGAGGCAGAGGCAGGTAAATCCCTGTAAGTTCCAGACCAGCCTGGTCTACAATCAAGTTCCAGGACAGCCAGGGCCTTTACACGGAGAAACCCTATCTCCAAAAACAAAAAAGGAAAAAGAAAAAGGAAGAAAGGGAGGGAAGGAGGGAGGGAGGGAGGGAGAGAGAGAGTGAGTGAGGGTGGGAGTGAGTGAGTGAGGGAGGGAGGCAGGGAGGGAGGAAGAGAGGAAGAAAGAAAGGATAAAGAATGAAGGAAAGTTTAAGAAAAAAAATGGGTGGGGGTGGGGGGGTGGAGTAAGAGATCACAGACATTCTATCTCACTAGAGAAGAACTAGCATTGTGGAACCTCAACCCACCCCACCACCACCACCCAGGCAGAACACCAAACAATCAAACACAAAAAGCACCACAGGGTTGCACCATCCAAAGAGGCCCTGATTCAAAGTCACAGTGTTGAATCAGACAGAACCTGGAGAGAAACCCAGAGGTGTGGGTGGCAGCTTCTAAAGAAAAGTTTGAGAATCACAGAAAGGAAGTGATGGTGACAGAAGTGTAACAATTTGGGGAGAGGAGGAGAAGAGGAGTGCGTGTGTGTGTGTGTGTGTGTGTGTGTGTGTGTGTGTGCAGGTGCCTGTGCTAGTGTGTCTGTGAGTGAAACAGAGAGAGAGAGGAGGAGTGGGAGAGAAACCTAGAAAGGAAGAGGAAGCAAAAGAGGGAGCAAGACCAAGAGAGAGTCAGAGAGAGAGACAGGGTGGTGGGTGTGTCGGAATGGATTCCATAGATTTCTGGCACAAGCAGTGTGAGTCGTTGCCATCATCTATGGGATGCACCTAGGCTGGCATGATCCCCTCGTGAGCGCACTGTGCCCAAAGCAGACACAAGTTCCTACTTTGGTTCCCAAGTCGCAGGGGTCACCTGTAAGGGAGACAGCGGCCTGGAACCCATCAGGTCTCTGTGCTTGTTTTCTCCCCCTCCCCCCCCCCGGGCCCCCCACCCCCAAGAGATGAAGATCTGGCCAGAGATTATGTCTGTGGGTGTGGCTTAGAGACCTGTACATCGGAAAGGGCGTGCCCAGCAGATGCAGCCCAGGTGTTTGATTGGGCGGTGGTGAGAGAGCTAGGCCCACCCACCCCCTTAAAAGCAACGGGGAAGGGAGGGGTCGGGCAGAGCAGCAGTGAGGCAAAGAGTGCCAGCTGACTAGCAGGCCAGCCCAGTGTCCTCTGCTCCTGAGAGCCAGTCGCGTCCCCAGTGAGAGGGCTTGTCCAGTCAACCCAGCTGCTCCCGGTCTTCATCAGTGGACATGGAGGCCGCCTCCAGCGCAGAAGCCCTGCAGGAGCTGCGGCAGCACCTGTGCACGGAGACAGAGCCAAGCAAGCTCGACCAAACCCTCCAGAAACTCTCTTCCCTGCCCAAGCTCCGTGACACCCTGGCACAGATGAACTTCCAGCAGACCATGGAGCTCTTGAGGAAAGAGCAGCTCCTGGTCCCCTTTGCCAAGGACTTGGCCGCCATTTGGTCGGAGAGGTCCCAGTTTGAGCCCCATCCTGAGCCTGACCGGGGGGACTTTGCCTTCGCGTTGAGCCTGATGACATTGCGGCCCAGAAACTGTCCGGAAGACAAGCCCCGAGAGTCCGCGCCAAGGGAACACAGACAAGATGGGACAGAGGTCTTCCAGGTGAGCAGCAGCAGCAGCAGCAGCAGCAGAAGCAGAAGCAGAAGCAGAAACAGCAGCAAACAGTCAAATCCGGACCAGAGCCCGAGCCTGAGCCTGAGCCCGAGCCCGAGCCCGAGCCCAAGCCCGAGCCCGAACCCGAGCCCGAGCCCGAGCCTGGGACTTGGAGAGAGCCTAAGCCCACACTCAAGACTCCAGGAAAGGGTGACTAGCAGCCCAAGGCCCGAGCCAAGAGCAAGCAAGAGGCCAAGAGTGTCTTTAGGGGACCCAGAGCTAGCTGCACAGAACCAGGTGCCTGTGGCAAAGCCCCGAGCAAGTACAGAGGAGCCCTGGCGGCTCCCAGCAGCCAAGGCCATCTCCAGCGAGTCAGGTGCTAGGAGAAAGATTCCAGGCCACTGGATGGAGGAAGGGCCCCCAGCTGATCCTTTGGAGGCCTGCCTCAACTCTGACAGCTCTCCTCCTTCCTCTGCTCTGCAGCTGCAGCTGCAGCTGACTGGGTGCAAGAGGAGGGGGAAAAGCACCCTCAAAGCTGAGGCCCTTAGTCCTGGAGCCAAAGTGCCCAGGGGCAAGTCTCCAAGGTGCCAAGAGCCTAATGACAATGGCGTCCTCCCTGGGAGTCCCCTTGCACAAGAAGAGCCTTCCAGTCCCCAAGCTGGCTTCCCGCTGGGTGGCCAGGAGCACTCTTCCTGGCACATTGACTCAGACTCCCCGCCTTGGGCGCACAGGACCCACTTCAAAACGCCTGTGTATTCAGGTCCTGCGCCTGCCTGGCTCCCGCAGCAGAACTCGCAGCAAGGGCGCCTTGCTGAGCCCCTTGACTGCCCCTGGAAAACTCGCTGCCAAGACGCAGCTGAAGAAACTGAGCCCTGGCAGCAAGAGGAGGAGTCCCGTCGCCGCCGTCGCGGTCACCAGACACACACTGGCAGGCCAACTCACACCCAGACTGAGAGGGCCACAATCCTCCAGCTGCAGGAGCCCCCTGAGCTGAGGCTGCAGGCCCTGGTAGCCCGCCTCAAAGGCGCGCAAGCCAAGAAGCCTGGAGGCCGCCAAACCAAGATGGTGGCCTTCCAGGCTCAAGCCCCAAGCTCAGGCCGGCAGGCAGAGTCTGGAGCCGGAGGGGCGGCCTCCTCCGAAATGAGCAGCCGCCAGGAGGCCTCTGCCCAAGGCCAGCCACGGAAGACTCCCTGCCTTTTGCCGCCGCCGCCGCCGCCGCGGCCCGCCAGCAACAAGCCCCAGCCAAAGAAGAGACCTGCCCCGCTCATGGCCAAGGCCCTCAGGGATTACAAGAAGAAGCTCTCTAGGAGGTGACCCGAGGATGCTCTCTGCCCTGGAATTGCTGGCAATCACTCAGGACCAGACCTGCTCTCGGGATCCTTTGGCCCGAAAGTGCGCCCGTGCGCCGGCCAACCCCCAAGCCTGCCAGCCCGCCAGCCCGCCCACCCGCTGCCGCCTTTGGAGAGCCCAGGCTTTGCAGAGACTGCTACTGGGATCTCTGTTCCTGCTCAAGATCCCGGGGGCCCTCTCCTGAGACCCTGGGCAGGCTTCCCTGCCTGCTCCCGAGACCGACCGACCACCTGCGCTTTCCAAACACCTGAGAGCGCCCGGACCTCCACCCGCAAAAAGACCTGGGTTCCCAGAGCAAACACTACACTTTGGACTTGCCCTCCACCCAACCCCTTCCCAAGGACTCAAGTGCCCAACACCTTGGCCTCAAAGGAAATAAATAAATAAATAAATAAATAAATAAATAATAGATAGTCCTGTGCCCAGTGCATGAGTTGGCTGTTGGAAACTTGGGGCTTATGCAGGGACTCTTGGCTCAGCCTGAGAGGAGGGGACTGGACCTGCCTAGACTGAGTCTACCAGGTTGATCTCAATCCTAGGGGGAGTCTTTGCCCTGGAGGAGATGAGAACGGGGGTGGGGGGTGGGGGTGGGCTGGTGGGAAGGGGACGGGGGCGCCAGGGGGAGAACAAGGGAATCCGTGCCGGATATGTAGAATTCAATTATATTTTAAAATAAAATAAAATTAAAGAAAGAAATAGGTTTAAGAAAAAATTAAGATTAAACTGAATAGAAACAATGTATTTATATACCAAATAATTATATAGATTTATAATATCTGCTCTTTTAATGTTTCTGTGTGTTAGAAAAAAAGAAATTTAATTTAAATCTATTTTAATTTCATTTACTTTTAAGTTTACGTTGAATAAAACTTAAATAGTTAAACCCCCCCAAAATAGAGAGATAGGTACATAGCTAAATAAACAAACAAATAAGTAAGAAAGAAAGTAGAGCACCAAGAACGCAGACCTTTGCCTTCCTCTTCCATTGGAACTCCGTGGTTGCAGACGGACACACTCAACTTGTTGATTCACACGTGCAGTCCATTTGCAAACAGCCTTGGATGGAGGCTGATTCCAGAACCTCCTCATCCCCAGTCGGGACTGCACATTCCCTTCCATCAACTAGCTAATCCGTTAAAAAGAGAATTGTACACATATCCCTACAGATCAATATATAGACAAATGGATACATAGACTTCTAGACTCAAAGATACATAAAGGGCTGATCCATAAATATGTCAGGAAAGTTCGGCATGCAGTCCACAAGCAAGAAAAGGTGAAATTTAAAGAAGAGAAGCTAAAAGTGAGTCAAAAGAAAAGGAAAGGAAAATGAACATCAAGATCCTAAAAAGAAAGGATGTCGCTGAAAATGTGTGTCAGTTTGGCTGTGTGGGTGTGTCAAAAAAAAGTGGATAAAAGTGGGTTGTGGTGACACACCCATTTAATCTCAGCGCTCAGGGAGGCAGAGGCAGGTAAATCCCTGTAAGTTCCAGACCAGCCTGGTCTACAATCAAGTTCCAGGACAGCCAGGGCCTTTACACGGAGAAACCCTATCTCCAAAAACAAAAAAGGAAAAAGAAAAAGAAAGAAAGGGAGGGAGGGAGAGAGAGAGTGAGTGAGGGTGGGAGTGAGTGAGTGAGGGAGGGAGGCAGGGAGGGAGGAAGGGAGGAAGAAAGAAAGGATAAAGAATGAAGGAAAGTTTAAGAAAAAAAATGGGTGGGGGTGGGGGGGGTGGAGTAAGAGATCACAGACATTCTATCTCACTAGAGAAGAACTAGCATTGTGGAACCTCAACCCACCCCACCACCACCACCACCCAGGCAGAACACCAAACAATCAAAAACAAAAAGCACCACAGGGTTGCACCATCCAAAGAGGCCCTGATTCAAAGTCACAGTGTTGAATCAGACAGAACCTTGAGAGAAACCCAGAGGTGTGGGTGGCAGCTTCTAAAGAAAAGTTTGAGAATCACAGAAAGGAAGTGATGGTGACAGAAGTGTAACAATTTGGGGAGAGGAGGAGAAGAGGAGTGCGTGTGTGTGTGTGTGTGTGTGTGTGTGTGTGTGTGTGTGCAGGTGCCTGTGCTAGTGTGTCTGTGAGTGAAACAGAGAGAGAGAGGAGGAGTGGGAGAGAAACCTAGAAAGGAAGAGGAAGCAAAAGAGGGAGCAAGACCAAGAGAGAGTCAGAGAGAGAGACAGGGTGGTGGGTGTGTCGGAATGGATTCCATAGATTTCTGGCACAAGCAGTGTGAGTCGTTGCCATCATCTATGGGATGCACCTAGGCTGGCATGATCCCCTCGTGAGCGCACTGTGCCCAAAGCAGACACAAGTTCCTACTTTGGTTCCCAAGTCGCAGGGGTCACCTGTAAGGGAGACAGCGGCCTGGAACCCATCAGGTCTCTGTGCTTGTTTTCTCCCCCTCCCCCCCCCGGGCCCCCCACCCCCAAGAGATGAAGATCTGGCCAGAGATTATGTCTGTGGGTGTGGCTTAGAGACCTGTACATCGGAAAGGGCGTGCCCAGCAGATGCAGCCCAGGTGTTTGATTGGGCGGTGGTGAGAGAGCTAGGCCCACCCACCCCCTTAAAAGCAACGGGGAAGGGAGGGGTCGGGCAGAGCAGCAGTGAGGCAAAGAGTGCCAGCTGACTAGCAGGCCAGCCCAGTGTCCTCTGCTCCTGAGAGCCAGTCGCGTCCCCAGTGAGAGGGCTTGTCCAGTCAACCCAGCTGCTCCCGGTCTTCATCAGTGGACATGGAGGCCGCCTCCAGCGCAGAAGCCCTGCAGGAGCTGCGGCAGCACCTGTGCACGGAGACAGAGCCAAGCAAGCTCGACCAAACCCTCCAGAAACTCTCTTCCCTGCCCAAGCTCCGTGACACCCTGGCACAGATGAACTTCCAGCAGACCATGGAGCTCTTGAGGAAAGAGCAGCTCCTGGTCCCCTTTGCCAAGGACTTGGCCGCCATTTGGTCGGAGAGGTCCCAGTTTGAGCCCCATCCTGAGCCTGACCGGGGGGACTTTGCCTTCGCGTTGAGCCTGATGACATTGCGGCCCAGAAACTGTCCGGAAGACAAGCCCCGAGAGTCCGCGCCAAGGGAACACAGACAAGATGGGACAGAGGTCTTCCAGGTGAGCAGCAGCAGCAGCAGCAGCAGCAGAAGCAGAAGCAGAAGCAGAAACAGCAGCAAACAGTCAAATCCGGACCAGAGCCCGAGCCTGAGCCTGAGCCCGAGCCCGAGCCCGAGCCCAAGCCCGAGCCCGAACCCGAGCCCGAGCCCGAGCCTGGGACTTGGAGAGAGCCTAAGCCCACACTCAAGACTCCAGGAAAGGGTGACTAGCAGCCCAAGGCCCGAGCCAAGAGCAAGCAAGAGGCCAAGAGTGTCTTTAGGGGACCCAGAGCTAGCTGCACAGAACCAGGTGCCTGTGGCAAAGCCCCGAGCAAGTACAGAGGAGCCCTGGCGGCTCCCAGCAGCCAAGGCCATCTCCAGCGAGTCAGGTGCTAGGAGAAAGATTCCAGGCCACTGGATGGAGGAAGGGCCCCCAGCTGATCCTTTGGAGGCCTGCCTCAACTCTGACAGCTCTCCTCCTTCCTCTGCTCTGCAGCTGCAGCTGCAGCTGACTGGGTGCAAGAGGAGGGGGAAAAGCACCCTCAAAGCTGAGGCCCTTAGTCCTGGAGCCAAAGTGCCCAGGGGCAAGTCTCCAAGGTGCCAAGAGCCTAATGACAATGGCGTCCTCCCTGGGAGTCCCCTTGCACAAGAAGAGCCTTCCAGTCCCCAAGCTGGCTTCCCGCTGGGTGGCCAGGAGCACTCTTCCTGGCACATTGACTCAGACTCCCCGCCTTGGGCGCACAGGACCCACTTCAAAACGCCTGTGTATTCAGGTCCTGCGCCTGCCTGGCTCCCGCAGCAGAACTCGCAGCAAGGGCGCCTTGCTGAGCCCCTTGACTGCCCCTGGAAAACTCGCTGCCAAGACGCAGCTGAAGAAACTGAGCCCTGGCAGCAAGAGGAGGAGTCCCGTCGCCGCCGTCGCGGTCACCAGACACACACTGGCAGGCCAACTCACACCCAGACTGAGAGGGCCACAATCCTCCAGCTGCAGGAGCCCCCTGAGCTGAGGCTGCAGGCCCTGGTAGCCCGCCTCAAAGGCGCGCAAGCCAAGAAGCCTGGAGGCCGCCAAACCAAGATGGTGGCCTTCCAGGCTCAAGCCCCAAGCTCAGGCCGGCAGGCAGAGTCTGGAGCCGGAGGGGCGGCCTCCTCCGAAATGAGCAGCCGCCAGGAGGCCTCTGCCCAAGGCCAGCCACGGAAGACTCCCTGCCTTTTGCCGCCGCCGCCGCCGCCGCGGCCCGCCAGCAACAAGCCCCAGCCAAAGAAGAGACCTGCCCCGCTCATGGCCAAGGCCCTCAGGGATTACAAGAAGAAGCTCTCTAGGAGGTGACCCGAGGATGCTCTCTGCCCTGGAATTGCTGGCAATCACTCAGGACCAGACCTGCTCTCGGGATCCTTTGGCCCGAAAGTGCGCCCGTGCGCCGGCCAACCCCCAAGCCTGCCAGCCCGCCAGCCCGCCCACCCGCTGCCGCCTTTGGAGAGCCCAGGCTTTGCAGAGACTGCTACTGGGATCTCTGTTCCTGCTCAAGATCCCGGGGGCCCTCTCCTGAGACCCTGGGCAGGCTTCCCTGCCTGCTCCCGAGACCGACCGACCACCTGCGCTTTCCAAACACCTGAGAGCGCCCGGACCTCCACCCGCAAAAAGACCTGGGTTCCCAGAGCAAACACTACACTTTGGACTTGCCCTCCACCCAACCCCTTCCCAAGGACTCAAGTGCCCAACACCTTGGCCTCAAAGGAAATAAATAAATAAATAAATAAATAAATAATAGATAGTCCTGTGCCCAGTGCATGAGTTGGCTGTTGGAAACTTGGGGCTTATGCAGGGACTCTTGGCTCAGCCTGAGAGGAGGGGACTGGACCTGCCTAGACTGAGTCTACCAGGTTGATCTCAATCCTAGGGGGAGTCTTTGCCCTGGAGGAGATGAGAACGGGGGTGGGGGGTGGGGGTGGGCTGGTGGGAAGGGGACGGGGGCGCCAGGGGGAGAACAAGGGAATCCGTGCCGGATATGTAGAATTCAATTATATTTTAAAATAAAATAAAATTAAAGAAAGAAATAGGTTTAAGAAAAAATTAAGATTAAACTGAATAGAAACAATGTATTTATATACCAAATAATTATATAGATTTATAATATCTGCTCTTTTAATGTTTCTGTGTGTTAGAAAAAAAGAAATTTAATTTAAATCTATTTTAATTTCATTTACTTTTAAGTTTACCTTGAATAAAACTTAAATAGTTAAACCCCCCCAAAATAGAGAGATAGGTACATAGCTAAATAAACAAACAAATAAGTAAGAAAGAAAGTAGAGCACCAAGAACGCAGACCTTTGCCTTCCTCTTCCATTGGAACTCCGTGGTTGCAGACGGACACACTCAACTTGTTGATTCACACGTGCAGTCCATTTGCAAACAGCCTTGGATGGAGGCTGATTCCAGAACCTCCTCATCCCCAGTCGGGACTGCACATTCCCTTCCATCAACTAGCTAATCCGTTAAAAAGAGAATTGTACACATATCCCTACAGATCAATATATAGACAAATGGATACATAGACTTCTAGACTCAAAGATACATAAAGGGCTGATCCATAAATATGTCAGGAAAGTTCGGCATGCAGTCCACAAGCAAGAAAAGGTGAAATTTAAAGAAGAGAAGCTAAAAGTGAGTCAAAAGAAAAGGAAAGGAAAATGAACATCAAGATCCTAAAAAGAAAGGATGTCGCTGAAAATGTGTGTCAGTTTGGCTGTGTGGGTGTGTCAAAAAAAAGTGGATAAAAGTGGGTTGTGGTGACACACCCATTTAATCTCAGCGCTCAGGGAGGCAGAGGCAGGTAAATCCCTGTAAGTTCCAGACCAGCCTGGTCTACAATCAAGTTCCAGGACAGCCAGGGCCTTTACACGGAGAAACCCTATCTCCAAAAACAAAAAAGGAAAAAGAAAAAGAAAGAAAGGGAGGGAGGGAGAGAGAGAGTGAGTGAGGGTGGGAGTGAGTGAGTGAGGGAGGGAGGCAGGGAGGGAGGAAGGGAGGAAGAAAGAAAGGATAAAGAATGAAGGAAAGTTTAAGAAAAAAAATGGGTGGGGGTGGGGGGGGTGGAGTAAGAGATCACAGACATTCTATCTCACTAGAGAAGAACTAGCATTGTGGAACCTCAACCCACCCCACCACCACCACCACCCAGGCAGAACACCAAACAATCAAAAACAAAAAGCACCACAGGGTTGCACCATCCAAAGAGGCCCTGATTCAAAGTCACAGTGTTGAATCAGACAGAACCTTGAGAGAAACCCAGAGGTGTGGGTGGCAGCTTCTAAAGAAAAGTTTGAGAATCACAGAAAGGAAGTGATGGTGACAGAAGTGTAACAATTTGGGGAGAGGAGGAGAAGAGGAGTGCGTGTGTGTGTGTGTGTGTGTGTGTGTGTGTGTGTGTGTGTGCAGGTGCCTGTGCTAGTGTGTCTGTGAGTGAAACAGAGAGAGAGAGGAGGAGTGGGAGAGAAACCTAGAAAGGAAGAGGAAGCAAAAGAGGGAGCAAGACCAAGAGAGAGTCAGAGAGAGAGACAGGGTGGTGGGTGTGTCGGAATGGATTCCATAGATTTCTGGCACAAGCAGTGTGAGTCGTTGCCATCATCTATGGGATGCACCTAGGCTGGCATGATCCCCTTGTGAGCGCACTGTGCCCAAAGCAGACACAAGTTCCTACTTTGGTTCCCAAGTCGCAGGGGTCACCTGTAAGGGAGACAGCGGCCTGGAACCCATCAGGTCTCTGTGCTTGTTTTCTCCCCCTCCCCCCCCCCGGGCCCCCCACCCCCAAGAGATGAAGATCTGGCCAGAGATTATGTCTGTGGGTGTGGCTTAGAGACCTGTACATCGGAAAGGGCGTGCCCAGCAGATGCAGCCCAGGTGTTTGATTGGGCGGTGGTGAGAGAGCTAGGCCCACCCACCCCCTTAAAAGCAACGGGGAAGGGAGGGGTCGGGCAGAGCAGCAGTGAGGCAAAGAGTGCCAGCTGACTAGCAGGCCAGCCCAGTGTCCTCTGCTCCTGAGAGCCAGTCGCGTCCCCAGTGAGAGGGCTTGTCCAGTCAACCCAGCTGCTCCCGGTCTTCATCAGTGGACATGGAGGCCGCCTCCAGCGCAGAAGCCCTGCAGGAGCTGCGGCAGCACCTGTGCACGGAGACAGAGCCAAGCAAGCTCGACCAAACCCTCCAGAAACTCTCTTCCCTGCCCAAGCTCCGTGACACCCTGGCACAGATGAACTTCCAGCAGACCATGGAGCTCTTGAGGAAAGAGCAGCTCCTGGTCCCCTTTGCCAAGGACTTGGCCGCCATTTGGTCGGAGAGGTCCCAGTTTGAGCCCCATCCTGAGCCTGACCGGGGGGACTTTGCCTTCGCGTTGAGCCTGATGACATTGCGGCCCAGAAACTGTCCGGAAGACAAGCCCCGAGAGTCCGCGCCAAGGGAACACAGACAAGATGGGACAGAGGTCTTCCAGGTGAGCAGCAGCAGCAGCAGCAGCAGCAGCAGCAGCAGAAGCAGAAGCAGAAGCAGAAACAGCAGCAAACAGTCAAATCCGGACCAGAGCCCGAGCCTGAGCCTGAGCCCGAGCCCGAGCCCGAGCCCAAGCCCGAGCCCGAACCCGAGCCCGAGCCCGAGCCTGGGACTTGGAGAGAGCCTAAGCCCACACTCAAGCCTCCAGGAAAGGGTGACTAGCAGCCCAAGGCCCGAGCCAAGAGCAAGCAAGAGGCCAAGAGTGTCTTTAGGGGACCCAGAGCTAGCTGCACAGAACCAGGTGCCTGTGGCAAAGCCCCGAGCAAGTACAGAGGAGCCCTGGCGGCTCCCAGCAGCCAAGGCCATCTCCAGCGAGTCAGGTGCTAGGAGAAAGATTCCAGGCCACTGGATGGAGGAAGGGCCCCCAGCTGATCCTTTGGAGGCCTGCCTCAACTCTGACAGCTCTCCTCCTTCCTCTGCTCTGCAGCTGCAGCTGCAGCTGACTGGGTGCAAGAGGAGGGGGAAAAGCACCCTCAAAGCTGAGGCCCTTAGTCCTGGAGCCAAAGTGCCCCGGGGCAAGTCTCCAAGGTGCCAAGAGCCTAATGACAATGGCGTCCTCCCTGGGAGTCCCCTTGCACAAGAAGAGCCTTCCAGTCCCCAAGCTGGCTTCCCGCTGGGTGGCCAGGAGCACTCTTCCTGGCACATTGACTCAGACTCCCCGCCTTGGGCGCACAGGACCCACTTCAAAACGCCTGTGTATTCAGGTCCTGCGCCTGCCTGGCTCCCGCAGCAGAACTCGCAGCAAGGGCGCCTTGCTGAGCCCCTTGACTGCCCCCGGAAAACTCGCTGCCAAGACGCAGCTGAAGAAACTGAGCCCTGGCAGCAAGAGGAGGAGTCCCGTCGCCGCCGTCGCGGTCACCAGACACACACTGGCAGGCCAACTCACACCCAGACTGAGAGGGCCACAATCCTCCAGCTGCAGGAGCCCCCTGAGCTGAGGCTGCAGGCCCTGGTAGCCCGCCTCAAAGGCGCGCAAGCCAAGAAGCCTGGAGGCCGCCAAACCAAGATGGTGGCCTTCCAGGCTCAAGCCCCAAGCTCAGGCCGGCAGGCAGAGTCTGGAGCCGGAGGGGCGGCCTCCTCCGAAATGAGCAGCCGCCAGGAGGCCTCTGCCCAAGGCCAGCCACGGAAGACTCCCTGCCTTTTGCCGCCGCCGCCGCCGCCGCCGCCGCGGCCCGCCAGCAACAAGCCCCAGCCAAAGAAGAGACCTGCCCCGCTCATGGCCAAGGCCCTCAGGGATTACAAGAAGAAGCTCTCTAGGAGGTGACCCGAGGATGCTCTCTGCCCTGGAATTGCTGGCAATCACTCAGGACCAGACCTGCTCTCGGGATCCTTTGGCCCGAAAGTGCGCCCGTGCGCCGGCCAACCCCCAAGCCTGCCAGCCCGCCAGCCCGCCCACCCGCTGCCGCCTTTGGAGAGCCCAGGCTTTGCAGAGACTGCTACTGGGATCTCTGTTCCTGCTCAAGATCCCGGGGGCCCTCTCCTGAGACCCTGGGCAGGCTTCCCTGCCTGCTCCCGAGACCGACCGACCACCTGCGCTTTCCAAACACCTGAGAGCGCCCGGACCTCCACCCGCAAAAAGACCTGGGTTCCCAGAGCAAACACTACACTTTGGACTTGCCCTCCACCCAACCCCTTCCCAAGGACTCAAGTGCCCAACACCTTGGCCTCAAAGGAAATAAATAAATAAATAAATAAATAAATAATAGATAGTCCTGTGCCCAGTGCATGAGTTGGCTGTTGGAAACTTGGGGCTTATGCAGGGACTCTTGGCTCAGCCTGAGAGGAGGGGACTGGACCTGCCTAGACTGAGTCTACCAGGTTGATCTCAATCCTAGGGGGAGTCTTTGCCCTGGAGGAGATGAGAACGGGGGTGGGGGGTGGGGGTGGGCTGGTGGGAAGGGGACGGGGGCGCCAGGGGGAGAACAAGGGAATCCGTGCCGGATATGTAGAATTCAATTATATTTTAAAATAAAATAAAATTAAAGAAAGAAATAGGTTTAAGAAAAAATTAAGATTAAACTGAATAGAAACAATGTATTTATATACCAAATAATTATATAGATTTATAATATCTGCTCTTTTAATGTTTCTGTGTGTTAGAAAAAAAGAAATTTAATTTAAATCTATTTTAATTTCATTTACTTTTAAGTTTACCTTGAATAAAACTTAAATAGTTAAACCCCCCCAAAATAGAGAGATAGGTACATAGCTAAATAAACAAACAAATAAGTAAGAAAGAAAGTAGAGCACCAAGAACGCAGACCTTTGCCTTCCTCTTCCATTGGAACTCCGTGGTTGCAGACGGACACACTCAACTTGTTGATTCACACGTGCAGTCCATTTGCAAACAGCCTTGGATGGAGGCTGATTCCAGAACCTCCTCATCCCCAGTCGGGACTGCACATTCCCTTCCATCAACTAGCTAATCCGTTAAAAAGAGAATTGTACACATATCCCTACAGATCAATATATAGACAAATGGATACATAGACTTCTAGACTCAAAGATACATAAAGGGCTGATCCATAAATATGTCAGGAAAGTTCGGCATGCAGTCCACAAGCAAGAAAAGGTGAAATTTAAAGAAGAGAAGCTAAAAGTGAGTCAAAAGAAAAGGAAAGGAAAATGAACATCAAGATCCTAAAAAGAAAGGATGTCGCTGAAAATGTGTGTCAGTTTGGCTGTGTGGGTGTGTCAAAAAAAAGTGGATAAAAGTGGGTTGTGGTGACACACCCATTTAATCTCAGCGCTCAGGGAGGCAGAGGCAGGTAAATCCCTGTAAGTTCCAGACCAGCCTGGTCTACAATCAAGTTCCAGGACAGCCAGGGCCTTTACACGGAGAAACCCTATCTCCAAAAACAAAAAAGGAAAAAGAAAAAGAAAGAAAGGGAGGGAGGGAGAGAGAGAGTGAGTGAGGGTGGGAGTGAGTGAGTGAGGGAGGGAGGCAGGGAGGGAGGAAGGGAGGAAGAAAGAAAGGATAAAGAATGAAGGAAAGTTTAAGAAAAAAAATGGGTGGGGGTGGGGGGGGTGGAGTAAGAGATCACAGACATTCTATCTCACTAGAGAAGAACTAGCATTGTGGAACCTCAACCCACCCCACCACCACCACCACCCAGGCAGAACACCAAACAATCAAAAACAAAAAGCACCACAGGGTTGCACCATCCAAAGAGGCCCTGATTCAAAGTCACAGTGTTGAATCAGACAGAACCTTGAGAGAAACCCAGAGGTGTGGGTGGCAGCTTCTAAAGAAAAGTTTGAGAATCACAGAAAGGAAGTGATGGTGACAGAAGTGTAACAATTTGGGGAGAGGAGGAGAAGAGGAGTGCGTGTGTGTGTGTGTGTGTGTGTGTGTGTGTGTGTGCAGGTGCCTGTGCTAGTGTGTCTGTGAGTGAAACAGAGAGAGAGAGGAGGAGTGGGAGAGAAACCTAGAAAGGAAGAGGAAGCAAAAGAGGGAGCAAGACCAAGAGAGAGTCAGAGAGAGAGACAGGGTGGTGGGTGTGTCGGAATGGATTCCATAGATTTCTGGCACAAGCAGTGTGAGTCGTTGCCATCATCTATGGGATGCACCTAGGCTGGCATGATCCCCTTGTGAGCGCACTGTGCCCAAAGCAGACACAAGTTCCTACTTTGGTTCCCAAGTCGCAGGGGTCACCTGTAAGGGAGACAGCGGCCTGGAACCCATCAGGTCTCTGTGCTTGTTTTCTCCCCCTCCCCCCCCCCGGGCCCCCCACCCCCAAGAGATGAAGATCTGGCCAGAGATTATGTCTGTGGGTGTGGCTTAGAGACCTGTACATCGGAAAGGGCGTGCCCAGCAGATGCAGCCCAGGTGTTTGATTGGGCGGTGGTGAGAGAGCTAGGCCCACCCACCCCCTTAAAAGCAACGGGGAAGGGAGGGGTCGGGCAGAGCAGCAGTGAGGCAAAGAGTGCCAGCTGACTAGCAGGCCAGCCCAGTGTCCTCTGCTCCTGAGAGCCAGTCGCGTCCCCAGTGAGAGGGCTTGTCCAGTCAACCCAGCTGCTCCCGGTCTTCATCAGTGGACATGGAGGCCGCCTCCAGCGCAGAAGCCCTGCAGGAGCTGCGGCAGCACCTGTGCACGGAGACAGAGCCAAGCAAGCTCGACCAAACCCTCCAGAAACTCTCTTCCCTGCCCAAGCTCCGTGACACCCTGGCACAGATGAACTTCCAGCAGACCATGGAGCTCTTGAGGAAAGAGCAGCTCCTGGTCCCCTTTGCCAAGGACTTGGCCGCCATTTGGTCGGAGAGGTCCCAGTTTGAGCCCCATCCTGAGCCTGACCGGGGGGACTTTGCCTTCGCGTTGAGCCTGATGACATTGCGGCCCAGAAACTGTCCGGAAGACAAGCCCCGAGAGTCCGCGCCAAGGGAACACAGACAAGATGGGACAGAGGTCTTCCAGGTGAGCAGCAGCAGCAGCAGCAGCAGCAGCAGCAGCAGCAGAAGCAGAAGCAGAAGCAGAAACAGCAGCAAACAGTCAAATCCGGACCAGAGCCCGAGCCTGAGCCTGAGCCCGAGCCCGAGCCCGAGCCCAAGCCCGAGCCCGAACCCGAGCCCGAGCCCGAGCCTGGGACTTGGAGAGAGCCTAAGCCCACACTCAAGCCTCCAGGAAAGGGTGACTAGCAGCCCAAGGCCCGAGCCAAGAGCAAGCAAGAGGCCAAGAGTGTCTTTAGGGGACCCAGAGCTAGCTGCACAGAACCAGGTGCCTGTGGCAAAGCCCCGAGCAAGTACAGAGGAGCCCTGGCGGCTCCCAGCAGCCAAGGCCATCTCCAGCGAGTCAGGTGCTAGGAGAAAGATTCCAGGCCACTGGATGGAGGAAGGGCCCCCAGCTGATCCTTTGGAGGCCTGCCTCAACTCTGACAGCTCTCCTCCTTCCTCTGCTCTGCAGCTGCAGCTGCAGCTGACTGGGTGCAAGAGGAGGGGGAAAAGCACCCTCAAAGCTGAGGCCCTTAGTCCTGGAGCCAAAGTGCCCAGGGGCAAGTCTCCAAGGTGCCAAGAGCCTAATGACAATGGCGTCCTCCCTGGGAGTCCCCTTGCACAAGAAGAGCCTTCCAGTCCCCAAGCTGGCTTCCCGCTGGGTGGCCAGGAGCACTCTTCCTGGCACATTGACTCAGACTCCCCGCCTTGGGCGCACAGGACCCACTTCAAAACGCCTGTGTATTCAGGTCCTGCGCCTGCCTGGCTCCCGCAGCAGAACTCGCAGCAAGGGCGCCTTGCTGAGCCCCTTGACTGCCCCTGGAAAACTCGCTGCCAAGACGCAGCTGAAGAAACTGAGCCCTGGCAGCAAGAGGAGGAGTCCCGTCGCCGCCGTCGCGGTCACCAGACACACACTGGCAGGCCAACTCACACCCAGACTGAGAGGGCCACAATCCTCCAGCTGCAGGAGCCCCCTGAGCTGAGGCTGCAGGCCCTGGTAGCCCGCCTCAAAGGCGCGCAAGCCAAGAAGCCTGGAGGCCGCCAAACCAAGATGGTGGCCTTCCAGGCTCAAGCCCCAAGCTCAGGCCGGCAGGCAGAGTCTGGAGCCGGAGGGG
Organism: Peromyscus maniculatus bairdii; assembly: GCF_049852395.1. Classification (NCBI taxonomy): domain Eukaryota; kingdom Metazoa; phylum Chordata; class Mammalia; order Rodentia; family Cricetidae; genus Peromyscus; species Peromyscus maniculatus. The sequence continues at coordinate 18,507,739 of NC_134868.1, forward strand.
CGGCCTCCTCCGAAATGAGCAGCCGCCAGGAGGCCTCTGCCCAAGGCCAGCCACGGAAGACTCCCTGCCTTTTGCCGCCGCCGCCGCCGCCGCCGCCGCGGCCCGCCAGCAACAAGCCCCAGCCAAAGAAGAGACCTGCCCCGCTCATGGCCAAGGCCCTCAGGGATTACAAGAAGAAGCTCTCTAGGAGGTGACCCGAGGATGCTCTCTGCCCTGGAATTGCTGGCAATCACTCAGGACCAGACCTGCTCTCGGGATCCTTTGGCCCGAAAGTGCGCCCGTGCGCCGGCCAACCCCCAAGCCTGCCAGCCCGCCAGCCCGCCCACCCGCTGCCGCCTTTGGAGAGCCCAGGCTTTGCAGAGACTGCTACTGGGATCTCTGTTCCTGCTCAAGATCCCGGGGGCCCTCTCCTGAGACCCTGGGCAGGCTTCCCTGCCTGCTCCCGAGACCGACCGACCACCTGCGCTTTCCAAACACCTGAGAGCGCCCGGACCTCCACCCGCAAAAAGACCTGGGTTCCCAGAGCAAACACTACACTTTGGACTTGCCCTCCACCCAACCCCTTCCCAAGGACTCAAGTGCCCAACACCTTGGCCTCAAAGGAAATAAATAAATAAATAAATAAATAAATAATAGATAGTCCTGTGCCCAGTGCATGAGTTGGCTGTTGGAAACTTGGGGCTTATGCAGGGACTCTTGGCTCAGCCTGAGAGGAGGGGACTGGACCTGCCTAGACTGAGTCTACCAGGTTGATCTCAATCCTAGGGGGAGTCTTTGCCCTGGAGGAGATGAGAACGGGGGTGGGGGGTGGGGGTGGGCTGGTGGGAAGGGGACGGGGGCGCCAGGGGGAGAACAAGGGAATCCGTGCCGGATATGTAGAATTCAATTATATTTTAAAATAAAATAAAATTAAAGAAAGAAATAGGTTTAAGAAAAAATTAAGATTAAACTGAATAGAAACAATGTATTTATATACCAAATAATTATATAGATTTATAATATCTGCTCTTTTAATGTTTCTGTGTGTTAGAAAAAAAGAAATTTAATTTAAATCTATTTTAATTTCATTTACTTTTAAGTTTACCTTGAATAAAACTTAAATAGTTAAACCCCCCCAAAATAGAGAGATAGGTACATAGCTAAATAAACAAACAAATAAGTAAGAAAGAAAGTAGAGCACCAAGAACGCAGACCTTTGCCTTCCTCTTCCATTGGAACTCCGTGGTTGCAGACGGACACACTCAACTTGTTGATTCACACGTGCAGTCCATTTGCAAACAGCCTTGGATGGAGGCTGATTCCAGAACCTCCTCATCCCCAGTCGGGACTGCACATTCCCTTCCATCAACTAGCTAATCCGTTAAAAAGAGAATTGTACACATATTCCTACAGATCAATATATAGACAAATGGATACATAGACTTCTAGACTCAAAGATACATAAAGGGCTGATCCATAAATATGTCAGGAAAGTTCGGCATGCAGTCCACAAGCAAGAAAAGGTGAAATTTAAAGAAGAGAAGCTAAAAGTGAGTCAAAAGAAAAGGAAAGGAAAATGAACATCAAGATCCTAAAAAGAAAGGATGTCGCTGAAAATGTGTGTCAGTTTGGCTGTGTGGGTGTGTCAAAAAAAAGTGGATAAAAGTGGGTTGTGGTGACACACCCATTTAATCTCAGCGCTCAGGGAGGCAGAGGCAGGTAAATCCCTGTAAGTTCCAGACCAGCCTGGTCTACAATCAAGTTCCAGGACAGCCAGGGCCTTTACACGGAGAAACCCTATCTCCAAAAACAAAAAAGGAAAAAGAAAAAGAAAGAAAGGGAGGGAGGGAGAGAGAGAGTGAGTGAGGGTGGGAGTGAGTGAGTGAGGGAGGGAGGCAGGGAGGGAGGAAGGGAGGAAGAAAGAAAGGATAAAGAATGAAGGAAAGTTTAAGAAAAAAAATGGGTGGGGGTGGGGGGGGTGGAGTAAGAGATCACAGACATTCTATCTCACTAGAGAAGAACTAGCATTGTGGAACCTCAACCCACCCCACCACCACCACCACCCAGGCAGAACACCAAACAATCAAAAACAAAAAGCACCACAGGGTTGCACCATCCAAAGAGGCCCTGATTCAAAGTCACAGTGTTGAATCAGACAGAACCTTGAGAGAAACCCAGAGGTGTGGGTGGCAGCTTCTAAAGAAAAGTTTGAGAATCACAGAAAGGAAGTGATGGTGACAGAAGTGTAACAATTTGGGGAGAGGAGGAGAAGAGGAGTGCGTGCGTGTGTGTGTGTGTGTGTGTGTGTGTGTGTGTGTGTGTGTGTGTGCAGGTGCCTGTGCTAGTGTGTCTGTGAGTGAAACAGAGAGAGAGAGGAGGAGTGGGAGAGAAACCTAGAAAGGAAGAGGAAGCAAAAGAGGGAGCAAGAACAAGAGAGAGTCAGAGAGAGAGACAGGGTGGTGGGTGTGTCGGAATAGATTCCATAGTTTTCTGGCACAAGCAGTGTGAGTCGTTGCCATCATCTATGGGATGCACCTAGGCTGGCATGATCCCCTTGTGAGCGCACTGTGCCAAAAGCAGACACAAGTTCCTACTTTGGTTCCCAAGTCGCAGGGGTCACCTGTAAGGGAGACAGCGGCCTGGAACCCATCAGGTCTCTGTGCTTGTTTCCTCCCCCTCCCCCCGGCCCCCCACCCCCAAGAGATGAAGATCTGGCCAGAGATTATGTCTGTGGGTGTGGCTTAGAGACCTGTACATCGGAAAGGGCGTGCCCAGCAGATGCAGCCCAGGTGTTTGATTGGACGGTGGTGAGAGAGCTAGGCCCACCCACCCCCTTAAAAGCAACGGGGAAGGGAGGGGTCGGGCAGAGCAGCAGTGAGGCAAAGAGTGCCAGCTGACTAGCAGGCCAGCCCAGTGTCCTCTGCTCCTGAGAGCCAGTCGCGTCCCCAGTGAGAGGGCTTGTCCAGTCAACCCAGCTGCTCCCGGTCTTCATCAGTGGACATGGAGGCCGCCTCCAGCGCAGAAGCCCTGCAGGAGCTGCGGCAGCACCTGTGCACGGAGACAGAGCCAAGCAAGCTCGACCAAACCCTCCAGAAACTCTCTTCCCTGCCCAAGCTCCGTGACACCCTGGCAGAGATGAACTTCCAGCAGACCATGGAGCTCTTGAGGAAAGAGCAGCTCCTGGTCCCCTTTGCCAAGGACTTGGCCGCCATTTGGTCGGAGAGGTCCCAGTTTGAGCCCCATCCTGAGCCTGACCGGGGGGACTTTGCCTTCGCGTTGAGCCTGATGACATTGCGGCCCAGAAACTGTCCAGAAGACAAGCCCCGAGAGTCCGCGCCAAGGGAACACAGACAAGATGGGACAGAGGTCTTCCAGGTGAGCAGCAGCAGCAGCAGCAGCAGCAGCAGCAGCAGCAGCAGCAGAAACAGAAGCAGAAGCAGAAACAGCAGCAAACAGTCAAATCCGGACCCGAGCCCGAGCCTGAGCCTGAGCCCGAGCCCGAGCCCGAGCCTGGGACTTGGAGAGAGCCTAAGCCCACACTCAAGCCTCCAGGAATGGGTGACTAGCAGCCCAAGGCCCGAGCCAAGAGGAAGCAAGAGGCCAAGAGTATCTTTAGGGGACCCAGAGCTAGCTGCACAGAACCAGGTGCCTGTGGCAAAGCCCCGAGCAAGTACAGAGGAGCCCTGGCGGCTCCCAGCAGCCAAGGCCATCTCCAGCGAGTCAGGTGCTAGGAGAAAGATTCCAGGCCACTGGATGGAGGAAGGGCCCCCAGCTGATCCTTTGGAGGCCTGCCTCAACTCTGACAGCTCTCCTCCTTCCTCTGCTCTGCAGCTGCAGCTGCAGCTGACTGGGTGCAAGAGGAGGGGGAAAAGCACCCTCAAAGCTGAGGCCCTTAGTCCTGGAGCCAAAGTGCCCAGGGGCAAGTCTCCAAGGTGCCAAGAGCCTAATGACAATGGCGTCCTCCCTGGGAGTCCCCTTGCACAAGAAGAGCCTTCCAGTCCCCAAGCTGGCTTCCCGCTGGGTGGCCAGGAGCACTCTTCCTGGCACATTGACTCAGACTCCCCGCCTTGGGCGCACAGGACCCACTTCAAAACGCCTGTGTATTCAGGTCCTGCGCCTGCCTGGCTCCCGCAGAACTCGCAGCAAGGGCGCCTTGCTGAGCCCCTTGACTGCCCCTGGAAAACTCGCTGCCAAGACGCAGCTGAAGAAACTGAGCCCTGGCAGCAAGAGGAGGAGTCCAGTCGCCGCCGTCGCGGTCACCAGACACACACTGGCAGGCCAACTCACACCCAGACTGAGAGGGCCACAATCCTCCAGCTGCAGGAGCTCCCTGAGCTGAGGCTGCAGGCCCTGGTAGCCCGCCTCAAAGGCGCGCAAGCCAAGAAGCCTGGAGGCCGCCAAACCAAGATGGTGGCCTTCCAGGCTCAAGCCCCAAGCCCAGGCCGGCAGGCAGAGTCTGGAGCCCGAGGGGCGGCCTCCTCCGAAATGAGCAGCCGCCAGGAGGCCTCTGCCCAAGGCCAGCCACGGAGGACTCCCTGTCTTTTGCGGCCGCCGCCGCCACCGCCACGGCCCGCCAGCAACAAGCCCCAGCCAAAGAAGAGACCTGCCCCGCTCATGGCCAAGGCCCTCAGGGATTACAAGAAGAAGCTCTCTAGGAGGTGACCCGAGGATGCTCTCTGCCCTGGAATTGCTGGCAATCACTCAGGACCAGACCTGCTCTCGGGATCCTTTGGCCCGAAAGTGCGCCCGCCCGTGCGCCGGCCAACCCCCAAGCCTGCCAGCCCGCCAGCCCGCCCACCCGCTGCTGCCTTTGGAGAGCCCAGGCTTTGCAGAGACTGCTACTGGGATCTCTGTTCCTGCTCAAGATCCCGGGGGCCCTCTCCTGAGACCCTGGGCAGGCTTCCCTGCCTGCTCCGGAGACCGACCGACCACCTGCGCTTTCCAAACACCCGAGAGCGCCCGGACCTCCACCCGCAAAAAGACCTGGGTTCCCAGAGCAAACACTACACTTTGGACTTTCCCTCCACCCAACCCCTTCCCAAGGACTCAAGTGCCCAACACCTTGGCCTCAAAGGAAATAAATAAATAAATATAAATAATAGATAGTCCTGTGCCCAGTGCATGAGTTGGCTGTTGGAAACTTGGGGCTTATGCAGGGACTCTTGGCTCAGCCTGAGAGGAGGGGACTGGACCTGCCTAGACTGAGTCTACCAGGTTGATCTCAATCCTAGGGGGAGTCTTTGCCCTGGAGGAGATGAGAACGGGGGTGGGGGGTGGGGGTGGGCTGGTGGGAAGGGGACGGGGGCGCCAGGGGGAGAACAAGGGAATCCGTGCCGGATATGTAGAATTCAATTATATTTTAAAATAAAATAAAATTAAAGAAAGAAGTAGGTTTAAGAAAAAATTAAGATTAAACTGAATAGAAACAATGTATTTATATACCAAATAGTTATATAGATTTATAATATCTGCTCTTTTAATGTTTCTGTGTGTTAGAAAAAAAGAAATTTAATTTAAATCTATTTTAATTTCATTTACTTTTAAGTTTACATTGAATAAAACTTAAATAGTAAACCCACCAAAATTAGAGAGATAGATACATAGCTAAATAAACAAACAAATAAGTAAGTAAGAAAGAAAGTAGAGCACCAAGAACCCAGACCTTTGCCTTCCTCTTCCATTGGAACTCGGTGGTTGCAGACGGACACACTCAACTTGTTGATTCACACGTGCAGTCCATTTGCAAACAGCTATGGATCGAGGCTGATTCCAGAACCTCCTCATCCCCAGTCGGGACTGCACATTCCCTTCCATCAACTAGCTAATCCGTTAAAAAGAGAATTGTACACATATCCCTACAGATCAATATATAGACAAATGGATACATAGACTTCTAGACTCAAAGATACATAAAGGGCTGATCCATAAATATGTCAGGAAAGTTCGGCATGCAGTCCACAAGCAAGAAAAGGTGAAATTTAAAGAAGAGAAGCTAAAAGTGAGTCAAAAGAAAAGGAAAGGAAAATGAACATCGAGATCCTAAAAAGAAAGGATGTCGCTGAAAATGTGTGTCAGTTTGGCTGTGTGGGTGTGTCAAAAAAGTGGATAAAAGTGGGTTGTGGTGACACACCCATTTAATCTCAGCGCTCAGGGAGGCAGAGGCAGGTAAATCCCTGTAAGTTCCAGACCAGCCTGGTCTACAATCAAGTCCCAGGACAGCCAGGGCCTTTACACGGAGAAACCCTATCTCCAAAAACAAAAAAGGAAAAAGAAAAAGAAAGAAAGGGAGGGAAGGAGGGAGGGAGAGAGAGAGTGAGTGAGGGTGGGAGTGAGTGAGTGAGGGAGGGAGGCAGGGAGGGAGGAAGGGAGGAAGAAAGAAAGGATAAAGAATGAAGGAAAGTTTAAGAAAAAAATGGGTGGGGGTGGGGGAGGTGGAATAAGAGATCACAGACATTCTATCTCACTAGAGATCTAGCACTGTGGAACCTCAAACCACCCCACCACCACCACCCAGGCAGAACACCAAACAATCAAAACCAAAAAGCACCACAGGGTTGCACCATCCAAAGAGGCCCTGATTCAAAGTCACAGTGTTGAATCAGACAGAACCTGGAGAGAAACCCAGAGGTGTGGGTGGCAGCTTCTAAAGAAAAGTTTGAGAATCACAGAAAGGAAGTGATGGTGACAGAAGTGTAACAATTTGGGGAGAGGAGGAGAAGAGGAGTGCGTGCGTGTGTGTGTGTGTGTGTGTGTGTGTGTGTGTGTGTGTGTGTGTGCAGGTGCCTGTGCTAGTGTGTCTGTGAGTGAAACAGAGAGAGAGAGGAGGAGTGGGAGAGAAACCTAGAAAGGAAGAGGAAGCAAAAGAGGGAGCAAGACCAAGAGAGAGTCAGAGAGAGAGACAGGGTGGTGGGTGTGTCGGAATGGATTCCATAGTTTTCTGGCACAAGCAGTGTGAGTCGTTGCCATCATCTCTGGGATGCACCTAGGCTGGCATGATCCCCTTGTGAGCGCACTGTGCCCAAAGCAGACACAAGTTCCTACTTTGGTTCCCAAGTCGCAGGGGTCACCTGTAAGGGAGACAGCGGCCTGGAACCCATCAGGTCTCTGTGCTTGTTTTCTCCCCCTCCCCCCGGCCCCCCACCCCCAAGAGATGAAGATCTGGCCAGAGATTATGTCTGTGGGTGTGGCTTAGAGACCTGTACATCGGAAAGGGCGTGCCCAGCAGATGCAGCCCAGGTGTTTGATTGGACGGTGGTGAGAGAGCTAGGCCCACCCACCCCCTTAAAAGCAACGGGGAAGGGAGGGGTCGGGCAGAGCAGCAGTGAGGCAAAGAGTGCCAGCTGACTAGCAGGCCAGCCCAGTGTCCTCTGCTCCTGAGAGCCAGTCGCGTCCCCAGTGAGAGGGCTTGTCCAGTCAACCCAGCTGCTCCCGGTCTTCATCAGTGGACATGGAGGCCGCCTCCAGCGCAGAAGCCCTGCAGGAGCTGCGGCAGCACCTGTGCACGGAGACAGAGCCAAGCAAGCTCTACCAAACCCTCCAGAAACTCTCTTCCCTGCCCAAGCTCCGTGACACCCTGGCACAGATGAACTTCCAGCAGACCATGGAGCTCTTGAGGAAAGAGCAGCTCCTGGTCCCCTTTGCCAAGGACTTGGCCGCCATTTGGTCGGAGAGGTCCCAGTTTGAGCCCCATCCTGAGCCTGACCGGGGGGACTTTGCCTTCGCGTTGAGCCTGATGACATTGCGGCCCAGAAACTGTCCAGAAGACAAGCCCCGAGAGTCCGCGCCAAGGGAACACAGACAAGATGGGACAGAGGTCTTCCAGGTGAGCAGCAGCAGCAGCAGCAGCAGCAGCAGCAGCAGCAGCAGCAGCAGAAGCAGAAGCAGAAACAGCAGCAAACAGTCAAATCCGGATCAGAGCCCGAGCCCGAGCCCGAGCCTGAGCGCGAGCCCAAGCCCGAGCCCGAGCCCGAGCCTGGGACTTGGAGAGAGCCAAAGCCCACACTCAAGCCTCCAGGAAAGGGTGACTAGCAGCCCAAGGCCCGAGCCAAGAGGAAGCAAGAGGCCAAGAGTGTCTTTAGGGGACCCAGAGCTAGCTGCACAGAACCAGGTGCCTGTGGCAAAGCCCCGAGCAAGTACAGAGGAGCCCTGGCGGCTCCCAGCAGCCAAGGCCATCTCCAGCGAGTCAGGTGCTAGCAGAAAGATTCCAGGCCACTGGATGGAGGAAGGGCCCCCAGCTGATCCTTTGGAGGCCTGCCTCAACTCTGACAGCTCTCCTCCTTCCTCTGCTCTGCAGCTGCAGCTGCAGCTGACTGGGTGCAAGAGGAGGGGGAAAAGCACCCGCAAAGCTGAGGCCCTTAGTCCTGGAGCCAAAGTGCCCCGGGGCAAGTCTCCAAGGTGCCAAGAGCCTAATGACAATGGCGTCCTCCCTGGGAGTCCCCTTGCACAAGAAGAGCCTTCCAGTCCCCAAGCTGGCTTCCCGCTGGGTGGCCAGGAGCACTCTTCCTGGCACATTGACTCAGACTCCCCGCCTTGGGCGCACAGGACCCACTTCAAAACGCCTGTGTATTCAGGTCCTGCGCCTGCCTGGCTCCCGCAGAACTCGCAGCAAGGGCGCCTTGCTGAGCCCCTTGACTGCCCCTGGAAAACTCGCTGCCAAGACGCAGCTGAAGAAACGGAGCCCTGGCAGCAAGAGGAGGAGTCCAGTCGCCGCCGTCGCGGTCACCAGACACACACTGGCAGGCCAACTCACACCCAGACTGAGAGGGCCACAATCCTCCAGCTGCAGGAGCCCCCTGAGCTGAGGCTGCAGGCCCTGGTAGCCCGCCTCAAAGGCGCGCAAGCCAAGAAGCCTGAGGGCCGCCAAACCAAGATGGTGGCCTTCCAGGCTCAAGCCCCAAGCTCAGGCCTGCAGGCAGAGTCTGGAGCCAGAGGGGCGGCCTCCTCCGAAATGAGCAGCCGCCAGGAGGCCTCTGCACAGGGCCAGCCACGGAGGACTCCCTGCCTTTTGCCGCCGCCGCCGCCGCGGCCCGCCAGCAACAAGCCTCAGCCAAAGAAGAGACCTGCCCCGCTCATGGCCAAGGCCCTCAGGGATTACAAGAAGAAGCTCTCTAGGAGGTGACCCGAGGATGCTCTCTGCCCTGGAATTGCTGGCAATCACTCAGGACCAGACCTGCTCTCGAGATCCTTTGGCCTGAAAGTGCGCCCGCGCCCGTGTGCCGGCCAGCCCGCCAGCCTGACAGCCCGCCAGCCCGCCCACCCGCTGCCGCTGCCGCCGCCGCCTTTGGAGAGCCCAGGCTTTGCAGAGACTGCTACTGGGATCTCTGTTCCTGCTCAAGATCCCGGGGGCCCTCTCCGGAGACCCTGGCCAGGCTTCCCTGCCTGCTCCCGAGACCGACCGACCACCTGCGCTTTCCAAACACCTGAGAGCGCCCGGACCTCCACCCGCAAAAAGACCTGGGTTCCCAGAGCAAACACTACACTTTGGACTTTCCCTCCACCCAACCCCTTCCCAAGGACTCAAGTGCCCAACACCTTGGCCTCAAAGGAAATAAATAAATAAATAATAGATAGTCCTGTGCCCAGTGCATGAGTTGGCTGTTGGAAACTTGGGGCTTATGCAGGGACTCTTGGCTCAGCCTGAGAGGAGGGGACTGGACCTGCCTAGACTGAGTCTACCAGGTTGATCTCAATCCTAGGGGGAGTCTTTGCCCTGGAGGAGATGAGAACGGGGGTGGGGGGTGGGGGTGGGCTGGTGGGAAGGGGACGGGGGCGCCAGGGGGAGAACAAGGGAATCCGTGCCGGATATGTAGAATTCAATTATATTTTAAAATAAAATAAAATTAAAGAAAGAAATAGGTTTAAGAAAAAATTAAGATTAAACTGAATAGAAACAATTTATTTATATACCAAATAATTATATAGAGTTATAATATCTGCTCTTTTAATGTTTCTGTGTGTTAGAAAAAAAGAAATTTAATTTAAATCTATTTTAATTTCATTTACTTTTAAGTTTACGTTGAATAAAACTTAAATAGTTAAACCCCCCAAAAATAGAGAGATAGGTACATAGCTAAATAAACAAACAAGTAAGTAAGAAAGAAAGTAGAGCACCAAGAACCCAGACCTTTGCCTTCCTCTTCCATTGGAACTCGGTGGTTGCAGACGGACACACTCAACTTGTTGATTCACACGTGCAGTCCATTTGCAAACAGCTATGGATCGAGGCTGATTCCAGAACCTCCTCATCCCCAGTCGGGACTGCACATTCCCTTCCATCAACTAGCTAATCCGTTAAAAAGAGAATTGTACACATATCCCTACAGATCAATATATAGACAAATGGATACATAGACTTCTAGACTCAAAGATACATAAAGGGCTGATCCATAAATATGTCAGGAAAGTTCGGCATGCAGTCCACAAGCAAGAAAAGGTGAAATTTAAAGAAGAGAAGCTAAAAGTGAGTCAAAAGAAAAGGAAAGGAAAATGAACATCGAGATCCTAAAAAGAAAGGATGTCGCTGAAAATGTGTGTCAGTTTGGCTGTGTGGGTGTGTCAAAAAAGTGGATAAAAGTGGGTTGTGGTGACACACCCATTTAATCTCAGCGCTCAGGGAGGCAGAGGCAGGTAAATCCCTGTAAGTTCCAGACCAGCCTGGTCTACAATCAAGTCCCAGGACAGCCAGGGCCTTTACACGGAGAAACCCTATCTCCAAAAACAAAAAAGGAAAAAGAAAAAGAAAGAAAGGGAGGGAAGGAGGGAGGGAGGGAGAGAGAGAGTGAGTGAGGGTGGGAGTGAGTGAGTGAGTGAGGGAGGCAGGGAGGGAGGAAGGGAGGAAGAAAGAAAGGATAAAGAATGAAGGAAAGTTTAAGAAAAAAATGGGTGGGGGTGGGGGAGGTGGAATAAGAGATCACAGACATTCTATCTCACTAGAGATCTAGCACTGTGGAACCTCAAACCACCCCACCACCACCACCCAGGCAGAACACCAAACAATCAAAACCAAAAAGCACCACAGGGTTGCACCATCCAAAGAGGCCCTGATTCAAAGTCACAGTGTTGAATCAGACAGAACCTGGAGAGAAACCCAGAGGTGTGGGTGGCAGCTTCTAAAGAAAAGTTTGAGAATCACAGAAAGGAAGTGATGGTGACAGAAGTGTAACAATTTGGGGAGAGGAGGAGAAGAGGAGTGCGTGTGTGTGTGTGTGTGTGTGTGTGTGTGTGTGTGTGTGTGTGCAGGTGCCTGTGCTAGTGTGTCTGTGAGTGAAACAGAGAGAGAGAGGAGGAGTGGGAGAGAAACCTAGAAAGGAAGAGGAAGCAAAAGAGGGAGCAAGAACAAGAGAGAGTCAGAGAGAGAGACAGGGTGGTGGGTGTGTCGGAATGGATTCCATAGTTTTCTGGCACAAGCAGTGTGAGTCGTTGCCATCATCTATGGGATGCACCTAGGCTGGCATGATCCCCTTGTGAGCGCACTGTGCCAAAAGCAGACACAAGTTCCTACTTTGGTTCCCAAGTCGCAGGGGTCACCTGTAAGGGAGACAGCGGCCTGGAACCCATCAGGTCTCTGTGCTTGTTTTCTCCCCCTCCCCCCGGCCCCCCACCCCCAAGAGATGAAGATCTGGCCAGAGATTATGTCTGTGGGTGTGGCTTAGAGACCTGTACATCGGAAAGGGCGTGCCCAGCAGATGCAGCCCAGGTGTTTGATTGGACGGTGGTGAGAGAGCTAGGCCCACCCACCCCCTTAAAAGCAACGGGGAAGGGAGGGGTCGGGCAGAGCAGCAGTGAGGCAAAGAGTGCCAGCTGACTAGCAGGCCAGCCCAGTGTCCTCTGCTCCTGAGAGCCAGTCGCGTCCCCAGTGAGAGGGCTTGTCCAGTCAACCCAGCTGCTCCCGGTCTTCATCAGTGGACATGGAGGCCGCCTCCAGCGCAGAAGCCCTGCAGGAGCTGCGGCAGCACCTGTGCACGGAGACAGAGCCAAGCAAGCTCGACCAAACCCTCCAGAAACTCTCTTCCCTGCCCAAGCTCCGTGACACCCTGGCACAGATGAACTTCCAGCAGACCATGGAGCTCTTGAGGAAAGAGCAGCTCCTGGTCCCCTTTGCCAAGGACTTGGCCGCCATTTGGTCGGAGAGGTCCCAGTTTGAGCCCCATCCTGAGCCTGACCGGGGGGACTTTGCCTTCGCGTTGAGCCTGATGACATTGCGGCCCAGAAACTGTCCAGAAGACAAGCCCCGAGAGTCCGCGCCAAGGGAACACAGACAAGATGGGACAGAGGTCTTCCAGGTGAGCAGCAGCAGCAGCAGCAGCAGCAGCAGCAGCAGCAGCAGCAGAAACAGAAGCAGAAGCAGAAACAGCAGCAAACAGTCAAATCCGGACCCGAGCCCGAGCCTGAGCCTGAGCCCGAGCCCGAGCCCGAGCCTGGGACTTGGAGAGAGCCTAAGCCCACACTCAAGCCTCCAGGAATGGGTGACTAGCAGCCCAAGGCCCGAGCCAAGAGGAAGCAAGAGGCCAAGAGTATCTTTAGGGGACCCAGAGCTAGCTGCACAGAACCAGGTGCCTGTGGCAAAGCCCCGAGCAAGTACAGAGGAGCCCTGGCGGCTCCCAGCAGCCAAGGCCATCTCCAGCGAGTCAGGTGCTAGGAGAAAGATTCCAGGCCACTGGATGGAGGAAGGGCCCCCAGCTGATCCTTTGGAGGCCTGCCTCAACTCTGACAGCTCTCCTCCTTCCTCTGCTCTGCAGCTGCAGCTGCAGCTGACTGGGTGCAAGAGGAGGGGGAAAAGCACCCTCAAAGCTGAGGCCCTTAGTCCTGGAGCCAAAGTGCCCAGGGGCAAGTCTCCAAGGTGCCAAGAGCCTAATGACAATGGCGTCCTCCCTGGGAGTCCCCTTGCACAAGAAGAGCCTTCCAGTCCCCAAGCTGGCTTCCCGCTGGGTGGCCAGGAGCACTCTTCCTGGCACATTGACTCAGACTCCCCGCCTTGGGCGCACAGGACCCACTTCAAAACGCCTGTGTATTCAGGTCCTGCGCCTGCCTGGCTCCCGCAGAACTCGCAGCAAGGGCGCCTTGCTGAGCCCCTTGACTGCCCCTGGAAAACTCGCTGCCAAGACGCAGCTGAAGAAACTGAGCCCTGGCAGCAAGAGGAGAAGTCCCGTCGCCGCCGTCGCGGTCACCAGACACACACTGGCAGGCCAACTCACACCCAGACTGAGAGGGCCACAATCCTCCAGCTGCAGGAGCTCCCTGAGCTGAGGCTGCAGGCCCTGGTAGCCCGCCTCAAAGGCGCGCAAGCCAAGAAGCCTGGAGGCCGCCAAACCAAGATGGTGGCCTTCCAGGCTCAAGCCCCAAGCCCAGGCCGGCAGGCAGAGTCTGGAGCCCGAGGGGCGGCCTCCTCCGAAATGAGCAGCCGCCAGGAGGCCTCTGCCCAAGGCCAGCCACGGAGGACTCCCTGTCTTTTGCGGCCGCCGCCGCCGCCGCCACGGCCCGCCAGCAACAAGCCCCAGCCAAAGAAGAGACCTGCCCCGCTCATGGCCAAGGCCCTCAGGGATTACAAGAAGAAGCTCTCTAGGAGGTGACCCGAGGATGCTCTCTGCCCTGGAATTGCTGGCAATCACTCAGGACCAGACCTGCTCTCGGGATCCTTTGGCGTGAAAGTGCGCCAGCCCGTGCGCCGGCCAACCCCCAAGCCTGCCAGCCCGCCAGCCCGCCCACCCGCTGCTGCCTTTGGAGAGCCCAGGCTTTGCAGAGACTGCTACTGGGATCTCTGTTCCTGCTCAAGATCCCGGGGGCCCTCTCCTGAGACCCTGGGCAGGCTTCCCTGCCTGCTCCCGAGACCGACCGACCACCTGCGCTTTCCAAACACCCGAGAGCGCCCGGACCTCCACCCGCAAAAAGACCTGGGTTCCCAGAGCAAACACTACACTTTGGACTTTCCCTCCACCCAACCCCTTCCCAAGGACTCAAGTGCCCAACACCTTGGCCTCAAAGGAAATAAATAAATAAATATAAATAATAGATAGTCCTGTGCCCAGTGCATGAGTTGGCTGTTGGAAACTTGGGGCTTATGCAGGGACTCTTGGCTCAGCCTGAGAGGAGGGGACTGGACCTGCCTAGACTGAGTCTACCAGGTTGATCTCAATCCTAGGGGGAGTCTTTGCCCTGGAGGAGATGAGAACGGGGGTGGGGGGTGGGGGTGGGCTGGTGGGAAGGGGACGGGGGCGCCAGGGGGAGAACAAGGGAATCCGTGCCGGATATGTAGAATTCAATTATATTTTAAAATAAAATAAAATTAAAGAAAGAAGTAGGTTTAAGAAAAAATTAAGATTAAACTGAATAGAAACAATGTATTTATATACCAAATAGTTATATAGATTTATAATATCTGCTCTTTTAATGTTTCTGTGTGTTAGAAAAAAAGAAATTTAATTTAAATCTATTTTAATTTCATTTACTTTTAAGTTTACATTGAATAAAACTTAAATAGTAAACCCACCAAAATTAGAGAGATAGATACATAGCTAAATAAACAAACAAATAAGTAAGTAAGAAAGAAAGTAGAGCACCAAGAACCCAGACCTTTGCCTTCCTCTTCCATTGGAACTCGGTGGTTGCAGACGGACACACTCAACTTGTTGATTCACACGTGCAGTCCATTTGCAAACAACTATGGATCGAGGCTGATTCCAGAACCTCCTCATCCCCAGTCGGGACTGCACATTCCCTTCCATCAACTAGCTAATCCGTTAAAAAGAGAATTGTACACATATCCCTACAGATCAATATAAAGACAAATGGACTTCTAGACTCAAAGATACATAAAGGGCTGATCCATAAATATGTCAGGAAAGTGAGTCAAAAGAAAGGAAATGAAAATGAACATCAAGATCCTAAAAAAAGGATGTCGCTGAAAATGTGTGTCAGTTTGGCTGTGTGGGTGTGTCAAAAAAAGTGGATAAAAGTGGGTTGTGGTGACACACCCATTTAATCTCAGCGCTCAGGGAGGCAGAGGCAGGTAAATCCCTGTAAGTTCCAGACCAGCCTGGTCTACAATCAAGTTCCAGGACAGCCAGGGCCTTTACACGGAGAAACCCTATCTCCAAAAACAAAAAAGGAAAAAGAAAAAGAAAGAAAGGGAGGGAAGGAGGGAGGGAGGGAGAGAGAGAGTGAGTGAGGGTGGGAGTGAGTGAGTGAGGGAGGGAGGCAGGGAGGGAGGAAGGGAGGAAGAAAGAAAGGATAAAGAATGAAGGAAAGTTTAAGAAAAAAATGGGTGGGGGTGGGGGGGTGGAGTAAGAGATCGCAGACATTCTATCTCACTAGAGAAGAACTAGCATTGTGGAACCTCAACCCACCCCACCACCACCACCCAGGCAGAACACCAAACAATCAAAACCAAAAAGCACCACAGGGTTGCACCATCCAAAGAGGCCCTGATTCAAAGTCACAGTGTTGAATCAGACAGAACCTGGAGAGAAACCCAGAGGTGTGGGTGGCAGCTTCTAAAGAAAAGTTTGAGAATCACAGAAAAGAAGTGATGGTGACAGAAGTGTAACAATTTGGGGAGAGGAGGAGAAGAGGAGTGTGTGTGTGTGTGTGTGTGTGTGTGTGTGTGTGTGTGCAGGTGCCCGTGCTAGTGTGTCTGTGAGTGAAACAGAGAGAGAGAGGAGGAGTGGGAGAGAAACCTAGAAAGGAAGAGGAAGCAAAAGAGGGAGCAAGACCAAGAGAGAGTCAGAGAGAGAGACAGGGTGGTGGGTGTGTCGGAATGGATTCCATAGTTTTCTGGCACAAGCAGTGTGAGTCGTTGCCATCATCTATGGGATGCACCTAGGCTGGCATGATCCCCTTGTGAGCGCACTGTGCCCAAAGCAGACACAAGTTCCTACTTTGGTTCCCAAGTCGCAGGGGTCACCTGTAAGGGAGACAGCGGCCTGGAACCCACCAGGTCTCTGTGCTTGTTTTCTCCCCCTCCCCCCGGGCCCCCCACCCCCAAGAGATGAAGATCTGGCCAGAGATTATGTCTGTGGGTGTGGCTTAGAGACCTGTATGTAAATCGGAAAGGGCGTGCCCAGCAGATGCAGCCCAGGTGTTTGATTGGACGGTGGTGAGAGAGCTAGGCCCACCCACCCCCTTAAAAGCAACGGGGAAGGGAGGGGTCGGGCAGAGCAGCAGTGAGGCAAAGAGTGCCAGCTGACTAGCAGGCCAGCCCAGTGTCCTCTGCTCCTGAGAGCCAGTCGCGTCCCCAGTGAGAGGGCTTGTCCAGTCAACCCAGCTGCTCCCGGTCTTCATCAGTGGACATGGAGGCCGCCTCCAGCGCAGAAGCCCTGCAGGAGCTGCGGCAGCACCTGTGCACGGAGACAGAGCCAAGCAAGCTCGACCAAACCCTCCAGAAACTCTCTTCCCTGCCCAAGCTCCGTGACACCCTGGCACAGATGAACTTCCAGCAGACCATGGAGCTCTTGAGGAAAGAGCAGCTCCTGGTCCCCTTTGCCAAGGACTTGGCCGCCATTTGGTCGGAGAGGTCCCAGTTTGAGCCCCATCCTGAGCCTGACCGGGGGGACTTTGCCTTCGCGTTGAGCCTGATGACATTGCGGCCCAGAAACTGTCCAGAAGACAAGCCCCGAGAGTCCGCGCCAAGGGAACACAGACAAGATGGGACAGAGGTCTTCCAGGTGAGCAGCAGCAGCAGCAGCAGCAGAAGCAGAAGCAGAAGCAGAAACAGCAGCAAACAGTCAAATCCGGATCAGAGCCCGAGCCCGAGCCCGAGCCTGAGCGCGAGCCCAAGCCCGAGCCCGAGCCCGAGCCTGGGACTTGGAGAGAGCCTAAGCCCACACTCAAGCCTCCAGGAAAGGGTGACTAGCAGCCCAAGGCCCGAGCCAAGAGGAAGCAAGAGGCCAAGAGTGTCTTTAGGGGACCCAGAGCTAGCTGCACAGAACCAGGTGCCTGTGGCAAAGCCCCGAGCAAGTACAGAGGAGCCCTGGCGGCTCCCAGCAGCCAAGGCCATCTCCAGCGAGTCAGGTGCTAGGAGAAAGATTCCAGGCCACTGGATGGAGGAAGGGCCCCCAGCTGATCCTTTGGAGGCCTGCCTCAACTCTGACAGCTCTCCTCCTTCCTCTGCTCTGCAGCTGCAGCTGCAGCTGACTGGGTGCAAGAGGAGGGGGAAAAGCACCCTCAAAGCTGAGGCCCTTAGTCCTGGAGCCAAAGTGCCCCGGGGCAAGTCTCCAAGGTGCCAAGAGCCTAATGACAATGGCGTCCTCCCTGGGAGTCCCCTTGCACAAGAAGAGCCTTCCAGTCCCCAAGCTGGCTTCCCGCTGGGTGGCCAGGAGCACTCTTCCTGGCACATTGACTCAGACTCCCCGCCTTGGGCGCACAGGACCCACTTCAAAACGCCTGTGTATTCAGGTCCTGCGCCTGCCTGGCTCCCGCAGAACTCGCAGCAAGGGCGCCTTGCTGAGCCCCTTGACTGCCCCTGGAAAACTCGCTGCCAAGACGCAGCTGAAGAAACGGAGCCCTGGCAGCAAGAGGAGGAGTCCAGTCGCCGCCGTCGCGGTCACCAGACACACACTGGCAGGCCAACTCACACCCAGACTGAGAGGGCCACAATCCTCCAGCTGCAGGAGCCCCCTGAGCTGAGGCTGCAGGCCCTGGTAGCCCGCCTCAAAGGCGCGCAAGCCAAGAAGCCTGAGGGCCGCCAAACCAAGATGGTGGCCTTCCAGGCTCAAGCCCCAAGCTCAGGCCTGCAGGCAGAGTCTGGAGCCAGAGGGGCGGCCTCCTCCGAAATGAGCAGCCGCCAGGAGGCCTCTGCACAGGGCCAGCCACGGAGGACTCCCTGCCTTTTGCCGCCGCCGCCGCCGCGGCCCGCCAGCAACAAGCCTCAGCCAAAGAAGAGACCTGCCCCGCTCATGGCCAAGGCCCTCAGGGATTACAAGAAGAAGCTCTCTAGGAGGTGACCCGAGGATGCTCTCTGCCCTGGAATTGCTGGCAATCACTCAGGACCAGACCTGCTCTCGAGATCCTTTGGCCTGAAAGTGCGCCCGCGCCCGTGTGCCGGCCAGCCCGCCAGCCTGACAGCCCGCCAGCCCGCCCACCCGCTGCCGCTGCCGCCGCCGCCTTTGGAGAGCCCAGGCTTTGCAGAGACTGCTACTGGGATCTCTGTTCCTGCTCAAGATCCCGGGGGCCCTCTCCGGAGACCCTGGCCAGGCTTCCCTGCCTGCTCCCGAGACCGACCGACCACCTGCGCTTTCCAAACACCTGAGAGCGCCCGGACCTCCACCCGCAAAAAGACCTGGGTTCCCAGAGCAAACACTACACTTTGGACTTTCCCTCCACCCAACCCCTTCCCAAGGACTCAAGTGCCCAACACCTTGGCCTCAAAGGAAATAAATAAATAAATAATAGATAGTCCTGTGCCCAGTGCATGAGTTGGCTGTTGGAAACTTGGGGCTTATGCAGGGACTCTTGGCTCAGCCTGAGAGGAGGGGACTGGACCTGCCTAGACTGAGTCTACCAGGTTGATCTCAATCCTAGGGGGAGTCTTTGCCCTGGAGGAGATGAGAACGGGGGTGGGGGGTGGGGGTGGGCTGGTGGGAAGGGGACGGGGGCGCCAGGGGGAGAACAAGGGAATCCGTGCCGGATATGTAGAATTCAATTATATTTTAAAATAAAATAAAATTAAAGAAAGAAATAGGTTTAAGAAAAAATTAAGATTAAACTGAATAGAAACAATTTATTTATATACCAAATAATTATATAGAGTTATAATATCTGCTCTTTTAATGTTTCTGTGTGTTAGAAAAAAAGAAATTTAATTTAAATCTATTTTAATTTCATTTACTTTTAAGTTTACGTTGAATAAAACTTAAATAGTTAAACCCCCCAAAAATAGAGAGATAGGTACATAGCTAAATAAACAAACAAGTAAGTAAGAAAGAAAGTAGAGCACCAAGAACCCAGACCTTTGCCTTCCTCTTCCATTGGAACTCGGTGGTTGCAGACGGACACACTCAACTTGTTGATTCACACGTGCAGTCCATTTGCAAACAGCTATGGATCGAGGCTGATTCCAGAACCTCCTCATCCCCAGTCGGGACTGCACATTCCCTTCCATCAACTAGCTAATCCGTTAAAAAGAGAATTGTACACATATCCCTACAGATCAATATATAGACAAATGGATACATAGACTTCTAGACTCAAAGATACATAAAGGGCTGATCCATAAATATGTCAGGAAAGTTCGGCATGCAGTCCACAAGCAAGAAAAGGTGAAATTTAAAGAAGAGAAGCTAAAAGTGAGTCAAAAGAAAAGGAAAGGAAAATGAACATCGAGATCCTAAAAAGAAAGGATGTCGCTGAAAATGTGTGTCAGTTTGGCTGTGTGGGTGTGTCAAAAAAGTGGATAAAAGTGGGTTGTGGTGACACACCCATTTAATCTCAGCGCTCAGGGAGGCAGAGGCAGGTAAATCCCTGTAAGTTCCAGACCAGCCTGGTCTACAATCAAGTCCCAGGACAGCCAGGGCCTTTACACGGAGAAACCCTATCTCCAAAAACAAAAAAGGAAAAAGAAAAAGAAAGAAAGGGAGGGAAGGAGGGAGGGAGGGAGAGAGAGAGTGAGTGAGGGTGGGAGTGAGTGAGTGAGTGAGGGAGGCAGGGAGGGAGGAAGGGAGGAAGAAAGAAAGGATAAAGAATGAAGGAAAGTTTAAGAAAAAAATGGGTGGGGGTGGGGGAGGTGGAATAAGAGATCACAGACATTCTATCTCACTAGAGATCTAGCACTGTGGAACCTCAAACCACCCCACCACCACCACCCAGGCAGAACACCAAACAATCAAAACCAAAAAGCACCACAGGGTTGCACCATCCAAAGAGGCCCTGATTCAAAGTCACAGTGTTGAATCAGACAGAACCTGGAGAGAAACCCAGAGGTGTGGGTGGCAGCTTCTAAAGAAAAGTTTGAGAATCACAGAAAGGAAGTGATGGTGACAGAAGTGTAACAATTTGGGGAGAGGAGGAGAAGAGGAGTGCGTGTGTGTGTGTGTGTGTGTGTGTGTGTGTGTGTGTGTGTGTGCAGGTGCCTGTGCTAGTGTGTCTGTGAGTGAAACAGAGAGAGAGAGGAGGAGTGGGAGAGAAACCTAGAAAGGAAGAGGAAGCAAAAGAGGGAGCAAGAACAAGAGAGAGTCAGAGAGAGAGACAGGGTGGTGGGTGTGTCGGAATGGATTCCATAGTTTTCTGGCACAAGCAGTGTGAGTCGTTGCCATCATCTATGGGATGCACCTAGGCTGGCATGATCCCCTTGTGAGCGCACTGTGCCAAAAGCAGACACAAGTTCCTACTTTGGTTCCCAAGTCGCAGGGGTCACCTGTAAGGGAGACAGCGGCCTGGAACCCATCAGGTCTCTGTGCTTGTTTTCTCCCCCTCCCCCCGGCCCCCCACCCCCAAGAGATGAAGATCTGGCCAGAGATTATGTCTGTGGGTGTGGCTTAGAGACCTGTACATCGGAAAGGGCGTGCCCAGCAGATGCAGCCCAGGTGTTTGATTGGACGGTGGTGAGAGAGCTAGGCCCACCCACCCCCTTAAAAGCAACGGGGAAGGGAGGGGTCGGGCAGAGCAGCAGTGAGGCAAAGAGTGCCAGCTGACTAGCAGGCCAGCCCAGTGTCCTCTGCTCCTGAGAGCCAGTCGCGTCCCCAGTGAGAGGGCTTGTCCAGTCAACCCAGCTGCTCCCGGTCTTCATCAGTGGACATGGAGGCCGCCTCCAGCGCAGAAGCCCTGCAGGAGCTGCGGCAGCACCTGTGCACGGAGACAGAGCCAAGCAAGCTCGACCAAACCCTCCAGAAACTCTCTTCCCTGCCCAAGCTCCGTGACACCCTGGCACAGATGAACTTCCAGCAGACCATGGAGCTCTTGAGGAAAGAGCAGCTCCTGGTCCCCTTTGCCAAGGACTTGGCCGCCATTTGGTCGGAGAGGTCCCAGTTTGAGCCCCATCCTGAGCCTGACCGGGGGGACTTTGCCTTCGCGTTGAGCCTGATGACATTGCGGCCCAGAAACTGTCCAGAAGACAAGCCCCGAGAGTCCGCGCCAAGGGAACACAGACAAGATGGGACAGAGGTCTTCCAGGTGAGCAGCAGCAGCAGCAGCAGCAGCAGCAGCAGCAGCAGCAGCAGAAACAGAAGCAGAAGCAGAAACAGCAGCAAACAGTCAAATCCGGACCCGAGCCCGAGCCTGAGCCTGAGCCCGAGCCCGAGCCCGAGCCTGGGACTTGGAGAGAGCCTAAGCCCACACTCAAGCCTCCAGGAATGGGTGACTAGCAGCCCAAGGCCCGAGCCAAGAGGAAGCAAGAGGCCAAGAGTATCTTTAGGGGACCCAGAGCTAGCTGCACAGAACCAGGTGCCTGTGGCAAAGCCCCGAGCAAGTACAGAGGAGCCCTGGCGGCTCCCAGCAGCCAAGGCCATCTCCAGCGAGTCAGGTGCTAGGAGAAAGATTCCAGGCCACTGGATGGAGGAAGGGCCCCCAGCTGATCCTTTGGAGGCCTGCCTCAACTCTGACAGCTCTCCTCCTTCCTCTGCTCTGCAGCTGCAGCTGCAGCTGACTGGGTGCAAGAGGAGGGGGAAAAGCACCCTCAAAGCTGAGGCCCTTAGTCCTGGAGCCAAAGTGCCCAGGGGCAAGTCTCCAAGGTGCCAAGAGCCTAATGACAATGGCGTCCTCCCTGGGAGTCCCCTTGCACAAGAAGAGCCTTCCAGTCCCCAAGCTGGCTTCCCGCTGGGTGGCCAGGAGCACTCTTCCTGGCACATTGACTCAGACTCCCCGCCTTGGGCGCACAGGACCCACTTCAAAACGCCTGTGTATTCAGGTCCTGCGCCTGCCTGGCTCCCGCAGAACTCGCAGCAAGGGCGCCTTGCTGAGCCCCTTGACTGCCCCTGGAAAACTCGCTGCCAAGACGCAGCTGAAGAAACTGAGCCCTGGCAGCAAGAGGAGAAGTCCCGTCGCCGCCGTCGCGGTCACCAGACACACACTGGCAGGCCAACTCACACCCAGACTGAGAGGGCCACAATCCTCCAGCTGCAGGAGCTCCCTGAGCTGAGGCTGCAGGCCCTGGTAGCCCGCCTCAAAGGCGCGCAAGCCAAGAAGCCTGGAGGCCGCCAAACCAAGATGGTGGCCTTCCAGGCTCAAGCCCCAAGCCCAGGCCGGCAGGCAGAGTCTGGAGCCCGAGGGGCGGCCTCCTCCGAAATGAGCAGCCGCCAGGAGGCCTCTGCCCAAGGCCAGCCACGGAGGACTCCCTGTCTTTTGCGGCCGCCGCCGCCGCCGCCACGGCCCGCCAGCAACAAGCCCCAGCCAAAGAAGAGACCTGCCCCGCTCATGGCCAAGGCCCTCAGGGATTACAAGAAGAAGCTCTCTAGGAGGTGACCCGAGGATGCTCTCTGCCCTGGAATTGCTGGCAATCACTCAGGACCAGACCTGCTCTCGGGATCCTTTGGCGTGAAAGTGCGCCAGCCCGTGCGCCGGCCAACCCCCAAGCCTGCCAGCCCGCCAGCCCGCCCACCCGCTGCTGCCTTTGGAGAGCCCAGGCTTTGCAGAGACTGCTACTGGGATCTCTGTTCCTGCTCAAGATCCCGGGGGCCCTCTCCTGAGACCCTGGGCAGGCTTCCCTGCCTGCTCCCGAGACCGACCGACCACCTGCGCTTTCCAAACACCCGAGAGCGCCCGGACCTCCACCCGCAAAAAGACCTGGGTTCCCAGAGCAAACACTACACTTTGGACTTTCCCTCCACCCAACCCCTTCCCAAGGACTCAAGTGCCCAACACCTTGGCCTCAAAGGAAATAAATAAATAAATATAAATAATAGATAGTCCTGTGCCCAGTGCATGAGTTGGCTGTTGGAAACTTGGGGCTTATGCAGGGACTCTTGGCTCAGCCTGAGAGGAGGGGACTGGACCTGCCTAGACTGAGTCTACCAGGTTGATCTCAATCCTAGGGGGAGTCTTTGCCCTGGAGGAGATGAGAACGGGGGTGGGGGGTGGGGGTGGGCTGGTGGGAAGGGGACGGGGGCGCCAGGGGGAGAACAAGGGAATCCGTGCCGGATATGTAGAATTCAATTATATTTTAAAATAAAATAAAATTAAAGAAAGAAGTAGGTTTAAGAAAAAATTAAGATTAAACTGAATAGAAACAATGTATTTATATACCAAATAGTTATATAGATTTATAATATCTGCTCTTTTAATGTTTCTGTGTGTTAGAAAAAAAGAAATTTAATTTAAATCTATTTTAATTTCATTTACTTTTAAGTTTACATTGAATAAAACTTAAATAGTAAACCCACCAAAATTAGAGAGATAGATACATAGCTAAATAAACAAACAAATAAGTAAGTAAGAAAGAAAGTAGAGCACCAAGAACCCAGACCTTTGCCTTCCTCTTCCATTGGAACTCGGTGGTTGCAGACGGACACACTCAACTTGTTGATTCACACGTGCAGTCCATTTGCAAACAACTATGGATCGAGGCTGATTCCAGAACCTCCTCATCCCCAGTCGGGACTGCACATTCCCTTCCATCAACTAGCTAATCCGTTAAAAAGAGAATTGTACACATATCCCTACAGATCAATATAAAGACAAATGGACTTCTAGACTCAAAGATACATAAAGGGCTGATCCATAAATATGTCAGGAAAGTGAGTCAAAAGAAAGGAAATGAAAATGAACATCAAGATCCTAAAAAAAGGATGTCGCTGAAAATGTGTGTCAGTTTGGCTGTGTGGGTGTGTCAAAAAAAGTGGATAAAAGTGGGTTGTGGTGACACACCCATTTAATCTCAGCGCTCAGGGAGGCAGAGGCAGGTAAATCCCTGTAAGTTCCAGACCAGCCTGGTCTACAATCAAGTTCCAGGACAGCCAGGGCCTTTACACGGAGAAACCCTATCTCCAAAAACAAAAAAGGAAAAAGAAAAAGAAAGAAAGGGAGGGAAGGAGGGAGGGAGGGAGAGAGAGAGTGAGTGAGGGTGGGAGTGAGTGAGTGAGGGAGGGAGGCAGGGAGGGAGGAAGGGAGGAAGAAAGAAAGGATAAAGAATGAAGGAAAGTTTAAGAAAAAAATGGGTGGGGGTGGGGGGGTGGAGTAAGAGATCGCAGACATTCTATCTCACTAGAGAAGAACTAGCATTGTGGAACCTCAACCCACCCCACCACCACCACCCAGGCAGAACACCAAACAATCAAAACCAAAAAGCACCACAGGGTTGCACCATCCAAAGAGGCCCTGATTCAAAGTCACAGTGTTGAATCAGACAGAACCTGGAGAGAAACCCAGAGGTGTGGGTGGCAGCTTCTAAAGAAAAGTTTGAGAATCACAGAAAAGAAGTGATGGTGACAGAAGTGTAACAATTTGGGGAGAGGAGGAGAAGAGGAGTGTGTGTGTGTGTGTGTGTGTGTGTGTGTGTGTGTGTGCAGGTGCCCGTGCTAGTGTGTCTGTGAGTGAAACAGAGAGAGAGAGGAGGAGTGGGAGAGAAACCTAGAAAGGAAGAGGAAGCAAAAGAGGGAGCAAGACCAAGAGAGAGTCAGAGAGAGAGACAGGGTGGTGGGTGTGTCGGAATGGATTCCATAGTTTTCTGGCACAAGCAGTGTGAGTCGTTGCCATCATCTATGGGATGCACCTAGGCTGGCATGATCCCCTTGTGAGCGCACTGTGCCCAAAGCAGACACAAGTTCCTACTTTGGTTCCCAAGTCGCAGGGGTCACCTGTAAGGGAGACAGCGGCCTGGAACCCACCAGGTCTCTGTGCTTGTTTTCTCCCCCTCCCCCCGGGCCCCCCACCCCCAAGAGATGAAGATCTGGCCAGAGATTATGTCTGTGGGTGTGGCTTAGAGACCTGTATGTAAATCGGAAAGGGCGTGCCCAGCAGATGCAGCCCAGGTGTTTGATTGGACGGTGGTGAGAGAGCTAGGCCCACCCACCCCCTTAAAAGCAACGGGGAAGGGAGGGGTCGGGCAGAGCAGCAGTGAGGCAAAGAGTGCCAGCTGACTAGCAGGCCAGCCCAGTGTCCTCTGCTCCTGAGAGCCAGTCGCGTCCCCAGTGAGAGGGCTTGTCCAGTCAACCCAGCTGCTCCCGGTCTTCATCAGTGGACATGGAGGCCGCCTCCAGCGCAGAAGCCCTGCAGGAGCTGCGGCAGCACCTGTGCACGGAGACAGAGCCAAGCAAGCTCGACCAAACCCTCCAGAAACTCTCTTCCCTGCCCAAGCTCCGTGACACCCTGGCACAGATGAACTTCCAGCAGACCATGGAGCTCTTGAGGAAAGAGCAGCTCCTGGTCCCCTTTGCCAAGGACTTGGCCGCCATTTGGTCGGAGAGGTCCCAGTTTGAGCCCCATCCTGAGCCTGACCGGGGGGACTTTGCCTTCGCGTTGAGCCTGATGACATTGCGGCCCAGAAACTGTCCAGAAGACAAGCCCCGAGAGTCCGCGCCAAGGGAACACAGACAAGATGGGACAGAGGTCTTCCAGGTGAGCAGCAGCAGCAGCAGCAGCAGAAGCAGAAGCAGAAGCAGAAACAGCAGCAAACAGTCAAATCCGGATCAGAGCCCGAGCCCGAGCCCGAGCCTGAGCGCGAGCCCAAGCCCGAGCCCGAGCCCGAGCCTGGGACTTGGAGAGAGCCTAAGCCCACACTCAAGCCTCCAGGAAAGGGTGACTAGCAGCCCAAGGCCCGAGCCAAGAGGAAGCAAGAGGCCAAGAGTGTCTTTAGGGGACCCAGAGCTAGCTGCACAGAACCAGGTGCCTGTGGCAAAGCCCCGAGCAAGTACAGAGGAGCCCTGGCGGCTCCCAGCAGCCAAGGCCATCTCCAGCGAGTCAGGTGCTAGCAGAAAGATTCCAGGCCACTGGATGGAGGAAGGGCCCCCAGCTGATCCTTTGGAGGCCTGCCTCAACTCTGACAGCTCTCCTCCTTCCTCTGCTCTGCAGCTGCAGCTGCAGCTGACTGGGTGCAAGAGGAGGGGGAAAAGCACCCGCAAAGCTGAGGCCCTTAGTCCTGGAGCCAAAGTGCCCCGGGGCAAGTCTCCAAGGTGCCAAGAGCCTAATGACAATGGCGTCCTCCCTGGGAGTCCCCTTGCACAAGAAGAGCCTTCCAGTCCCCAAGCTGGCTTCCCGCTGGGTGGCCAGGAGCACTCTTCCTGGCACATTGACTCAGACTCCCCGCCTTGGGCGCACAGGACCCACTTCAAAACGCCTGTGTATTCAGGTCCTGCGCCTGCCTGGCTCCCGCAGAACTCGCAGCAAGGGCGCCTTGCTGAGCCCCTTGACTGCCCCTGGAAAACTCGCTGCCAAGACGCAGCTGAAGAAACGGAGCCCTGGCAGCAAGAGGAGGAGTCCAGTCGCCGCCGTCGCGGTCACCAGACACACACTGGCAGGCCAACTCACACCCAGACTGAGAGGGCCACAATCCTCCAGCTGCAGGAGCCCCCTGAGCTGAGGCTGCAGGCCCTGGTAGCCCGCCTCAAAAGCGCGCAAGCCAAGAAGCCTGAGGGCCGCCAAACCAAGATGGTGGCCTTCCAGGCTCAAGCCCCAAGCTCAGGCCTGCAGGCAGAGTCTGGAGCCAGAGGGGCGGCCTCCTCCGAAATGAGCAGCC
This sequence comes from Peromyscus maniculatus bairdii, assembly GCF_049852395.1. Lineage (NCBI taxonomy): Eukaryota > Metazoa > Chordata > Mammalia > Rodentia > Cricetidae > Peromyscus > Peromyscus maniculatus. The sequence continues at coordinate 18,534,311 of NC_134868.1, forward strand.
GCCAGGAGGCCTCTGCACAGGGCCAGCCAGGGAGGACTCCCTGCCTTTTGCCGCCGCCGCCGCCGCGGCCCGCCAGCAACAAGCCTCAGCCAAAGAAGAGACCTGCCCCGCTCATGGCCAAGGCCCTCAGGGATTACAAGAAGAAGCTCTCTAGGAGGTGACCCGAGGATGCTCTCTGCCCTGGAATTGCTGGCAATCACTCAGGACCAGACCTGCTCTCGAGATCCTTTGGCCTGAAAGTGCGCCCGCGCCCGTGTGCCGGCCAGCCCGCCAGCCTGACAGCCCGCCAGCCCGCCCACCCGCTGCCGCTGCCGCCGCCGCCTTTGGAGAGCCCAGGCTTTGCAGAGACTGCTACTGGGATCTCTGTTCCTGCTCAAGATCCCGGGGGCCCTCTCCGGAGACCCTGGCCAGGCTTCCCTGCCTGCTCCCGAGACCGACCGACCACCTGCGCTTTCCAAACACCTGAGAGCGCCCGGACCTCCACCCGCAAAAAGACCTGGGTTCCCAGAGCAAACACTACACTTTGGACTTTCCCTCCACCCAACCCCTTCCCAAGGACTCAAGTGCCCAACACCTTGGCCTCAAAGGAAATAAATAAATAAATAATAGATAGTCCTGTGCCCAGTGCATGAGTTGGCTGTTGGAAACTTGGGGCTTATGCAGGGACTCTTGGCTCAGCCTGAGAGGAGGGGACTGGACCTGCCTAGACTGAGTCTACCAGGTTGATCTCAATCCTAGGGGGAGTCTTTGCCCTGGAGGAGATGAGAACGGGGGTGGGGGGTGGGGGTGGGCTGGTGGGAAGGGGACGGGGGCGCCAGGGGGAGAACAAGGGAATCCGTGCCGGATATGTAGAATTCAATTATATTTTAAAATAAAATAAAATTAAAGAAAGAAATAGGTTTAAGAAAAAATTAAGATTAAACTGAATAGAAACAATTTATTTATATACCAAATAATTATATAGAGTTATAATATCTGCTCTTTTAATGTTTCTGTGTGTTAGAAAAAAAGAAATTTAATTTAAATCTATTTTAATTTCATTTACTTTTAAGTTTACGTTGAATAAAACTTAAATAGTTAAACCCCCCAAAAATAGAGAGATAGGTACATAGCTAAATAAACAAACAAGTAAGTAAGAAAGAAAGTAGAGCACCAAGAACCCAGACCTTTGCCTTCCTCTTCCATTGGAACTCGGTGGTTGCAGACGGACACACTCAACTTGTTGATTCACACGTGCAGTCCATTTGCAAACAGCTATGGATCGAGGCTGATTCCAGAACCTCCTCATCCCCAGTCGGGACTGCACATTCCCTTCCATCAACTAGCTAATCCGTTAAAAAGAGAATTGTACACATATCCCTACAGATCAATATATAGACAAATGGATACATAGACTTCTAGACTCAAAGATACATAAAGGGCTGATCCATAAATATGTCAGGAAAGTTCGGCATGCAGTCCACAAGCAAGAAAAGGTGAAATTTAAAGAAGAGAAGCTAAAAGTGAGTCAAAAGAAAAGGAAAGGAAAATGAACATCGAGATCCTAAAAAGAAAGGATGTCGCTGAAAATGTGTGTCAGTTTGGCTGTGTGGGTGTGTCAAAAAAGTGGATAAAAGTGGGTTGTGGTGACACACCCATTTAATCTCAGCGCTCAGGGAGGCAGAGGCAGGTAAATCCCTGTAAGTTCCAGACCAGCCTGGTCTACAATCAAGTCCCAGGACAGCCAGGGCCTTTACACGGAGAAACCCTATCTCCAAAAACAAAAAAGGAAAAAGAAAAAGAAAGAAAGGGAGGGAAGGAGGGAGGGAGGGAGAGAGAGAGTGAGTGAGGGTGGGAGTGAGTGAGTGAGTGAGGGAGGCAGGGAGGGAGGAAGGGAGGAAGAAAGAAAGGATAAAGAATGAAGGAAAGTTTAAGAAAAAAATGGGTGGGGGTGGGGGAGGTGGAATAAGAGATCACAGACATTCTATCTCACTAGAGATCTAGCACTGTGGAACCTCAAACCACCCCACCACCACCACCCAGGCAGAACACCAAACAATCAAAACCAAAAAGCACCACAGGGTTGCACCATCCAAAGAGGCCCTGATTCAAAGTCACAGTGTTGAATCAGACAGAACCTGGAGAGAAACCCAGAGGTGTGGGTGGCAGCTTCTAAAGAAAAGTTTGAGAATCACAGAAAGGAAGTGATGGTGACAGAAGTGTAACAATTTGGGGAGAGGAGGAGAAGAGGAGTGCGTGCGTGTGTGTGTGTGTGTGTGTGTGTGTGTGTGTGTGTGTGTGTGCAGGTGCCTGTGCTAGTGTGTCTGTGAGTGAAACAGAGAGAGAGAGGAGGAGTGGGAGAGAAACCTAGAAAGGAAGAGGAAGCAAAAGAGGGAGCAAGAACAAGAGAGAGTCAGAGAGAGAGACAGGGTGGTGGGTGTGTCGGAATGGATTCCATAGTTTTCTGGCACAAGCAGTGTGAGTCGTTGCCATCATCTATGGGATGCACCTAGGCTGGCATGATCCCCTTGTGAGCGCACTGTGCCAAAAGCAGACACAAGTTCCTACTTTGGTTCCCAAGTCGCAGGGGTCACCTGTAAGGGAGACAGCGGCCTGGAACCCATCAGGTCTCTGTGCTTGTTTCCTCCCCCTCCCCCCGGCCCCCCACCCCCAAGAGATGAAGATCTGGCCAGAGATTATGTCTGTGGGTGTGGCTTAGAGACCTGTACATCGGAAAGGGCGTGCCCAGCAGATGCAGCCCAGGTGTTTGATTGGACGGTGGTGAGAGAGCTAGGCCCACCCACCCCCTTAAAAGCAACGGGGAAGGGAGGGGTCGGGCAGAGCAGCAGTGAGGCAAAGAGTGCCAGCTGACTAGCAGGCCAGCCCAGTGTCCTCTGCTCCTGAGAGCCAGTCGCGTCCCCAGTGAGAGGGCTTGTCCAGTCAACCCAGCTGCTCCCGGTCTTCATCAGTGGACATGGAGGCCGCCTCCAGCGCAGAAGCCCTGCAGGAGCTGCGGCAGCACCTGTGCACGGAGACAGAGCCAAGCAAGCTCGACCAAACCCTCCAGAAACTCTCTTCCCTGCCCAAGCTCCGTGACACCCTGGCAGAGATGAACTTCCAGCAGACCATGGAGCTCTTGAGGAAAGAGCAGCTCCTGGTCCCCTTTGCCAAGGACTTGGCCGCCATTTGGTCGGAGAGGTCCCAGTTTGAGCCCCATCCTGAGCCTGACCGGGGGGACTTTGCCTTCGCGTTGAGCCTGATGACATTGCGGCCCAGAAACTGTCCAGAAGACAAGCCCCGAGAGTCCGCGCCAAGGGAACACAGACAAGATGGGACAGAGGTCTTCCAGGTGAGCAGCAGCAGCAGCAGCAGCAGCAGCAGCAGCAGCAGCAGAAACAGAAGCAGAAGCAGAAACAGCAGCAAACAGTCAAATCCGGACCCGAGCCCGAGCCTGAGCCTGAGCCCGAGCCCGAGCCCGAGCCTGGGACTTGGAGAGAGCCTAAGCCCACACTCAAGCCTCCAGGAATGGGTGACTAGCAGCCCAAGGCCCGAGCCAAGAGGAAGCAAGAGGCCAAGAGTATCTTTAGGGGACCCAGAGCTAGCTGCACAGAACCAGGTGCCTGTGGCAAAGCCCCGAGCAAGTACAGAGGAGCCCTGGCGGCTCCCAGCAGCCAAGGCCATCTCCAGCGAGTCAGGTGCTAGGAGAAAGATTCCAGGCCACTGGATGGAGGAAGGGCCCCCAGCTGATCCTTTGGAGGCCTGCCTCAACTCTGACAGCTCTCCTCCTTCCTCTGCTCTGCAGCTGCAGCTGCAGCTGACTGGGTGCAAGAGGAGGGGGAAAAGCACCCTCAAAGCTGAGGCCCTTAGTCCTGGAGCCAAAGTGCCCAGGGGCAAGTCTCCAAGGTGCCAAGAGCCTAATGACAATGGCGTCCTCCCTGGGAGTCCCCTTGCACAAGAAGAGCCTTCCAGTCCCCAAGCTGGCTTCCCGCTGGGTGGCCAGGAGCACTCTTCCTGGCACATTGACTCAGACTCCCCGCCTTGGGCGCACAGGACCCACTTCAAAACGCCTGTGTATTCAGGTCCTGCGCCTGCCTGGCTCCCGCAGAACTCGCAGCAAGGGCGCCTTGCTGAGCCCCTTGACTGCCCCTGGAAAACTCGCTGCCAAGACGCAGCTGAAGAAACTGAGCCCTGGCAGCAAGAGGAGGAGTCCAGTCGCCGCCGTCGCGGTCACCAGACACACACTGGCAGGCCAACTCACACCCAGACTGAGAGGGCCACAATCCTCCAGCTGCAGGAGCTCCCTGAGCTGAGGCTGCAGGCCCTGGTAGCCCGCCTCAAAGGCGCGCAAGCCAAGAAGCCTGGAGGCCGCCAAACCAAGATGGTGGCCTTCCAGGCTCAAGCCCCAAGCCCAGGCCGGCAGGCAGAGTCTGGAGCCCGAGGGGCGGCCTCCTCCGAAATGAGCAGCCGCCAGGAGGCCTCTGCCCAAGGCCAGCCACGGAGGACTCCCTGTCTTTTGCGGCCGCCGCCGCCACCGCCACGGCCCGCCAGCAACAAGCCCCAGCCAAAGAAGAGACCTGCCCCGCTCATGGCCAAGGCCCTCAGGGATTACAAGAAGAAGCTCTCTAGGAGGTGACCCGAGGATGCTCTCTGCCCTGGAATTGCTGGCAATCACTCAGGACCAGACCTGCTCTCGGGATCCTTTGGCCTGAAAGTGCGCCAGCCCGTGCGCCGGCCAACCCCCAAGCCTGCCAGCCCGCCAGCCCGCCCACCCGCTGCTGCCTTTGGAGAGCCCAGGCTTTGCAGAGACTGCTACTGGGATCTCTGTTCCTGCTCAAGATCCCGGGGGCCCTCTCCTGAGACCCTGGGCAGGCTTCCCTGCCTGCTCCGGAGACCGACCGACCACCTGCGCTTTCCAAACACCCGAGAGCGCCCGGACCTCCACCCGCAAAAAGACCTGGGTTCCCAGAGCAAACACTACACTTTGGACTTTCCCTCCACCCAACCCCTTCCCAAGGACTCAAGTGCCCAACACCTTGGCCTCAAAGGAAATAAATAAATAAATATAAATAATAGATAGTCCTGTGCCCAGTGCATGAGTTGGCTGTTGGAAACTTGGGGCTTATGCAGGGACTCTTGGCTCAGCCTGAGAGGAGGGGACTGGACCTGCCTAGACTGAGTCTACCAGGTTGATCTCAATCCTAGGGGGAGTCTTTGCCCTGGAGGAGATGAGAACGGGGGTGGGGGGTGGGGGTGGGCTGGTGGGAAGGGGACGGGGGCGCCAGGGGGAGAACAAGGGAATCCGTGCCGGATATGTAGAATTCAATTATATTTTAAAATAAAATAAAATTAAAGAAAGAAGTAGGTTTAAGAAAAAATTAAGATTAAACTGAATAGAAACAATGTATTTATATACCAAATAGTTATATAGATTTATAATATCTGCTCTTTTAATGTTTCTGTGTGTTAGAAAAAAAGAAATTTAATTTAAATCTATTTTAATTTCATTTACTTTTAAGTTTACATTGAATAAAACTTAAATAGTAAACCCACCAAAATTAGAGAGATAGATACATAGCTAAATAAACAAACAAATAAGTAAGTAAGAAAGAAAGTAGAGCACCAAGAACCCAGACCTTTGCCTTCCTCTTCCATTGGAACTCGGTGGTTGCAGACGGACACACTCAACTTGTTGATTCACACGTGCAGTCCATTTGCAAACAGCTATGGATCGAGGCTGATTCCAGAACCTCCTCATCCCCAGTCGGGACTGCACATTCCCTTCCATCAACTAGCTAATCCGTTAAAAAGAGAATTGTACACATATCCCTACAGATCAATATATAGACAAATGGATACATAGACTTCTAGACTCAAAGATACATAAAGGGCTGATCCATAAATATGTCAGGAAAGTTCGGCATGCAGTCCACAAGCAAGAAAAGGTGAAATTTAAAGAAGAGAAGCTAAAAGTGAGTCAAAAGAAAAGGAAAGGAAAATGAACATCGAGATCCTAAAAAGAAAGGATGTCGCTGAAAATGTGTGTCAGTTTGGCTGTGTGGGTGTGTCAAAAAAGTGGATAAAAGTGGGTTGTGGTGACACACCCATTTAATCTCAGCGCTCAGGGAGGCAGAGGCAGGTAAATCCCTGTAAGTTCCAGACCAGCCTGGTCTACAATCAAGTCCCAGGACAGCCAGGGCCTTTACACGGAGAAACCCTATCTCCAAAAACAAAAAAGGAAAAAGAAAAAGAAAGAAAGGGAGGGAAGGAGGGAGGGAGAGAGAGAGTGAGTGAGGGTGGGAGTGAGTGAGTGAGTGAGGGAGGCAGGGAGGGAGGAAGGGAGGAAGAAAGAAAGGATAAAGAATGAAGGAAAGTTTAAGAAAAAAATGGGTGGGGGTGGGGGAGGTGGAATAAGAGATCACAGACATTCTATCTCACTAGAGATCTAGCACTGTGGAACCTCAAACCACCCCACCACCACCACCCAGGCAGAACACCAAACAATCAAAACCAAAAAGCACCACAGGGTTGCACCATCCAAAGAGGCCCTGATTCAAAGTCACAGTGTTGAATCAGACAGAACCTGGAGAGAAACCCAGAGGTGTGGGTGGCAGCTTCTAAAGAAAAGTTTGAGAATCACAGAAAGGAAGTGATGGTGACAGAAGTGTAACAATTTGGGGAGAGGAGGAGAAGAGGAGTGCGTGCGTGTGTGTGTGTGTGTGTGTGTGTGTGTGTGTGTGTGTGTGTGCAGGTGCCTGTGCTAGTGTGTCTGTGAGTGAAACAGAGAGAGAGAGGAGGAGTGGGAGAGAAACCTAGAAAGGAAGAGGAAGCAAAAGAGGGAGCAAGAACAAGAGAGAGTCAGAGAGAGAGACAGGGTGGTGGGTGTGTCGGAATGGATTCCATAGTTTTCTGGCACAAGCAGTGTGAGTCGTTGCCATCATCTATGGGATGCACCTAGGCTGGCATGATCCCCTTGTGAGCGCACTGTGCCCAAAGCAGACACAAGTTCCTACTTTGGTTCCCAAGTCGCAGGGGTCACCTGTAAGGGAGACAGCGGCCTGGAACCCACCAGGTCTCTGTGCTTGTTTTCTCCCCCTCCCCCCGGGCCCCCCACCCCCAAGAGATGAAGATCTGGCCAGAGATTATGTCTGTGGGTGTGGCTTAGAGACCTGTATGTAAATCGGAAAGGGCGTGCCCAGCAGATGCAGCCCAGGTGTTTGATTGGACGGTGGTGAGAGAGCTAGGCCCACCCACCCCCTTAAAAGCAACGGGGAAGGGAGGGGTCGGGCAGAGCAGCAGTGAGGCAAAGAGTGCCAGCTGACTAGCAGGCCAGCCCAGTGTCCTCTGCTCCTGAGAGCCAGTCGCGTCCCCAGTGAGAGGGCTTGTCCAGTCAACCCAGCTGCTCCCGGTCTTCATCAGTGGACATGGAGGCCGCCTCCAGCGCAGAAGCCCTGCAGGAGCTGCGGCAGCACCTGTGCACGGAGACAGAGCCAAGCAAGCTCGACCAAACCCTCCAGAAACTCTCTTCCCTGCCCAAGCTCCGTGACACCCTGGCACAGATGAACTTCCAGCAGACCATGGAGCTCTTGAGGAAAGAGCAGCTCCTGGTCCCCTTTGCCAAGGACTTGGCCGCCATTTGGTCGGAGAGGTCCCAGTTTGAGCCCCATCCTGAGCCTGACCGGGGGGACTTTGCCTTCGCGTTGAGCCTGATGACATTGCGGCCCAGAAACTGTCCAGAAGACAAGCCCCGAGAGTCCGCGCCAAGGGAACACAGACAAGATGGGACAGAGGTCTTCCAGGTGAGCAGCAGCAGCAGCAGCAGCAGAAGCAGAAGCAGAAGCAGAAACAGCAGCAAACAGTCAAATCCGGATCAGAGCCCGAGCCCGAGCCCGAGCCTGAGCGCGAGCCCAAGCCCGAGCCCGAGCCCGAGCCTGGGACTTGGAGAGAGCCTAAGCCCACACTCAAGCCTCCAGGAAAGGGTGACTAGCAGCCCAAGGCCCGAGCCAAGAGGAAGCAAGAGGCCAAGAGTGTCTTTAGGGGACCCAGAGCTAGCTGCACAGAACCAGGTGCCTGTGGCAAAGCCCCGAGCAAGTACAGAGGAGCCCTGGCGGCTCCCAGCAGCCAAGGCCATCTCCAGCGAGTCAGGTGCTAGCAGAAAGATTCCAGGCCACTGGATGGAGGAAGGGCCCCCAGCTGATCCTTTGGAGGCCTGCCTCAACTCTGACAGCTCTCCTCCTTCCTCTGCTCTGCAGCTGCAGCTGCAGCTGACTGGGTGCAAGAGGAGGGGGAAAAGCACCCGCAAAGCTGAGGCCCTTAGTCCTGGAGCCAAAGTGCCCCGGGGCAAGTCTCCAAGGTGCCAAGAGCCTAATGACAATGGCGTCCTCCCTGGGAGTCCCCTTGCACAAGAAGAGCCTTCCAGTCCCCAAGCTGGCTTCCCGCTGGGTGGCCAGGAGCACTCTTCCTGGCACATTGACTCAGACTCCCCGCCTTGGGCGCACAGGACCCACTTCAAAACGCCTGTGTATTCAGGTCCTGCGCCTGCCTGGCTCCCGCAGAACTCGCAGCAAGGGCGCCTTGCTGAGCCCCTTGACTGCCCCTGGAAAACTCGCTGCCAAGACGCAGCTGAAGAAACGGAGCCCTGGCAGCAAGAGGAGGAGTCCAGTCGCCGCCGTCGCGGTCACCAGACACACACTGGCAGGCCAACTCACACCCAGACTGAGAGGGCCACAATCCTCCAGCTGCAGGAGCCCCCTGAGCTGAGGCTGCAGGCCCTGGTAGCCCGCCTCAAAAGCGCGCAAGCCAAGAAGCCTGAGGGCCGCCAAACCAAGATGGTGGCCTTCCAGGCTCAAGCCCCAAGCTCAGGCCTGCAGGCAGAGTCTGGAGCCAGAGGGGCGGCCTCCTCCGAAATGAGCAGCCGCCAGGAGGCCTCTGCACAGGGCCAGCCAGGGAGGACTCCCTGCCTTTTGCCGCCGCCGCCGCCGCGGCCCGCCAGCAACAAGCCTCAGCCAAAGAAGAGACCTGCCCCGCTCATGGCCAAGGCCCTCAGGGATTACAAGAAGAAGCTCTCTAGGAGGTGACCCGAGGATGCTCTCTGCCCTGGAATTGCTGGCAATCACTCAGGACCAGACCTGCTCTCGAGATCCTTTGGCCTGAAAGTGCGCCCGCGCCCGTGTGCCGGCCAGCCCGCCAGCCTGACAGCCCGCCAGCCCGCCCACCCGCTGCCGCTGCCGCCGCCGCCTTTGGAGAGCCCAGGCTTTGCAGAGACTGCTACTGGGATCTCTGTTCCTGCTCAAGATCCCGGGGGCCCTCTCCGGAGACCCTGGCCAGGCTTCCCTGCCTGCTCCCGAGACCGACCGACCACCTGCGCTTTCCAAACACCTGAGAGCGCCCGGACCTCCACCCGCAAAAAGACCTGGGTTCCCAGAGCAAACACTACACTTTGGACTTTCCCTCCACCCAACCCCTTCCCAAGGACTCAAGTGCCCAACACCTTGGCCTCAAAGGAAATAAATAAATAAATAATAGATAGTCCTGTGCCCAGTGCATGAGTTGGCTGTTGGAAACTTGGGGCTTATGCAGGGACTCTTGGCTCAGCCTGAGAGGAGGGGACTGGACCTGCCTAGACTGAGTCTACCAGGTTGATCTCAATCCTAGGGGGAGTCTTTGCCCTGGAGGAGATGAGAACGGGGGTGGGGGGTGGGGGTGGGCTGGTGGGAAGGGGACGGGGGCGCCAGGGGGAGAACAAGGGAATCCGTGCCGGATATGTAGAATTCAATTATATTTTAAAATAAAATAAAATTAAAGAAAGAAATAGGTTTAAGAAAAAATTAAGATTAAACTGAATAGAAACAATTTATTTATATACCAAATAATTATATAGAGTTATAATATCTGCTCTTTTAATGTTTCTGTGTGTTAGAAAAAAAGAAATTTAATTTAAATCTATTTTAATTTCATTTACTTTTAAGTTTACGTTGAATAAAACTTAAATAGTTAAACCCCCCAAAAATAGAGAGATAGGTACATAGCTAAATAAACAAACAAGTAAGTAAGAAAGAAAGTAGAGCACCAAGAACCCAGACCTTTGCCTTCCTCTTCCATTGGAACTCGGTGGTTGCAGACGGACACACTCAACTTGTTGATTCACACGTGCAGTCCATTTGCAAACAGCTATGGATCGAGGCTGATTCCAGAACCTCCTCATCCCCAGTCGGGACTGCACATTCCCTTCCATCAACTAGCTAATCCGTTAAAAAGAGAATTGTACACATATCCCTACAGATCAATATATAGACAAATGGATACATAGACTTCTAGACTCAAAGATACATAAAGGGCTGATCCATAAATATGTCAGGAAAGTTCGGCATGCAGTCCACAAGCAAGAAAAGGTGAAATTTAAAGAAGAGAAGCTAAAAGTGAGTCAAAAGAAAAGGAAAGGAAAATGAACATCGAGATCCTAAAAAGAAAGGATGTCGCTGAAAATGTGTGTCAGTTTGGCTGTGTGGGTGTGTCAAAAAAGTGGATAAAAGTGGGTTGTGGTGACACACCCATTTAATCTCAGCGCTCAGGGAGGCAGAGGCAGGTAAATCCCTGTAAGTTCCAGACCAGCCTGGTCTACAATCAAGTCCCAGGACAGCCAGGGCCTTTACACGGAGAAACCCTATCTCCAAAAACAAAAAAGGAAAAAGAAAAAGAAAGAAAGGGAGGGAAGGAGGGAGGGAGGGAGAGAGAGAGTGAGTGAGGGTGGGAGTGAGTGAGTGAGTGAGGGAGGCAGGGAGGGAGGAAGGGAGGAAGAAAGAAAGGATAAAGAATGAAGGAAAGTTTAAGAAAAAAATGGGTGGGGGTGGGGGAGGTGGAATAAGAGATCACAGACATTCTATCTCACTAGAGATCTAGCACTGTGGAACCTCAAACCACCCCACCACCACCACCCAGGCAGAACACCAAACAATCAAAACCAAAAAGCACCACAGGGTTGCACCATCCAAAGAGGCCCTGATTCAAAGTCACAGTGTTGAATCAGACAGAACCTGGAGAGAAACCCAGAGGTGTGGGTGGCAGCTTCTAAAGAAAAGTTTGAGAATCACAGAAAGGAAGTGATGGTGACAGAAGTGTAACAATTTGGGGAGAGGAGGAGAAGAGGAGTGCGTGCGTGTGTGTGTGTGTGTGTGTGTGTGTGTGTGTGTGTGTGTGTGCAGGTGCCTGTGCTAGTGTGTCTGTGAGTGAAACAGAGAGAGAGAGGAGGAGTGGGAGAGAAACCTAGAAAGGAAGAGGAAGCAAAAGAGGGAGCAAGAACAAGAGAGAGTCAGAGAGAGAGACAGGGTGGTGGGTGTGTCGGAATGGATTCCATAGTTTTCTGGCACAAGCAGTGTGAGTCGTTGCCATCATCTATGGGATGCACCTAGGCTGGCATGATCCCCTTGTGAGCGCACTGTGCCAAAAGCAGACACAAGTTCCTACTTTGGTTCCCAAGTCGCAGGGGTCACCTGTAAGGGAGACAGCGGCCTGGAACCCATCAGGTCTCTGTGCTTGTTTCCTCCCCCTCCCCCCCGGCCCCCCACCCCCAAGAGATGAAGATCTGGCCAGAGATTATGTCTGTGGGTGTGGCTTAGAGACCTGTACATCGGAAAGGGCGTGCCCAGCAGATGCAGCCCAGGTGTTTGATTGGACGGTGGTGAGAGAGCTAGGCCCACCCACCCCCTTAAAAGCAACGGGGAAGGGAGGGGTCGGGCAGAGCAGCAGTGAGGCAAAGAGTGCCAGCTGACTAGCAGGCCAGCCCAGTGTCCTCTGCTCCTGAGAGCCAGTCGCGTCCCCAGTGAGAGGGCTTGTCCAGTCAACCCAGCTGCTCCCGGTCTTCATCAGTGGACATGGAGGCCGCCTCCAGCGCAGAAGCCCTGCAGGAGCTGCGGCAGCACCTGTGCACGGAGACAGAGCCAAGCAAGCTCGACCAAACCCTCCAGAAACTCTCTTCCCTGCCCAAGCTCCGTGACACCCTGGCAGAGATGAACTTCCAGCAGACCATGGAGCTCTTGAGGAAAGAGCAGCTCCTGGTCCCCTTTGCCAAGGACTTGGCCGCCATTTGGTCGGAGAGGTCCCAGTTTGAGCCCCATCCTGAGCCTGACCGGGGGGACTTTGCCTTCGCGTTGAGCCTGATGACATTGCGGCCCAGAAACTGTCCAGAAGACAAGCCCCGAGAGTCCGCGCCAAGGGAACACAGACAAGATGGGACAGAGGTCTTCCAGGTGAGCAGCAGCAGCAGCAGCAGCAGCAGCAGCAGCAGCAGCAGAAACAGAAGCAGAAGCAGAAACAGCAGCAAACAGTCAAATCCGGACCCGAGCCCGAGCCTGAGCCTGAGCCCGAGCCCGAGCCCGAGCCTGGGACTTGGAGAGAGCCTAAGCCCACACTCAAGCCTCCAGGAATGGGTGACTAGCAGCCCAAGGCCCGAGCCAAGAGGAAGCAAGAGGCCAAGAGTATCTTTAGGGGACCCAGAGCTAGCTGCACAGAACCAGGTGCCTGTGGCAAAGCCCCGAGCAAGTACAGAGGAGCCCTGGCGGCTCCCAGCAGCCAAGGCCATCTCCAGCGAGTCAGGTGCTAGGAGAAAGATTCCAGGCCACTGGATGGAGGAAGGGCCCCCAGCTGATCCTTTGGAGGCCTGCCTCAACTCTGACAGCTCTCCTCCTTCCTCTGCTCTGCAGCTGCAGCTGCAGCTGACTGGGTGCAAGAGGAGGGGGAAAAGCACCCTCAAAGCTGAGGCCCTTAGTCCTGGAGCCAAAGTGCCCAGGGGCAAGTCTCCAAGGTGCCAAGAGCCTAATGACAATGGCGTCCTCCCTGGGAGTCCCCTTGCACAAGAAGAGCCTTCCAGTCCCCAAGCTGGCTTCCCGCTGGGTGGCCAGGAGCACTCTTCCTGGCACATTGACTCAGACTCCCCGCCTTGGGCGCACAGGACCCACTTCAAAACGCCTGTGTATTCAGGTCCTGCGCCTGCCTGGCTCCCGCAGAACTCGCAGCAAGGGCGCCTTGCTGAGCCCCTTGACTGCCCCTGGAAAACTCGCTGCCAAGACGCAGCTGAAGAAACTGAGCCCTGGCAGCAAGAGGAGGAGTCCAGTCGCCGCCGTCGCGGTCACCAGACACACACTGGCAGGCCAACTCACACCCAGACTGAGAGGGCCACAATCCTCCAGCTGCAGGAGCTCCCTGAGCTGAGGCTGCAGGCCCTGGTAGCCCGCCTCAAAGGCGCGCAAGCCAAGAAGCCTGGAGGCCGCCAAACCAAGATGGTGGCCTTCCAGGCTCAAGCCCCAAGCCCAGGCCGGCAGGCAGAGTCTGGAGCCCGAGGGGCGGCCTCCTCCGAAATGAGCAGCCGCCAGGAGGCCTCTGCCCAAGGCCAGCCACGGAGGACTCCCTGTCTTTTGCGGCCGCCGCCGCCACCGCCACGGCCCGCCAGCAACAAGCCCCAGCCAAAGAAGAGACCTGCCCCGCTCATGGCCAAGGCCCTCAGGGATTACAAGAAGAAGCTCTCTAGGAGGTGACCCGAGGATGCTCTCTGCCCTGGAATTGCTGGCAATCACTCAGGACCAGACCTGCTCTCGGGATCCTTTGGCCCGAAAGTGCGCCCGCCCGTGCGCCGGCCAACCCCCAAGCCTGCCAGCCCGCCAGCCCGCCCACCCGCTGCTGCCTTTGGAGAGCCCAGGCTTTGCAGAGACTGCTACTGGGATCTCTGTTCCTGCTCAAGATCCCGGGGGCCCTCTCCTGAGACCCTGGGCAGGCTTCCCTGCCTGCTCCGGAGACCGACCGACCACCTGCGCTTTCCAAACACCCGAGAGCGCCCGGACCTCCACCCGCAAAAAGACCTGGGTTCCCAGAGCAAACACTACACTTTGGACTTTCCCTCCACCCAACCCCTTCCCAAGGACTCAAGTGCCCAACACCTTGGCCTCAAAGGAAATAAATAAATAAATATAAATAATAGATAGTCCTGTGCCCAGTGCATGAGTTGGCTGTTGGAAACTTGGGGCTTATGCAGGGACTCTTGGCTCAGCCTGAGAGGAGGGGACTGGACCTGCCTAGACTGAGTCTACCAGGTTGATCTCAATCCTAGGGGGAGTCTTTGCCCTGGAGGAGATGAGAACGGGGGTGGGGGGTGGGGGTGGGCTGGTGGGAAGGGGACGGGGGCGCCAGGGGGAGAACAAGGGAATCCGTGCCGGATATGTAGAATTCAATTATATTTTAAAATAAAATAAAATTAAAGAAAGAAGTAGGTTTAAGAAAAAATTAAGATTAAACTGAATAGAAACAATGTATTTATATACCAAATAGTTATATAGATTTATAATATCTGCTCTTTTAATGTTTCTGTGTGTTAGAAAAAAAGAAATTTAATTTAAATCTATTTTAATTTCATTTACTTTTAAGTTTACATTGAATAAAACTTAAATAGTAAACCCACCAAAATTAGAGAGATAGATACATAGCTAAATAAACAAACAAATAAGTAAGTAAGAAAGAAAGTAGAGCACCAAGAACCCAGACCTTTGCCTTCCTCTTCCATTGGAACTCGGTGGTTGCAGACGGACACACTCAACTTGTTGATTCACACGTGCAGTCCATTTGCAAACAGCTATGGATCGAGGCTGATTCCAGAACCTCCTCATCCCCAGTCGGGACTGCACATTCCCTTCCATCAACTAGCTAATCCGTTAAAAAGAGAATTGTACACATATCCCTACAGATCAATATATAGACAAATGGATACATAGACTTCTAGACTCAAAGATACATAAAGGGCTGATCCATAAATATGTCAGGAAAGTTCGGCATGCAGTCCACAAGCAAGAAAAGGTGAAATTTAAAGAAGAGAAGCTAAAAGTGAGTCAAAAGAAAAGGAAAGGAAAATGAACATCGAGATCCTAAAAAGAAAGGATGTCGCTGAAAATGTGTGTCAGTTTGGCTGTGTGGGTGTGTCAAAAAAGTGGATAAAAGTGGGTTGTGGTGACACACCCATTTAATCTCAGCGCTCAGGGAGGCAGAGGCAGGTAAATCCCTGTAAGTTCCAGACCAGCCTGGTCTACAATCAAGTCCCAGGACAGCCAGGGCCTTTACACGGAGAAACCCTATCTCCAAAAACAAAAAAGGAAAAAGAAAAAGAAAGAAAGGGAGGGAAGGAGGGAGGGAGAGAGAGAGTGAGTGAGGGTGGGAGTGAGTGAGTGAGTGAGGGAGGCAGGGAGGGAGGAAGGGAGGAAGAAAGAAAGGATAAAGAATGAAGGAAAGTTTAAGAAAAAAATGGGTGGGGGTGGGGGAGGTGGAATAAGAGATCACAGACATTCTATCTCACTAGAGATCTAGCACTGTGGAACCTCAAACCACCCCACCACCACCACCCAGGCAGAACACCAAACAATCAAAACCAAAAAGCACCACAGGGTTGCACCATCCAAAGAGGCCCTGATTCAAAGTCACAGTGTTGAATCAGACAGAACCTGGAGAGAAACCCAGAGGTGTGGGTGGCAGCTTCTAAAGAAAAGTTTGAGAATCACAGAAAGGAAGTGATGGTGACAGAAGTGTAACAATTTGGGGAGAGGAGGAGAAGAGGAGTGCGTGCGTGTGTGTGTGTGTGTGTGTGTGTGTGTGTGTGTGTGTGTGTGCAGGTGCCTGTGCTAGTGTGTCTGTGAGTGAAACAGAGAGAGAGAGGAGGAGTGGGAGAGAAACCTAGAAAGGAAGAGGAAGCAAAAGAGGGAGCAAGACCAAGAGAGAGTCAGAGAGAGAGACAGGGTGGTGGGTGTGTCGGAATGGATTCCATAGTTTTCTGGCACAAGCAGTGTGAGTCGTTGCCATCATCTCTGGGATGCACCTAGGCTGGCATGATCCCCTTGTGAGCGCACTGTGCCCAAAGCAGACACAAGTTCCTACTTTGGTTCCCAAGTCGCAGGGGTCACCTGTAAGGGAGACAGCGGCCTGGAACCCATCAGGTCTCTGTGCTTGTTTTCTCCCCCTCCCCCCGGCCCCCCACCCCCAAGAGATGAAGATCTGGCCAGAGATTATGTCTGTGGGTGTGGCTTAGAGACCTGTACATCGGAAAGGGCGTGCCCAGCAGATGCAGCCCAGGTGTTTGATTGGACGGTGGTGAGAGAGCTAGGCCCACCCACCCCCTTAAAAGCAACGGGGAAGGGAGGGGTCGGGCAGAGCAGCAGTGAGGCAAAGAGTGCCAGCTGACTAGCAGGCCAGCCCAGTGTCCTCTGCTCCTGAGAGCCAGTCGCGTCCCCAGTGAGAGGGCTTGTCCAGTCAACCCAGCTGCTCCCGGTCTTCATCAGTGGACATGGAGGCCGCCTCCAGCGCAGAAGCCCTGCAGGAGCTGCGGCAGCACCTGTGCACGGAGACAGAGCCAAGCAAGCTCGACCAAACCCTCCAGAAACTCTCTTCCCTGCCCAAGCTCCGTGACACCCTGGCACAGATGAACTTCCAGCAGACCATGGAGCTCTTGAGGAAAGAGCAGCTCCTGGTCCCCTTTGCCAAGGACTTGGCCGCCATTTGGTCGGAGAGGTCCCAGTTTGAGCCCCATCCTGAGCCTGACCGGGGGGACTTTGCCTTCGCGTTGAGCCTGATGACATTGCGGCCCAGAAACTGTCCAGAAGACAAGCCCCGAGAGTCCGCGCCAAGGGAACACAGACAAGATGGGACAGAGGTCTTCCAGGTGAGCAGCAGCAGCAGCAGCAGCAGCAGCAGCAGCAGCAGCAGCAGAAGCAGAAGCAGAAACAGCAGCAAACAGTCAAATCCGGATCAGAGCCCGAGCCCGAGCCCGAGCCTGAGCGCGAGCCCAAGCCCGAGCCCGAGCCCGAGCCTGGGACTTGGAGAGAGCCTAAGCCCACACTCAAGCCTCCAGGAAAGGGTGACTAGCAGCCCAAGGCCCGAGCCAAGAGGAAGCAAGAGGCCAAGAGTGTCTTTAGGGGACCCAGAGCTAGCTGCACAGAACCAGGTGCCTGTGGCAAAGCCCCGAGCAAGTACAGAGGAGCCCTGGCGGCTCCCAGCAGCCAAGGCCATCTCCAGCGAGTCAGGTGCTAGCAGAAAGATTCCAGGCCACTGGATGGAGGAAGGGCCCCCAGCTGATCCTTTGGAGGCCTGCCTCAACTCTGACAGCTCTCCTCCTTCCTCTGCTCTGCAGCTGCAGCTGCAGCTGACTGGGTGCAAGAGGAGGGGGAAAAGCACCCGCAAAGCTGAGGCCCTTAGTCCTGGAGCCAAAGTGCCCCGGGGCAAGTCTCCAAGGTGCCAAGAGCCTAATGACAATGGCGTCCTCCCTGGGAGTCCCCTTGCACAAGAAGAGCCTTCCAGTCCCCAAGCTGGCTTCCCGCTGGGTGGCCAGGAGCACTCTTCCTGGCACATTGACTCAGACTCCCCGCCTTGGGCGCACAGGACCCACTTCAAAACGCCTGTGTATTCAGGTCCTGCGCCTGCCTGGCTCCCGCAGAACTCGCAGCAAGGGCGCCTTGCTGAGCCCCTTGACTGCCCCTGGAAAACTCGCTGCCAAGACGCAGCTGAAGAAACGGAGCCCTGGCAGCAAGAGGAGGAGTCCAGTCGCCGCCGTCGCGGTCACCAGACACACACTGGCAGGCCAACTCACACCCAGACTGAGAGGGCCACAATCCTCCAGCTGCAGGAGCCCCCTGAGCTGAGGCTGCAGGCCCTGGTAGCCCGCCTCAAAGGCGCGCAAGCCAAGAAGCCTGAGGGCCGCCAAACCAAGATGGTGGCCTTCCAGGCTCAAGCCCCAAGCTCAGGCCTGCAGGCAGAGTCTGGAGCCAGAGGGGCGGCCTCCTCCGAAATGAGCAGCCGCCAGGAGGCCTCTGCACAGGGCCAGCCACGGAGGACTCCCTGCCTTTTGCCGCCGCCGCCGCCGCGGCCCGCCAGCAACAAGCCTCAGCCAAAGAAGAGACCTGCCCCGCTCATGGCCAAGGCCCTCAGGGATTACAAGAAGAAGCTCTCTAGGAGGTGACCCGAGGATGCTCTCTGCCCTGGAATTGCTGGCAATCACTCAGGACCAGACCTGCTCTCGAGATCCTTTGGCCTGAAAGTGCGCCCGCGCCCGTGTGCCGGCCAGCCCGCCAGCCTGACAGCCCGCCAGCCCGCCCACCCGCTGCCGCTGCCGCCGCCGCCTTTGGAGAGCCCAGGCTTTGCAGAGACTGCTACTGGGATCTCTGTTCCTGCTCAAGATCCCGGGGGCCCTCTCCGGAGACCCTGGCCAGGCTTCCCTGCCTGCTCCCGAGACCGACCGACCACCTGCGCTTTCCAAACACCTGAGAGCGCCCGGACCTCCACCCGCAAAAAGACCTGGGTTCCCAGAGCAAACACTACACTTTGGACTTTCCCTCCACCCAACCCCTTCCCAAGGACTCAAGTGCCCAACACCTTGGCCTCAAAGGAAATAAATAAATAAATAATAGATAGTCCTGTGCCCAGTGCATGAGTTGGCTGTTGGAAACTTGGGGCTTATGCAGGGACTCTTGGCTCAGCCTGAGAGGAGGGGACTGGACCTGCCTAGACTGAGTCTACCAGGTTGATCTCAATCCTAGGGGGAGTCTTTGCCCTGGAGGAGATGAGAACGGGGGTGGGGGGTGGGGGTGGGCTGGTGGGAAGGGGACGGGGGCGCCAGGGGGAGAACAAGGGAATCCGTGCCGGATATGTAGAATTCAATTATATTTTAAAATAAAATAAAATTAAAGAAAGAAATAGGTTTAAGAAAAAATTAAGATTAAACTGAATAGAAACAATTTATTTATATACCAAATAATTATATAGAGTTATAATATCTGCTCTTTTAATGTTTCTGTGTGTTAGAAAAAAAGAAATTTAATTTAAATCTATTTTAATTTCATTTACTTTTAAGTTTACGTTGAATAAAACTTAAATAGTTAAACCCCCCAAAAATAGAGAGATAGGTACATAGCTAAATAAACAAACAAGTAAGTAAGAAAGAAAGTAGAGCACCAAGAACCCAGACCTTTGCCTTCCTCTTCCATTGGAACTCGGTGGTTGCAGACGGACACACTCAACTTGTTGATTCACACGTGCAGTCCATTTGCAAACAGCTATGGATCGAGGCTGATTCCAGAACCTCCTCATCCCCAGTCGGGACTGCACATTCCCTTCCATCAACTAGCTAATCCGTTAAAAAGAGAATTGTACACATATCCCTACAGATCAATATATAGACAAATGGATACATAGACTTCTAGACTCAAAGATACATAAAGGGCTGATCCATAAATATGTCAGGAAAGTTCGGCATGCAGTCCACAAGCAAGAAAAGGTGAAATTTAAAGAAGAGAAGCTAAAAGTGAGTCAAAAGAAAAGGAAAGGAAAATGAACATCGAGATCCTAAAAAGAAAGGATGTCGCTGAAAATGTGTGTCAGTTTGGCTGTGTGGGTGTGTCAAAAAAGTGGATAAAAGTGGGTTGTGGTGACACACCCATTTAATCTCAGCGCTCAGGGAGGCAGAGGCAGGTAAATCCCTGTAAGTTCCAGACCAGCCTGGTCTACAATCAAGTCCCAGGACAGCCAGGGCCTTTACACGGAGAAACCCTATCTCCAAAAACAAAAAAGGAAAAAGAAAAAGAAAGAAAGGGAGGGAAGGAGGGAGGGAGAGAGAGAGTGAGTGAGGGTGGGAGTGAGTGAGTGAGTGAGGGAGGCAGGGAGGGAGGAAGGGAGGAAGAAAGAAAGGATAAAGAATGAAGGAAAGTTTAAGAAAAAAATGGGTGGGGGTGGGGGAGGTGGAATAAGAGATCACAGACATTCTATCTCACTAGAGATCTAGCACTGTGGAACCTCAAACCACCCCACCACCACCACCCAGGCAGAACACCAAACAATCAAAACCAAAAAGCACCACAGGGTTGCACCATCCAAAGAGGCCCTGATTCAAAGTCACAGTGTTGAATCAGACAGAACCTGGAGAGAAACCCAGAGGTGTGGGTGGCAGCTTCTAAAGAAAAGTTTGAGAATCACAGAAAGGAAGTGATGGTGACAGAAGTGTAACAATTTGGGGAGAGGAGGAGAAGAGGAGTGCGTGCGTGTGTGTGTGTGTGTGTGTGTGTGTGTGTGTGTGTGTGTGTGCAGGTGCCTGTGCTAGTGTGTCTGTGAGTGAAACAGAGAGAGAGAGGAGGAGTGGGAGAGAAACCTAGAAAGGAAGAGGAAGCAAAAGAGGGAGCAAGAACAAGAGAGAGTCAGAGAGAGAGACAGGGTGGTGGGTGTGTCGGAATGGATTCCATAGTTTTCTGGCACAAGCAGTGTGAGTCGTTGCCATCATCTATGGGATGCACCTAGGCTGGCATGATCCCCTTGTGAGCGCACTGTGCCAAAAGCAGACACAAGTTCCTACTTTGGTTCCCAAGTCGCAGGGGTCACCTGTAAGGGAGACAGCGGCCTGGAACCCATCAGGTCTCTGTGCTTGTTTCCTCCCCCTCCCCCCGGCCCCCCACCCCCAAGAGATGAAGATCTGGCCAGAGATTATGTCTGTGGGTGTGGCTTAGAGACCTGTACATCGGAAAGGGCGTGCCCAGCAGATGCAGCCCAGGTGTTTGATTGGACGGTGGTGAGAGAGCTAGGCCCACCCACCCCCTTAAAAGCAACGGGGAAGGGAGGGGTCGGGCAGAGCAGCAGTGAGGCAAAGAGTGCCAGCTGACTAGCAGGCCAGCCCAGTGTCCTCTGCTCCTGAGAGCCAGTCGCGTCCCCAGTGAGAGGGCTTGTCCAGTCAACCCAGCTGCTCCCGGTCTTCATCAGTGGACATGGAGGCCGCCTCCAGCGCAGAAGCCCTGCAGGAGCTGCGGCAGCACCTGTGCACGGAGACAGAGCCAAGCAAGCTCGACCAAACCCTCCAGAAACTCTCTTCCCTGCCCAAGCTCCGTGACACCCTGGCAGAGATGAACTTCCAGCAGACCATGGAGCTCTTGAGGAAAGAGCAGCTCCTGGTCCCCTTTGCCAAGGACTTGGCCGCCATTTGGTCGGAGAGGTCCCAGTTTGAGCCCCATCCTGAGCCTGACCGGGGGGACTTTGCCTTCGCGTTGAGCCTGATGACATTGCGGCCCAGAAACTGTCCAGAAGACAAGCCCCGAGAGTCCGCGCCAAGGGAACACAGACAAGATGGGACAGAGGTCTTCCAGGTGAGCAGCAGCAGCAGCAGCAGCAGCAGCAGCAGCAGCAGCAGCAGAAACAGAAGCAGAAGCAGAAACAGCAGCAAACAGTCAAATCCGGACCCGAGCCCGAGCCTGAGCCTGAGCCCGAGCCCGAGCCCGAGCCTGGGACTTGGAGAGAGCCTAAGCCCACACTCAAGCCTCCAGGAATGGGTGACTAGCAGCCCAAGGCCCGAGCCAAGAGGAAGCAAGAGGCCAAGAGTATCTTTAGGGGACCCAGAGCTAGCTGCACAGAACCAGGTGCCTGTGGCAAAGCCCCGAGCAAGTACAGAGGAGCCCTGGCGGCTCCCAGCAGCCAAGGCCATCTCCAGCGAGTCAGGTGCTAGGAGAAAGATTCCAGGCCACTGGATGGAGGAAGGGCCCCCAGCTGATCCTTTGGAGGCCTGCCTCAACTCTGACAGCTCTCCTCCTTCCTCTGCTCTGCAGCTGCAGCTGCAGCTGACTGGGTGCAAGAGGAGGGGGAAAAGCACCCTCAAAGCTGAGGCCCTTAGTCCTGGAGCCAAAGTGCCCAGGGGCAAGTCTCCAAGGTGCCAAGAGCCTAATGACAATGGCGTCCTCCCTGGGAGTCCCCTTGCACAAGAAGAGCCTTCCAGTCCCCAAGCTGGCTTCCCGCTGGGTGGCCAGGAGCACTCTTCCTGGCACATTGACTCAGACTCCCCGCCTTGGGCGCACAGGACCCACTTCAAAACGCCTGTGTATTCAGGTCCTGCGCCTGCCTGGCTCCCGCAGAACTCGCAGCAAGGGCGCCTTGCTGAGCCCCTTGACTGCCCCTGGAAAACTCGCTGCCAAGACGCAGCTGAAGAAACTGAGCCCTGGCAGCAAGAGGAGAAGTCCCGTCGCCGCCGTCGCGGTCACCAGACACACACTGGCAGGCCAACTCACACCCAGACTGAGAGGGCCACAATCCTCCAGCTGCAGGAGCTCCCTGAGCTGAGGCTGCAGGCCCTGGTAGCCCGCCTCAAAGGCGCGCAAGCCAAGAAGCCTGGAGGCCGCCAAACCAAGATGGTGGCCTTCCAGGCTCAAGCCCCAAGCCCAGGCCGGCAGGCAGAGTCTGGAGCCCGAGGGGCGGCCTCCTCCGAAATGAGCAGCCGCCAGGAGGCCTCTGCCCAAGGCCAGCCACGGAGGACTCCCTGTCTTTTGCGGCCGCCGCCGCCGCCGCCACGGCCCGCCAGCAACAAGCCCCAGCCAAAGAAGAGACCTGCCCCGCTCATGGCCAAGGCCCTCAGGGATTACAAGAAGAAGCTCTCTAGGAGGTGACCCGAGGATGCTCTCTGCCCTGGAATTGCTGGCAATCACTCAGGACCAGACCTGCTCTCGGGATCCTTTGGCCTGAAAGTGCGCCAGCCCGTGCGCCGGCCAACCCCCAAGCCTGCCAGCCCGCCAGCCCGCCCACCCGCTGCTGCCTTTGGAGAGCCCAGGCTTTGCAGAGACTGCTACTGGGATCTCTGTTCCTGCTCAAGATCCCGGGGGCCCTCTCCTGAGACCCTGGGCAGGCTTCCCTGCCTGCTCCCGAGACCGACCGACCACCTGCGCTTTCCAAACACCCGAGAGCGCCCGGACCTCCACCCGCAAAAAGACCTGGGTTCCCAGAGCAAACACTACACTTTGGACTTTCCCTCCACCCAACCCCTTCCCAAGGACTCAAGTGCCCAACACCTTGGCCTCAAAGGAAATAAATAAATAAATATAAATAATAGATAGTCCTGTGCCCAGTGCATGAGTTGGCTGTTGGAAACTTGGGGCTTATGCAGGGACTCTTGGCTCAGCCTGAGAGGAGGGGACTGGACCTGCCTAGACTGAGTCTACCAGGTTGATCTCAATCCTAGGGGGAGTCTTTGCCCTGGAGGAGATGAGAACGGGGGTGGGGGGTGGGGGTGGGCTGGTGGGAAGGGGACGGGGGCGCCAGGGGGAGAACAAGGGAATCCGTGCCGGATATGTAGAATTCAATTATATTTTAAAATAAAATAAAATTAAAGAAAGAAGTAGGTTTAAGAAAAAATTAAGATTAAACTGAATAGAAACAATGTATTTATATACCAAATAGTTATATAGATTTATAATATCTGCTCTTTTAATGTTTCTGTGTGTTAGAAAAAAAGAAATTTAATTTAAATCTATTTTAATTTCATTTACTTTTAAGTTTACATTGAATAAAACTTAAATAGTAAACCCACCAAAATTAGAGAGATAGATACATAGCTAAATAAACAAACAAATAAGTAAGTAAGAAAGAAAGTAGAGCACCAAGAACCCAGACCTTTGCCTTCCTCTTCCATTGGAACTCGGTGGTTGCAGACGGACACACTCAACTTGTTGATTCACACGTGCAGTCCATTTGCAAACAACTATGGATCGAGGCTGATTCCAGAACCTCCTCATCCCCAGTCGGGACTGCACATTCCCTTCCATCAACTAGCTAATCCGTTAAAAAGAGAATTGTACACATATCCCTACAGATCAATATAAAGACAAATGGACTTCTAGACTCAAAGATACATAAAGGGCTGATCCATAAATATGTCAGGAAAGTGAGTCAAAAGAAAGGAAATGAAAATGAACATCAAGATCCTAAAAAAAGGATG
This sequence comes from Peromyscus maniculatus bairdii, assembly GCF_049852395.1. Classification (NCBI taxonomy): domain Eukaryota; kingdom Metazoa; phylum Chordata; class Mammalia; order Rodentia; family Cricetidae; genus Peromyscus; species Peromyscus maniculatus. The sequence continues at coordinate 18,558,042 of NC_134868.1, forward strand.
TCGCTGAAAATGTGTGTCAGTTTGGCTGTGTGGGTGTGTCAAAAAAAGTGGATAAAAGTGGGTTGTGGTGACACACCCATTTAATCTCAGCGCTCAGGGAGGCAGAGGCAGGTAAATCCCTGTAAGTTCCAGACCAGCCTGGTCTACAATCAAGTTCCAGGACAGCCAGGGCCTTTACACGGAGAAACCCTATCTCCAAAAACAAAAAAGGAAAAAGAAAAAGAAAGAAAGGGAGGGAAGGAGGGAGGGAGGGAGAGAGAGAGTGAGTGAGGGTGGGAGTGAGTGAGTGAGGGAGGGAGGCAGGGAGGGAGGAAGGGAGGAAGAAAGAAAGGATAAAGAATGAAGGAAAGTTTAAGAAAAAAATGGGTGGGGGTGGGGGGGTGGAGTAAGAGATCGCAGACATTCTATCTCACTAGAGAAGAACTAGCATTGTGGAACCTCAACCCACCCCACCACCACCACCCAGGCAGAACACCAAACAATCAAAACCAAAAAGCACCACAGGGTTGCACCATCCAAAGAGGCCCTGATTCAAAGTCACAGTGTTGAATCAGACAGAACCTGGAGAGAAACCCAGAGGTGTGGGTGGCAGCTTCTAAAGAAAAGTTTGAGAATCACAGAAAAGAAGTGATGGTGACAGAAGTGTAACAATTTGGGGAGAGGAGGAGAAGAGGAGTGTGTGTGTGTGTGTGTGTGTGTGTGTGTGCAGGTGCCCGTGCTAGTGTGTCTGTGAGTGAAACAGAGAGAGAGAGGAGGAGTGGGAGAGAAACCTAGAAAGGAAGAGGAAGCAAAAGAGGGAGCAAGACCAAGAGAGAGTCAGAGAGAGAGACAGGGTGGTGGGTGTGTCGGAATGGATTCCATAGTTTTCTGGCACAAGCAGTGTGAGTCGTTGCCATCATCTATGGGATGCACCTAGGCTGGCATGATCCCCTTGTGAGCGCACTGTGCCAAAAGCAGACACAAGTTCCTACTTTGGTTCCCAAGTCGCAGGGGTCACCTGTAAGGGAGACAGCGGCCTGGAACCCATCAGGTCTCTGTGCTTGTTTTCTCCCCCTCCCCCCGGCCCCCCACCCCCAAGAGATGAAGATCTGGCCAGAGATTATGTCTGTGGGTGTGGCTTAGAGACCTGTACATCGGAAAGGGCGTGCCCAGCAGATGCAGCCCAGGTGTTTGATTGGACGGTGGTGAGAGAGCTAGGCCCACCCACCCCCTTAAAAGCAACGGGGAAGGGAGGGGTCGGGCAGAGCAGCAGTGAGGCAAAGAGTGCCAGCTGACTAGCAGGCCAGCCCAGTGTCCTCTGCTCCTGAGAGCCAGTCGCGTCCCCAGTGAGAGGGCTTGTCCAGTCAACCCAGCTGCTCCCGGTCTTCATCAGTGGACATGGAGGCCGCCTCCAGCGCAGAAGCCCTGCAGGAGCTGCGGCAGCACCTGTGCACGGAGACAGAGCCAAGCAAGCTCGACCAAACCCTCCAGAAACTCTCTTCCCTGCCCAAGCTCCGTGACACCCTGGCACAGATGAACTTCCAGCAGACCATGGAGCTCTTGAGGAAAGAGCAGCTCCTGGTCCCCTTTGCCAAGGACTTGGCCGCCATTTGGTCGGAGAGGTCCCAGTTTGAGCCCCATCCTGAGCCTGACCGGGGGGACTTTGCCTTCGCGTTGAGCCTGATGACATTGCGGCCCAGAAACTGTCCAGAAGACAAGCCCCGAGAGTCCGCGCCAAGGGAACACAGACAAGATGGGACAGAGGTCTTCCAGGTGAGCAGCAGCAGCAGCAGCAGCAGCAGCAGCAGCAGCAGCAGCAGAAGCAGAAGCAGAAGCAGAAACAGCAGCAAACAGTCAAATCCGGATCAGAGCCCGAGCCCGAGCCCGAGCCTGAGCGCGAGCCCAAGCCCGAGCCCGAGCCCGAGCCTGGGACTTGGAGAGAGCCTAAGCCCACACTCAAGCCTCCAGGAAAGGGTGACTAGCAGCCCAAGGCCCGAGCCAAGAGGAAGCAAGAGGCCAAGAGTGTCTTTAGGGGACCCAGAGCTAGCTGCACAGAACCAGGTGCCTGTGGCAAAGCCCCGAGCAAGTACAGAGGAGCCCTGGCGGCTCCCAGCAGCCAAGGCCATCTCCAGCGAGTCAGGTGCTAGCAGAAAGATTCCAGGCCACTGGATGGAGGAAGGGCCCCCAGCTGATCCTTTGGAGGCCTGCCTCAACTCTGACAGCTCTCCTCCTTCCTCTGCTCTGCAGCTGCAGCTGCAGCTGACTGGGTGCAAGAGGAGGGGGAAAAGCACCCGCAAAGCTGAGGCCCTTAGTCCTGGAGCCAAAGTGCCCCGGGGCAAGTCTCCAAGGTGCCAAGAGCCTAATGACAATGGCGTCCTCCCTGGGAGTCCCCTTGCACAAGAAGAGCCTTCCAGTCCCCAAGCTGGCTTCCCGCTGGGTGGCCAGGAGCACTCTTCCTGGCACATTGACTCAGACTCCCCGCCTTGGGCGCACAGGACCCACTTCAAAACGCCTGTGTATTCAGGTCCTGCGCCTGCCTGGCTCCCGCAGAACTCGCAGCAAGGGCGCCTTGCTGAGCCCCTTGACTGCCCCTGGAAAACTCGCTGCCAAGACGCAGCTGAAGAAACGGAGCCCTGGCAGCAAGAGGAGGAGTCCAGTCGCCGCCGTCGCGGTCACCAGACACACACTGGCAGGCCAACTCACACCCAGACTGAGAGGGCCACAATCCTCCAGCTGCAGGAGCCCCCTGAGCTGAGGCTGCAGGCCCTGGTAGCCCGCCTCAAAGGCGCGCAAGCCAAGAAGCCTGAGGGCCGCCAAACCAAGATGGTGGCCTTCCAGGCTCAAGCCCCAAGCTCAGGCCTGCAGGCAGAGTCTGGAGCCAGAGGGGCGGCCTCCTCCGAAATGAGCAGCCGCCAGGAGGCCTCTGCACAGGGCCAGCCAGGGAGGACTCCCTGCCTTTTGCCGCCGCCGCCGCCGCGGCCCGCCAGCAACAAGCCTCAGCCAAAGAAGAGACCTGCCCCGCTCATGGCCAAGGCCCTCAGGGATTACAAGAAGAAGCTCTCTAGGAGGTGACCCGAGGATGCTCTCTGCCCTGGAATTGCTGGCAATCACTCAGGACCAGACCTGCTCTCGAGATCCTTTGGCCTGAAAGTGCGCCCGCGCCCGTGTGCCGGCCAGCCCGCCAGCCTGACAGCCCGCCAGCCCGCCCACCCGCTGCCGCTGCCGCCGCCGCCTTTGGAGAGCCCAGGCTTTGCAGAGACTGCTACTGGGATCTCTGTTCCTGCTCAAGATCCCGGGGGCCCTCTCCGGAGACCCTGGCCAGGCTTCCCTGCCTGCTCCCGAGACCGACCGACCACCTGCGCTTTCCAAACACCTGAGAGCGCCCGGACCTCCACCCGCAAAAAGACCTGGGTTCCCAGAGCAAACACTACACTTTGGACTTTCCCTCCACCCAACCCCTTCCCAAGGACTCAAGTGCCCAACACCTTGGCCTCAAAGGAAATAAATAAATAAATAATAGATAGTCCTGTGCCCAGTGCATGAGTTGGCTGTTGGAAACTTGGGGCTTATGCAGGGACTCTTGGCTCAGCCTGAGAGGAGGGGACTGGACCTGCCTAGACTGAGTCTACCAGGTTGATCTCAATCCTAGGGGGAGTCTTTGCCCTGGAGGAGATGAGAACGGGGGTGGGGGGTGGGGGTGGGCTGGTGGGAAGGGGACGGGGGCGCCAGGGGGAGAACAAGGGAATCCGTGCCGGATATGTAGAATTCAATTATATTTTAAAATAAAATAAAATTAAAGAAAGAAATAGGTTTAAGAAAAAATTAAGATTAAACTGAATAGAAACAATTTATTTATATACCAAATAATTATATAGAGTTATAATATCTGCTCTTTTAATGTTTCTGTGTGTTAGAAAAAAAGAAATTTAATTTAAATCTATTTTAATTTCATTTACTTTTAAGTTTACGTTGAATAAAACTTAAATAGTTAAACCCCCCAAAAATAGAGAGATAGGTACATAGCTAAATAAACAAACAAGTAAGTAAGAAAGAAAGTAGAGCACCAAGAACCCAGACCTTTGCCTTCCTCTTCCATTGGAACTCGGTGGTTGCAGACGGACACACTCAACTTGTTGATTCACACGTGCAGTCCATTTGCAAACAGCTATGGATCGAGGCTGATTCCAGAACCTCCTCATCCCCAGTCGGGACTGCACATTCCCTTCCATCAACTAGCTAATCCGTTAAAAAGAGAATTGTACACATATCCCTACAGATCAATATATAGACAAATGGATACATAGACTTCTAGACTCAAAGATACATAAAGGGCTGATCCATAAATATGTCAGGAAAGTTCGGCATGCAGTCCACAAGCAAGAAAAGGTGAAATTTAAAGAAGAGAAGCTAAAAGTGAGTCAAAAGAAAAGGAAAGGAAAATGAACATCGAGATCCTAAAAAGAAAGGATGTCGCTGAAAATGTGTGTCAGTTTGGCTGTGTGGGTGTGTCAAAAAAGTGGATAAAAGTGGGTTGTGGTGACACACCCATTTAATCTCAGCGCTCAGGGATGCAGAGGCAGGTAAATCCCTGTAAGTTCCAGACCAGCCTGGTCTACAATCAAGTCCCAGGACAGCCAGGGCCTTTACACGGAGAAACCCTATCTCCAAAAACAAAAAAGGAAAAAGAAAAAGAAAGAAAGGGAGGGAAGGAGGGAGGGAGGGAGAGAGAGAGTGAGTGAGGGTGGGAGTGAGTGAGTGAGTGAGGGAGGCAGGGAGGGAGGAAGGGAGGAAGAAAGAAAGGATAAAGAATGAAGGAAAGTTTAAGAAAAAAATGGGTGGGGGTGGGGGAGGTGGAATAAGAGATCACAGACATTCTATCTCACTAGAGATCTAGCACTGTGGAACCTCAAACCACCCCACCACCACCACCCAGGCAGAACACCAAACAATCAAAACCAAAAAGCACCACAGGGTTGCACCATCCAAAGAGGCCCTGATTCAAAGTCACAGTGTTGAATCAGACAGAACCTGGAGAGAAACCCAGAGGTGTGGGTGGCAGCTTCTAAAGAAAAGTTTGAGAATCACAGAAAGGAAGTGATGGTGACAGAAGTGTAACAATTTGGGGAGAGGAGGAGAAGAGGAGTGCGTGCGTGTGTGTGTGTGTGTGTGTGTGTGTGTGTGTGTGTGCAGGTGCCTGTGCTAGTGTGTCTGTGAGTGAAACAGAGAGAGAGAGGAGGAGTGGGAGAGAAACCTAGAAAGGAAGAGGAAGCAAAAGAGGGAGCAAGAACAAGAGAGAGTCAGAGAGAGAGACAGGGTGGTGGGTGTGTCGGAATGGATTCCATAGTTTTCTGGCACAAGCAGTGTGAGTCGTTGCCATCATCTATGGGATGCACCTAGGCTGGCATGATCCCCTTGTGAGCGCACTGTGCCAAAAGCAGACACAAGTTCCTACTTTGGTTCCCAAGTCGCAGGGGTCACCTGTAAGGGAGACAGCGGCCTGGAACCCATCAGGTCTCTGTGCTTGTTTCCTCCCCCTCCCCCCGGCCCCCCACCCCCAAGAGATGAAGATCTGGCCAGAGATTATGTCTGTGGGTGTGGCTTAGAGACCTGTACATCGGAAAGGGCGTGCCCAGCAGATGCAGCCCAGGTGTTTGATTGGACGGTGGTGAGAGAGCTAGGCCCACCCACCCCCTTAAAAGCAACGGGGAAGGGAGGGGTCGGGCAGAGCAGCAGTGAGGCAAAGAGTGCCAGCTGACTAGCAGGCCAGCCCAGTGTCCTCTGCTCCTGAGAGCCAGTCGCGTCCCCAGTGAGAGGGCTTGTCCAGTCAACCCAGCTGCTCCCGGTCTTCATCAGTGGACATGGAGGCCGCCTCCAGCGCAGAAGCCCTGCAGGAGCTGCGGCAGCACCTGTGCACGGAGACAGAGCCAAGCAAGCTCGACCAAACCCTCCAGAAACTCTCTTCCCTGCCCAAGCTCCGTGACACCCTGGCAGAGATGAACTTCCAGCAGACCATGGAGCTCTTGAGGAAAGAGCAGCTCCTGGTCCCCTTTGCCAAGGACTTGGCCGCCATTTGGTCGGAGAGGTCCCAGTTTGAGCCCCATCCTGAGCCTGACCGGGGGGACTTTGCCTTCGCGTTGAGCCTGATGACATTGCGGCCCAGAAACTGTCCAGAAGACAAGCCCCGAGAGTCCGCGCCAAGGGAACACAGACAAGATGGGACAGAGGTCTTCCAGGTGAGCAGCAGCAGCAGCAGCAGCAGCAGCAGCAGCAGCAGCAGCAGCAGAAACAGAAGCAGAAGCAGAAACAGCAGCAAACAGTCAAATCCGGACCCGAGCCCGAGCCTGAGCCTGAGCCCGAGCCCGAGCCCGAGCCTGGGACTTGGAGAGAGCCTAAGCCCACACTCAAGCCTCCAGGAATGGGTGACTAGCAGCCCAAGGCCCGAGCCAAGAGGAAGCAAGAGGCCAAGAGTATCTTTAGGGGACCCAGAGCTAGCTGCACAGAACCAGGTGCCTGTGGCAAAGCCCCGAGCAAGTACAGAGGAGCCCTGGCGGCTCCCAGCAGCCAAGGCCATCTCCAGCGAGTCAGGTGCTAGGAGAAAGATTCCAGGCCACTGGATGGAGGAAGGGCCCCCAGCTGATCCTTTGGAGGCCTGCCTCAACTCTGACAGCTCTCCTCCTTCCTCTGCTCTGCAGCTGCAGCTGCAGCTGACTGGGTGCAAGAGGAGGGGGAAAAGCACCCTCAAAGCTGAGGCCCTTAGTCCTGGAGCCAAAGTGCCCAGGGGCAAGTCTCCAAGGTGCCAAGAGCCTAATGACAATGGCGTCCTCCCTGGGAGTCCCCTTGCACAAGAAGAGCCTTCCAGTCCCCAAGCTGGCTTCCCGCTGGGTGGCCAGGAGCACTCTTCCTGGCACATTGACTCAGACTCCCCGCCTTGGGCGCACAGGACCCACTTCAAAACGCCTGTGTATTCAGGTCCTGCGCCTGCCTGGCTCCCGCAGAACTCGCAGCAAGGGCGCCTTGCTGAGCCCCTTGACTGCCCCTGGAAAACTCGCTGCCAAGACGCAGCTGAAGAAACTGAGCCCTGGCAGCAAGAGGAGAAGTCCCGTCGCCGCCATCGCGGTCACCAGACACACACTGGCAGGCCAACTCACACCCAGACTGAGAGGGCCACAATCCTCCAGCTGCAGGAGCTCCCTGAGCTGAGGCTGCAGGCCCTGGTAGCCCGCCTCAAAGGCGCGCAAGCCAAGAAGCCTGGAGGCCGCCAAACCAAGATGGTGGCCTTCCAGGCTCAAGCCCCAAGCCCAGGCCGGCAGGCAGAGTCTGGAGCCCGAGGGGCGGCCTCCTCCGAAATGAGCAGCCGCCAGGAGGCCTCTGCCCAAGGCCAGCCACGGAGGACTCCCTGTCTTTTGCGGCCGCCGCCGCCGCCGCCACGGCCCGCCAGCAACAAGCCCCAGCCAAAGAAGAGACCTGCCCCGCTCATGGCCAAGGCCCTCAGGGATTACAAGAAGAAACTCTCTAGGAGGTGACCCGAGGATGCTCTCTGCCCTGGAATTGCTGGCAATCACTCAGGACCAGACCTGCTCTCGGGATCCTTTGGCGTGAAAGTGCGCCAGCCCGTGCGCCGGCCAACCCCCAAGCCTGCCAGCCCGCCAGCCCGCCCACCCGCTGCTGCCTTTGGAGAGCCCAGGCTTTGCAGAGACTGCTACTGGGATCTCTGTTCCTGCTCAAGATCCCGGGGGCCCTCTCCTGAGACCCTGGGCAGGCTTCCCTGCCTGCTCCCGAGACCGACCGACCACCTGCGCTTTCCAAACACCCGAGAGCGCCCGGACCTCCACCCGCAAAAAGACCTGGGTTCCCAGAGCAAACACTACACTTTGGACTTTCCCTCCACCCAACCCCTTCCCAAGGACTCAAGTGCCCAACACCTTGGCCTCAAAGGAAATAAATAAATAAATATAAATAATAGATAGTCCTGTGCCCAGTGCATGAGTTGGCTGTTGGAAACTTGGGGCTTATGCAGGGACTCTTGGCTCAGCCTGAGAGGAGGGGACTGGACCTGCCTAGACTGAGTCTACCAGGTTGATCTCAATCCTAGGGGGAGTCTTTGCCCTGGAGGAGATGAGAACGGGGGTGGGGGGTGGGGGTGGGCTGGTGGGAAGGGGACGGGGGCGCCAGGGGGAGAACAAGGGAATCCGTGCCGGATATGTAGAATTCAATTATATTTTAAAATAAAATAAAATTAAAGAAAGAAGTAGGTTTAAGAAAAAATTAAGATTAAACTGAATAGAAACAATGTATTTATATACCAAATAGTTATATAGATTTATAATATCTGCTCTTTTAATGTTTCTGTGTGTTAGAAAAAAAAAATTTAATTTAAATCTATTTTAATTTCATTTACTTTTAAGTTTACATTGAATAAAACTTAAATAGTAAACCCACCAAAATTAGAGAGATAGATACATAGCTAAATAAACAAACAAATAAGTAAGTAAGAAAGAAAGTAGAGCACCAAGAACGCAGACCTTTGCCTTCCTCTTCCATTGGAACTCGGTGGTTGCAGACGGACACACTCAACTTGTTGATTCACACGTGCAGTCCATTTGCAAACAACTATGGATCGAGGCTGATTCCAGAACCTCCTCATCCCCAGTCGGGACTGCACATTCCCTTCCATCAACTAGCTAATCCGTTAAAAAGAGAATTGTACACATATCCCTACAGATCAATATAAAGACAAATGGACTTCTAGACTCAAAGATACATAAAGGGCTGATCCATAAATATGTCAGGAAAGTGAGTCAAAAGAAAGGAAATGAAAATGAACATCAAGATCCTAAAAAAAGGATGTCGCTGAAAATGTGTGTCAGTTTGGCTGTGTGGGTGTGTCAAAAAAAGTGGATAAAAGTGGGTTGTGGTGACACACCCATTTAATCTCAGCGCTCAGGGAGGCAGAGGCAGGTAAATCCCTGTAAGTTCCAGACCAGCCTGGTCTACAATCAAGTTCCAGGACAGCCAGGGCCTTTACACGGAGAAACCCTATCTCCAAAAACAAAAAAGGAAAAAGAAAAAGAAAGAAAGGGAGGGAAGGAGGGAGGGAGGGAGAGAGAGAGTGAGTGAGGGTGGGAGTGAGTGAGTGAGGGAGGGAGGCAGGGAGGGAGGAAGGGAGGAAGAAAGAAAGGATAAAGAATGAAGGAAAGTTTAAGAAAAAAATGGGTGGGGGTGGGGGGGTGGAGTAAGAGATCGCAGACATTCTATCTCACTAGAGAAGAACTAGCATTGTGGAACCTCAACCCACCCCACCACCACCACCCAGGCAGAACACCAAACAATCAAAACCAAAAAGCACCACAGGGTTGCACCATCCAAAGAGGCCCTGATTCAAAGTCACAGTGTTGAATCAGACAGAACCTGGAGAGAAACCCAGAGGTGTGGGTGGCAGCTTCTAAAGAAAAGTTTGAGAATCACAGAAAAGAAGTGATGGTGACAGAAGTGTAACAATTTGGGGAGAGGAGGAGAAGAGGAGTGTGTGTGTGTGTGTGTGTGTGTGTGTGTGCAGGTGCCCGTGCTAGTGTGTCTGTGAGTGAAACAGAGAGAGAGAGGAGGAGTGGGAGAGAAACCTAGAAAGGAAGAGGAAGCAAAAGAGGGAGCAAGACCAAGAGAGAGTCAGAGAGAGAGACAGGGTGGTGGGTGTGTCGGAATGGATTCCATAGTTTTCTGGCACAAGCAGTGTGAGTCGTTGCCATCATCTATGGGATGCACCTAGGCTGGCATGATCCCCTTGTGAGCGCACTGTGCCAAAAGCAGACACAAGTTCCTACTTTGGTTCCCAAGTCGCAGGGGTCACCTGTAAGGGAGACAGCGGCCTGGAACCCATCAGGTCTCTGTGCTTGTTTTCTCCCCCTCCCCCCGGCCCCCCACCCCCAAGAGATGAAGATCTGGCCAGAGATTATGTCTGTGGGTGTGGCTTAGAGACCTGTACATCGGAAAGGGCGTGCCCAGCAGATGCAGCCCAGGTGTTTGATTGGACGGTGGTGAGAGAGCTAGGCCCACCCACCCCCTTAAAAGCAACGGGGAAGGGAGGGGTCGGGCAGAGCAGCAGTGAGGCAAAGAGTGCCAGCTGACTAGCAGGCCAGCCCAGTGTCCTCTGCTCCTGAGAGCCAGTCGCGTCCCCAGTGAGAGGGCTTGTCCAGTCAACCCAGCTGCTCCCGGTCTTCATCAGTGGACATGGAGGCCGCCTCCAGCGCAGAAGCCCTGCAGGAGCTGCGGCAGCACCTGTGCACGGAGACAGAGCCAAGCAAGCTCGACCAAACCCTCCAGAAACTCTCTTCCCTGCCCAAGCTCCGTGACACCCTGGCACAGATGAACTTCCAGCAGACCATGGAGCTCTTGAGGAAAGAGCAGCTCCTGGTCCCCTTTGCCAAGGACTTGGCCGCCATTTGGTCGGAGAGGTCCCAGTTTGAGCCCCATCCTGAGCCTGACCGGGGGGACTTTGCCTTCGCGTTGAGCCTGATGACATTGCGGCCCAGAAACTGTCCAGAAGACAAGCCCCGAGAGTCCGCGCCAAGGGAACACAGACAAGATGGGACAGAGGTCTTCCAGGTGAGCAGCAGCAGCAGCAGCAGCAGCAGCAGCAGCAGCAGAAGCAGAAGCAGAAGCAGAAACAGCAGCAAACAGTCAAATCCGGATCAGAGCCCGAGCCCGAGCCCGAGCCTGAGCGCGAGCCCAAGCCCGAGCCCGAGCCCGAGCCTGGGACTTGGAGAGAGCCTAAGCCCACACTCAAGCCTCCAGGAAAGGGTGACTAGCAGCCCAAGGCCCGAGCCAAGAGGAAGCAAGAGGCCAAGAGTGTCTTTAGGGGACCCAGAGCTAGCTGCACAGAACCAGGTGCCTGTGGCAAAGCCCCGAGCAAGTACAGAGGAGCCCTGGCGGCTCCCAGCAGCCAAGGCCATCTCCAGCGAGTCAGGTGCTAGCAGAAAGATTCCAGGCCACTGGATGGAGGAAGGGCCCCCAGCTGATCCTTTGGAGGCCTGCCTCAACTCTGACAGCTCTCCTCCTTCCTCTGCTCTGCAGCTGCAGCTGCAGCTGACTGGGTGCAAGAGGAGGGGGAAAAGCACCCGCAAAGCTGAGGCCCTTAGTCCTGGAGCCAAAGTGCCCCGGGGCAAGTCTCCAAGGTGCCAAGAGCCTAATGACAATGGCGTCCTCCCTGGGAGTCCCCTTGCACAAGAAGAGCCTTCCAGTCCCCAAGCTGGCTTCCCGCTGGGTGGCCAGGAGCACTCTTCCTGGCACATTGACTCAGACTCCCCGCCTTGGGCGCACAGGACCCACTTCAAAACGCCTGTGTATTCAGGTCCTGCGCCTGCCTGGCTCCCGCAGAACTCGCAGCAAGGGCGCCTTGCTGAGCCCCTTGACTGCCCCTGGAAAACTCGCTGCCAAGACGCAGCTGAAGAAACGGAGCCCTGGCAGCAAGAGGAGGAGTCCAGTCGCCGCCGTCGCGGTCACCAGACACACACTGGCAGGCCAACTCACACCCAGACTGAGAGGGCCACAATCCTCCAGCTGCAGGAGCCCCCTGAGCTGAGGCTGCAGGCCCTGGTAGCCCGCCTCAAAGGCGCGCAAGCCAAGAAGCCTGAGGGCCGCCAAACCAAGATGGTGGCCTTCCAGGCTCAAGCCCCAAGCTCAGGCCTGCAGGCAGAGTCTGGAGCCAGAGGGGCGGCCTCCTCCGAAATGAGCAGCCGCCAGGAGGCCTCTGCACAGGGCCAGCCAGGGAGGACTCCCTGCCTTTTGCCGCCGCCGCCGCCGCGGCCCGCCAGCAACAAGCCTCAGCCAAAGAAGAGACCTGCCCCGCTCATGGCCAAGGCCCTCAGGGATTACAAGAAGAAGCTCTCTAGGAGGTGACCCGAGGATGCTCTCTGCCCTGGAATTGCTGGCAATCACTCAGGACCAGACCTGCTCTCGAGATCCTTTGGCCTGAAAGTGCGCCCGCGCCCGTGTGCCGGCCAGCCCGCCAGCCTGACAGCCCGCCAGCCCGCCCACCCGCTGCCGCTGCCGCCGCCGCCTTTGGAGAGCCCAGGCTTTGCAGAGACTGCTACTGGGATCTCTGTTCCTGCTCAAGATCCCGGGGGCCCTCTCCGGAGACCCTGGCCAGGCTTCCCTGCCTGCTCCCGAGACCGACCGACCACCTGCGCTTTCCAAACACCTGAGAGCGCCCGGACCTCCACCCGCAAAAAGACCTGGGTTCCCAGAGCAAACACTACACTTTGGACTTTCCCTCCACCCAACCCCTTCCCAAGGACTCAAGTGCCCAACACCTTGGCCTCAAAGGAAATAAATAAATAAATAATAGATAGTCCTGTGCCCAGTGCATGAGTTGGCTGTTGGAAACTTGGGGCTTATGCAGGGACTCTTGGCTCAGCCTGAGAGGAGGGGACTGGACCTGCCTAGACTGAGTCTACCAGGTTGATCTCAATCCTAGGGGGAGTCTTTGCCCTGGAGGAGATGAGAACGGGGGTGGGGGGTGGGGGTGGGCTGGTGGGAAGGGGACGGGGGCGCCAGGGGGAGAACAAGGGAATCCGTGCCGGATATGTAGAATTCAATTATATTTTAAAATAAAATAAAATTAAAGAAAGAAATAGGTTTAAGAAAAAATTAAGATTAAACTGAATAGAAACAATTTATTTATATACCAAATAATTATATAGAGTTATAATATCTGCTCTTTTAATGTTTCTGTGTGTTAGAAAAAAAGAAATTTAATTTAAATCTATTTTAATTTCATTTACTTTTAAGTTTACGTTGAATAAAACTTAAATAGTTAAACCCCCCAAAAATAGAGAGATAGGTACATAGCTAAATAAACAAACAAGTAAGTAAGAAAGAAAGTAGAGCACCAAGAACCCAGACCTTTGCCTTCCTCTTCCATTGGAACTCGGTGGTTGCAGACGGACACACTCAACTTGTTGATTCACACGTGCAGTCCATTTGCAAACAGCTATGGATCGAGGCTGATTCCAGAACCTCCTCATCCCCAGTCGGGACTGCACATTCCCTTCCATCAACTAGCTAATCCGTTAAAAAGAGAATTGTACACATATCCCTACAGATCAATATATAGACAAATGGATACATAGACTTCTAGACTCAAAGATACATAAAGGGCTGATCCATAAATATGTCAGGAAAGTTCGGCATGCAGTCCACAAGCAAGAAAAGGTGAAATTTAAAGAAGAGAAGCTAAAAGTGAGTCAAAAGAAAAGGAAAGGAAAATGAACATCGAGATCCTAAAAAGAAAGGATGTCGCTGAAAATGTGTGTCAGTTTGGCTGTGTGGGTGTGTCAAAAAAGTGGATAAAAGTGGGTTGTGGTGACACACCCATTTAATCTCAGCGCTCAGGGATGCAGAGGCAGGTAAATCCCTGTAAGTTCCAGACCAGCCTGGTCTACAATCAAGTCCCAGGACAGCCAGGGCCTTTACACGGAGAAACCCTATCTCCAAAAACAAAAAAGGAAAAAGAAAAAGAAAGAAAGGGAGGGAAGGAGGGAGGGAGAGAGAGAGTGAGTGAGGGTGGGAGTGAGTGAGTGAGTGAGGGAGGCAGGGAGGGAGGAAGGGAGGAAGAAAGAAAGGATAAAGAATGAAGGAAAGTTTAAGAAAAAAATGGGTGGGGGTGGGGGAGGTGGAATAAGAGATCACAGACATTCTATCTCACTAGAGATCTAGCACTGTGGAACCTCAAACCACCCCACCACCACCACCCAGGCAGAACACCAAACAATCAAAACCAAAAAGCACCACAGGGTTGCACCATCCAAAGAGGCCCTGATTCAAAGTCACAGTGTTGAATCAGACAGAACCTGGAGAGAAACCCAGAGGTGTGGGTGGCAGCTTCTAAAGAAAAGTTTGAGAATCACAGAAAGGAAGTGATGGTGACAGAAGTGTAACAATTTGGGGAGAGGAGGAGAAGAGGAGTGCGTGCGTGTGTGTGTGTGTGTGTGTGTGTGTGTGTGTGTGCAGGTGCCTGTGCTAGTGTGTCTGTGAGTGAAACAGAGAGAGAGAGGAGGAGTGGGAGAGAAACCTAGAAAGGAAGAGGAAGCAAAAGAGGGAGCAAGAACAAGAGAGAGTCAGAGAGAGAGACAGGGTGGTGGGTGTGTCGGAATGGATTCCATAGTTTTCTGGCACAAGCAGTGTGAGTCGTTGCCATCATCTATGGGATGCACCTAGGCTGGCATGATCCCCTTGTGAGCGCACTGTGCCAAAAGCAGACACAAGTTCCTACTTTGGTTCCCAAGTCGCAGGGGTCACCTGTAAGGGAGACAGCGGCCTGGAACCCATCAGGTCTCTGTGCTTGTTTTCTCCCCCTCCCCCCGGCCCCCCACCCCCAAGAGATGAAGATCTGGCCAGAGATTATGTCTGTGGGTGTGGCTTAGAGACCTGTACATCGGAAAGGGCGTGCCCAGCAGATGCAGCCCAGGTGTTTGATTGGACGGTGGTGAGAGAGCTAGGCCCACCCACCCCCTTAAAAGCAACGGGGAAGGGAGGGGTCGGGCAGAGCAGCAGTGAGGCAAAGAGTGCCAGCTGACTAGCAGGCCAGCCCAGTGTCCTCTGCTCCTGAGAGCCAGTCGCGTCCCCAGTGAGAGGGCTTGTCCAGTCAACCCAGCTGCTCCCGGTCTTCATCAGTGGACATGGAGGCCGCCTCCAGCGCAGAAGCCCTGCAGGAGCTGCGGCAGCACCTGTGCACGGAGACAGAGCCAAGCAAGCTCGACCAAACCCTCCAGAAACTCTCTTCCCTGCCCAAGCTCCGTGACACCCTGGCAGAGATGAACTTCCAGCAGACCATGGAGCTCTTGAGGAAAGAGCAGCTCCTGGTCCCCTTTGCCAAGGACTTGGCCGCCATTTGGTCGGAGAGGTCCCAGTTTGAGCCCCATCCTGAGCCTGACCGGGGGGACTTTGCCTTCGCGTTGAGCCTGATGACATTGCGGCCCAGAAACTGTCCAGAAGACAAGCCCCGAGAGTCCGCGCCAAGGGAACACAGACAAGATGGGACAGAGGTCTTCCAGGTGAGCAGCAGCAGCAGCAGCAGCAGCAGCAGCAGCAGCAGCAGCAGAAACAGAAGCAGAAGCAGAAACAGCAGCAAACAGTCAAATCCGGACCCGAGCCCGAGCCTGAGCCTGAGCCCGAGCCCGAGCCCGAGCCTGGGACTTGGAGAGAGCCTAAGCCCACACTCAAGCCTCCAGGAATGGGTGACTAGCAGCCCAAGGCCCGAGCCAAGAGGAAGCAAGAGGCCAAGAGTATCTTTAGGGGACCCAGAGCTAGCTGCACAGAACCAGGTGCCTGTGGCAAAGCCCCGAGCAAGTACAGAGGAGCCCTGGCGGCTCCCAGCAGCCAAGGCCATCTCCAGCGAGTCAGGTGCTAGGAGAAAGATTCCAGGCCACTGGATGGAGGAAGGGCCCCCAGCTGATCCTTTGGAGGCCTGCCTCAACTCTGACAGCTCTCCTCCTTCCTCTGCTCTGCAGCTGCAGCTGCAGCTGACTGGGTGCAAGAGGAGGGGGAAAAGCACCCTCAAAGCTGAGGCCCTTAGTCCTGGAGCCAAAGTGCCCAGGGGCAAGTCTCCAAGGTGCCAAGAGCCTAATGACAATGGCGTCCTCCCTGGGAGTCCCCTTGCACAAGAAGAGCCTTCCAGTCCCCAAGCTGGCTTCCCGCTGGGTGGCCAGGAGCACTCTTCCTGGCACATTGACTCAGACTCCCCGCCTTGGGCGCACAGGACCCACTTCAAAACGCCTGTGTATTCAGGTCCTGCGCCTGCCTGGCTCCCGCAGAACTCGCAGCAAGGGCGCCTTGCTGAGCCCCTTGACTGCCCCTGGAAAACTCGCTGCCAAGACGCAGCTGAAGAAACTGAGCCCTGGCAGCAAGAGGAGGAGTCCAGTCGCCGCCGTCGCGGTCACCAGACACACACTGGCAGGCCAACTCACACCCAGACTGAGAGGGCCACAATCCTCCAGCTGCAGGAGCTCCCTGAGCTGAGGCTGCAGGCCCTGGTAGCCCGCCTCAAAGGCGCGCAAGCCAAGAAGCCTGGAGGCCGCCAAACCAAGATGGTGGCCTTCCAGGCTCAAGCCCCAAGCCCAGGCCGGCAGGCAGAGTCTGGAGCCCGAGGGGCGGCCTCCTCCGAAATGAGCAGCCGCCAGGAGGCCTCTGCCCAAGGCCAGCCACGGAGGACTCCCTGTCTTTTGCGCCGCCGCCGCCACCACGGCCCGCCAGCAACAAGCCCCAGCCAAAGAAGAGACCTGCCCCGCTCATGGCCAAGGCCCTCAGGGATTACAAGAAGAAGCTCTCTAGGAGGTGACCCGAGGATGCTCTCTGCCCTGGAATTGCTGGCAATCACTCAGGACCAGACCTGCTCTCGGGATCCTTTGGCCCGAAAGTGCGCCCGCCCGTGCGCCGGCCAACCCCCAAGCCTGCCAGCCCGCCAGCCCGCCCACCCGCTGCTGCCTTTGGAGAGCCCAGGCTTTGCAGAGACTGCTACTGGGATCTCTGTTCCTGCTCAAGATCCCGGGGGCCCTCTCCTGAGACCCTGGGCAGGCTTCCCTGCCTGCTCCGGAGACCGACCGACCACCTGCGCTTTCCAAACACCCGAGAGCGCCCGGACCTCCACCCGCAAAAAGACCTGGGTTCCCAGAGCAAACACTACACTTTGGACTTTCCCTCCACCCAACCCCTTCCCAAGGACTCAAGTGCCCAACACCTTGGCCTCAAAGGAAATAAATAAATAAATATAAATAATAGATAGTCCTGTGCCCAGTGCATGAGTTGGCTGTTGGAAACTTGGGGCTTATGCAGGGACTCTTGGCTCAGCCTGAGAGGAGGGGACTGGACCTGCCTAGACTGAGTCTACCAGGTTGATCTCAATCCTAGGGGGAGTCTTTGCCCTGGAGGAGATGAGAACGGGGGTGGGGGGTGGGGGTGGGCTGGTGGGAAGGGGACGGGGGCGCCAGGGGGAGAACAAGGGAATCCGTGCCGGATATGTAGAATTCAATTATATTTTAAAATAAAATAAAATTAAAGAAAGAAGTAGGTTTAAGAAAAAATTAAGATTAAACTGAATAGAAACAATGTATTTATATACCAAATAGTTATATAGATTTATAATATCTGCTCTTTTAATGTTTCTGTGTGTTAGAAAAAAAGAAATTTAATTTAAATCTATTTTAATTTCATTTACTTTTAAGTTTACATTGAATAAAACTTAAATAGTAAACCCACCAAAATTAGAGAGATAGATACATAGCTAAATAAACAAACAAATAAGTAAGTAAGAAAGAAAGTAGAGCACCAAGAACCCAGACCTTTGCCTTCCTCTTCCATTGGAACTCGGTGGTTGCAGACGGACACACTCAACTTGTTGATTCACACGTGCAGTCCATTTGCAAACAGCTATGGATCGAGGCTGATTCCAGAACCTCCTCATCCCCAGTCGGGACTGCACATTCCCTTCCATCAACTAGCTAATCCGTTAAAAAGAGAATTGTACACATATCCCTACAGATCAATATATAGACAAATGGATACATAGACTTCTAGACTCAAAGATACATAAAGGGCTGATCCATAAATATGTCAGGAAAGTTCGGCATGCAGTCCACAAGCAAGAAAAGGTGAAATTTAAAGAAGAGAAGCTAAAAGTGAGTCAAAAGAAAAGGAAAGGAAAATGAACATCGAGATCCTAAAAAGAAAGGATGTCGCTGAAAATGTGTGTCAGTTTGGCTGTGTGGGTGTGTCAAAAAAGTGGATAAAAGTGGGTTGTGGTGACACACCCATTTAATCTCAGCGCTCAGGGAGGCAGAGGCAGGTAAATCCCTGTAAGTTCCAGACCAGCCTGGTCTACAATCAAGTCCCAGGACAGCCAGGGCCTTTACACGGAGAAACCCTATCTCCAAAAACAAAAAAGGAAAAAGAAAAAGAAAGAAAGGGAGGGAAGGAGGGAGGGAGAGAGAGAGTGAGTGAGGGTGGGAGTGAGTGAGTGAGTGAGGGAGGCAGGGAGGGAGGAAGGGAGGAAGAAAGAAAGGATAAAGAATGAAGGAAAGTTTAAGAAAAAAATGGGTGGGGGTGGGGGAGGTGGAATAAGAGATCACAGACATTCTATCTCACTAGAGATCTAGCACTGTGGAACCTCAAACCACCCCACCACCACCACCCAGGCAGAACACCAAACAATCAAAACCAAAAAGCACCACAGGGTTGCACCATCCAAAGAGGCCCTGATTCAAAGTCACAGTGTTGAATCAGACAGAACCTGGAGAGAAACCCAGAGGTGTGGGTGGCAGCTTCTAAAGAAAAGTTTGAGAATCACAGAAAGGAAGTGATGGTGACAGAAGTGTAACAATTTGGGGAGAGGAGGAGAAGAGGAGTGCGTGCGTGTGTGTGTGTGTGTGTGTGTGTGTGTGTGTGTGTGTGTGTGCAGGTGCCTGTGCTAGTGTGTCTGTGAGTGAAACAGAGAGAGAGAGGAGGAGTGGGAGAGAAACCTAGAAAGGAAGAGGAAGCAAAAGAGGGAGCAAGAACAAGAGAGAGTCAGAGAGAGAGACAGGGTGGTGGGTGTGTCGGAATGGATTCCATAGTTTTCTGGCACAAGCAGTGTGAGTCGTTGCCATCATCTATGGGATGCACCTAGGCTGGCATGATCCCCTTGTGAGCGCACTGTGCCCAAAGCAGACACAAGTTCCTACTTTGGTTCCCAAGTCGCAGGGGTCACCTGTAAGGGAGACAGCGGCCTGGAACCCACCAGGTCTCTGTGCTTGTTTTCTCCCCCTCCCCCCGGGCCCCCCACCCCCAAGAGATGAAGATCTGGCCAGAGATTATGTCTGTGGGTGTGGCTTAGAGACCTGTATGTAAATCGGAAAGGGCGTGCCCAGCAGATGCAGCCCAGGTGTTTGATTGGGCGGTGGTGAGAGAGCTAGGCCCACCCACCCCCTTAAAAGCAACGGGGAAGGGAGGGGTCGGGCAGAGCAGCAGTGAGGCAAAGAGTGCCAGCTGACTAGCAGGCCAGCCCAGTGTCCTCTGCTCCTGAGAGCCAGTCGCGTCCCCAGTGAGAGGGCTTGTCCAGTCAACCCAGCTGCTCCCGGTCTTCATCAGTGGACATGGAGGCCGCATCCAGCGCAGAAGCCCTGCAGGAGCTGCGGCAGCACCTGTGCACGGAGACAGAGCCAAGCAAGCTCGACCAAACCCTCCAGAAACTCTCTTCCCTGCCCAAGCTCCGTGACACCCTGGCAGAGATGAACTTCCAGCAGACCATGGAGCTCTTGAGGAAAGAGCAGCTCCTGGTCCCCTTTGCCAAGGACTTGGCCGCCATTTGGTCG
The DNA here is from genome assembly GCF_049852395.1 of Peromyscus maniculatus bairdii. Taxonomy (NCBI): domain Eukaryota; kingdom Metazoa; phylum Chordata; class Mammalia; order Rodentia; family Cricetidae; genus Peromyscus; species Peromyscus maniculatus. The sequence goes on from NC_134868.1 coordinate 18,577,358, forward strand.
GAGAGGTCCCAGTTTGAGCCCCATCCTGAGCCTGACCGGGGGGACTTTGCCTTCGCGTTGAGCCTGATGACATTGCGGCCCAGAAACTGTCCGGAAGACAAGCCCCGAGAGTCCGCGCCAAGGGAACACAGACAAGATGGGACAGAGGTCTTCCAGGTGAGCAGCAGCAGCAGCAGCAGAAGCAGAAGCAGAAACAGCAGCAAACAGTCAAATCCGGACCAGAGCCTGAGCCCGAGCCCGAGCCCGAGCCCGAGCCCGAGCCCGAGCCCGAGCCCGAGCCTGGGACTTGGAGAGAGCCTATGCCCACACTCAAGCCTCCAGGAAAGGGTGACTAGCAGCCCAAGGCCCGAGCCAAGAGGAAGCAAGAGGCCAAGAGTATCTTTAGGGGACCCAGAGCTAGCTGCACAGAACCAGGTGCCTGTGGCAAAGCCCCGAGCAAGTACAGAGGAGCCCTGGCGGCTCCCAGCAGCCAAGGCCATCTCCAGCGAGTCAGGTGCTAGGAGAAAGATTCCAGGCCACTGGATGGAGGAAGGGCCCCCAGCTGATCCTTTGGAGGCCTGCCTCAACTCTGACAGCTCTCCTCCTTCCTCTGCTCTGCAGCTGCAGCTGCAGCTGACTGGGTGCAAGAGGAGGGGGAAAAGCACCCTCAAAGCTGAGGCCCTTAGTCCTGGAGCCAAAGTGCCCCGGGGCAAGTCTCCAAGGTGCCAAGAGCCTAATGACAATGGCGTCCTCCCTGGGAGTCCCCTTGCACAAGAAGAGCCTTCCAGTCCCCAAGCTGGCTTCCCGCTGGGTGGCCAGGAGCACTCTTCCTGGCACATTGACTCAGACTCCCCGCCTTGGGCGCACAGGACCCACTTCAAAACGCCTGTGTATTCAGGTCCTGCGCCTGCCTGGCTCCCGCAGCGGAACTCGCAGCAAGGGCGCCTTGCTGAGCCCCTTGACTGCCCCTGGAAAACTCGCTGCCAAGACGCAGCTGAAGAAACTGAGCCCTGGCAGCAAGAGGAGGAGTCCCGTCGCCGCCGTCGCGGTCACCAGACACACACTGGCAGGCCAACTCACACCCAGACTGAGAGGGCCACAATCCTCCAGCTGCAGGAGCCCCCTGAGCTGAGGCTGCAGGCCCTGGTAGCCCGCCTCAAAGGCGCGCAAGCCAAGAAGCCTGGAGGCCGCCAAACCAAGATGGTGGCCTTCCAGGCTCAAGCCCCAAGCCCAGGCCGGCAGGCAGAGTCTGGAGCCGGAGGGGCGGCCTCCTCCGAAAGGAGCAGCCGCCAGGAGGCCTCTGCCCAAGGCCAGCCACGGAGGACTCCCTGCCTTTTGCCGCAGCCGCCGCCGCGGCCCGCCAGCAACAAGCCCCAGCCAAAGAAGAGACCTGCCCCGCTCATGGCCAAGGCCCTCAGGGATTACAAGAAGAAGCTCTCTAGGAGGTGACCCGAGGATGCTCTCTGCCCTGGAATTGCTGGCAATCACTCAGGACCAGACCTGCTCTCGGGATCCTTTGGCCCGAAAGTGCGCCCGCCCCTGCGTGCGCCGGCCAACCCCCAAGCCTGCCAGCCCGCCAGCCCGCCCACCCGCTGCCGCCTTTGGAGAGCCCAGGCTTTGCAGAGACTGCTACTGGGATCTCTGTTCCTGCTCAAGATCCCGGGGGCCCTCTCCTGAGACCCTGGGCAGGCTTCCCTGCCTGCTCCCGAGACCGACCGACCACCTGAGCTTTCCAAACACCTGAGAGCGCCCGGACCTCCACCCGCAAAAAGACCTGGGTTCCCAGAGCAAACACTACACTTTGGACTTGCCCTCCACCCAACCCCTTCCCAAGGACTCAAGTGCCCAACACCTTGGCCTCAAAGGAAATAAATAAATAAATAAATAAATAAATAAATAAATAAATAAATAATAGATAGTCCTGTGCCCAGTGCATGAGTTGGCTGTTTGAAACTTGGGGCTTATGCAGGGACTCTTGGCTCAGCCTGAGAGGAGGGGACTGGACCTGCCTAGACTGAGTCTACCAGGTTGATCTCAATCCTACGGGGAGTCTTTGCCCTGGAGGAGATGAGAACGGGGGTGGGGGGTGGGGGTGGGCTGGTGGGAAGGGGACGGGTGCGCCAGGGGGAGAAAAAGGGAATCTGTGCCGGATATGTAGAATTCAATTATATTTTAAAATAAAATAAAATTAAAGAAAGAAATAGGTTTAAGAAAAAATTAAGATTAAAATGAATAGAAACAATGTATTTATATACCAAATAGTTATATAGATTTATAATATCTGCTCTTTTAATGTTTCTGTGTGGTAGAAAAAAAGAAATTTAATTTAAATCTATTTTTATTTCATTTACTTTTCAGTTTACATTGAATAAAACTTAAATAGTAAACCCACCAAAATTAGAGAGATAGATACATAGCTAAATAAACAAACAAATAAGTAAGTAAGAAAGAAAGTAGAGCACCAAGAACCCAGACCTTTGCCTTCCTCTTCCATTGGAACTCGGTGGTTGCAGACGGACACACTCAACTTGTTGATTCACACGTGCAGTCCATTTGCAAACAACTATGGATTGAGGCTGATTCCAGAACCTCCTCATCCCCAGTCGGGACTGCACATTCCCTTCCATCAACTAGGTAATCCGTTAAAAAGAGAATTGTACACATATCCCTACAGATCAATATAAAGACAAATGGACTTCTAGACTCAAAGATACATAAAGGGCTGATCCATAAATATGTCAGGAAAGTGAGTCAAAAGAAAGGAAATGAAAATGAACATCAAGATCCTAAAAAGAAAGGATGTCGCTGAAAATGTGTGTCAGTTTGGCTGTGTGGGTGTGTCAAAAAAAGTGGATAAAAGTGGGTTGTGGTGACACACCCATTTAATCTCAGCGCTCAGGGAAGCAGAGGCAGGTAAATCCCTGTAAGTTCCAGACCAGCCTGGTCTACAATCAAGTTCCAGGACAGCCAGGGCCTTTACACGGAGAAACCCTATCTCCAAAAACAAAAAAGGAAAAAGAAAAAGAAAGAAAGGGAGGGAAGGAGGGAGGGAGGGAGAGAGAGAGTGAGTGAGGGTGGGAGTGAGTGAGTGAGGGAGGGAGGCAGGGAGGGAGGAAGGGAGGAAGAAAGAAAGGATAAAGAATGAAGGAAAGTTTAAGAAAAAAATGGGTGGGGGTGGGGGGGTGGAGTAAGAGATCGCAGACATTCTATCTCACTAGAGAAGAACTAGCATTGTGGAACCTCAACCCACCCCACCACCACCACCCAGGCAGAACACCAAACAATCAAAAACAAAAAGCACCACAGGGTTGCACCATCCAAAGAGGCCCTGATTCAAAGTCACAGTGTTGAATCAGACAGAACCTGGAGAGAAACCCAGAGGTGTGGGTGGCAGCTTCTAAAGAAAAGTTTGAGAATCACAGAAAGGAAGTGATGGTGACAGAAGTGTAACAATTTGGGGAGAGGAGGAGAAGAGGAGTGCGTGTGTGTGTGTGTGTGTGTGTGTGTGTGTGTGTGTGTGGTGTGTGTGTGTGTGTGTGTGTGTGTGTGTGTGTGTGTGCAGGTGCCCGTGCTAGTGTGTCTGTGAGTGAAACAGAGAGAGAGAGGAGGAGTGGGAGAGAAACCTAGAAAGGAAGAGGAAGCAAAAGAGGGAGCAAGACCAAGAGAGAGTCAGAGAGAGAGACAGGGTGGTGGGTGTGTCGGAATGGATTCCATAGTTTTCTGGCACAAGCAGTGTGAGTCGTTGCCATCATCTATGGGATGCACCTAGGCTGTCATGATCCCCTCGTGAGCGCACTGTGCCAAAAGCAGACACAAGTTCCTACTTTGGTTCCCAAGTCGCAGGGGTCACCTGTAAGGGAGACAGCGGCCTGGAACCCATCAGGTCTCTGTGCTTGTTTTCTCCCCCTCCCCCCGGGCCCCCCACCCCCAAGAGATGAAGATCTGGCCAGAGATTATGTCTGTGGGTGTGGCTTAGAGACCTGTACATCGGAAAGGGCGTGCCCAGCAGATGCAGCCCAGGTGTTTGATTGGGCGGTGGTGAGAGAGCTAGGCCCACCCACCCCCTTAAAAGCAACGGGGAAGGGAGGGGTCGGGCAGAGCAGCAGTGAGGCAAAGAGTGCCAGCTGACTAGCAGGCCAGCCCAGTGTCCTCTGCTCCTGAGAGCCAGTCGCGTCCCCAGTGAGAGGGCTTGTCCAGTCAACCCAGCTGCTCCCGGTCTTCATCAGTGGACATGGAGGCCGCCTCCAGCGCAGAAGCCCTGCAGGAGCTGCGGCAGCACCTGTGCACGGAGACAGAGCCAAGCAAGCTCGACCAAACCCTCCAGAAACTCTCTTCCCTGCCCAAGCTCCGTGACACCCTGGCAGAGATGAACTTCCAGCAGACCATGGAGCTCTTGAGGAAAGAGCAGCTCCTGGTCCCCTTTGCCAAGGACTTGGCCGCCATTTGGTCGGAGAGGTCCCAGTTTGAGCCCCATCCTGAGCCTGACCGGGGGGACTTTGCCTTCGCGTTGAGCCTGATGACATTGCGGCCCAGAAACTGTCCGGAAGACAAGCCCCGAGAGTCCGCGCCAAGGGAACACAGACAAGATGGGACAGAGGTCTTCCAGGTGAGCAGCAGCAGCAGCAGCAGAAGCAGAAGCAGAAACAGCAGCAAACAGTCAAATCCGGACCAGAGCCTGAGCCCGAGCCCGAGCCCGAGCCCGAGCCCGAGCCCGAGCCCGAGCCCGAGCCTGGGACTTGGAGAGAGCCTATGCCCACACTCAAGCCTCCAGGAAAGGGTGACTAGCAGCCCAAGGCCCGAGCCAAGAGGAAGCAAGAGGCCAAGAGTATCTTTAGGGGACCCAGAGCTAGCTGCACAGAACCAGGTGCCTGTGGCAAAGCCCCGAGCAAGTACAGAGGAGCCCTGGCGGCTCCCAGCAGCCAAGGCCATCTCCAGCGAGTCAGGTGCTAGGAGAAAGATTCCAGGCCACTGGATGGAGGAAGGGCCCCCAGCTGATCCTTTGGAGGCCTGCCTCAACTCTGACAGCTCTCCTCCTTCCTCTGCTCTGCAGCTGCAGCTGCAGCTGACTGGGTGCAAGAGGAGGGGGAAAAGCACCCTCAAAGCTGAGGCCCTTAGTCCTGGAGCCAAAGTGCCCCGGGGCAAGTCTCCAAGGTGCCAAGAGCCTAATGACAATGGCGTCCTCCCTGGGAGTCCCCTTGCACAAGAAGAGCCTTCCAGTCCCCAAGCTGGCTTCCCGCTGGGTGGCCAGGAGCACTCTTCCTGGCACATTGACTCAGACTCCCCGCCTTGGGCGCACAGGACCCACTTCAAAACGCCTGTGTATTCAGGTCCTGCGCCTGCCTGGCTCCCGCAGCGGAACTCGCAGCAAGGGCGCCTTGCTGAGCCCCTTGACTGCCCCTGGAAAACTCGCTGCCAAGACGCAGCTGAAGAAACTGAGCCCTGGCAGCAAGAGGAGGAGTCCCGTCGCCGCCGTCGCGGTCACCAGACACACACTGGCAGGCCAACTCACACCCAGACTGAGAGGGCCACAATCCTCCAGCTGCAGGAGCCCCCTGAGCTGAGGCTGCAGGCCCTGGTAGCCCGCCTCAAAGGCGCGCAAGCCAAGAAGCCTGGAGGCCGCCAAACCAAGATGGTGGCCTTCCAGGCTCAAGCCCCAAGCCCAGGCCGGCAGGCAGAGTCTGGAGCCGGAGGGGCGGCCTCCTCCGAAAGGAGCAGCCGCCAGGAGGCCTCTGCCCAAGGCCAGCCACGGAGGACTCCCTGCCTTTTGCCGCAGCCGCCGCCGCGGCCCGCCAGCAACAAGCCCCAGCCAAAGAAGAGACCTGCCCCGCTCATGGCCAAGGCCCTCAGGGATTACAAGAAGAAGCTCTCTAGGAGGTGACCCGAGGATGCTCTCTGCCCTGGAATTGCTGGCAATCACTCAGGACCAGACCTGCTCTCGGGATCCTTTGGCCCGAAAGTGCGCCCGCCCCTGCGTGCGCCGGCCAACCCCCAAGCCTGCCAGCCCGCCAGCCCGCCCACCCGCTGCCGCCTTTGGAGAGCCCAGGCTTTGCAGAGACTGCTACTGGGATCTCTGTTCCTGCTCAAGATCCCGGGGGCCCTCTCCTGAGACCCTGGGCAGGCTTCCCTGCCTGCTCCCGAGACCGACCGACCACCTGAGCTTTCCAAACACCTGAGAGCGCCCGGACCTCCACCCGCAAAAAGACCTGGGTTCCCAGAGCAAACACTACACTTTGGACTTGCCCTCCACCCAACCCCTTCCCAAGGACTCAAGTGCCCAACACCTTGGCCTCAAAGGAAATAAATAAATAAATAAATAAATAAATAAATAAATAAATAAATAAATAATAGATAGTCCTGTGCCCAGTGCATGAGTTGGCTGTTTGAAACTTGGGGCTTATGCAGGGACTCTTGGCTCAGCCTGAGAGGAGGGGACTGGACCTGCCTAGACTGAGTCTACCAGGTTGATCTCAATCCTACGGGGAGTCTTTGCCCTGGAGGAGATGAGAACGGGGGTGGGGGGTGGGGGTGGGCTGGTGGGAAGGGGACGGGTGCGCCAGGGGGAGAAAAAGGGAATCTGTGCCGGATATGTAGAATTCAATTATATTTTAAAATAAAATAAAATTAAAGAAAGAAATAGGTTTAAGAAAAAATTAAGATTAAAATGAATAGAAACAATGTATTTATATACCAAATAGTTATATAGATTTATAATATCTGCTCTTTTAATGTTTCTGTGTGGTAGAAAAAAAGAAATTTAATTTAAATCTATTTTTATTTCATTTACTTTTCAGTTTACATTGAATAAAACTTAAATAGTAAACCCACCAAAATTAGAGAGATAGATACATAGCTAAATAAACAAACAAATAAGTAAGTAAGAAAGAAAGTAGAGCACCAAGAACCCAGACCTTTGCCTTCCTCTTCCATTGGAACTCGGTGGTTGCAGACGGACACACTCAACTTGTTGATTCACACGTGCAGTCCATTTGCAAACAACTATGGATTGAGGCTGATTCCAGAACCTCCTCATCCCCAGTCGGGACTGCACATTCCCTTCCATCAACTAGGTAATCCGTTAAAAACAGAATTGTACACATATCCCTACAGATCAATATAAAGACAAATGGACTTCTAGACTCAAAGATACATAAAGGGCTGATCCATAAATATGTCAGGAAAGTGAGTCAAAAGAAAGGAAATGAAAATGAACATCAAGATCCTAAAAAGAAAGGATGTCGCTGAAAATGTGTGTCAGTTTGGCTGTGTGGGTGTGTCAAAAAAAGTGGATAAAAGTGGGTTGTGGTGACACACCCATTTAATCTCAGCGCTCAGGGAAGCAGAGGCAGGTAAATCCCTGTAAGTTCCAGACCAGCCTGGTCTACAATCAAGTTCCAGGACAGCCAGGGCCTTTACACGGAGAAACCCTATCTCCAAAAACAAAAAAGGAAAAAGAAAAAGAAAGAAAGGGAGGGAAGGAGGGAGGGAGGGAGAGAGAGAGTGAGTGAGGGTGGGAGTGAGTGAGTGAGGGAGGGAGGCAGGGAGGGAGGAAGGGAGGAAGAAAGAAAGGATAAAGAATGAAGGAAAGTTTAAGAAAAAAATGGGTGGGGGTGGGGGGGTGGAGTAAGAGATCGCAGACATTCTATCTCACTAGAGAAGAACTAGCATTGTGGAACCTCAACCCACCCCACCACCACCACCCAGGCAGAACACCAAACAATCAAAAACAAAAAGCACCACAGGGTTGCACCATCCAAAGAGGCCCTGATTCAAAGTCACAGTGTTGAATCAGACAGAACCTGGAGAGAAACCCAGAGGTGTGGGTGGCAGCTTCTAAAGAAAAGTTTGAGAATCACAGAAAGGAAGTGATGGTGACAGAAGTGTAACAATTTGGGGAGAGGAGGAGAAGAGGAGTGCGTGTGTGTGTGTGTGTGTGTGTGTGTGTGTGTGTGTGGTGTGTGTGTGTGTGTGTGTGTGTGTGTGTGTGCAGGTGCCCGTGCTAGTGTGTCTGTGAGTGAAACAGAGAGAGAGAGGAGGAGTGGGAGAGAAACCTAGAAAGGAAGAGGAAGCAAAAGAGGGAGCAAGACCAAGAGAGAGTCAGAGAGAGAGACAGGGTGGTGGGTGTGTCGGAATGGATTCCATAGTTTTCTGGCACAAGCAGTGTGAGTCGTTGCCATCATCTATGGGATGCACCTAGGCTGGCATGATCCCCTCGTGAGCGCACTGTGCCAAAAGCAGACACAAGTTCCTACTTTGGTTCCCAAGTCGCAGGGGTCACCTGTAAGGGAGACAGCGGCCTGGAACCCACCAGGTCTCTGTGCTTGTTTTCTCCCCCTCCCCCCGGGGCCCCCCACCCCCAAGAGATGAAGATCTGGCCAGAGATTATGTCTGTGGGTGTGGCTTAGAGACCTGTATGTAAATCGGAAAGGGCGTGCCCAGCAGATGCAGCCCAGGTGTTTGATTGGGCGGTGGTGAGAGAGCTAGGCCCACCCACCCCCTTAAAAGCAACGGGGAAGGGAGGGGTCGGGCAGAGCAGCAGTGAGGCAAAGAGTGCCAGCTGACTAGCAGGCCAGCCCAGTGTCCTCTGCTCCTGAGAGCCAGTCGCGTCCCCAGTGAGAGGGCTTGTCCAGTCAACCCAGCTGCTCCCGGTCTTCATCAGTGGACATGGAGGCCGCCTCCAGCGCAGAAGCCCTGCAGGAGCTGCGGCAGCACCTGTGCACGGAGACAGAGCCAAGCAAGCTCGACCAAACCCTCCAGAAACTCTCTTCCCTGCCCAAGCTCCGTGACACCCTGGCAGAGATGAACTTCCAGCAGACCATGGAGCTCTTGAGGAAAGAGCAGCTCCTGGTCCCCTTTGCCAAGGACTTGGCCGCCATTTGGTCGGAGAGGTCCCAGTTTGAGCCCCATCCTGAGCCTGACCGGGGGGACTTTGCCTTCGCGTTGAGCCTGATGACATTGCGGCCCAGAAACTGTCCAGAAGACAAGCCCCGAGAGTCCGCGCCAAGGGAACACAGACAAGATGGGACAGAGGTCTTCCAGGTGAGCAGCAGCAGCAGCAGCAGCAGCAGCAGCAGCAGCAGCAGAAACAGAAGCAGAAGCAGAAACAGCAGCAAACAGTCAAATCCGGACCCGAGCCCGAGCCTGAGCCTGAGCCCGAGCCCGAGCCCGAGCCTGGGACTTGGAGAGAGCCTAAGCCCACACTCAAGCCTCCAGGAATGGGTGACTAGCAGCCCAAGGCCCGAGCCAAGAGGAAGCAAGAGGCCAAGAGTATCTTTAGGGGACCCAGAGCTAGCTGCACAGAACCAGGTGCGTGTGGCAAAGCCCCGAGCAAGTACAGAGGAGCCCTGGCGGCTCCCAGCAGCCAAGGCCATCTCCAGCGAGTCAGGTGCTAGGAGAAAGATTCCAGGCCACTGGATGGAGGAAGGGCCCCCAGCTGATCCTTTGGAGGCCTGCCTCAACTCTGACAGCTCTCCTCCTTCCTCTGCTCTGCAGCTGCAGCTGCAGCTGACTGGGTGCAAGAGGAGGGGGAAAAGCACCCTCAAAGCTGAGGCCCTTAGTCCTGGAGCCAAAGTGCCCAGGGGCAAGTCTCCAAGGTGCCAAGAGCCTAATGACAATGGCGTCCTCCCTGGGAGTCCCCTTGCACAAGAAGAGCCTTCCAGTCCCCAAGCTGGCTTCCCGCTGGGTGGCCAGGAGCACTCTTCCTGGCACATTGACTCAGACTCCCCGCCTTGGGCGCACAGGACCCACTTCAAAACGCCTGTGTATTCAGGTCCTGCGCCTGCCTGGCTCCCGCAGCGGAACTCGCAGCAAGGGCGCCTTGCTGAGCCCCTTGACTGCCCCTGGAAAACTCGCTGCCAAGACGCAGCTGAAGAAACTGAGCCCTGGCAGCAAGAGGAGGAGTCCCGTCGCCGCCGTCGCGGTCACCAGACACACACTGGCAGGCCAACTCACACCCAGACTGAGAGGGCCACAATCCTCCAGCTGCAGGAGCCCCCTGAGCTGAGGCTGCAGGCCCTGGTAGCCCGCCTCAAAGGCGCGCAAGCCAAGAAGCCTGGAGGCCGCCAAACCAAGATGGTGGCCTTCCAGGCTCAAGCCCCAAGCCCAGGCCGGCAGGCAGAGTCTGGAGCCGGAGGGGCGGCCTCCTCCGAAAGGAGCAGCCGCCAGGAGGCCTCTGCCCAAGGCCAGCCACGGAGGACTCCCTGCCTTTTGCCGCAGCCGCCGCCGCGGCCCGCCAGCAACAAGCCCCAGCCAAAGAAGAGACCTGCCCCGCTCATGGCCAAGGCCCTCAGGGATTACAAGAAGAAGCTCTCTAGGAGGTGACCCGAGGATGCTCTCTGCCCTGGAATTGCTGGCAATCACTCAGGACCAGACCTGCTCTCGGGATCCTTTGGCCCGAAAGTGCGCCCGCCCGTGCGTGCGCCGGCCAACCCCCAAGCCTGCCAGCCCGCCAGCCCGCCCACCCGCTGCCGCCTTTGGAGAGCCCAGGCTTTGCAGAGACTGCTACTGGGATCTCTGTTCCTGCTCAAGATCCCGGGGGCCCTCTCCTGAGACCCTGGGCAGGCTTCCCTGCCTGCTCCCGAGACCGACCGACCACCTGCGCTTTCCAAACACCTGAGAGCGCCCGGACCTCCACCCGCAAAAAGACCTGGGTTCCCAGAGCAAACACTACACTTTGGACTTGCCCTCCACCCAACCCCTTCCCAAGGACTCAAGTGCCCAACACCTTGGCCTCAAAGGAAATAAATAAATAAATAAATAAATAAATAAATAAATAAATAAATAAATAAATAAATAATAGATAGTCCTGTGCCCAGTGCATGAGTTGGCTGTTTGAAACTTGGGGCTTATGCAGGGACTCTTGGCTCAGCCTGAGAGGAGGGGACTGGACCTGCCTAGACTGAGTCTACCAGGTTGATCTCAATCCTACGGGGAGTCTTTGCCCTGGAGGAGATGAGAACGGGGGTGGGGGGTGGGGGTGGGCTGGTGGGAAGGGGACGGGGGCGCCAGGGGGAGAAAAAGGGAATCTGTGCCGGATATGTAGAATTCAATTATATTTTAAAATAAAATAAAATTAAAGAAAGAAATAGGTTTAAGAAAAAATTAAGATTAAAATGAATAGAAACAATGTATTTATATACCAAATAGTTATATAGATTTATAATATCTGCTCTTTTAATGTTTCTGTGTGGTAGAAAAAAAGAAATTTAATTTAAATCTATTTTTATTTCATTTACTTTTCAGTTTACATTGAATAAAACTTAAATAGTAAACCCACCAAAATTAGAGAGATAGATACATAGCTAAATAAACAAACAAATAAGTAAGTAAGAAAGAAAGTAGAGCACCAAGAACCCAGACCTTTGCCTTCCTCTTCCATTGGAACTCGGTGGTTGCAGACGGACACACTCAACTTGTTGATTCACACGTGCAGTCCATTTGCAAACAACTATGGATTGAGGCTGATTCCAGAACCTCCTCATCCCCAGTCGGGACTGCACATTCCCTTCCATCAACTAGGTAATCCGTTAAAAAGAGAATTGTACACATATCCCTACAGATCAATATAAAGACAAATGGACTTCTAGACTCAAAGATACATAAAGGGCTGATCCATAAATATGTCAGGAAAGTGAGTCAAAAGAAAGGAAATGAAAATGAACATCAAGATCCTAAAAAGAAAGGATGTCGCTGAAAATGTGTGTCAGTTTGGCTGTGTGGGTGTGTCAAAAAAAGTGGATAAAAGTGGGTTGTGGTGACACACCCATTTAATCTCAGCGCTCAGGGAAGCAGAGGCAGGTAAATCCCTGTAAGTTCCAGACCAGCCTGGTCTACAATCAAGTTCCAGGACAGCCAGGGCCTTTACACGGAGAAACCCTATCTCCAAAAACAAAAAAGGAAAAAGAAAAAGAAAGAAAGGGAGGGAAGGAGGGAGGGAGGGAGAGAGAGAGTGAGTGAGGGTGGGAGTGAGTGAGTGAGGGAGGGAGGCAGGGAGGGAGGAAGGGAGGAAGAAAGAAAGGATAAAGAATGAAGGAAAGTTTAAGAAAAAAATGGGTGGGGGTGGGGGGGTGGAGTAAGAGATCGCAGACATTCTATCTCACTAGAGAAGAACTAGCATTGTGGAACCTCAACCCACCCCACCACCACCACCCAGGCAGAACACCAAACAATCAAAAACAAAAAGCACCACAGGGTTGCACCATCCAAAGAGGCCCTGATTCAAAGTCACAGTGTTGAATCAGACAGAACCTGGAGAGAAACCCAGAGGTGTGGGTGGCAGCTTCTAAAGAAAAGTTTGAGAATCACAGAAAGGAAGTGATGGTGACAGAAGTGTAACAATTTGGGGAGAGGAGGAGAAGAGGAGTGCGTGTGTGTGTGTGTGTGTGTGTGTGTGGGGTGTGTGTGTGTGTGTGTGTGTGTGTGTGTGTGTGCAGGTGCCCGTGCTAGTGTGTCTGTGAGTGAAACAGAGAGAGAGAGGAGGAGTGGGAGAGAAACCTAGAAAGGAAGAGGAAGCAAAAGAGGGAGCAAGACCAAGAGAGAGTCAGAGAGAGAGACAGGGTGGTGGGTGTGTCGGAATGGATTCCATAGTTTTCTGGCACAAGCAGTGTGAGTCGTTGCCATCATCTATGGGATGCACCTAGGCTGGCATGATCCCCTCGTGAGCGCACTGTGCCAAAAGCAGACACAAGTTCCTACTTTGGTTCCCAAGTCGCAGGGGTCACCTGTAAGGGAGACAGCGGCCTGGAACCCATCAGGTCTCTGTGCTTGTTTTCTCCCCCTCCCCCCGGGGCCCCCCACCCCCAAGAGATGAAGATCTGGCCAGAGATTATGTCTGTGGGTGTGGCTTAGAGACCTGTACATCGGAAAGGGCGTGCCCAGCAGATGCAGCCCAGGTGTTTGATTGGGCGGTGGTGAGAGAGCTAGGCCCACCCACCCCCTTAAAAGCAACGGGGAAGGGAGGGGTCGGGCAGAGCAGCAGTGAGGCAAAGAGTGCCAGCTGACTAGCAGGCCAGCCCAGTGTCCTCTGCTCCTGAGAGCCAGTCGCGTCCCCAGTGAGAGGGCTTGTCCAGTCAACCCAGCTGCTCCCGGTCTTCATCAGTGGACATGGAGGCCGCATCCAGCGCAGAAGCCCTGCAGGAGCTGCGGCAGCACCTGTGCACGGAGACAGAGCCAAGCAAGCTCGACCAAACCCTCCAGAAACTCTCTTCCCTGCCCAAGCTCCGTGACACCCTGGCAGAGATGAACTTCCAGCAGACCATGGAGCTCTTGAGGAAAGAGCAGCTCCTGGTCCCCTTTGCCAAGGACTTGGCCGCCATTTGGTCGGAGAGGTCCCAGTTTGAGCCCCATCCTGAGCCTGACCGGGGGGACTTTGCCTTCGCGTTGAGCCTGATGACATTGCGGCCCAGAAACTGTCCGGAAGACAAGCCCCGAGAGTCCGCGCCAAGGGAACACAGACAAGATGGGACAGAGGTCTTCCAGGTGAGCAGCAGCAGCAGCAGCAGAAGCAGAAGCAGAAACAGCAGCAAACAGTCAAATCCGGACCAGAGCCTGAGCCCGAGCCCGAGCCCGAGCCCGAGCCCGAGCCCGAGCCCGAGCCCGAGCCTGGGACTTGGAGAGAGCCTATGCCCACACTCAAGCCTCCAGGAAAGGGTGACTAGCAGCCCAAGGCCCGAGCCAAGAGGAAGCAAGAGGCCAAGAGTATCTTTAGGGGACCCAGAGCTAGCTGCACAGAACCAGGTGCCTGTGGCAAAGCCCCGAGCAAGTACAGAGGAGCCCTGGCGGCTCCCAGCAGCCAAGGCCATCTCCAGCGAGTCAGGTGCTAGGAGAAAGATTCCAGGCCACTGGATGGAGGAAGGGCCCCCAGCTGATCCTTTGGAGGCCTGCCTCAACTCTGACAGCTCTCCTCCTTCCTCTGCTCTGCAGCTGCAGCTGCAGCTGACTGGGTGCAAGAGGAGGGGGAAAAGCACCCTCAAAGCTGAGGCCCTTAGTCCTGGAGCCAAAGTGCCCCGGGGCAAGTCTCCAAGGTGCCAAGAGCCTAATGACAATGGCGTCCTCCCTGGGAGTCCCCTTGCACAAGAAGAGCCTTCCAGTCCCCAAGCTGGCTTCCCGCTGGGTGGCCAGGAGCACTCTTCCTGGCACATTGACTCAGACTCCCCGCCTTGGGCGCACAGGACCCACTTCAAAACGCCTGTGTATTCAGGTCCTGCGCCTGCCTGGCTCCCGCAGCGGAACTCGCAGCAAGGGCGCCTTGCTGAGCCCCTTGACTGCCCCTGGAAAACTCGCTGCCAAGACGCAGCTGAAGAAACTGAGCCCTGGCAGCAAGAGGAGGAGTCCCGTCGCCGCCGTCGCGGTCACCAGACACACACTGGCAGGCCAACTCACACCCAGACTGAGAGGGCCACAATCCTCCAGCTGCAGGAGCCCCCTGAGCTGAGGCTGCAGGCCCTGGTAGCCCGCCTCAAAGGCGCGCAAGCCAAGAAGCCTGGAGGCCGCCAAACCAAGATGGTGGCCTTCCAGGCTCAAGCCCCAAGCCCAGGCCGGCAGGCAGAGTCTGGAGCCGGAGGGGCGGCCTCCTCCGAAAGGAGCAGCCGCCAGGAGGCCTCTGCCCAAGGCCAGCCACGGAGGACTCCCTGCCTTTTGCCGCAGCCGCCGCCGCGGCCCGCCAGCAACAAGCCCCAGCCAAAGAAGAGACCTGCCCCGCTCATGGCCAAGGCCCTCAGGGATTACAAGAAGAAGCTCTCTAGGAGGTGACCCGAGGATGCTCTCTGCCCTGGAATTGCTGGCAATCACTCAGGACCAGACCTGCTCTCGGGATCCTTTGGCCCGAAAGTGCGCCCGCCCCTGCGTGCGCCGGCCAACCCCCAAGCCTGCCAGCCCGCCAGCCCGCCCACCCGCTGCCGCCTTTGGAGAGCCCAGGCTTTGCAGAGACTGCTACTGGGATCTCTGTTCCTGCTCAAGATCCCGGGGGCCCTCTCCTGAGACCCTGGGCAGGCTTCCCTGCCTGCTCCCGAGACCGACCGACCACCTGAGCTTTCCAAACACCTGAGAGCGCCCGGACCTCCACCCGCAAAAAGACCTGGGTTCCCAGAGCAAACACTACACTTTGGACTTGCCCTCCACCCAACCCCTTCCCAAGGACTCAAGTGCCCAACACCTTGGCCTCAAAGGAAATAAATAAATAAATAAATAAATAAATAAATAAATAAATAAATAATAGATAGTCCTGTGCCCAGTGCATGAGTTGGCTGTTTGAAACTTGGGGCTTATGCAGGGACTCTTGGCTCAGCCTGAGAGGAGGGGACTGGACCTGCCTAGACTGAGTCTACCAGGTTGATCTCAATCCTACGGGGAGTCTTTGCCCTGGAGGAGATGAGAACGGGGGTGGGGGGTGGGGGTGGGCTGGTGGGAAGGGGACGGGTGCGCCAGGGGGAGAAAAAGGGAATCTGTGCCGGATATGTAGAATTCAATTATATTTTAAAATAAAATAAAATTAAAGAAAGAAATAGGTTTAAGAAAAAATTAAGATTAAAATGAATAGAAACAATGTATTTATATACCAAATAGTTATATAGATTTATAATATCTGCTCTTTTAATGTTTCTGTGTGGTAGAAAAAAAGAAATTTAATTTAAATCTATTTTTATTTCATTTACTTTTCAGTTTACATTGAATAAAACTTAAATAGTAAACCCACCAAAATTAGAGAGATAGATACATAGCTAAATAAACAAACAAATAAGTAAGTAAGAAAGAAAGTAGAGCACCAAGAACCCAGACCTTTGCCTTCCTCTTCCATTGGAACTCGGTGGTTGCAGACGGACACACTCAACTTGTTGATTCACACGTGCAGTCCATTTGCAAACAACTATGGATTGAGGCTGATTCCAGAACCTCCTCATCCCCAGTCGGGACTGCACATTCCCTTCCATCAACTAGGTAATCCGTTAAAAAGAGAA
The DNA here is from genome assembly GCF_049852395.1 of Peromyscus maniculatus bairdii. NCBI lineage: Eukaryota > Metazoa > Chordata > Mammalia > Rodentia > Cricetidae > Peromyscus > Peromyscus maniculatus. Next base: position 18,593,287 of record NC_134868.1, read on the forward strand.
TTGTACACATATCCCTACAGATCAATATAAAGACAAATGGACTTCTAGACTCAAAGATACATAAAGGGCTGATCCATAAATATGTCAGGAAAGTGAGTCAAAAGAAAGGAAATGAAAATGAACATCAAGATCCTAAAAAGAAAGGATGTCGCTGAAAATGTGTGTCAGTTTGGCTGTGTGGGTGTGTCAAAAAAAGTGGATAAAAGTGGGTTGTGGTGACACACCCATTTAATCTCAGCGCTCAGGGAAGCAGAGGCAGGTAAATCCCTGTAAGTTCCAGACCAGCCTGGTCTACAATCAAGTTCCAGGACAGCCAGGGCCTTTACACGGAGAAACCCTATCTCCAAAAACAAAAAAGGAAAAAGAAAAAGAAAGAAAGGGAGGGAAGGAGGGAGGGAGGGAGAGAGAGAGTGAGTGAGGGTGGGAGTGAGTGAGTGAGGGAGGGAGGCAGGGAGGGAGGAAGGGAGGAAGAAAGAAAGGATAAAGAATGAAGGAAAGTTTAAGAAAAAAATGGGTGGGGGTGGGGGGGTGGAGTAAGAGATCGCAGACATTCTATCTCACTAGAGAAGAACTAGCATTGTGGAACCTCAACCCACCCCACCACCACCACCCAGGCAGAACACCAAACAATCAAAAACAAAAAGCACCACAGGGTTGCACCATCCAAAGAGGCCCTGATTCAAAGTCACAGTGTTGAATCAGACAGAACCTGGAGAGAAACCCAGAGGTGTGGGTGGCAGCTTCTAAAGAAAAGTTTGAGAATCACAGAAAGGAAGTGATGGTGACAGAAGTGTAACAATTTGGGGAGAGGAGGAGAAGAGGAGTGCGTGTGTGTGTGTGTGTGTGTGTGTGTGTGTGTGTGTGTGTGTGGTGTGTGTGTGTGTGTGTGTGTGTGTGTGTGTGTGTGCAGGTGCCCGTGCTAGTGTGTCTGTGAGTGAAACAGAGAGAGAGAGGAGGAGTGGGAGAGAAACCTAGAAAGGAAGAGGAAGCAAAAGAGGGAGCAAGACCAAGAGAGAGTCAGAGAGAGAGACAGGGTGGTGGGTGTGTCGGAATGGATTCCATAGTTTTCTGGCACAAGCAGTGTGAGTCGTTGCCATCATCTATGGGATGCACCTAGGCTGTCATGATCCCCTCGTGAGCGCACTGTGCCAAAAGCAGACACAAGTTCCTACTTTGGTTCCCAAGTCGCAGGGGTCACCTGTAAGGGAGACAGCGGCCTGGAACCCATCAGGTCTCTGTGCTTGTTTTCTCCCCCTCCCCCCGGGGCCCCCCACCCCCAAGAGATGAAGATCTGGCCAGAGATTATGTCTGTGGGTGTGGCTTAGAGACCTGTACATCGGAAAGGGCGTGCCCAGCAGATGCAGCCCAGGTGTTTGATTGGGCGGTGGTGAGAGAGCTAGGCCCACCCACCCCCTTAAAAGCAACGGGGAAGGGAGGGGTCGGGCAGAGCAGCAGTGAGGCAAAGAGTGCCAGCTGACTAGCAGGCCAGCCCAGTGTCCTCTGCTCCTGAGAGCCAGTCGCGTCCCCAGTGAGAGGGCTTGTCCAGTCAACCCAGCTGCTCCCGGTCTTCATCAGTGGACATGGAGGCCGCCTCCAGCGCAGAAGCCCTGCAGGAGCTGCGGCAGCACCTGTGCACGGAGACAGAGCCAAGCAAGCTCGACCAAACCCTCCAGAAACTCTCTTCCCTGCCCAAGCTCCGTGACACCCTGGCAGAGATGAACTTCCAGCAGACCATGGAGCTCTTGAGGAAAGAGCAGCTCCTGGTCCCCTTTGCCAAGGACTTGGCCGCCATTTGGTCGGAGAGGTCCCAGTTTGAGCCCCATCCTGAGCCTGACCGGGGGGACTTTGCCTTCGCGTTGAGCCTGATGACATTGCGGCCCAGAAACTGTCCGGAAGACAAGCCCCGAGAGTCCGCGCCAAGGGAACACAGACAAGATGGGACAGAGGTCTTCCAGGTGAGCAGCAGCAGCAGCAGCAGAAGCAGAAGCAGAAACAGCAGCAAACAGTCAAATCCGGACCAGAGCCTGAGCCCGAGCCCGAGCCCGAGCCCGAGCCCGAGCCCGAGCCCGAGCCCGAGCCTGGGACTTGGAGAGAGCCTATGCCCACACTCAAGCCTCCAGGAAAGGGTGACTAGCAGCCCAAGGCCCGAGCCAAGAGGAAGCAAGAGGCCAAGAGTATCTTTAGGGGACCCAGAGCTAGCTGCACAGAACCAGGTGCCTGTGGCAAAGCCCCGAGCAAGTACAGAGGAGCCCTGGCGGCTCCCAGCAGCCAAGGCCATCTCCAGCGAGTCAGGTGCTAGGAGAAAGATTCCAGGCCACTGGATGGAGGAAGGGCCCCCAGCTGATCCTTTGGAGGCCTGCCTCAACTCTGACAGCTCTCCTCCTTCCTCTGCTCTGCAGCTGCAGCTGCAGCTGACTGGGTGCAAGAGGAGGGGGAAAAGCACCCTCAAAGCTGAGGCCCTTAGTCCTGGAGCCAAAGTGCCCCGGGGCAAGTCTCCAAGGTGCCAAGAGCCTAATGACAATGGCGTCCTCCCTGGGAGTCCCCTTGCACAAGAAGAGCCTTCCAGTCCCCAAGCTGGCTTCCCGCTGGGTGGCCAGGAGCACTCTTCCTGGCACATTGACTCAGACTCCCCGCCTTGGGCGCACAGGACCCACTTCAAAACGCCTGTGTATTCAGGTCCTGCGCCTGCCTGGCTCCCGCAGCGGAACTCGCAGCAAGGGCGCCTTGCTGAGCCCCTTGACTGCCCCTGGAAAACTCGCTGCCAAGACGCAGCTGAAGAAACTGAGCCCTGGCAGCAAGAGGAGGAGTCCCGTCGCCGCCGTCGCGGTCACCAGACACACACTGGCAGGCCAACTCACACCCAGACTGAGAGGGCCACAATCCTCCAGCTGCAGGAGCCCCCTGAGCTGAGGCTGCAGGCCCTGGTAGCCCGCCTCAAAGGCGCGCAAGCCAAGAAGCCTGGAGGCCGCCAAACCAAGATGGTGGCCTTCCAGGCTCAAGCCCCAAGCCCAGGCCGGCAGGCAGAGTCTGGAGCCGGAGGGGCGGCCTCCTCCGAAAGGAGCAGCCGCCAGGAGGCCTCTGCCCAAGGCCAGCCACGGAGGACTCCCTGCCTTTTGCCGCAGCCGCCGCCGCGGCCCGCCAGCAACAAGCCCCAGCCAAAGAAGAGACCTGCCCCGCTCATGGCCAAGGCCCTCAGGGATTACAAGAAGAAGCTCTCTAGGAGGTGACCCGAGGATGCTCTCTGCCCTGGAATTGCTGGCAATCACTCAGGACCAGACCTGCTCTCGGGATCCTTTGGCCCGAAAGTGCGCCCGCCCCTGCGTGCGCCGGCCAACCCCCAAGCCTGCCAGCCCGCCAGCCCGCCCACCCGCTGCCGCCTTTGGAGAGCCCAGGCTTTGCAGAGACTGCTACTGGGATCTCTGTTCCTGCTCAAGATCCCGGGGGCCCTCTCCTGAGACCCTGGGCAGGCTTCCCTGCCTGCTCCCGAGACCGACCGACCACCTGAGCTTTCCAAACACCTGAGAGCGCCCGGACCTCCACCCGCAAAAAGACCTGGGTTCCCAGAGCAAACACTACACTTTGGACTTGCCCTCCACCCAACCCCTTCCCAAGGACTCAAGTGCCCAACACCTTGGCCTCAAAGGAAATAAATAAATAAATAAATAAATAAATAAATAAATAAATAAATAAATAATAGATAGTCCTGTGCCCAGTGCATGAGTTGGCTGTTTGAAACTTGGGGCTTATGCAGGGACTCTTGGCTCAGCCTGAGAGGAGGGGACTGGACCTGCCTAGACTGAGTCTACCAGGTTGATCTCAATCCTACGGGGAGTCTTTGCCCTGGAGGAGATGAGAACGGGGGTGGGGGGTGGGGGTGGGCTGGTGGGAAGGGGACGGGTGCGCCAGGGGGAGAAAAAGGGAATCTGTGCCGGATATGTAGAATTCAATTATATTTTAAAATAAAATAAAATTAAAGAAAGAAATAGGTTTAAGAAAAAATTAAGATTAAAATGAATAGAAACAATGTATTTATATACCAAATAGTTATATAGATTTATAATATCTGCTCTTTTAATGTTTCTGTGTGGTAGAAAAAAAGAAATTTAATTTAAATCTATTTTTATTTCATTTACTTTTCAGTTTACATTGAATAAAACTTAAATAGTAAACCCACCAAAATTAGAGAGATAGATACATAGCTAAATAAACAAACAAATAAGTAAGTAAGAAAGAAAGTAGAGCACCAAGAACCCAGACCTTTGCCTTCCTCTTCCATTGGAACTCGGTGGTTGCAGACGGACACACTCAACTTGTTGATTCACACGTGCAGTCCATTTGCAAACAACTATGGATTGAGGCTGATTCCAGAACCTCCTCATCCCCAGTCGGGACTGCACATTCCCTTCCATCAACTAGGTAATCCGTTAAAAACAGAATTGTACACATATCCCTACAGATCAATATAAAGACAAATGGACTTCTAGACTCAAAGATACATAAAGGGCTGATCCATAAATATGTCAGGAAAGTGAGTCAAAAGAAAGGAAATGAAAATGAACATCAAGATCCTAAAAAGAAAGGATGTCGCTGAAAATGTGTGTCAGTTTGGCTGTGTGGGTGTGTCAAAAAAAGTGGATAAAAGTGGGTTGTGGTGACACACCCATTTAATCTCAGCGCTCAGGGAAGCAGAGGCAGGTAAATCCCTGTAAGTTCCAGACCAGCCTGGTCTACAATCAAGTTCCAGGACAGCCAGGGCCTTTACACGGAGAAACCCTATCTCCAAAAACAAAAAAGGAAAAAGAAAAAGAAAGAAAGGGAGGGAAGGAGGGAGGGAGGGAGAGAGAGAGTGAGTGAGGGTGGGAGTGAGTGAGTGAGGGAGGGAGGCAGGGAGGGAGGAAGGGAGGAAGAAAGAAAGGATAAAGAATGAAGGAAAGTTTAAGAAAAAAATGGGTGGGGGTGGGGGGGTGGAGTAAGAGATCGCAGACATTCTATCTCACTAGAGAAGAACTAGCATTGTGGAACCTCAACCCACCCCACCACCACCACCCAGGCAGAACACCAAACAATCAAAAACAAAAAGCACCACAGGGTTGCACCATCCAAAGAGGCCCTGATTCAAAGTCACAGTGTTGAATCAGACAGAACCTGGAGAGAAACCCAGAGGTGTGGGTGGCAGCTTCTAAAGAAAAGTTTGAGAATCACAGAAAGGAAGTGATGGTGACAGAAGTGTAACAATTTGGGGAGAGGAGGAGAAGAGGAGTGCGTGTGTGTGTGTGTGTGTGTGTGTGTGTGTGTGTGTGTGGTGTGTGTGTGTGTGTGTGTGTGTGTGTGTGTGTGCAGGTGCCCGTGCTAGTGTGTCTGTGAGTGAAACAGAGAGAGAGAGGAGGAGTGGGAGAGAAACCTAGAAAGGAAGAGGAAGCAAAAGAGGGAGCAAGACCAAGAGAGAGTCAGAGAGAGAGACAGGGTGGTGGGTGTGTCGGAATGGATTCCATAGTTTTCTGGCACAAGCAGTGTGAGTCGTTGCCATCATCTATGGGATGCACCTAGGCTGGCATGATCCCCTCGTGAGCGCACTGTGCCCAAAGCAGACACAAGTTCCTACTTTGGTTCCCAAGTCGCAGGGGTCACCTGTAAGGGAGACAGCGGCCTGGAACCCACCAGGTCTCTGTGCTTGTTTTCTCCCCCTCCCCCCGGGGCCCCCCACCCCCAAGAGATGAAGATCTGGCCAGAGATTATGTCTGTGGGTGTGGCTTAGAGACCTGTATGTAAATCGGAAAGGGCGTGCCCAGCAGATGCAGCCCAGGTGTTTGATTGGGCGGTGGTGAGAGAGCTAGGCCCACCCACCCCCTTAAAAGCAACGGGGAAGGGAGGGGTCGGGCAGAGCAGCAGTGAGGCAAAGAGTGCCAGCTGACTAGCAGGCCAGCCCAGTGTCCTCTGCTCCTGAGAGCCAGTCGCGTCCCCAGTGAGAGGGCTTGTCCAGTCAACCCAGCTGCTCCCGGTCTTCATCAGTGGACATGGAGGCCGCCTCCAGCGCAGAAGCCCTGCAGGAGCTGCGGCAGCACCTGTGCACGGAGACAGAGCCAAGCAAGCTCGAACAAACCCTCCAGAAACTCTCTTCCCTGCCCAAGCTCCGTGACACCCTGGCAGAGATGAACTTCCAGCAGACCATGGAGCTCTTGAGGAAAGAGCAGCTCCTGGTCCCCTTTGCCAAGGACTTGGCCGCCATTTGGTCGGAGAGGTCCCAGTTTGAGCCCCATCCTGAGCCTGACCGGGGGGACTTTGCCTTCGCGTTGAGCCTGATGACATTGCGGCCCAGAAACTGTCCAGAAGACAAGCCCCGAGAGTCCGCGCCAAGGGAACACAGACAAGATGGGACAGAGGTCTTCCAGGTGAGCAGCAGCAGCAGCAGCAGCAGCAGCAGCAGCAGCAGCAGCAGAAACAGAAGCAGAAGCAGAAACAGCAGCAAACAGTCAAATCCGGACCCGAGCCCGAGCCTGAGCCTGAGCCCGAGCCCGAGCCCGAGCCTGGGACTTGGAGAGAGCCTAAGCCCACACTCAAGCCTCCAGGAATGGGTGACTAGCAGCCCAAGGCCCGAGCCAAGAGGAAGCAAGAGGCCAAGAGTATCTTTAGGGGACCCAGAGCTAGCTGCACAGAACCAGGTGCGTGTGGCAAAGCCCCGAGCAAGTACAGAGGAGCCCTGGCGGCTCCCAGCAGCCAAGGCCATCTCCAGCGAGTCAGGTGCTAGGAGAAAGATTCCAGGCCACTGGATGGAGGAAGGGCCCCCAGCTGATCCTTTGGAGGCCTGCCTCAACTCTGACAGCTCTCCTCCTTCCTCTGCTCTGCAGCTGCAGCTGCAGCTGACTGGGTGCAAGAGGAGGGGGAAAAGCACCCTCAAAGCTGAGGCCCTTAGTCCTGGAGCCAAAGTGCCCAGGGGCAAGTCTCCAAGGTGCCAAGAGCCTAATGACAATGGCGTCCTCCCTGGGAGTCCCCTTGCACAAGAAGAGCCTTCCAGTCCCCAAGCTGGCTTCCCGCTGGGTGGCCAGGAGCACTCTTCCTGGCACATTGACTCAGACTCCCCGCCTTGGGCGCACAGGACCCACTTCAAAACGCCTGTGTATTCAGGTCCTGCGCCTGCCTGGCTCCCGCAGAACTCGCAGCAAGGGCGCCTTGCTGAGCCCCTTGACTGCCCCTGGAAAACTCGCTGCCAAGACGCAGCTGAAGAAACTGAGCCCTGGCAGCAAGAGGAGGAGTCCCGTCGCCGCCGTCGCGGTCACCAGACACACACTGGCAGGCCAACTCACACCCAGACTGAGAGGGCCACAATCCTCCAGCTGCAGGAGCCCCCTGAGCTGAGGCTGCAGGCCCTGGTAGCCCGCCTCAAAGGCGCGCAAGCCAAGAAGCCTGGAGGCCGCCAAACCAAGATGGTGGCCTTCCAGGCTCAAGCCCCAAGCCCAGGCCGGCAGGCAGAGTCTGGAGCCGGAGGGGCGGCCTCCTCCGAAAGGAGCAGCCGCCAGGAGGCCTCTGCCCAAGGCCAGCCACGGAGGACTCCCTGCCTTTTGCCGCAGCCGCCGCCGCGGCCCGCCAGCAACAAGCCCCAGCCAAAGAAGAGACCTGCCCCGCTCATGGCCAAGGCCCTCAGGGATTACAAGAAGAAGCTCTCTAGGAGGTGACCCGAGGATGCTCTCTGCCCTGGAATTGCTGGCAATCACTCAGGACCAGACCTGCTCTCGGGATCCTTTGGCCCGAAAGTGCGCCCGCCCGTGCGTGCACCGGCCAACCCCCAAGCCTGCCAGCCCGCCAGCCCGCCCACCCGCTGCCGCCTTTGGAGAGCCCAGGCTTTGCAGAGACTGCTACTGGGATCTCTGTTCCTGCTCAAGATCCCGGGGGCCCTCTCCTGAGACCCTGGGCAGGCTTCCCTGCCTGCTCCCGAGACCGACCGACCACCTGCGCTTTCCAAACACCTGAGAGCGCCCGGACCTCCACCCGCAAAAAGACCTGGGTTCCCAGAGCAAACACTACACTTTGGACTTTCCCTCCACCCAACCCCTTCCCAAGGACTCAAGTGCCCAACACCTTGGCCTCAAAGGAAATAAATAAATAAATATAAATAATAGATAGTCCTGTGCCCAGTGCATGAGTTGGCTGTTGGAAACTTGGGGCTTATGCAGGGACTCTTGGCTCAGCCTGAGAGGAGGGGACTGGACCTGCCTAGACTGAGTCTACCAGGTTGATCTCAATCCTAGGGGGAGTCTTTGCCCTGGAGGAGATGAGAACGGGGGTGGGGGGTGGGGGTGGGCTGGTGGGAAGGGGACGGGGGCGCCAGGGGGAGAACAAGGGAATCCGTGCTGGATATGTAGAATTCAATTATATTTTAAAATAAAATAAAATTAAAGAAAGAAGTAGGTTTAAGAAAAAATTAAGATTAAACTGAATAGAAACAATGTATTTATATACCAAATAGTTATATAGATTTATAATATCTGCTCTTTTAATGTTTCTGTGTGTTAGAAAAAAAGAAATTTAATTTAAATCTATTTTAATTTCATTTACTTTTAAGTTTACATTGAATAAAACTTAAATAGTAAACCCACCAAAATTAGAGAGATAGATACATAGCTAAATAAACAAACAAATAAGTAAGTAAGAAAGAAAGTAGAGCACCAAGAACCCAGACCTTTGCCTTCCTCTTCCATTGGAACTCGGTGGTTGCAGACGGACACACTCAACTTGTTGATTCACACGTGCAGTCCATTTGCAAACAACTATGGATTGAGGCTGATTCCAGAACCTCCTCATCCCCAGTCGGGACTGCACATTCCCTTCCATCAACTAGGTAATCCGTTAAAAAGAGAATTGTACACATATCCCTACAGATCAATATAAAGACAAATGGACTTCTAGACTCAAAGATACATAAAGGGCTGATCCATAAATATGTCAGGAAAGTGAGTCAAAAGAAAGGAAATGAAAATGAACATCAAGATCCTAAAAAGAAAGGATGTCGCTGAAAATGTGTGTCAGTTTGGCTGTGTGGGTGTGTCAAAAAAAGTGGATAAAAGTGGGTTGTGGTGACACACCCATTTAATCTCAGCGCTCAGGGAGGCAGAGGCAGGTAAATCCCTGTAAGTTCCAGACCAGCCTGGTCTACAATCAAGTTCCAGGACAGCCAGGGCCTTTACACGGAGAAACCCTATCTCCAAAAACAAAAAAGGAAAAAGAAAAAGAAAGAAAGGGAGGGAAGGAGGGAGGGAGGGAGAGAGAGAGTGAGTGAGGGTGGGAGTGAGTGAGTGAGGGAGGGAGGCAGGGAGGGAGGAAGGGAGGAAGAAAGAAAGGATAAAGAATGAAGGAAAGTTTAAGAAAAAAATGGGTGGGGGTGGGGGGGTGGAGTAAGAGATCGCAGACATTCTATCTCACTAGAGAAGAACTAGCATTGTGGAACCTCAACCCACCCCACCACCACCACCCAGGCAGAACACCAAACAATCAAAAACAAAAAGCACCACAGGGTTGCACCATCCAAAGAGGCCCTGATTCAAAGTCACAGTGTTGAATCAGACAGAACCTGGAGAGAAACCCAGAGGTGTGGGTGGCAGCTTCTAAAGAAAAGTTTGAGAATCACAGAAAAGAAGTGATGGTGACAGAAGTGTAACAATTTGGGGAGAGGAGGAGAAGAGGAGTGTGTGTGTGTGTGTGTGTGTGTGTGCAGGTGCCCGTGCTAGTGTGTCTGTGAGTGAAACAGAGAGAGAGAGGAGGAGTGGGAGAGAAACCTAGAAAGGAAGAGGAAGCAAAAGAGGGAGCAAGACCAAGAGAGAGTCAGAGAGAGAGACAGGGTGGTGGGTGTGTCGGAATGGATTCCATAGTTTTCTGGCACAAGCAGTGTGAGTCGTTGCCATCATCTATGGGATGCACCTAGGCTGGCATGATCCCCTTGTGAGCGCACTGTGCCAAAAGCAGACACAAGTTCCTACTTTGGTTCCCAAGTCGCAGGGGTCACCTGTAAGGGAGACAGCGGCCTGGAACCCATCAGGTCTCTGTGCTTGTTTTCTCCCCTCCCCCCGGCCCCCCACCCCCAAGAGATGAAGATCTGGCCAGAGATTATGTCTGTGGGTGTGGCTTAGAGACCTGTACATCGGAAAGGGCGTGCCCAGCAGATGCAGCCCAGGTGTTTGATTGGACGGTGGTGAGAGAGCTAGGCCCACCCACCCCCTTAAAAGCAACGGGGAAGGGAGGGGTCGGGCAGAGCAGCAGTGAGGCAAAGAGTGCCAGCTGACTAGCAGGCCAGCCCAGTGTCCTCTGCTCCTGAGAGCCAGTCGCGTCCCCAGTGAGAGGGCTTGTCCAGTCAACCCAGCTGCTCCCGGTCTTCATCAGTGGACATGGAGGCCGCCTCCAGCGCAGAAGCCCTGCAGGAGCTGCGGCAGCACCTGTGCACGGAGACAGAGCCAAGCAAGCTCGACCAAACCCTCCAGAAACTCTCTTCCCTGCCCAAGCTCCGTGACACCCTGGCAGAGATGAACTTCCAGCAGACCATGGAGCTCTTGAGGAAAGAGCAGCTCCTGGTCCCCTTTGCCAAGGACTTGGCCGCCATTTGGTCGGAGAGGTCCCAGTTTGAGCCCCATCCTGAGCCTGACCGGGGGGACTTTGCCTTCGCGTTGAGCCTGATGACATTGCGGCCCAGAAACTGTCCAGAAGACAAGCCCCGAGAGTCCGCGCCAAGGGAACACAGACAAGATGGGACAGAGGTCTTCCAGGTGAGCAGCAGCAGCAGCAGCAGCAGCAGCAGCAGCAGCAGCAGAAACAGAAGCAGAAGCAGAAACAGCAGCAAACAGTCAAATCCGGACCCGAGCCCGAGCCTGAGCCTGAGCCCGAGCCCGAGCCCGAGCCTGGGACTTGGAGAGAGCCTAAGCCCACACTCAAGCCTCCAGGAATGGGTGACTAGCAGCCCAAGGCCCGAGCCAAGAGGAAGCAAGAGGCCAAGAGTATCTTTAGGGGACCCAGAGCTAGCTGCACAGAACCAGGTGCGTGTGGCAAAGCCCCGAGCAAGTACAGAGGAGCCCTGGCGGCTCCCAGCAGCCAAGGCCATCTCCAGCGAGTCAGGTGCTAGGAGAAAGATTCCAGGCCACTGGATGGAGGAAGGGCCCCCAGCTGATCCTTTGGAGGCCTGCCTCAACTCTGACAGCTCTCCTCCTTCCTCTGCTCTGCAGCTGCAGCTGCAGCTGACTGGGTGCAAGAGGAGGGGGAAAAGCACCCTCAAAGCTGAGGCCCTTAGTCCTGGAGCCAAAGTGCCCAGGGGCAAGTCTCCAAGGTGCCAAGAGCCTAATGACAATGGCGTCCTCCCTGGGAGTCCCCTTGCACAAGAAGAGCCTTCCAGTCCCCAAGCTGGCTTCCCGCTGGGTGGCCAGGAGCACTCTTCCTGGCACATTGACTCAGACTCCCCGCCTTGGGCGCACAGGACCCACTTCAAAACGCCTGTGTATTCAGGTCCTGCGCCTGCCTGGCTCCCGCAGCGGAACTCGCAGCAAGGGCGCCTTGCTGAGCCCCTTGACTGCCCCTGGAAAACTCGCTGCCAAGACGCAGCTGAAGAAACTGAGCCCTGGCAGCAAGAGGAGGAGTCCCGTCGCCGCCGTCGCGGTCACCAGACACACACTGGCAGGCCAACTCACACCCAGACTGAGAGGGCCACAATCCTCCAGCTGCAGGAGCCCCCTGAGCTGAGGCTGCAGGCCCTGGTAGCCCGCCTCAAAGGCGCGCAAGCCAAGAAGCCTGGAGGCCGCCAAACCAAGATGGTGGCCTTCCAGGCTCAAGCCCCAAGCCCAGGCCGGCAGGCAGAGTCTGGAGCCGGAGGGGCGGCCTCCTCCGAAAGGAGCAGCCGCCAGGAGGCCTCTGCCCAAGGCCAGCCACGGAGGACTCCCTGCCTTTTGCCGCAGCCGCCGCCGCGGCCCGCCAGCAACAAGCCCCAGCCAAAGAAGAGACCTGCCCCGCTCATGGCCAAGGCCCTCAGGGATTACAAGAAGAAGCTCTCTAGGAGGTGACCCGAGGATGCTCTCTGCCCTGGAATTGCTGGCAATCACTCAGGACCAGACCTGCTCTCGGGATCCTTTGGCCCGAAAGTGCGCCCGCCCCTGCGTGCGCCGGCCAACCCCCAAGCCTGCCAGCCCGCCAGCCCGCCCACCCGCTGCCGCCTTTGGAGAGCCCAGGCTTTGCAGAGACTGCTACTGGGATCTCTGTTCCTGCTCAAGATCCCGGGGGCCCTCTCCTGAGACCCTGGGCAGGCTTCCCTGCCTGCTCCCGAGACCGACCGACCACCTGAGCTTTCCAAACACCTGAGAGCGCCCGGACCTCCACCCGCAAAAAGACCTGGGTTCCCAGAGCAAACACTACACTTTGGACTTGCCCTCCACCCAACCCCTTCCCAAGGACTCAAGTGCCCAACACCTTGGCCTCAAAGGAAATAAATAAATAAATAAATAAATAAATAAATAAATAAATAAATAAATAATAGATAGTCCTGTGCCCAGTGCATGAGTTGGCTGTTTGAAACTTGGGGCTTATGCAGGGACTCTTGGCTCAGCCTGAGAGGAGGGGACTGGACCTGCCTAGACTGAGTCTACCAGGTTGATCTCAATCCTACGGGGAGTCTTTGCCCTGGAGGAGATGAGAACGGGGGTGGGGGGTGGGGGTGGGCTGGTGGGAAGGGGACGGGGGCGCCAGGGGGAGAAAAAGGGAATCTGTGCCGGATATGTAGAATTCAATTATATTTTAAAATAAAATAAAATTAAAGAAAGAAATAGGTTTAAGAAAAAATTAAGATTAAAATGAATAGAAACAATGTATTTATATACCAAATAGTTATATAGATTTATAATATCTGCTCTTTTAATGTTTCTGTGTGGTAGAAAAAAAGAAATTTAATTTAAATCTATTTTTATTTCATTTACTTTTAAGTTTACATTGAATAAAACTTAAATAGTAAAACCCACCAAAATTAGAGAGATAGATACATAGCTAAATAAACAAACAAATAAGTAAGTAAGAAAGAAAGTAGAGCACCAAGAACCCAGACCTTTGCCTTCCTCTTCCATTGGAACTCGGTGGTTGCAGACGGACACACTCAACTTGTTGATTCACACGTGCAGTCCATTTGCAAACAACTATGGATTGAGGCTGATTCCAGAACCTCCTCATCCCCAGTCGGGACTGCACATTCCCTTCCATCAACTAGGTAATCCGTTAAAAAGAGAATTGTACACATATCCCTACAGATCAATATAAAGACAAATGGACTTCTAGACTCAAAGATACATAAAGGGCTGATCCATAAATATGTCAGGAAAGTGAGTCAAAAGAAAGGAAATGAAAATGAACATCAAGATCCTAAAAAGAAAGGATGTCGCTGAAAATGTGTGTCAGTTTGGCTGTGTGGGTGTGTCAAAAAAAGTGGATAAAAGTGGGTTGTGGTGACACACCCATTTAATCTCAGCGCTCAGGGAAGCAGAGGCAGGTAAATCCCTGTAAGTTCCAGACCAGCCTGGTCTACAATCAAGTTCCAGGACAGCCAGGGCCTTTACACGGAGAAACCCTATCTCCAAAAACAAAAAAGGAAAAAGAAAAAGAAAGAAAGGGAGGGAAGGAGGGAGGGAGGGAGAGAGAGAGTGAGTGAGGGTGGGAGTGAGTGAGTGAGGGAGGGAGGCAGGGAGGGAGGAAGGGAGGAAGAAAGAAAGGATAAAGAATGAAGGAAAGTTTAAGAAAAAAATGGGTGGGGGTGGGGGGGTGGAGTAAGAGATCGCAGACATTCTATCTCACTAGCGAAGAACTAGCATTGTGGAACCTCAACCCACCCCACCACCACCACCCAGGCAGAACACCAAACAATCAAAAACAAAAAGCACCACAGGGTTGCACCATCCAAAGAGGCCCTGATTCAAAGTCACAGTGTTGAATCAGACAGAACCTGGAGAGAAACCCAGAGGTGTGGGTGGCAGCTTCTAAAGAAAAGTTTGAGAATCACAGAAAGGAAGTGATGGTGACAGAAGTGTAACAATTTGGGGAGAGGAGGAGAAGAGGAGTGCGTGTGTGTGTGTGTGTGTGTGTGTGTGGGGTGTGTGTGTGTGTGTGTGTGTGTGTGTGTGTGTGTGCAGGTGCCCGTGCTAGTGTGTCTGTGAGTGAAACAGAGAGAGAGAGGAGGAGTGGGAGAGAAACCTAGAAAGGAAGAGGAAGCAAAAGAGGGAGCAAGACCAAGAGAGAGTCAGAGAGAGAGACAGGGTGGTGGGTGTGTCGGAATGGATTCCATAGTTTTCTGGCACAAGCAGTGTGAGTCGTTGCCATCATCTATGGGATGCACCTAGGCTGGCATGATCCCCTCGTGAGCGCACTGTGCCAAAAGCAGACACAAGTTCCTACTTTGGTTCCCAAGTCGCAGGGGTCACCTGTAAGGGAGACAGCGGCCTGGAACCCATCAGGTCTCTGTGCTTGTTTTCTCCCCCTCCCCCCGGGCCCCCCACCCCCAAGAGATGAAGATCTGGCCAGAGATTATGTCTGTGGGTGTGGCTTAGAGACCTGTACATCGGAAAGGGCGTGCCCAGCAGATGCAGCCCAGGTGTTTGATTGGGCGGTGGTGAGAGAGCTAGGCCCACCCACCCCCTTAAAAGCAACGGGGAAGGGAGGGGTCGGGCAGAGCAGCAGTGAGGCAAAGAGTGCCAGCTGACTAGCAGGCCAGCCCAGTGTCCTCTGCTCCTGAGAGCCAGTCGCGTCCCCAGTGAGAGGGCTTGTCCAGTCAACCCAGCTGCTCCCGGTCTTCATCAGTGGACATGGAGGCCGCCTCCAGCGCAGAAGCCCTGCAGGAGCTGCGGCAGCACCTGTGCACGGAGACAGAGCCAAGCAAGCTCGACCAAACCCTCCAGAAACTCTCTTCCCTGCCCAAGCTCCGTGACACCCTGGCAGAGATGAACTTCCAGCAGACCATGGAGCTCTTGAGGAAAGAGCAGCTCCTGGTCCCCTTTGCCAAGGACTTGGCCGCCATTTGGTCGGAGAGGTCCCAGTTTGAGCCCCATCCTGAGCCTGACCGGGGGGACTTTGCCTTCGCGTTGAGCCTGATGACATTGCGGCCCAGAAACTGTCCGGAAGACAAGCCCCGAGAGTCCGCGCCAAGGGAACACAGACAAGATGGGACAGAGGTCTTCCAGGTGAGCAGCAGCAGCAGCAGCAGAAGCAGAAGCAGAAACAGCAGCAAACAGTCAAATCCGGACCAGAGCCTGAGCCCGAGCCCGAGCCCGAGCCCGAGCCCGAGCCCGAGCCCGAGCCCGAGCCTGGGACTTGGAGAGAGCCTATGCCCACACTCAAGCCTCCAGGAAAGGGTGACTAGCAGCCCAAGGCCCGAGCCAAGAGGAAGCAAGAGGCCAAGAGTATCTTTAGGGGACCCAGAGCTAGCTGCACAGAACCAGGTGCCTGTGGCAAAGCCCCGAGCAAGTACAGAGGAGCCCTGGCGGCTCCCAGCAGCCAAGGCCATCTCCAGCGAGTCAGGTGCTAGGAGAAAGATTCCAGGCCACTGGATGGAGGAAGGGCCCCCAGCTGATCCTTTGGAGGCCTGCCTCAACTCTGACAGCTCTCCTCCTTCCTCTGCTCTGCAGCTGCAGCTGCAGCTGACTGGGTGCAAGAGGAGGGGGAAAAGCACCCTCAAAGCTGAGGCCCTTAGTCCTGGAGCCAAAGTGCCCAGGGGCAAGTCTCCAAGGTGCCAAGAGCCTAATGACAATGGCGTCCTCCCTGGGAGTCCCCTTGCACAAGAAGAGCCTTCCAGTCCCCAAGCTGGCTTCCCGCTGGGTGGCCAGGAGCACTCTTCCTGGCACATTGACTCAGACTCCCCGCCTTGGGCGCACAGGACCCACTTCAAAACGCCTGTGTATTCAGGTCCTGCGCCTGCCTGGCTCCCGCAGCGGAACTCGCAGCAAGGGCGCCTTGCTGAGCCCCTTGACTGCCCCTGGAAAACTCGCTGCCAAGACGCAGCTGAAGAAACTGAGCCCTGGCAGCAAGAGGAGGAGTCCCGTCGCCGCCGTCGCGGTCACCAGACACACACTGGCAGGCCAACTCACACCCAGACTGAGAGGGCCACAATCCTCCAGCTGCAGGAGCCCCCTGAGCTGAGGCTGCAGGCCCTGGTAGCCCGCCTCAAAGGCGCGCAAGCCAAGAAGCCTGGAGGCCGCCAAACCAAGATGGTGGCCTTCCAGGCTCAAGCCCCAAGCCCAGGCCGGCAGGCAGAGTCTGGAGCCGGAGGGGCGGCCTCCTCCGAAAGGAGCAGCCGCCAGGAGGCCTCTGCCCAAGGCCAGCCACGGAGGACTCCCTGCCTTTTGCCGCAGCCGCCGCCGCGGCCCGCCAGCAACAAGCCCCAGCCAAAGAAGAGACCTGCCCCGCTCATGGCCAAGGCCCTCAGGGATTACAAGAAGAAGCTCTCTAGGAGGTGACCCGAGGATGCTCTCTGCCCTGGAATTGCTGGCAATCACTCAGGACCAGACCTGCTCTCGGGATCCTTTGGCCCGAAAGTGCGCCCGCCCCTGCGTGCGCCGGCCAACCCCCAAGCCTGCCAGCCCGCCAGCCCGCCCACCCGCTGCCGCCTTTGGAGAGCCCAGGCTTTGCAGAGACTGCTACTGGGATCTCTGTTCCTGCTCAAGATCCCGGGGGCCCTCTCCTGAGACCCTGGGCAGGCTTCCCTGCCTGCTCCCGAGACCGACCGACCACCTGAGCTTTCCAAACACCTGAGAGCGCCCGGACCTCCACCCGCAAAAAGACCTGGGTTCCCAGAGCAAACACTACACTTTGGACTTGCCCTCCACCCAACCCCTTCCCAAGGACTCAAGTGCCCAACACCTTGGCCTCAAAGGAAATAAATAAATAAATAAATAAATAAATAAATAAATAAATAAATAATAGATAGTCCTGTGCCCAGTGCATGAGTTGGCTGTTTGAAACTTGGGGCTTATGCAGGGACTCTTGGCTCAGCCTGAGAGGAGGGGACTGGACCTGCCTAGACTGAGTCTACCAGGTTGATCTCAATCCTACGGGGAGTCTTTGCCCTGGAGGAGATGAGAACGGGGGTGGGGGGTGGGGGTGGGCTGGTGGGAAGGGGACGGGTGCGCCAGGGGGAGAAAAAGGGAATCTGTGCCGGATATGTAGAATTCAATTATATTTTAAAATAAAATAAAATTAAAGAAAGAAATAGGTTTAAGAAAAAATTAAGATTAAAATGAATAGAAACAATGTATTTATATACCAAATAGTTATATAGATTTATAATATCTGCTCTTTTAATGTTTCTGTGTGGTAGAAAAAAAGAAATTTAATTTAAATCTATTTTTATTTCATTTACTTTTCAGTTTACATTGAATAAAACTTAAATAGTAAACCCACCAAAATTAGAGAGATAGATACATAGCTAAATAAACAAACAAATAAGTAAGTAAGAAAGAAAGTAGAGCACCAAGAACCCAGACCTTTGCCTTCCTCTTCCATTGGAACTCGGTGGTTGCAGACGGACACACTCAACTTGTTGATTCACACGTGCAGTCCATTTGCAAACAACTATGGATTGAGGCTGATTCCAGAACCTCCTCATCCCCAGTCGGGACTGCACATTCCCTTCCATCAACTAGGTAATCCGTTAAAAACAGAATTGTACACATATCCCTACAGATCAATATAAAGACAAATGGACTTCTAGACTCAAAGATACATAAAGGGCTGATCCATAAATATGTCAGGAAAGTGAGTCAAAAGAAAGGAAATGAAAATGAACATCAAGATCCTAAAAAGAAAGGATGTCGCTGAAAATGTGTGTCAGTTTGGCTGTGTGGGTGTGTCAAAAAAAGTGGATAAAAGTGGGTTGTGGTGACACACCCATTTAATCTCAGCGCTCAGGGAAGCAGAGGCAGGTAAATCCCTGTAAGTTCCAGACCAGCCTGGTCTACAATCAAGTTCCAGGACAGCCAGGGCCTTTACACGGAGAAACCCTATCTCCAAAAACAAAAAAGGAAAAAGAAAAAGAAAGAAAGGGAGGGAAGGAGGGAGGGAGGGAGAGAGAGAGTGAGTGAGGGTGGGAGTGAGTGAGTGAGGGAGGGAGGCAGGGAGGGAGGAAGGGAGGAAGAAAGAAAGGATAAAGAATGAAGGAAAGTTTAAGAAAAAAATGGGTGGGGGTGGGGGGGTGGAGTAAGAGATCGCAGACATTCTATCTCACTAGAGAAGAACTAGCATTGTGGAACCTCAACCCACCCCACCACCACCACCCAGGCAGAACACCAAACAATCAAAAACAAAAAGCACCACAGGGTTGCACCATCCAAAGAGGCCCTGATTCAAAGTCACAGTGTTGAATCAGACAGAACCTGGAGAGAAACCCAGAGGTGTGGGTGGCAGCTTCTAAAGAAAAGTTTGAGAATCACAGAAAGGAAGTGATGGTGACAGAAGTGTAACAATTTGGGGAGAGGAGGAGAAGAGGAGTGCGTGTGTGTGTGTGTGTGTGTGTGTGTGTGTGTGTGTGTGTGGTGTGTGTGTGTGTGTGTGTGTGTGTGTGTGTGTGTGTGCAGGTGCCCGTGCTAGTGTGTCTGTGAGTGAAACAGAGAGAGAGAGGAGGAGTGGGAGAGAAACCTAGAAAGGAAGAGGAAGCAAAAGAGGGAGCAAGACCAAGAGAGAGTCAGAGAGAGAGACAGGGTGGTGGGTGTGTCGGAATGGATTCCATAGTTTTCTGGCACAAGCAGTGTGAGTCGTTGCCATCATCTATGGGATGCACCTAGGCTGTCATGATCCCCTCGTGAGCGCACTGTGCCAAAAGCAGACACAAGTTCCTACTTTGGTTCCCAAGTCGCAGGGGTCACCTGTAAGGGAGACAGCGGCCTGGAACCCATCAGGTCTCTGTGCTTGTTTTCTCCCCCTCCCCCCGGGGCCCCCCACCCCCAAGAGATGAAGATCTGGCCAGAGATTATGTCTGTGGGTGTGGCTTAGAGACCTGTACATCGGAAAGGGCGTGCCCAGCAGATGCAGCCCAGGTGTTTGATTGGGCGGTGGTGAGAGAGCTAGGCCCACCCACCCCCTTAAAAGCAACGGGGAAGGGAGGGGTCGGGCAGAGCAGCAGTGAGGCAAAGAGTGCCAGCTGACTAGCAGGCCAGCCCAGTGTCCTCTGCTCCTGAGAGCCAGTCGCGTCCCCAGTGAGAGGGCTTGTCCAGTCAACCCAGCTGCTCCCGGTCTTCATCAGTGGACATGGAGGCCGCCTCCAGCGCAGAAGCCCTGCAGGAGCTGCGGCAGCACCTGTGCACGGAGACAGAGCCAAGCAAGCTCGACCAAACCCTCCAGAAACTCTCTTCCCTGCCCAAGCTCCGTGACACCCTGGCAGAGATGAACTTCCAGCAGACCATGGAGCTCTTGAGGAAAGAGCAGCTCCTGGTCCCCTTTGCCAAGGACTTGGCCGCCATTTGGTCGGAGAGGTCCCAGTTTGAGCCCCATCCTGAGCCTGACCGGGGGGACTTTGCCTTCGCGTTGAGCCTGATGACATTGCGGCCCAGAAACTGTCCGGAAGACAAGCCCCGAGAGTCCGCGCCAAGGGAACACAGACAAGATGGGACAGAGGTCTTCCAGGTGAGCAGCAGCAGCAGCAGCAGAAGCAGAAGCAGAAACAGCAGCAAACAGTCAAATCCGGACCAGAGCCTGAGCCCGAGCCCGAGCCCGAGCCCGAGCCCGAGCCCGAGCCCGAGCCCGAGCCCGAGCCTGGGACTTGGAGAGAGCCTATGCCCACACTCAAGCCTCCAGGAAAGGGTGACTAGCAGCCCAAGGCCCGAGCCAAGAGGAAGCAAGAGGCCAAGAGTATCTTTAGGGGACCCAGAGCTAGCTGCACAGAACCAGGTGCCTGTGGCAAAGCCCCGAGCAAGTACAGAGGAGCCCTGGCGGCTCCCAGCAGCCAAGGCCATCTCCAGCGAGTCAGGTGCTAGGAGAAAGATTCCAGGCCACTGGATGGAGGAAGGGCCCCCAGCTGATCCTTTGGAGGCCTGCCTCAACTCTGACAGCTCTCCTCCTTCCTCTGCTCTGCAGCTGCAGCTGCAGCTGACTGGGTGCAAGAGGAGGGGGAAAAGCACCCTCAAAGCTGAGGCCCTTAGTCCTGGAGCCAAAGTGCCCCGGGGCAAGTCTCCAAGGTGCCAAGAGCCTAATGACAATGGCGTCCTCCCTGGGAGTCCCCTTGCACAAGAAGAGCCTTCCAGTCCCCAAGCTGGCTTCCCGCTGGGTGGCCAGGAGCACTCTTCCTGGCACATTGACTCAGACTCCCCGCCTTGGGCGCACAGGACCCACTTCAAAACGCCTGTGTATTCAGGTCCTGCGCCTGCCTGGCTCCCGCAGCGGAACTCGCAGCAAGGGCGCCTTGCTGAGCCCCTTGACTGCCCCTGGAAAACTCGCTGCCAAGACGCAGCTGAAGAAACTGAGCCCTGGCAGCAAGAGGAGGAGTCCCGTCGCCGCCGTCGCGGTCACCAGACACACACTGGCAGGCCAACTCACACCCAGACTGAGAGGGCCACAATCCTCCAGCTGCAGGAGCCCCCTGAGCTGAGGCTGCAGGCCCTGGTAGCCCGCCTCAAAGGCGCGCAAGCCAAGAAGCCTGGAGGCCGCCAAACCAAGATGGTGGCCTTCCAGGCTCAAGCCCCAAGCCCAGGCCGGCAGGCAGAGTCTGGAGCCGGAGGGGCGGCCTCCTCCGAAAGGAGCAGCCGCCAGGAGGCCTCTGCCCAAGGCCAGCCACGGAGGACTCCCTGCCTTTTGCCGCAGCCGCCGCCGCGGCCCGCCAGCAACAAGCCCCAGCCAAAGAAGAGACCTGCCCCGCTCATGGCCAAGGCCCTCAGGGATTACAAGAAGAAGCTCTCTAGGAGGTGACCCGAGGATGCTCTCTGCCCTGGAATTGCTGGCAATCACTCAGGACCAGACCTGCTCTCGGGATCCTTTGGCCCGAAAGTGCGCCCGCCCCTGCGTGCGCCGGCCAACCCCCAAGCCTGCCAGCCCGCCAGCCCGCCCACCCGCTGCCGCCTTTGGAGAGCCCAGGCTTTGCAGAGACTGCTACTGGGATCTCTGTTCCTGCTCAAGATCCCGGGGGCCCTCTCCTGAGACCCTGGGCAGGCTTCCCTGCCTGCTCCCGAGACCGACCGACCACCTGAGCTTTCCAAACACCTGAGAGCGCCCGGACCTCCACCCGCAAAAAGACCTGGGTTCCCAGAGCAAACACTACACTTTGGACTTTCCCTCCACCCAACCCCTTCCCAAGGACTCAAGTGCCCAACACCTTGGCCTCAAAGGAAATAAATAAATAAATAAATAAATAAATAAATAAATAAATAAATAAATAAATAATAGATAGTCCTGTGCCCAGTGCATGAGTTGGCTGTTTGAAACTTGGGGCTTATGCAGGGACTCTTGGCTCAGCCTGAGAGGAGGGGACTGGACCTGCCTAGACTGAGTCTACCAGGTTGATCTCAATCCTACGGGGAGTCTTTGCCCTGGAGGAGATGAGAACGGGGGTGGGGGGTGGGGGTGGGCTGGTGGGAAGGGGACGGGTGCGCCAGGGGGAGAAAAAGGGAATCTGTGCCGGATATGTAGAATTCAATTATATTTTAAAATAAAATAAAATTAAAGAAAGAAATAGGTTTAAGAAAAAATTAAGATTAAAATGAATAGAAACAATGTATTTATATACCAAATAGTTATATAGATTTATAATATCTGCTCTTTTAATGTTTCTGTGTGGTAGAAAAAAAGAAATTTAATTTAAATCTATTTTTATTTCATTTACTTTTCAGTTTACATTGAATAAAACTTAAATAGTAAACCCACCAAAATTAGAGAGATAGATACATAGCTAAATAAACAAACAAATAAGTAAGTAAGAAAGAAAGTAGAGCACCAAGAACCCAGACCTTTGCCTTCCTCTTCCATTGGAACTCGGTGGTTGCAGACGGACACACTCAACTTGTTGATTCACACGTGCAGTCCATTTGCAAACAACTATGGATTGAGGCTGATTCCAGAACCTCCTCATCCCCAGTCGGGACTGCACATTCCCTTCCATCAACTAGGTAATCCGTTAAAAACAGAATTGTACACATATCCCTACAGATCAATATAAAGACAAATGGACTTCTAGACTCAAAGATACATAAAGGGCTGATCCATAAATATGTCAGGAAAGTGAGTCAAAAGAAAGGAAATGAAAATGAACATCAAGATCCTAAAAAGAAAGGATGTCGCTGAAAATGTGTGTCAGTTTGGCTGTGTGGGTGTGTCAAAAAAAGTGGATAAAAGTGGGTTGTGGTGACACACCCATTTAATCTCAGCGCTCAGGGAAGCAGAGGCAGGTAAATCCCTGTAAGTTCCAGACCAGCCTGGTCTACAATCAAGTTCCAGGACAGCCAGGGCCTTTACACGGAGAAACCCTATCTCCAAAAACAAAAAAGGAAAAAGAAAAAGAAAGAAAGGGAGGGAAGGAGGGAGGGAGGGAGAGA
Source organism: Peromyscus maniculatus bairdii (assembly GCF_049852395.1). Lineage (NCBI taxonomy): Eukaryota > Metazoa > Chordata > Mammalia > Rodentia > Cricetidae > Peromyscus > Peromyscus maniculatus. Next base: position 18,615,795 of record NC_134868.1, read on the forward strand.
GAGAGTGAGTGAGGGTGGGAGTGAGTGAGTGAGGGAGGGAGGCAGGGAGGGAGGAAGGGAGGAAGAAAGAAAGGATAAAGAATGAAGGAAAGTTTAAGAAAAAAATGGGTGGGGGTGGGGGGGTGGAGTAAGAGATCGCAGACATTCTATCTCACTAGAGAAGAACTAGCATTGTGGAACCTCAACCCACCCCACCACCACCACCCAGGCAGAACACCAAACAATCAAAAACAAAAAGCACCACAGGGTTGCACCATCCAAAGAGGCCCTGATTCAAAGTCACAGTGTTGAATCAGACAGAACCTGGAGAGAAACCCAGAGGTGTGGGTGGCAGCTTCTAAAGAAAAGTTTGAGAATCACAGAAAGGAAGTGATGGTGACAGAAGTGTAACAATTTGGGGAGAGGAGGAGAAGAGGAGTGCGTGTGTGTGTGTGTGTGTGTGTGTGTGTGTGTGGTGTGTGTGTGTGTGTGTGTGTGTGTGTGTGTGCAGGTGCCCGTGCTAGTGTGTCTGTGAGTGAAACAGAGAGAGAGAGGAGGAGTGGGAGAGAAACCTAGAAAGGAAGAGGAAGCAAAAGAGGGAGCAAGACCAAGAGAGAGTCAGAGAGAGAGACAGGGTGGTGGGTGTGTCGGAATGGATTCCATAGTTTTCTGGCACAAGCAGTGTGAGTCGTTGCCATCATCTATGGGATGCACCTAGGCTGTCATGATCCCCTCGTGAGCGCACTGTGCCAAAAGCAGACACAAGTTCCTACTTTGGTTCCCAAGTCGCAGGGGTCACCTGTAAGGGAGACAGCGGCCTGGAACCCATCAGGTCTCTGTGCTTGTTTTCTCCCCCTCCCCCCGGGCCCCCCACCCCCAAGAGATGAAGATCTGGCCAGAGATTATGTCTGTGGGTGTGGCTTAGAGACCTGTACATCGGAAAGGGCGTGCCCAGCAGATGCAGCCCAGGTGTTTGATTGGGCGGTGGTGAGAGAGCTAGGCCCACCCACCCCCTTAAAAGCAACGGGGAAGGGAGGGGTCGGGCAGAGCAGCAGTGAGGCAAAGAGTGCCAGCTGACTAGCAGGCCAGCCCAGTGTCCTCTGCTCCTGAGAGCCAGTCGCGTCCCCAGTGAGAGGGCTTGTCCAGTCAACCCAGCTGCTCCCGGTCTTCATCAGTGGACATGGAGGCCGCCTCCAGCGCAGAAGCCCTGCAGGAGCTGCGGCAGCACCTGTGCACGGAGACAGAGCCAAGCAAGCTCGACCAAACCCTCCAGAAACTCTCTTCCCTGCCCAAGCTCCGTGACACCCTGGCAGAGATGAACTTCCAGCAGACCATGGAGCTCTTGAGGAAAGAGCAGCTCCTGGTCCCCTTTGCCAAGGACTTGGCCGCCATTTGGTCGGAGAGGTCCCAGTTTGAGCCCCATCCTGAGCCTGACCGGGGGGACTTTGCCTTCGCGTTGAGCCTGATGACATTGCGGCCCAGAAACTGTCCGGAAGACAAGCCCCGAGAGTCCGCGCCAAGGGAACACAGACAAGATGGGACAGAGGTCTTCCAGGTGAGCAGCAGCAGCAGCAGCAGAAGCAGAAGCAGAAACAGCAGCAAACAGTCAAATCCGGACCATAGCCTGAGCCCGAGCCCGAGCCCGAGCCCGAGCCCGAGCCCGAGCCCGAGCCCGAGCCCGAGCCTGGGACTTGGAGAGAGCCTATGCCCACACTCAAGCCTCCAGGAAAGGGTGACTAGCAGCCCAAGGCCCGAGCCAAGAGGAAGCAAGAGGCCAAGAGTATCTTTAGGGGACCCAGAGCTAGCTGCACAGAACCAGGTGCCTGTGGCAAAGCCCCGAGCAAGTACAGAGGAGCCCTGGCGGCTCCCAGCAGCCAAGGCCATCTCCAGCGAGTCAGGTGCTAGGAGAAAGATTCCAGGCCACTGGATGGAGGAAGGGCCCCCAGCTGATCCTTTGGAGGCCTGCCTCAACTCTGACAGCTCTCCTCCTTCCTCTGCTCTGCAGCTGCAGCTGCAGCTGACTGGGTGCAAGAGGAGGGGGAAAAGCACCCTCAAAGCTGAGGCCCTTAGTCCTGGAGCCAAAGTGCCCCGGGGCAAGTCTCCAAGGTGCCAAGAGCCTAATGACAATGGCGTCCTCCCTGGGAGTCCCCTTGCACAAGAAGAGCCTTCCAGTCCCCAAGCTGGCTTCCCGCTGGGTGGCCAGGAGCACTCTTCCTGGCACATTGACTCAGACTCCCCGCCTTGGGCGCACAGGACCCACTTCAAAACGCCTGTGTATTCAGGTCCTGCGCCTGCCTGGCTCCCGCAGCGGAACTCGCAGCAAGGGCGCCTTGCTGAGCCCCTTGACTGCCCCTGGAAAACTCGCTGCCAAGACGCAGCTGAAGAAACTGAGCCCTGGCAGCAAGAGGAGGAGTCCCGTCGCCGCCGTCGCGGTCACCAGACACACACTGGCAGGCCAACTCACACCCAGACTGAGAGGGCCACAATCCTCCAGCTGCAGGAGCCCCCTGAGCTGAGGCTGCAGGCCCTGGTAGCCCGCCTCAAAGGCGCGCAAGCCAAGAAGCCTGGAGGCCGCCAAACCAAGATGGTGGCCTTCCAGGCTCAAGCCCCAAGCCCAGGCCGGCAGGCAGAGTCTGGAGCCGGAGGGGCGGCCTCCTCCGAAAGGAGCAGCCGCCAGGAGGCCTCTGCCCAAGGCCAGCCACGGAGGACTCCCTGCCTTTTGCCGCAGCCGCCGCCGCGGCCCGCCAGCAACAAGCCCCAGCCAAAGAAGAGACCTGCCCCGCTCATGGCCAAGGCCCTCAGGGATTACAAGAAGAAGCTCTCTAGGAGGTGACCCGAGGATGCTCTCTGCCCTGGAATTGCTGGCAATCACTCAGGACCAGACCTGCTCTCGGGATCCTTTGGCCCGAAAGTGCGCCCGCCCCTGCGTGCGCCGGCCAACCCCCAAGCCTGCCAGCCCGCCAGCCCGCCCACCCGCTGCTGCCTTTGGAGAGCCCAGGCTTTGCAGAGACTGCTACTGGGATCTCTGTTCCTGCTCAAGATCCCGGGGGCCCTCTCCTGAGACCCTGGGCAGGCTTCCCTGCCTGCTCCCGAGACCGACCGACCACCTGAGCTTTCCAAACACCTGAGAGCGCCCGGACCTCCACCCGCAAAAAGACCTGGGTTCCCAGAGCAAACACTACACTTTGGACTTGCCCTCCACCCAACCCCTTCCCAAGGACTCAAGTGCCCAACACCTTGGCCTCAAAGGAAATAAATAAATAAATAAATAAATAAATAAATAAATAAATAAATAAATAATAGATAGTCCTGTGCCCAGTGCATGAGTTGGCTGTTTGAAACTTGGGGCTTATGCAGGGACTCTTGGCTCAGCCTGAGAGGAGGGGACTGGACCTGCCTAGACTGAGTCTACCAGGTTGATCTCAATCCTACGGGGAGTCTTTGCCCTGGAGGAGATGAGAACGGGGGTGGGGGGTGGGGGTGGGCTGGTGGGAAGGGGACGGGTGCGCCAGGGGGAGAAAAAGGGAATCTGTGCCGGATATGTAGAATTCAATTATATTTTAAAATAAAATAAAATTAAAGAAAGAAATAGGTTTAAGAAAAAATTAAGATTAAAATGAATAGAAACAATGTATTTATATACCAAATAGTTATATAGATTTATAATATCTGCTCTTTTAATGTTTCTGTGTGGTAGAAAAAAAGAAATTTAATTTAAATCTATTTTTATTTCATTTACTTTTCAGTTTACATTGAATAAAACTTAAATAGTAAACCCCCCCAAAATAGAGAGATAGGTACATAGCTAAATAAACAAACAAATAAGTAAGAAAGAAAGTAGAGCACCAAGAACCCAGACCTTTGCCTTCCTCTTCCATTGGAACTCGGTGGTTGCAGACGGACACACTCAACTTGTTGATTCACACGTGCAGTCCATTTGCAAACAACTATGGATTGAGGCTGATTCCAGAACCTCCTCATCCCCAGTCGGGACTGCACATTCCCTTCCATCAACTAGGTAATCCGTTAAAAACAGAATTGTACACATATCCCTACAGATCAATATAAAGACAAATGGACTTCTAGACTCAAAGATACATAAAGGGCTGATCCATAAATATGTCAGGAAAGTGAGTCAAAAGAAAGGAAATGAAAATGAACATCAAGATCCTAAAAAGAAAGGATGTCGCTGAAAATGTGTGTCAGTTTGGCTGTGTGGGTGTGTCAAAAAAAGTGGATAAAAGTGGGTTGTGGTGACACACCCATTTAATCTCAGCGCTCAGGGAAGCAGAGGCAGGTAAATCCCTGTAAGTTCCAGACCAGCCTGGTCTACAATCAAGTTCCAGGACAGCCAGGGCCTTTACACGGAGAAACCCTATCTCCAAAAACAAAAAAGGAAAAAGAAAAAGAAAGAAAGGGAGGGAAGGAGGGAGGGAGGGAGAGAGAGAGTGAGTGAGGGTGGGAGTGAGTGAGTGAGGGAGGGAGGCAGGGAGGGAGGAAGGGAGGAAGAAAGAAAGGATAAAGAATGAAGGAAAGTTTAAGAAAAAAATGGGTGGGGGTGGGGGGGTGGAGTAAGAGATCGCAGACATTCTATCTCACTAGAGAAGAACTAGCATTGTGGAACCTCAACCCACCCCACCACCACCACCCAGGCAGAACACCAAACAATCAAAAACAAAAAGCACCACAGGGTTGCACCATCCAAAGAGGCCCTGATTCAAAGTCACAGTGTTGAATCAGACAGAACCTGGAGAGAAACCCAGAGGTGTGGGTGGCAGCTTCTAAAGAAAAGTTTGAGAATCACAGAAAGGAAGTGATGGTGACAGAAGTGTAACAATTTGGGGAGAGGAGGAGAAGAGGAGTGCGTGTGTGTGTGTGTGTGTGTGTGTGTGTGTGTGGTGTGTGTGTGTGTGTGTGTGTGTGTGTGTGTGCAGGTGCCCGTGCTAGTGTGTCTGTGAGTGAAACAGAGAGAGAGAGGAGGAGTGGGAGAGAAACCTAGAAAGGAAGAGGAAGCAAAAGAGGGAGCAAGACCAAGAGAGAGTCAGAGAGAGAGACAGGGTGGTGGGTGTGTCGGAATGGATTCCATAGTTTTCTGGCACAAGCAGTGTGAGTCGTTGCCATCATCTATGGGATGCACCTAGGCTGTCATGATCCCCTCGTGAGCGCACTGTGCCAAAAGCAGACACAAGTTCCTACTTTGGTTCCCAAGTCGCAGGGGTCACCTGTAAGGGAGACAGCGGCCTGGAACCCATCAGGTCTCTGTGCTTGTTTTCTCCCCCTCCCCCCGGGGCCCCCCACCCCCAAGAGATGAAGATCTGGCCAGAGATTATGTCTGTGGGTGTGGCTTAGAGACCTGTACATCGGAAAGGGCGTGCCCAGCAGATGCAGCCCAGGTGTTTGATTGGGCGGTGGTGAGAGAGCTAGGCCCACCCACCCCCTTAAAAGCAACGGGGAAGGGAGGGGTCGGGCAGAGCAGCAGTGAGGCAAAGAGTGCCAGCTGACTAGCAGGCCAGCCCAGTGTCCTCTGCTCCTGAGAGCCAGTCGCGTCCCCAGTGAGAGGGCTTGTCCAGTCAACCCAGCTGCTCCCGGTCTTCATCAGTGGACATGGAGGCCGCCTCCAGCGCAGAAGCCCTGCAGGAGCTGCGGCAGCACCTGTGCACGGAGACAGAGCCAAGCAAGCTCGACCAAACCCTCCAGAAACTCTCTTCCCTGCCCAAGCTCCGTGACACCCTGGCAGAGATGAACTTCCAGCAGACCATGGAGCTCTTGAGGAAAGAGCAGCTCCTGGTCCCCTTTGCCAAGGACTTGGCCGCCATTTGGTCGGAGAGGTCCCAGTTTGAGCCCCATCCTGAGCCTGACCGGGGGGACTTTGCCTTCGCGTTGAGCCTGATGACATTGCGGCCCAGAAACTGTCCGGAAGACAAGCCCCGAGAGTCCGCGCCAAGGGAACACAGACAAGATGGGAAAGAGGTCTTCCAGGTGAGCAGCAGCAGCAGCAGCAGAAGCAGAAGCAGAAACAGCAGCAAACAGTCAAATCCGGACCAGAGCCCGAGCCTGAGCCTGAGCCTGAGCCCGAGCCCGAGCCCGAGCCCGAGCCCGAGCCCGAGCCTGGGACTTGGAGAGAGCCTAAGCCCACACTCAAGCCTCCAGGAAAGGGTGACTAGCAGCCCAAGGCCCGAGCCAAGAGGAAGCAAGAGGCCAAGAGTGTCTTTAGGGGACCCAGAGCTAGCTGCACAGAACCAGGTGCCTGTGGCAAAGCCCCGAGCAAGTACAGAGGAGCCCTGGCGGCTCCCAGCAGCCAAGGCCATCTCCAGCGAGTCAGGTGCTAGGAGAAAGATTCCAGGCCACTGGATGGAGGAAGGGCCCCCAGCTGATCCTTTGGAGGCCTGCCTCAACTCTGACAGCTCTCCTCCTTCCTCTGCTCTGCAGCTGCAGCTGCAGCTGACTGGGTGCAAGAGGAGGGGGAAAAGCACCCTCAAAGCTGAGGCCCTTAGTCCTGGAGCCAAAGTGCCCCGGGGCAAGTCTCCAAGGTGCCAAGAGCCTAATGACAATGGCGTCCTCCCTGGGAGTCCCCTTGCACAAGAAGAGCCTTCCAGTCCCCAAGCTGGCTTCCCGCTGGGTGGCCAGGAGCACTCTTCCTGGCACATTGACTCAGACTCCCCGCCTTGGGCGCACAGGACCCACTTCAAAACGCCTGTGTATTCAGGTCCTGCGCCTGCCTGGCTCCCGCAGCGGAACTCGCAGCAAGGGCGCCTTGCTGAGCCCCTTGACTGCCCCTGGAAAACTCGCTGCCAAGACGCAGCTGAAGAAACTGAGCCCTGGCAGCAAGAGGAGGAGTCCCGTCGCCGCCGTCGCGGTCACCAGACACACACTGGCAGGCCAACTCACACCCAGACTGAGAGGGCCACAATCCTCCAGCTGCAGGAGCCCCCTGAGCTGAGGCTGCAGGCCCTGGTAGCCCGCCTCAAAGGCGCGCAAGCCAAGAAGCCTGGAGGCCGCCAAACCAAGATGGTGGCCTTCCAGGCTCAAGCCCCAAGCCCAGGCCGGCAGGCAGAGTCTGGAGCCGGAGGGGCGGCCTCCTCCGAAAGGAGCAGCCGCCAGGAGGCCTCTGCCCAAGGCCAGCCACGGAGGACTCCCTGCCTTTTGCCGCAGCCGCCGCCGCGGCCCGCCAGCAACAAGCCCCAGCCAAAGAAGAGACCTGCCCCGCTCATGGCCAAGGCCCTCAGGGATTACAAGAAGAAGCTCTCTAGGAGGTGACCCGAGGATGCTCTCTGCCCTGGAATTGCTGGCAATCACTCAGGACCAGACCTGCTCTCGGGATCCTTTGGCCCGAAAGTGCGCCCGCCCCTGCGTGCGCCGGCCAACCCCCAAGCCTGCCAGCCCGCCAGCCCGCCCACCCGCTGCCGCCTTTGGAGAGCCCAGGCTTTGCAGAGACTGCTACTGGGATCTCTGTTCCTGCTCAAGATCCCGGGGGCCCTCTCCTGAGACCCTGGGCAGGCTTCCCTGCCTGCTCCCGAGACCGACCGACCACCTGAGCTTTCCAAACACCTGAGAGCGCCCGGACCTCCACCCGCAAAAAGACCTGGGTTCCCAGAGCAAACACTACACTTTGGACTTGCCCTCCACCCAACCCCTTCCCAAGGACTCAAGTGCCCAACACCTTGGCCTCAAAGGAAATAAATAAATAAATAAATAAATAAATAAATAAATAAATAAATAAATAATAGATAGTCCTGTGCCCAGTGCATGAGTTGGCTGTTTGAAACTTGGGGCTTATGCAGGGACTCTTGGCTCAGCCTGAGAGGAGGGGACTGGACCTGCCTAGACTGAGTCTACCAGGTTGATCTCAATCCTACGGGGAGTCTTTGCCCTGGAGGAGATGAGAACGGGGGTGGGGGGTGGGGGTGGGCTGGTGGGAAGGGGACGGGTGCGCCAGGGGGAGAAAAAGGGAATCTGTGCCGGATATGTAGAATTCAATTATATTTTAAAATAAAATAAAATTAAAGAAAGAAATAGGTTTAAGAAAAAATTAAGATTAAAATGAATAGAAACAATGTATTTATATACCAAATAGTTATATAGATTTATAATATCTGCTCTTTTAATGTTTCTGTGTGGTAGAAAAAAAGAAATTTAATTTAAATCTATTTTTATTTCATTTACTTTTCAGTTTACATTGAATAAAACTTAAATAGTAAACCCACCAAAATTAGAGAGATAGATACATAGCTAAATAAACAAACAAATAAGTAAGTAAGAAAGAAAGTAGAGCACCAAGAACCCAGACCTTTGCCTTCCTCTTCCATTGGAACTCGGTGGTTGCAGACGGACACACTCAACTTGTTGATTCACACGTGCAGTCCATTTGCAAACAACTATGGATTGAGGCTGATTCCAGAACCTCCTCATCCCCAGTCGGGACTGCACATTCCCTTCCATCAACTAGGTAATCCGTTAAAAACAGAATTGTACACATATCCCTACAGATCAATATAAAGACAAATGGACTTCTAGACTCAAAGATACATAAAGGGCTGATCCATAAATATGTCAGGAAAGTGAGTCAAAAGAAAGGAAATGAAAATGAACATCAAGATCCTAAAAAGAAAGGATGTCGCTGAAAATGTGTGTCAGTTTGGCTGTGTGGGTGTGTCAAAAAAAGTGGATAAAAGTGGGTTGTGGTGACACACCCATTTAATCTCAGCGCTCAGGGAAGCAGAGGCAGGTAAATCCCTGTAAGTTCCAGACCAGCCTGGTCTACAATCAAGTTCCAGGACAGCCAGGGCCTTTACACGGAGAAACCCTATCTCCAAAAACAAAAAAGGAAAAAGAAAAAGAAAGAAAGGGAGGGAAGGAGGGAGGGAGGGAGAGAGAGAGTGAGTGAGGGTGGGAGTGAGTGAGTGAGGGAGGGAGGCAGGGAGGGAGGAAGGGAGGAAGAAAGAAAGGATAAAGAATGAAGGAAAGTTTAAGAAAAAAATGGGTGGGGGTGGGGGGGTGGAGTAAGAGATCGCAGACATTCTATCTCACTAGAGAAGAACTAGCATTGTGGAACCTCAACCCACCCCACCACCACCACCCAGGCAGAACACCAAACAATCAAAAACAAAAAGCACCACAGGGTTGCACCATCCAAAGAGGCCCTGATTCAAAGTCACAGTGTTGAATCAGACAGAACCTGGAGAGAAACCCAGAGGTGTGGGTGGCAGCTTCTAAAGAAAAGTTTGAGAATCACAGAAAGGAAGTGATGGTGACAGAAGTGTAACAATTTGGGGAGAGGAGGAGAAGAGGAGTGCGTGTGTGTGTGTGTGTGTGTGTGTGTGTGTGTGTGTGTGTGGTGTGTGTGTGTGTGTGTGTGTGTGTGTGTGTGTGTGTGCAGGTGCCCGTGCTAGTGTGTCTGTGAGTGAAACAGAGAGAGAGAGGAGGAGTGGGAGAGAAACCTAGAAAGGAAGAGGAAGCAAAAGAGGGAGCAAGACCAAGAGAGAGTCAGAGAGAGAGACAGGGTGGTGGGTGTGTCGGAATGGATTCCATAGTTTTCTGGCACAAGCAGTGTGAGTCGTTGCCATCATCTATGGGATGCACCTAGGCTGTCATGATCCCCTCGTGAGCGCACTGTGCCAAAAGCAGACACAAGTTCCTACTTTGGTTCCCAAGTCGCAGGGGTCACCTGTAAGGGAGACAGCGGCCTGGAACCCATCAGGTCTCTGTGCTTGTTTTCTCCCCCTCCCCCCGGGGCCCCCCACCCCCAAGAGATGAAGATCTGGCCAGAGATTATGTCTGTGGGTGTGGCTTAGAGACCTGTACATCGGAAAGGGCGTGCCCAGCAGATGCAGCCCAGGTGTTTGATTGGGCGGTGGTGAGAGAGCTAGGCCCACCCACCCCCTTAAAAGCAACGGGGAAGGGAGGGGTCGGGCAGAGCAGCAGTGAGGCAAAGAGTGCCAGCTGACTAGCAGGCCAGCCCAGTGTCCTCTGCTCCTGAGAGCCAGTCGCGTCCCCAGTGAGAGGGCTTGTCCAGTCAACCCAGCTGCTCCCGGTCTTCATCAGTGGACATGGAGGCCGCCTCCAGCGCAGAAGCCCTGCAGGAGCTGCGGCAGCACCTGTGCACGGAGACAGAGCCAAGCAAGCTCGACCAAACCCTCCAGAAACTCTCTTCCCTGCCCAAGCTCCGTGACACCCTGGCAGAGATGAACTTCCAGCAGACCATGGAGCTCTTGAGGAAAGAGCAGCTCCTGGTCCCCTTTGCCAAGGACTTGGCCGCCATTTGGTCGGAGAGGTCCCAGTTTGAGCCCCATCCTGAGCCTGACCGGGGGGACTTTGCCTTCGCGTTGAGCCTGATGACATTGCGGCCCAGAAACTGTCCGGAAGACAAGCCCCGAGAGTCCGCGCCAAGGGAACACAGACAAGATGGGACAGAGGTCTTCCAGGTGAGCAGCAGCAGCAGCAGCAGAAGCAGAAGCAGAAACAGCAGCAAACAGTCAAATCCGGACCAGAGCCTGAGCCCGAGCCCGAGCCCGAGCCCGAGCCCGAGCCCGAGCCCGAGCCCGAGCCCGAGCCTGGGACTTGGAGAGAGCCTATGCCCACACTCAAGCCTCCAGGAAAGGGTGACTAGCAGCCCAAGGCCCGAGCCAAGAGGAAGCAAGAGGCCAAGAGTATCTTTAGGGGACCCAGAGCTAGCTGCACAGAACCAGGTGCCTGTGGCAAAGCCCCGAGCAAGTACAGAGGAGCCCTGGCGGCTCCCAGCAGCCAAGGCCATCTCCAGCGAGTCAGGTGCTAGGAGAAAGATTCCAGGCCACTGGATGGAGGAAGGGCCCCCAGCTGATCCTTTGGAGGCCTGCCTCAACTCTGACAGCTCTCCTCCTTCCTCTGCTCTGCAGCTGCAGCTGCAGCTGACTGGGTGCAAGAGGAGGGGGAAAAGCACCCTCAAAGCTGAGGCCCTTAGTCCTGGAGCCAAAGTGCCCCGGGGCAAGTCTCCAAGGTGCCAAGAGCCTAATGACAATGGCGTCCTCCCTGGGAGTCCCCTTGCACAAGAAGAGCCTTCCAGTCCCCAAGCTGGCTTCCCGCTGGGTGGCCAGGAGCACTCTTCCTGGCACATTGACTCAGACTCCCCGCCTTGGGCGCACAGGACCCACTTCAAAACGCCTGTGTATTCAGGTCCTGCGCCTGCCTGGCTCCCGCAGCGGAACTCGCAGCAAGGGCGCCTTGCTGAGCCCCTTGACTGCCCCTGGAAAACTCGCTGCCAAGACGCAGCTGAAGAAACTGAGCCCTGGCAGCAAGAGGAGGAGTCCCGTCGCCGCCGTCGCGGTCACCAGACACACACTGGCAGGCCAACTCACACCCAGACTGAGAGGGCCACAATCCTCCAGCTGCAGGAGCCCCCTGAGCTGAGGCTGCAGGCCCTGGTAGCCCGCCTCAAAGGCGCGCAAGCCAAGAAGCCTGGAGGCCGCCAAACCAAGATGGTGGCCTTCCAGGCTCAAGCCCCAAGCCCAGGCCGGCAGGCAGAGTCTGGAGCCGGAGGGGCGGCCTCCTCCGAAAGGAGCAGCCGCCAGGAGGCCTCTGCCCAAGGCCAGCCACGGAGGACTCCCTGCCTTTTGCCGCAGCCGCCGCCGCGGCCCGCCAGCAACAAGCCCCAGCCAAAGAAGAGACCTGCCCCGCTCATGGCCAAGGCCCTCAGGGATTACAAGAAGAAGCTCTCTAGGAGGTGACCCGAGGATGCTCTCTGCCCTGGAATTGCTGGCAATCACTCAGGACCAGACCTGCTCTCGGGATCCTTTGGCCCGAAAGTGCGCCCGCCCCTGCGTGCGCCGGCCAACCCCCAAGCCTGCCAGCCCGCCAGCCCGCCCACCCGCTGCCGCCTTTGGAGAGCCCAGGCTTTGCAGAGACTGCTACTGGGATCTCTGTTCCTGCTCAAGATCCCGGGGGCCCTCTCCTGAGACCCTGGGCAGGCTTCCCTGCCTGCTCCCGAGACCGACCGACCACCTGAGCTTTCCAAACACCTGAGAGCGCCCGGACCTCCACCCGCAAAAAGACCTGGGTTCCCAGAGCAAACACTACACTTTGGACTTGCCCTCCACCCAACCCCTTCCCAAGGACTCAAGTGCCCAACACCTTGGCCTCAAAGGAAATAAATAAATAAATAAATAAATAAATAAATAAATAAATAAATAAATAATAGATAGTCCTGTGCCCAGTGCATGAGTTGGCTGTTTGAAACTTGGGGCTTATGCAGGGACTCTTGGCTCAGCCTGAGAGGAGGGGACTGGACCTGCCTAGACTGAGTCTACCAGGTTGATCTCAATCCTACGGGGAGTCTTTGCCCTGGAGGAGATGAGAACGGGGGTGGGGGGTGGGGGTGGGCTGGTGGGAAGGGGACGGGTGCGCCAGGGGGAGAAAAAGGGAATCTGTGCCGGATATGTAGAATTCAATTATATTTTAAAATAAAATAAAATTAAAGAAAGAAATAGGTTTAAGAAAAAATTAAGATTAAAATGAATAGAAACAATGTATTTATATACCAAATAGTTATATAGATTTATAATATCTGCTCTTTTAATGTTTCTGTGTGGTAGAAAAAAAGAAATTTAATTTAAATCTATTTTTATTTCATTTACTTTTCAGTTTACATTGAATAAAACTTAAATAGTAAACCCACCAAAATTAGAGAGATAGATACATAGCTAAATAAACAAACAAATAAGTAAGTAAGAAAGAAAGTAGAGCACCAAGAACCCAGACCTTTGCCTTCCTCTTCCATTGGAACTCGGTGGTTGCAGACGGACACACTCAACTTGTTGATTCACACGTGCAGTCCATTTGCAAACAACTATGGATTGAGGCTGATTCCAGAACCTCCTCATCCCCAGTCGGGACTGCACATTCCCTTCCATCAACTAGGTAATCCGTTAAAAACAGAATTGTACACATATCCCTACAGATCAATATAAAGACAAATGGACTTCTAGACTCAAAGATACATAAAGGGCTGATCCATAAATATGTCAGGAAAGTGAGTCAAAAGAAAGGAAATGAAAATGAACATCAAGATCCTAAAAAGAAAGGATGTCGCTGAAAATGTGTGTCAGTTTGGCTGTGTGGGTGTGTCAAAAAAAGTGGATAAAAGTGGGTTGTGGTGACACACCCATTTAATCTCAGCGCTCAGGGAAGCAGAGGCAGGTAAATCCCTGTAAGTTCCAGACCAGCCTGGTCTACAATCAAGTTCCAGGACAGCCAGGGCCTTTACACGGAGAAACCCTATCTCCAAAAACAAAAAAGGAAAAAGAAAAAGAAAGAAAGGGAGGGAAGGAGGGAGGGAGGGAGAGAGAGAGTGAGTGAGGGTGGGAGTGAGTGAGTGAGGGAGGGAGGCAGGGAGGGAGGAAGGGAGGAAGAAAGAAAGGATAAAGAATGAAGGAAAGTTTAAGAAAAAAATGGGTGGGGGTGGGGGGGTGGAGTAAGAGATCGCAGACATTCTATCTCACTAGAGAAGAACTAGCATTGTGGAACCTCAACCCACCCCACCACCACCACCCAGGCAGAACACCAAACAATCAAAAACAAAAAGCACCACAGGGTTGCACCATCCAAAGAGGCCCTGATTCAAAGTCACAGTGTTGAATCAGACAGAACCTGGAGAGAAACCCAGAGGTGTGGGTGGCAGCTTCTAAAGAAAAGTTTGAGAATCACAGAAAGGAAGTGATGGTGACAGAAGTGTAACAATTTGGGGAGAGGAGGAGAAGAGGAGTGCGTGTGTGTGTGTGTGTGTGTGTGTGTGTGTGTGGTGTGTGTGTGTGTGTGTGTGTGTGTGTGTGTGCAGGTGCCCGTGCTAGTGTGTCTGTGAGTGAAACAGAGAGAGAGAGGAGGAGTGGGAGAGAAACCTAGAAAGGAAGAGGAAGCAAAAGAGGGAGCAAGACCAAGAGAGAGTCAGAGAGAGAGACAGGGTGGTGGGTGTGTCGGAATGGATTCCATAGTTTTCTGGCACAAGCAGTGTGAGTCGTTGCCATCATCTATGGGATGCACCTAGGCTGTCATGATCCCCTCGTGAGCGCACTGTGCCAAAAGCAGACACAAGTTCCTACTTTGGTTCCCAAGTCGCAGGGGTCACCTGTAAGGGAGACAGCGGCCTGGAACCCATCAGGTCTCTGTGCTTGTTTTCTCCCCCTCCCCCCGGGCCCCCCACCCCCAAGAGATGAAGATCTGGCCAGAGATTATGTCTGTGGGTGTGGCTTAGAGACCTGTACATCGGAAAGGGCGTGCCCAGCAGATGCAGCCCAGGTGTTTGATTGGGCGGTGGTGAGAGAGCTAGGCCCACCCACCCCCTTAAAAGCAACGGGGAAGGGAGGGGTCGGGCAGAGCAGCAGTGAGGCAAAGAGTGCCAGCTGACTAGCAGGCCAGCCCAGTGTCCTCTGCTCCTGAGAGCCAGTCGCGTCCCCAGTGAGAGGGCTTGTCCAGTCAACCCAGCTGCTCCCGGTCTTCATCAGTGGACATGGAGGCCGCCTCCAGCGCAGAAGCCCTGCAGGAGCTGCGGCAGCACCTGTGCACGGAGACAGAGCCAAGCAAGCTCGACCAAACCCTCCAGAAACTCTCTTCCCTGCCCAAGCTCCGTGACACCCTGGCAGAGATGAACTTCCAGCAGACCATGGAGCTCTTGAGGAAAGAGCAGCTCCTGGTCCCCTTTGCCAAGGACTTGGCCGCCATTTGGTCGGAGAGGTCCCAGTTTGAGCCCCATCCTGAGCCTGACCGGGGGGACTTTGCCTTCGCGTTGAGCCTGATGACATTGCGGCCCAGAAACTGTCCGGAAGACAAGCCCCGAGAGTCCGCGCCAAGGGAACACAGACAAGATGGGAAAGAGGTCTTCCAGGTGAGCAGCAGCAGCAGCAGCAGAAGCAGAAGCAGAAACAGCAGCAAACAGTCAAATCCGGACCAGAGCCCGAGCCTGAGCCTGAGCCTGAGCCCGAGCCCGAGCCCGAGCCCGAGCCCGAGCCCGAGCCTGGGACTTGGAGAGAGCCTAAGCCCACACTCAAGCCTCCAGGAAAGGGTGACTAGCAGCCCAAGGCCCGAGCCAAGAGGAAGCAAGAGGCCAAGAGTGTCTTTAGGGGACCCAGAGCTAGCTGCACAGAACCAGGTGCCTGTGGCAAAGCCCCGAGCAAGTACAGAGGAGCCCTGGCGGCTCCCAGCAGCCAAGGCCATCTCCAGCGAGTCAGGTGCTAGGAGAAAGATTCCAGGCCACTGGATGGAGGAAGGGCCCCCAGCTGATCCTTTGGAGGCCTGCCTCAACTCTGACAGCTCTCCTCCTTCCTCTGCTCTGCAGCTGCAGCTGCAGCTGACTGGGTGCAAGAGGAGGGGGAAAAGCACCCTCAAAGCTGAGGCCCTTAGTCCTGGAGCCAAAGTGCCCCGGGGCAAGTCTCCAAGGTGCCAAGAGCCTAATGACAATGGCGTCCTCCCTGGGAGTCCCCTTGCACAAGAAGAGCCTTCCAGTCCCCAAGCTGGCTTCCCGCTGGGTGGCCAGGAGCACTCTTCCTGGCACATTGACTCAGACTCCCCGCCTTGGGCGCACAGGACCCACTTCAAAACGCCTGTGTATTCAGGTCCTGCGCCTGCCTGGCTCCCGCAGCGGAACTCGCAGCAAGGGCGCCTTGCTGAGCCCCTTGACTGCCCCTGGAAAACTCGCTGCCAAGACGCAGCTGAAGAAACTGAGCCCTGGCAGCAAGAGGAGGAGTCCCGTCGCCGCCGTCGCGGTCACCAGACACACACTGGCAGGCCAACTCACACCCAGACTGAGAGGGCCACAATCCTCCAGCTGCAGGAGCCCCCTGAGCTGAGGCTGCAGGCCCTGGTAGCCCGCCTCAAAGGCGCGCAAGCCAAGAAGCCTGGAGGCCGCCAAACCAAGATGGTGGCCTTCCAGGCTCAAGCCCCAAGCCCAGGCCGGCAGGCAGAGTCTGGAGCCGGAGGGGCGGCCTCCTCCGAAAGGAGCAGCCGCCAGGAGGCCTCTGCCCAAGGCCAGCCACGGAGGACTCCCTGCCTTTTGCCGCAGCCGCCGCCGCGGCCCGCCAGCAACAAGCCCCAGCCAAAGAAGAGACCTGCCCCGCTCATGGCCAAGGCCCTCAGGGATTACAAGAAGAAGCTCTCTAGGAGGTGACCCGAGGATGCTCTCTGCCCTGGAATTGCTGGCAATCACTCAGGACCAGACCTGCTCTCGGGATCCTTTGGCCCGAAAGTGCGCCCGCCCCTGCGTGCGCCGGCCAACCCCCAAGCCTGCCAGCCCGCCAGCCCGCCCACCCGCTGCCGCCTTTGGAGAGCCCAGGCTTTGCAGAGACTGCTACTGGGATCTCTGTTCCTGCTCAAGATCCCGGGGGCCCTCTCCTGAGACCCTGGGCAGGCTTCCCTGCCTGCTCCCGAGACCGACCGACCACCTGAGCTTTCCAAACACCTGAGAGCGCCCGGACCTCCACCCGCAAAAAGACCTGGGTTCCCAGAGCAAACACTACACTTTGGACTTGCCCTCCACCCAACCCCTTCCCAAGGACTCAAGTGCCCAACACCTTGGCCTCAAAGGAAATAAATAAATAAATAAATAAATAAATAAATAAATAAATAAATAATAGATAGTCCTGTGCCCAGTGCATGAGTTGGCTGTTTGAAACTTGGGGCTTATGCAGGGACTCTTGGCTCAGCCTGAGAGGAGGGGACTGGACCTGCCTAGACTGAGTCTACCAGGTTGATCTCAATCCTACGGGGAGTCTTTGCCCTGGAGGAGATGAGAACGGGGGTGGGGGGTGGGGGTGGGCTGGTGGGAAGGGGACGGGTGCGCCAGGGGGAGAAAAAGGGAATCTGTGCCGGATATGTAGAATTCAATTATATTTTAAAATAAAATAAAATTAAAGAAAGAAATAGGTTTAAGAAAAAATTAAGATTAAAATGAATAGAAACAATGTATTTATATACCAAATAGTTATATAGATTTATAATATCTGCTCTTTTAATGTTTCTGTGTGGTAGAAAAAAAGAAATTTAATTTAAATCTATTTTTATTTCATTTACTTTTCAGTTTACATTGAATAAAACTTAAATAGTAAACCCACCAAAATTAGAGAGATAGATACATAGCTAAATAAACAAACAAATAAGTAAGTAAGAAAGAAAGTAGAGCACCAAGAACCCAGACCTTTGCCTTCCTCTTCCATTGGAACTCGGTGGTTGCAGACGGACACACTCAACTTGTTGATTCACACGTGCAGTCCATTTGCAAACAACTATGGATTGAGGCTGATTCCAGAACCTCCTCATCCCCAGTCGGGACTGCACATTCCCTTCCATCAACTAGGTAATCCGTTAAAAACAGAATTGTACACATATCCCTACAGATCAATATAAAGACAAATGGACTTCTAGACTCAAAGATACATAAAGGGCTGATCCATAAATATGTCAGGAAAGTGAGTCAAAAGAAAGGAAATGAAAATGAACATCAAGATCCTAAAAAGAAAGGATGTCGCTGAAAATGTGTGTCAGTTTGGCTGTGTGGGTGTGTCAAAAAAAGTGGATAAAAGTGGGTTGTGGTGACACACCCATTTAATCTCAGCGCTCAGGGAAGCAGAGGCAGGTAAATCCCTGTAAGTTCCAGACCAGCCTGGTCTACAATCAAGTTCCAGGACAGCCAGGGCCTTTACACGGAGAAACCCTATCTCCAAAAACAAAAAAGGAAAAAGAAAAAGAAAGAAAGGGAGGGAAGGAGGGAGGGAGGGAGAGAGAGAGTGAGTGAGGGTGGGAGTGAGTGAGTGAGGGAGGGAGGCAGGGAGGGAGGAAGGGAGGAAGAAAGAAAGGATAAAGAATGAAGGAAAGTTTAAGAAAAAAATGGGTGGGGGTGGGGGGGTGGAGTAAGAGATCGCAGACATTCTATCTCACTAGAGAAGAACTAGCATTGTGGAACCTCAACCCACCCCACCACCACCACCCAGGCAGAACACCAAACAATCAAAAACAAAAAGCACCACAGGGTTGCACCATCCAAAGAGGCCCTGATTCAAAGTCACAGTGTTGAATCAGACAGAACCTGGAGAGAAACCCAGAGGTGTGGGTGGCAGCTTCTAAAGAAAAGTTTGAGAATCACAGAAAGGAAGTGATGGTGACAGAAGTGTAACAATTTGGGGAGAGGAGGAGAAGAGGAGTGCGTGTGTGTGTGTGTGTGTGTGTGTGTGTGTGTGGTGTGTGTGTGTGTGTGTGTGTGTGTGTGTGTGCAGGTGCCCGTGCTAGTGTGTCTGTGAGTGAAACAGAGAGAGAGAGGAGGAGTGGGAGAGAAACCTAGAAAGGAAGAGGAAGCAAAAGAGGGAGCAAGACCAAGAGAGAGTCAGAGAGAGAGACAGGGTGGTGGGTGTGTCGGAATGGATTCCATAGTTTTCTGGCACAAGCAGTGTGAGTCGTTGCCATCATCTATGGGATGCACCTAGGCTGTCATGATCCCCTCGTGAGCGCACTGTGCCAAAAGCAGACACAAGTTCCTACTTTGGTTCCCAAGTCGCAGGGGTCACCTGTAAGGGAGACAGCGGCCTGGAACCCATCAGGTCTCTGTGCTTGTTTTCTCCCCCTCCCCCCGGGCCCCCCACCCCCAAGAGATGAAGATCTGGCCAGAGATTATGTCTGTGGGTGTGGCTTAGAGACCTGTACATCGGAAAGGGCGTGCCCAGCAGATGCAGCCCAGGTGTTTGATTGGGCGGTGGTGAGAGAGCTAGGCCCACCCACCCCCTTAAAAGCAACGGGGAAGGGAGGGGTCGGGCAGAGCAGCAGTGAGGCAAAGAGTGCCAGCTGACTAGCAGGCCAGCCCAGTGTCCTCTGCTCCTGAGAGCCAGTCGCGTCCCCAGTGAGAGGGCTTGTCCAGTCAACCCAGCTGCTCCCGGTCTTCATCAGTGGACATGGAGGCCGCCTCCAGCGCAGAAGCCCTGCAGGAGCTGCGGCAGCACCTGTGCACGGAGACAGAGCCAAGCAAGCTCGACCAAACCCTCCAGAAACTCTCTTCCCTGCCCAAGCTCCGTGACACCCTGGCAGAGATGAACTTCCAGCAGACCATGGAGCTCTTGAGGAAAGAGCAGCTCCTGGTCCCCTTTGCCAAGGACTTGGCCGCCATTTGGTCGGAGAGGTCCCAGTTTGAGCCCCATCCTGAGCCTGACCGGGGGGACTTTGCCTTCGCGTTGAGCCTGATGACATTGCGGCCCAGAAACTGTCCGGAAGACAAGCCCCGAGAGTCCGCGCCAAGGGAACACAGACAAGATGGGAAAGAGGTCTTCCAGGTGAGCAGCAGCAGCAGCAGCAGAAGCAGAAGCAGAAACAGCAGCAAACAGTCAAATCCGGACCAGAGCCCGAGCCTGAGCCTGAGCCTGAGCCCGAGCCCGAGCCCGAGCCCGAGCCCGAGCCCGAGCCTGGGACTTGGAGAGAGCCTAAGCCCACACTCAAGCCTCCAGGAAAGGGTGACTAGCAGCCCAAGGCCCGAGCCAAGAGGAAGCAAGAGGCCAAGAGTGTCTTTAGGGGACCCAGAGCTAGCTGCACAGAACCAGGTGCCTGTGGCAAAGCCCCGAGCAAGTACAGAGGAGCCCTGGCGGCTCCCAGCAGCCAAGGCCATCTCCAGCGAGTCAGGTGCTAGGAGAAAGATTCCAGGCCACTGGATGGAGGAAGGGCCCCCAGCTGATCCTTTGGAGGCCTGCCTCAACTCTGACAGCTCTCCTCCTTCCTCTGCTCTGCAGCTGCAGCTGCAGCTGACTGGGTGCAAGAGGAGGGGGAAAAGCACCCTCAAAGCTGAGGCCCTTAGTCCTGGAGCCAAAGTGCCCCGGGGCAAGTCTCCAAGGTGCCAAGAGCCTAATGACAATGGCGTCCTCCCTGGGAGTCCCCTTGCACAAGAAGAGCCTTCCAGTCCCCAAGCTGGCTTCCCGCTGGGTGGCCAGGAGCACTCTTCCTGGCACATTGACTCAGACTCCCCGCCTTGGGCGCACAGGACCCACTTCAAAACGCCTGTGTATTCAGGTCCTGCGCCTGCCTGGCTCCCGCAGCGGAACTCGCAGCAAGGGCGCCTTGCTGAGCCCCTTGACTGCCCCTGGAAAACTCGCTGCCAAGACGCAGCTGAAGAAACTGAGCCCTGGCAGCAAGAGGAGGAGTCCCGTCGCCGCCGTCGCGGTCACCAGACACACACTGGCAGGCCAACTCACACCCAGACTGAGAGGGCCACAATCCTCCAGCTGCAGGAGCCCCCTGAGCTGAGGCTGCAGGCCCTGGTAGCCCGCCTCAAAGGCGCGCAAGCCAAGAAGCCTGGAGGCCGCCAAACCAAGATGGTGGCCTTCCAGGCTCAAGCCCCAAGCCCAGGCCGGCAGGCAGAGTCTGGAGCCGGAGGGGCGGCCTCCTCCGAAAGGAGCAGCCGCCAGGAGGCCTCTGCCCAAGGCCAGCCACGGAGGACTCCCTGCCTTTTGCCGCAGCCGCCGCCGCGGCCCGCCAGCAACAAGCCCCAGCCAAAGAAGAGACCTGCCCCGCTCATGGCCAAGGCCCTCAGGGATTACAAGAAGAAGCTCTCTAGGAGGTGACCCGAGGATGCTCATAGCCCTGGAATTGCTGGCAATCACTCAGGACCAGACCTGCTCTCGGGATCCTTTGGCCCGAAAGTGCGCCCGTGCGCCGGCCAACCCCCAAGCCTGCCAGCCCGCCAGCCCGCCCACCCGCTGCCGCCTTTGGAGAGCCCAGGCTTTGCAGAGACTGCTACTGGGATCTCTGTTCCTGCTCAAGATCCCGGGGGCCCTCTCCTGAGACCCTGGGCAGGCTTCCCTGCCTGCTCCCGAGACCGACCGACCACCTGCGCTTTCCAAACACCTGAGAGCGCCCGGACCTCCACCCGCAAAAAGACCTGGGTTCCCAGAGCAAACACTACACTTTGGACTTTCCCTCCACCCAACCCCTTCCCAAGGACTCAAGTGCCCAACACCTTGGCCTCAAAGGAAATAAATAAATAAATAAATAAATAAATAAATAAATAAATAAATAATAGATAGTCCTGTGCCCAGTGCCTGAGTTGGCTGTTGGAAACTTGGGGCTTATGCAGGGACTCTTGGCTCAGCCTGAGAGGAGGGGACTGGACCTGCCTAGACTGAGTCTACCAGGTTGATCTCAATCCTAGGGGGAGTCTTTGCCCTGGAGGAGATGAGAACGGGGGTGGGGGGTGGGGGTGGGCTGGTGGGAAGGGGACGGGGGCGCCAGGGGGAGAACAAGGGAATCCGTGCCGGATATGTAGAATTCAATTATATTTTAAAATAAAATAAAATTAAAGAAAGAAATAGGTTTAAGAAAAAATTAAGATTAAACTGAATAGAAACAATGTATTTATATACCAAATAATTATATAGATTTATAATATCTGCTCTTTTAATGTTTCTGTGTGTTAGAAAAAAGAAATTTAATTTAAATCAATTTTAATTTCATTTACTTTTAAGTTTACGTTGAATAAAACTTAAATAGTTAAACCCCCCCAAAATAGAGAGATAGGTACATAGCTAAATAAACAAACAAATAAGTAAGAAAGAAAGTAGAGCACCAAGAACGCAGACCTTTGCCTTCCTCTTCCATTGGAACTCCGTGGTTGCAGACGGACACACTCAACTTGTTGATTCACACGTGCAGTCCATTTGCAAACAGCCTTGGATGGAGGCTGATTCCAGATCCTCCTCATCCCCAGTCCGGACTGCACATTCCCTTCCATCAACTAGCTAATCCGTTAAAAAGAGAATTGTACACATATCCCTACAGATCAATATATAGACAAATGGACACATAGACTTCTAGACTCAAAGATACATAAAGGGCTGATCCATAAATATGTCAGGAAAGTTCGGCATGCAGTCCACAAGCAAGAAAAGGTGAAATTTAAAGAAGAGAAGCTAAAAGTGAGTCAAAAGAAAAGGAAAGAAAATGAACATCAAGATCCTAAAAAGAAAGGATGTCGCTGAAAATGTGTGTCAGTTTGGCTGTGTGGGTGTGTCAAAAAAAAAGTGGATAAAAGTGGGTTGTGGTGACACACCCATTTAATCTCAGCGCTCAGGGAGGCAGAGGCAGGTAAATCCCTGTAAGTTCCAGACCAGCCTGGTCTACAATCAAGTTCCAGGACAGCCAGGGCCTTTACACGGAGAAACCCTATCTCCAAAAACAAAAAAGGAAAAAGAAAAAGAAAGAAAGGGAGGGAAGGAGGGAGGGAGGGAGAGAGAGAGTGAGTGAGGGTGGGAATGAGTGAGTGAGGGAGGGAGGCAGGGAGGGAGGAAGGGAGGAAGAAAGAAAGGATAAAGAATGAAGGAAAGTTTAAGAAAAAAATGGGTGGGGGTGGGGGGGTGGAGTAAGAGATCGCAGACATTCTATCTCACTAGCGAAGAACTAGCATTGTGGAACCTCAACCCACCCCACCACCACCACCCAGGCAGAACACCAAACAATCAAAAACAAAAAGCACCACAGGGTTGCACCATCCAAAGAGGCCCTGATTCAAAGTCACAGTGTTGAATCAGACAGAACCTGGAGAGAAACCCAGAGGTGTGGGTGGCAGCTTCTAAAGAAAAGTTTGAGAATCACAGAAAGGAAGTGATGGTGACAGAAGTGTAACAATTTGGGGAGAGGAGGAGAAGAGGAGTGCGTGTGTGTGTGTGTGTGTGTGTGTGTGTGTGTGTGTGGTGTGTGTGTGTGTGTGTGTGTGTGTGTGTGCAGGTGCCCGTGCTAGTGTGTCTGTGAGTGAAACAGAGAGAGAGAGGAGGAGTGGGAGAGAAACCTAGAAAGGAAGAGGAAGCAAAAGAGGGAGCAAGACCAAGAGAGAGTCAGAGAGAGAGACAGGGTGGTGGGTGTGTCGGAATGGATTCCATAGTTTTCTGGCACAAGCAGTGTGAGTCGTTGCCATCATCTATGGGATGCACCTAGGCTGTCATGATCCCCTCGTGAGCGCACTGTGCCAAAAGCAGACACAAGTTCCTACTTTGGTTCCCAAGTCGCAGGGGTCACCTGTAAGGGAGACAGCGGCCTGGAACCCATCAGGTCTCTGTGCTTGTTTTCTCCCCCTCCCCCCGGGCCCCCCACCCCCAAGAGATGAAGATCTGGCCAGAGATTATGTCTGTGGGTGTGGCTTAGAGACCTGTACATCGGAAAGGGCGTGCCCAGCAGATGCAGCCCAGGTGTTTGATTGGGCGGTGGTGAGAGAGCTAGGCCCACCCACCCCCTTAAAAGCAACGGGGAAGGGAGGGGTCGGGCAGAGCAGCAGTGAGGCAAAGAGTGCCAGCTGACTAGCAGGCCAGCCCAGTGTCCTCTGCTCCTGAGAGCCAGTCGCGTCCCCAGTGAGAGGGCTTGTCCAGTCAACCCAGCTGCTCCCGGTCTTCATCAGTGGACATGGAGGCCGCCTCCAGCGCAGAAGCCCTGCAGGAGCTGCGGCAGCACCTGTGCACGGAGACAGAGCCAAGCAAGCTCGACCAAACCCTCCAGAAACTCTCTTCCCTGCCCAAGCTCCGTGACACCCTGGCAGAGATGAACTTCCAGCAGACCATGGAGCTCTTGAGGAAAGAGCAGCTCCTGGTCCCCTTTGCCAAGGACTTGGCCGCCATTTGGTCGGAGAGGTCCCAGTTTGAGCCCCATCCTGAGCCTGACCGGGGGGACTTTGCCTTCGCGTTGAGCCTGATGACATTGCGGCCCAGAAACTGTCCGGAAGACAAGCCCCGAGAGTCCGCGCCAAGGGAACACAGACAAGATGGGAAAGAGGTCTTCCAGGTGAGCAGCAGCAGCAGCAGCAGAAGCAGAAGCAGAAACAGCAGCAAACAGTCAAATCCGGACCAGAGCCCGAGCCTGAGCCTGAGCCTGAGCCCGAGCCCGAGCCCGAGCCCGAGCCCGAGCCCGAGCCTGGGACTTGGAGAGAGCCTAAGCCCACACTCAAGCCTCCAGGAAAGGGTGACTAGCAGCCCAAGGCCCGAGCCAAGAGGAAGCAAGAGGCCAAGAGTGTCTTTAGGGGACCCAGAGCTAGCTGCACAGAACCAGGTGCCTGTGGCAAAGCCCCGAGCAAGTACAGAGGAGCCCTGGCGGCTCCCAGCAGCCAAGGCCATCTCCAGCGAGTCAGGTGCTAGGAGAAAGATTCCAGGCCACTGGATGGAGGAAGGGCCCCCAGCTGATCCTTTGGAGGCCTGCCTCAACTCTGACAGCTCTCCTCCTTCCTCTGCTCTGCAGCTGCAGCTGCAGCTGACTGGGTGCAAGAGGAGGGGGAAAAGCACCCTCAAAGCTGAGGCCCTTAGTCCTGGAGCCAAAGTGCCCCGGGGCAAGTCTCCAAGGTGCCAAGAGCCTAATGACAATGGCGTCCTCCCTGGGAGTCCCCTTGCACAAGAAGAGCCTTCCAGTCCCCAAGCTGGCTTCCCGCTGGGTGGCCAGGAGCACTCTTCCTGGCACATTGACTCAGACTCCCCGCCTTGGGCGCACAGGACCCACTTCAAAACGCCTGTGTATTCAGGTCCTGCGCCTGCCTGGCTCCCGCAGCGGAACTCGCAGCAAGGGCGCCTTGCTGAGCCCCTTGACTGCCCCTGGAAAACTCGCTGCCAAGACGCAGCTGAAGAAACTGAGCCCTGGCAGCAAGAGGAGGAGTCCCGTCGCCGCCGTCGCGGTCACCAGACACACACTGGCAGGCCAACTCACACCCAGACTGAGAGGGCCACAATCCTCCAGCTGCAGGAGCCCCCTGAGCTGAGGCTGCAGGCCCTGGTAGCCCGCCTCAAAGGCGCGCAAGCCAAGAAGCCTGGAGGCCGCCAAACCAAGATGGTGGCCTTCCAGGCTCAAGCCCCAAGCCCAGGCCGGCAGGCAGAGTCTGGAGCCGGAGGGGCGGCCTCCTCCGAAAGGAGCAGCCGCCAGGAGGCCTCTGCCCAAGGCCAGCCACGGAGGACTCCCTGCCTTTTGCCGCAGCCGCCGCCGCGGCCCGCCAGCAACAAGCCCCAGCCAAAGAAGAGACCTGCCCCGCTCATGGCCAAGGCCCTCAGGGATTACAAGAAGAAGCTCTCTAGGAGGTGACCCGAGGATGCTCATAGCCCTGGAATTGCTGGCAATCACTCAGGACCAGACCTGCTCTCGGGATCCTTTGGCCCGAAAGTGCGCCCGTGCGCCGGCCAACCCCCAAGCCTGCCAGCCCGCCAGCCCGCCCACCCGCTGCCGCCTTTGGAGAGCCCAGGCTTTGCAGAGACTGCTACTGGGATCTCTGTTCCTGCTCAAGATCCCGGGGGCCCTCTCCTGAGACCCTGGGCAGGCTTCCCTGCCTGCTCCCGAGACCGACCGACCACCTGCGCTTTCCAAACACCTGAGAGCGCCCGGACCTCCACCCGCAAAAAGACCTGGGTTCCCAGAGCAAACACTACACTTTGGACTTTCCCTCCACCCAACCCCTTCCCAAGGACTCAAGTGCCCAACACCTTGGCCTCAAAGGAAATAAATAAATAAATAAATAAATAAATAAATAAATAAATAAATAAATAAATAATAGATAGTCCTGTGCCCAGTGCCTGAGTTGGCTGTTGGAAACTTGGGGCTTATGCAGGGACTCTTGGCTCAGCCTGAGAGGAGGGGACTGGACCTGCCTAGACTGAGTCTACCAGGTTGATCTCAATCCTAGGGGGAGTCTTTGCCCTGGAGGAGATGAGAACGGGGGTGGGGGGTGGGGGTGGGCTGGTGGGAAGGGGACGGGGGCGCCAGGGGGAGAACAAGGGAATCCGTGCCGGATATGTAGAATTCAATTATATTTTAAAATAAAATAAAATTAAAGAAAGAAATAGGTTTAAGAAAAAATTAAGATTAAACTGAATAGAAACAATGTATTTATATACCAAATAATTATATAGATTTATAATATCTGCTCTTTTAATGTTTCTGTGTGTTAGAAAAAAGAAATTTAATTTAAATCAATTTTAATTTCATTTACTTTTAAGTTTACGTTGAATAAAACTTAAATAGTTAAACCCCCCCAAAATAGAGAGATAGGTACATAGCTAAATAAACAAACAAATAAGTAAGAAAGAAAGTAGAGCACCAAGAACGCAGACCTTTGCCTTCCTCTTCCATTGGAACTCCGTGGTTGCAGACGGACACACTCAACTTGTTGATTCACACGTGCAGTCCATTTGCAAACAGCCTTGGATGGAGGCTGATTCCAGATCCTCCTCATCCCCAGTCCGGACTGCACATTCCCTTCCATCAACTAGCTAATCCGTTAAAAAGAGAATTGTACACATATCCCTACAGATCAATATATAGACAAATGGACACATAGACTTCTAGACTCAAAGATACATAAAGGGCTGATCCATAAATATGTCAGGAAAGTTCGGCATGCAGTCCACAAGCAAGAAAAGGTGAAATTTAAAGAAGAGAAGCTAAAAGTGAGTCAAAAGAAAAGGAAAGAAAATGAACATCAAGATCCTAAAAAGAAAGGATGTCGCTGAAAATGTGTGTCAGTTTGGCTGTGTGGGTGTGTCAAAAAAAAAGTGGATAAAAGTGGGTTGTGGTGACACACCCATTTAATCTCAGCGCTCAGGGAGGCAGAGGCAGGTAAATCCCTGTAAGTTCCAGACCAGCCTGGTCTACAATCAAGTTCCAGGACAGCCAGGGCCTTTACACGGAGAAACCCTATCTCCAAAAACAAAAAAGGAAAAAGAAAAAGAAAGAAAGGGAGGGAAGGAGGGAGGGAGGGAGAGAGAGAGTGAGTGAGGGTGGGAATGAGTGAGTGAGGGAGGGAGGCAGGGAGGGAGGAAGGGAGGAAGAAAGAAAGGATAAAGAATGAAGGAAAGTTTAAGAAAAAAATGGGTGGGGGTGGGGGGGTGGAGTAAGAGATCGCAGACATTCTATCTCACTAGCGAAGAACTAGCATTGTGGAACCTCAACCCACCCCACCACCACCACCCAGGCAGAACACCAAACAATCAAAAACAAAAAGCACCACAGGGTTGCACCATCCAAAGAGGCCCTGATTCAAAGTCACAGTGTTGAATCAGACAGAACCTGGAGAGAAACCCAGAGGTGTGGGTGGCAGCTTCTAAAGAAAAGTTTGAGAATCACAGAAAGGAAGTGATGGTGACAGAAGTGTAACAATTTGGGGAGAGGAGGAGAAGAGGAGTGCGTGTGTGTGTGTGTGTGTGTGGTGTGTGTGTGTGTGTGTGTGTGTGTGTGTGCAGGTGCCCGTGCTAGTGTGTCTGTGAGTGAAACAGAGAGAGAGAGGAGGAGTGGGAGAGAAACCTAGAAAGGAAGAGGAAGCAAAAGAGGGAGCAAGACCAAGAGAGAGTCAGAGAGAGAGACAGGGTGGTGGGTGTGTCGGAATGGATTCCATAGTTTTCTGGCACAAGCAGTGTGAGTCGTTGCCATCATCTATGGGATGCACCTAGGCTGGCATGATCCCCTCGTGAGCGCACTGTGCCAAAAGCAGACACAAGTTCCTACTTTGGTTCCCAAGTCGCAGGGGTCACCTGTAAGGGAGACAGCGGCCTGGAACCCATCAGGTCTCTGTGCTTGTTTTCTCCCCCTCCCCCCGGGGCCCCCCACCCCCAAGAGATGAAGATCTGGCCAGAGATTATGTCTGTGGGTGTGGCTTAGAGACCTGTACATCGGAAAGGGCGTGCCCAGCAGATGCAGCCCAGGTGTTTGATTGGGCGGTGGTGAGAGAGCTAGGCCCACCCACCCCCTTAAAAGCAACGGGGAAGGGAGGGGTCGGGCAGAGCAGCAGTGAGGCAAAGAGTGCCAGCTGACTAGCAGGCCAGCCCAGTGTCCTCTGCTCCTGAGAGCCAGTCGCGTCCCCAGTGAGAGGGCTTGTCCAGTCAACCCAGCTGCTCCCGGTCTTCATCAGTGGACATGGAGGCCGCATCCAGCGCAGAAGCCCTGCAGGAGCTGCGGCAGCACCTGTGCACGGAGACAGAGCCAAGCAAGCTCGACCAAACCCTCCAGAAACTCTCTTCCCTGCCCAAGCTCCGTGACACCCTGGCACAGATGAACTTCCAGCAGACCATGGAGCTCTTGAGGAAAGAGCAGCTCCTGGTCCCCTTTGCCAAGGACTTGGCCGCCATTTGGTCGGAGAGGTCCCAGTTTGAGCCCCATCCTGAGCCTGACCGGGGGGACTTTGCCTTCGCGTTGAGCCTGATGACATTGCGGCCCAGAAACTGTCCGGAAGACAAGCCCCGAGAGTCCGCGCCAAGGGAACACAGACAAGATGGGACAGAGGTCTTCCAGGTGAGCAGCAGCAGC
This sequence comes from Peromyscus maniculatus bairdii, assembly GCF_049852395.1. NCBI lineage: Eukaryota > Metazoa > Chordata > Mammalia > Rodentia > Cricetidae > Peromyscus > Peromyscus maniculatus. Next base: position 18,644,013 of record NC_134868.1, read on the forward strand.
AGCAGCAGAAGCAGCAGCAGCAGCAGCAGAAGCAGAAGCAGAAACAGCAGCAAACAGTCAAATCCGGATCAGAGCCCGAGCCCGAGCCCGAGCCTGAGCGCGAGCCCAAGCCCGAGCCCGAGCCCGAGCCTGGGACTTGGAGAGAGCCTAAGCCCACACTCAAGCCTCCAGGAAAGGGTGACTAGCAGCCCAAGGCCCGAGCCAAGAGGAAGCAAGAGGCCAAGAGTGTCTTTAGGGGACCCAGAGCTAGCTGCACAGAACCAGGTGCCTGTGGCAAAGCCCCGAGCAAGTACAGAGGAGCCCTGGCGGCTCCCAGCAGCCAAGGCCATCTCCAGCGAGTCAGGTGCTAGGAGAAAGATTCCAGGCCACTGGATGGAGGAAGGGCCCCCAGCTGATCCTTTGGAGGCCTGCCTCAACTCTGACAGCTCTCCTCCTTCCTCTGCTCTGCAGCTGCAGCTGCAGCTGACTGGGTGCAAGAGGAGGGGGAAAAGCACCCTCAAAGCTGAGGCCCTTAGTCCTGGAGCCAAAGTGCCCCGGGGCAAGTCTCCAAGGTGCCAAGAGCCTAATGACAATGGCGTCCTCCCTGGGAGTCCCCTTGCACAAGAAGAGCCTTCCAGTCCCCAAGCTGGCTTCCCGCTGGGTGGCCAGGAGCACTCTTCCTGGCACATTGACTCAGACTCCCCGCCTTGGGCGCACAGGACCCACTTCAAAACGCCTGTGTATTCAGGTCCTGTGCCTGCCTGGCTCCCTCAGAACTCGCAGCACGGGCGCCTTGCTAAGCCCCTTGACTGCCCCTGGAAAACTCGCTGCCAAGACGCAGCTGAAGAAACTGAGCCTTGGCAGCAAGAGGAGGAGTCCGGTCATCTTCGTTGTCGTCCTCGTGTTCACCAGACACACACTGGCAGGCCAACTCACACCCAGACTGAGAGGGCCACAATCCTCCAGCTGCAGGAGCCCCCTGAGCTGAGGCTGCAAGCCCTGATAGCCTGCCTCCAAGGCTCACAAGCCAAGAAGGCTGGAGGCCGCCAAACCAAGATGGTGGCCTTCCAGGCTCAAGCCCCAAGCCCAGGCCGGCAGGCAGAGTCTGGAGCCGGAGGGGCGGCCTCCTCCGAAAGGAGCAGCCGCCAGGAGGCCTCTGCCCAAGGCCAGCCACGGAGGACTCCCTGCCTTTTGAGTCAGCCGCCACTGCCGTGTGCCAGCAACAAGCCCCAGCCAAAGAAGAGACCTGCCCTGCTCATGGCCAAGGCCCTCAGGGATTAGAAGAAGAAGCTCTCCAGGAGGTGACCGGATGATGCTCTCTCTGCCCTGGAATTGCTGGCAATCACTCAGGACCAGACCTGCTCTCGAGATCCTTTGGCCTGACAGTGCGGCTTGTGCCTTCCAAGCCAGCCAGCCCGCCCACCCGCTGCTGCCTTTGGAGAGCCCTGGCTATGCAGAGACTGCTACTGGGGTCTCTGTTCCTGCTCAAGATCCTGGGGGCCCTCTCCTGAGACCCTGGGCAGGCTTCCCTGCCTGCTCCCGAGACCGACCACCTGCGCTTTCCAAACACCTGAGAGCACCTGGACCGCCACCCGCAAAAAGACCTGGGTTCCCAGAGCAAACACTACACTTTGGACTATCTCTCCACCCAACCCCTTCCCAAGGACTCAGGTGTCCAACACCTTGGCCTCAAAGGAAATAAATAGATAAATAAATAAATAAATAAATAAAAGATAGATAGATAAATAGAAAGTCCTGTGCCCAGTGCATGAGTTGGCTCTTTGAAACCTGGGGCTTATGCAGGGACTCCTGGCTCAGCCTGAGAGGAGGGGACTGGACCTGCCTGGACTGAGTCTACCAGGTTGATCTCAATCCTAGGGGGAGTCTTTGCCCTGGAGGAGATGAGAATGGGGGTGTGGGTGGGCTGGTGGGAAGGGGACGGGGCCGCCAGGGGGGAGAACAATGGAATCCGTGCCGGATATGTAGAATTCAATTATATTGTAAAATAAAATTACATTAAAGAAAGAAATAGGTTTAAGAAAGAAATTAAGATTAAACTGAATATAAACAATGTATTTATATACCAAATAATTATATAGATTTATAATATCTGCTCTTTTAATGTTTCTGTGTGTTAGAAAAAAAGAAATTTAATTTAAATCTATTTTAATTTCATTTACTTTTAAGTTTACATCGAATAAAACTTAAATAGTTAAACCCTCCCAAAATAGAGAGATAGGTACATAGATAAACAAACAAACAAATAAGTAAGAAAGATAGTAGAGCACCAAGAACCCAGACCTTTGCCTTCCTCTTCCATTGGAACTCGGTGGTTGCAGACGGACACACTCAACTTCTTGATTCACCTGTGCAGTCCATTTGCAAACAGCTATGGATTGAGGCTGATTCCAGAACCTCCTCATCCCCAGTCGGGACTGCACAATCCTTTCCATCAACTAACTAATCCGTTAAAAAGAGAATTGTACACATATCCCTACAGATCAATATATAGACAAATGGATCCATAGACTTCTAGATTCAAAGATACATAAAGGGCTGATCCATAAATATGTCATGAAAGTTTGGCATGCAATCCACAAGCAGGAAAAGTGATGGGTGTGTCGGAATGGATTCCATAGTTTTCTGGCACAAGCAGTGTGAGTTGTTGCCATCATCTATGGGATGCACCCCATGCTGGCATGATCCCCTTGTGAGCGCACTGTGCCAAAAGCAGACAGAAGTTCCTAGTTAGGTTCCCAAGTCTCAGGGGTCACCTGTAAGGGAGACAGCGGCCTGGAACCCATCAGGTCTCTGTGCTGGTTTTCTCTCCCTCCCCCGCCCCCCCCCCCAGGAGATGAAGATCAGGCAAGAGATTATGTTTGTGGTTGTGGCTTAGAGACCTGCCAGCGTGCCAGCCTGCTGCTGACTTTTGAACAGAATTATAAGGACTGTGACCCACTTTTAAATTTCTGATTTGGGGCTTTAGTGATGCCTCAGGCGTTACAGGCTAGGCTCACAACCAAAAATCAAATTTCTGATTTGTAACCTACCTTATATTGTTTGTTTGCATCTGTATAAAATGTAGAAACTGCAGATATGTGTTTTCCACATAAAATGCAATGCAAAATCACACCCCACTCTTTATAAGTTCAATTCTATCTCTTTTGGGTTATTTGCTTTTCATCTCTTCCAGAAAAAAATTATTGCAAGCTCTTTGCCAGAAAATGGTGGCACATACACACACACCTTTAATCCTAGAATTACCAAGCAGAGTTCTGTCTGGATCTCTATGAGTTCAAAGCCACACTGGAAACAGCCTGGCATGGTGACACATTCCTTTAATTTCAGGAAGTGATGGCAGGAAGCAGAAAGGCATATAGGCATGAAGACCATTAACTAGCCTGGTTAAGCTTTTAGGCTTTTAGCAGCAGTTCAGCTGAGATTCATTCCTAATGAGCACTCAGAGGATTTCAGTTTGAGGAGACAGGATCAGCTGAGAGGTTGGGGAGGTGAGTTTAGCTGTGGTCTGTTCTGTCTCTCTGATCTTTCAGCATTCACCCCAACAACAACAACAACAACAAAAATTCTTCAGAGAACCATGACCACACTTAACAGCAACTTTGAAATCATCAAAAGGATGATGTGTCCCCACAAAGATGATTCAACATGGACTATGGTAAACCTTTAAGCTGATTAACATCATGGAAAGATCAGCTTTGGACTACAAACTGCTCAGGACAATTTTGAGATGGCTAGCTGAGATGATCTAGATTCACAGAGAACTTGATCAAGGACTTGAAAAGCCCTACATTTTCCCATTATGCAGAGACTGGAAAACAAATGATACAGCTACCTCTCCCAGGACTTGACAATTAATTCAAAATTTTTATTTTCAGGATTTCTTAAAGATGTCTTTGCCCCCAGATAGCAGGAAGTTATTTTAAGGAAGTGACAGCCAGATTCCTAAGAGTTAGGGTGAGTGTATTTTGGTCACTCAATGGCTTATGGATAATTTTTACTGTTTAAAATGGTGGGCTACAAGTTGTCAATTTTCAATGGCCAAAGAAAAGCTAAAAAAAGGAGATTAGCTACAGTGTTCTTGTTTAAAAAATAGAAAAGAGCCGGGCGGTGGTGTCACAAGCCTTTCATCCTAGCCCTTGGGAGGCAAAGCAGGCGGATCTCTGTGAGTTCGAGGCCTGCCTGTTCTACAGAGCAAGATCCAGAAAAGGAGCAAAGTTACCTAGAGAAACCCTGTCTCGAAAAACCAAATAAATAAATAAATAAATAATAAAAAAATAGAAAATAAAAAGAAAATATAGAAAAGGGTAGATCACTGCACTGATTCTACTCAAAGAAATAAAGATTCAGAAATGATAACATAAAAGGTAGATTTTTTTGATCTACTCAGAAAAAAAAAGATAATATGGATATTCATAGCACCAAATGCCCAAATAAAGAAGTTGGGAAAATCTTACATTAGTGACTTAACAGCACCCCTGAAAGCTCTAGAACAAGAAGAAGCCAACTCAACCAGGAGGAATAGACACCATGAAATAATCAAATAGAGAAGTGAAATCATTAAAAAAGAAACAAAAAGTCCAATACAAAGAATCAATGAAACAAAGCGTTGATTCTTTGAGAAAATCAAAAAGATACACAAGACATTATCCAGACTAACCCAAAGGCAGAGAGAGCGCATCCAAATCAATAAAATCAGAAATGAAAATGGAGACATAACAACAGACAATGAGGAAATTCAGAGAATCTTCATGTCATACTTCAAAAACCTGTACTCCACAAAACTGGAAAATCTAAAAGAAATGGTCAATTTTTTGGATAGGTACTACATACTAAAGTAAAATCAAGACCAGAAATACAATTTAAATAGACCAATAATCCCCAAGGAAATAGAAACAGTCATTAAAAGACTCCCTACATAAAAGTTTAGGAATATATGATTTCAATGAAGAATTTTACCAGATTTTCAAACAAGAGCTAATACCAATACTCCTCAAATAGTTCCACACAATAGAAACAGAAGGAACATTACCTCCTTTTATGCGAGTAGAGTTACTCTGATTCCCAAGCCACACAAAGATGCAACAAAGAAAGAGAACTACAGACAAATTTCCCTCATGAACATTGATGCAAAAATACTTAATAAAATATTGGCGAAAGGACTCCAAGAAAACATCAAAAAAATTATCCACCATGATCAAGTAGGCTTCATCCCCAAGTTGCAAAGATATTTTAACCTATGAAAATCTGTCAAGGTAATACACCATATGAGCAACCTGAAAGCAAAAATCCACATGATCATTTCACTAGATGCTGAGCAGGCCTTTGACAAAATCCAGCACCCCTTCATGTAAAGGTCTTGGGGAGAACAGGAATACAAGGAACATAATAAAGGCAATTTAGAGCAAGTCAGCAGCCAATAACAAATTAAATGAATAGAAACTCAAAGCAACTCCATTAAAATCAGGAACAAGACAAGGTTATCCACTCTAACAATATTTATTCAAAATAGTGCTTGAATTTCTAGGTAGAGCAATAAGACAACAAAAGGAGATCAAAGGGATACAAATTGGAAAGGAAAAAGTCAAACATTCACTATTTGCATGTTTGATATGATATACATGTTTGATATTATAAACACTTCCAGTAATGTGGCAGGACACAAAAATTAACTAAAAAAAATCAGTAGCTCTCCCATACACAAATGATAACTGGTCTGAGAAAAAAATCAGAAAAACGTTGCCCTTTACAATAGCCACAAATAATATAAAGTACCTTGGGGTAACTCTAACTAAGCAGGTGAAAGACCTGCATGACAAGAACTTTAAGTCTCTGGAGAAAGAAATCAAAGAAGATATTAGAAAATGGAAAGATCTCCCATGTTCATGGGTAGGTAGGATTAACATAGTAAAAATGGTAATCGTAACAAAACCAATATACAGATTTAATGCAATCCCCATCAAAATCCCAACATAATTCTTCACAGACCTGGAAAGAACAATACTCAACTTCATTTGAAAAAAAACAAAAAAAAAAAACAGAAAATCCAGGATAGCTAAACAAATCCTATACAATAAAGCCACCTCTGGAGGCATCACCATCCCTGACATCAAACTCTAATATAGAGCCATAGTAATAAAAACAGATTGGTATTGGCATAAAAACTGACATGTGGACCAATGGAATCGAATTGAAGACCCTGAAATTAACTCACATACCTATGAACATCTGATTTTTGACAAAGAAGGCAAAACTGTACAGTGGAAGAAAAAAAGCATCTTCAACAAATGGTGCAGACGTAACTGGATGACAACATGTAGAAGATTGGATATATACATATCTATTGCCATGCACAAAACTCAAATCCAAGTGGATCAAGACCTCAATATAAAAGCAGTTACACTAAATCTGATAGAAGAGAAAGTAGGAGGTAGTTTTCAATGCATTGGCACAGGAGACCACTTGCTAAATATAATACCAATAGAACAGACATTGAGAGAAAAAATTAATAAATGAGATGTCCTGAAACCGAGAAGCTTCTCTAAGGCAAAGGACACAGTAAATAAGACAAAATGACAGCCTAGAGAATGGGAAAAGATCTTCACCAACCACACATCTGACAAAGGGCTGATCTCCAAAATATATATCGAACTCAAGAAACTAGACATCAAAATATCGAACAACCCAATTAAAAATGGGCTATAGCGCTATACAGAGCATTCTCAAAGGAATAATTTCAAATGGCCAAAAGACATTTAAGTAATTGATCAACATCCTTAGTCATCAGGGATATGCAAATCAAAATGACTCTGAGATACCTTCTTATACTTGTCATAATGGCTAAGATCAAAAGCACTGCAGACAGCTTATGTGGAAGAGGATGTGGAGCAAGGGGAACACTCCTTCACTGTTGGTGGAAGTGCAAACTTGTATAGCCACTTTGGAAATCAGTGTGGTGGTTTCTCAGAAAATTGGGAATCAATCTTCCTCAAGACCAAGCTATACCACTCTTGGGCATATTCCTGAGGAATGCTTTATCGTACTATATGGATACATGCTCAACTATGGTCATAGCTGCATTATTTGTAATAGCCACACCCTGAAAATATCCTAGATGCCCCTCAACTGAAGAATGGATTAAGAAAATGTGGTACATATACACAATGGAGTACTGCTCAGCAGAAAAAAAAATGACACCATGAAATTTGCAGAAAAAAAATAGAAAATATCATCCTGAGTGAGGTAACACAGACTCAGAAGGACAAACATGGCATTACCCACTCATAAGTAGATACTAGAATTAAAGCAAAGATAACCAGACAACAATGCACAACTGCAGAGAAGCTAGCAAACAAGGATGACCCAAAGAGGGATGCATGGATCGCACTGGGAAGGGGAAATAGATCAGCTCTCCATGAGTGAAATGGCGTTGAGGGATGGGCAATGGAGGCTAGGGCATGGGGGATGAGGACATAAGGGCATGCTAAGGTTGAGTGGGAAATGGATGGAGTGGGAAAGCAATGAGAAAGATGTCATCATGGAGGGAGATATCATGGGGATAGAGAGAAACCCAGTGCTAGGGAAGTTGCCAGGAATCCCTAAGGATGACTCCAGCTTATACTACTAGAAATAGTGGAGAGGTTGCCTGAACTAAACTGGCTTGCCCCAGTGATCATATCGGTGAATACCATCTCATCACAGAGCTTCTCTCCAATGATTGATGGAGGCAGATGAAGAGATCCACAGCCAAACACTAGGCAGAGTTTCAGGAGTCCAGGTGGAAAGAGAAGAGGGATTCTATGAGCAAGTGTTATCAGGATCATTATGGGGAAACTTGCAGAGATGACCAAACCCAACTAGTGGTTTCATGAAAGTTGGATCAATGGCTGTGGAGCCTGCATGGGACCAGAGTAGGCTCTCGGCGTGATGAGACAATAGTGTAGCTTGATTTCCTTGGGAGCCCCATAGCAGTAGAATCAGAATACATCCCTGGTGCATGAGGGGGCTTTTTGGAGCTCACTACCTATGGTGGGTCACCTTGTACAGCCTTGAGGCACATGGAAGGGCATGGTCTTGCCTCTACTAGATATACCTCTTTCAGGGAGGCCTTGCCTTTTGTGGTAAGAAATATGGGGTCAGTTGAGGGGGAAGGCTGGGGGCAGGAGGAGGGAAGTGGGGTATCTCTGGTATGTAAAATAAAAAAAACATTTTTAATAAAAAAAGAAAAAAATTAAAAGAAAAGGAATGATTGACATCTAGAATGTCTTTTCTTGTTTTTCAGTCTGTCTCAATAGTACTTAATAATTATATAATTGTTTTTTATATTTCCACAAATTTAATTGTTATAAATTATATGGAATAATCTTTGCATGTTTTTGATCAAGAAATAATCTGATAACCAAAACTGGGCTCCTCTTGAATGCCTTGTTAAAAATCAAAAGGTATTTTTAAAAATTAATGTTGTTCTCCCTATTCAACTCACGATTAGGCAGTCATGTTAGTAAGACTTTACAAACACAGCTTCTAACTTTCCTAGGGGACAAAACCTCACAGAAAACATCCTGTTCCTATCCCCACCCAGCCTAGGTCCACCTACAAGATCTCGTCTATTTTCCCTTCCCAGGGAGATCCATGCATCACCGCCCCACTCCTTGAGCCCTGCTTGTCATCTAACCTCCCTGGGTCTGTGAATGGCAGCATCAATTCCCAGTTTTCTGAGAAACCACCATACTGATTTCCACAGTGGCTGCACAATGACTGTGGCTTATAATAAGTTTCAGTTTCGCCCAATCACTGGGCAAGCTTTCGTGAAACATTTCACTATTAAGATAAGATTTGCACTGTATGAAGCTGATGAAAGAAAATGCTGGCCATAATTTCAGGAGGGGAGGCTAAAATCATTTTGGATTATGGATTAGCTTAGAGAAAAAATATCTGCCATAAATCAAACAGCGAAGGGGAAGATGAATAGGAATCTCACACAACTTATGTAAAATGTAGCTCTCTGAACATACTAAGATAGGTTATTTTCTATCCCAGAATCCAGTCAATATTTATATGTATAATTTAGCTATCCTTTTGCTTAAAAGAGCTTATTGGGATATGGTATCATTTTTACTATTTCCTACAGAGAAAATATTTTCCTGTTTAAAATAACCCTGGACTTTTGAATTATAACCTGTTTTTATGTTATAAAAAGAAAAGAAAAGAAAAGAAAAGAAAAGAAATTTCCTCTTTGCACTACTTTCATTGTAGCCCATAAATTTGTTTTGTTTTGAATCTATTTTCAAGAATTTCAAAAGGTCTTTAATTTCTTTTTTTATTTTTGCCTTGACCCAGTAGTCATTCAGTAGAGAACTGTTCAGTTTCCATGAATTGTTAGCTTTCCACAATTTCTGTTGTTGATATTCAGCTTTAATCTATAGTGGTCATCTAGGGTGAAGGGGGTTATTTCAGCTTTTTTGTATCTGTTGAGACATGCTTTGAGTCTGATACTGTGGTCAGTTTGGGAGAATGTTCATTGAGGTACAGGAAAGAAGGTGGATTCATTTGTGTTTGGGTGAATACATGTTATAGGTATATGTTAGGTCCTTTGGGTTCATAATGTCTGTTGACTCCAGTATTTCTCTGTTTAGTTTTTTGTCTAGATGTCCCACCTTTCACACACTCTCACTGCTCTGTTCCTCCATCTTCTCACCTCTCCATCCCTTATTCAATTGTCATAGTGGCATTGGAAACTGCAGTGTGTCAGACAGTATGTTTTTTTCCAACAAGTTTACATGCCACTATTCATTGCAAGGAGTTGTCCACCTGGTGTGAGGATTCTGATTTCTGAAGCACTATTGCCCAGACTCATCTCAGATATCCTGCTATTGTCCAGAGTCAGGGTGATGTTGGAGCTAGGAAGAGCATGTGCGGGCAGGTTTCTTGGGAGCTTCTGGCTCCTGCACACCTCCCCATCCTTGAAGTGGTCTGCCAAAATTCCCAGGGCTTGACCTTTATGCTTGTAGCAGCTCCACTGCCCCATGCTCACCATTTCCCACTAGAGAAAGCAGCCCTGGCTACAGCTGCTGTAGTTCCATGCTTGTGGAATTCAGTACAGAAATGCTTCTATGGGTGCTCTAGATCTCTCACACTATCCTGTCCTTGGTGCCAGCAAATGAACTGCTCAGGCATGACTTTTGTGCTTGCAGTCTGTAGGCTGGGAGGCTGTGGTGAATTCTATGCCATACATGTTTCTGTTCCTCCATCTTTCTAATTTCACGAGTCCACTTTTTGATGGCATCTCCCCATAAAACTTGACTTTTTTGTTTTATTTTTATTTAGTTTTTATTATTCATCTATTTATTTTATATCTCAGCTTCAGCCTCCCCCAAAATCCCCTCCCAGCCAATACTCCCAACCCACCCCAATCTCCCTCCTCATTCAGCTCTATGCAGGAAAGGACAGGTTTCTCATGAGTATCAATAAAACATAGCAAAGCAAGTTATTATGAGACTAAGCACCTCCCATGTATTAAGGGTGTGGAAGCCCATTTTCACGTTCCTAGTGGCTTTACCCAGCAGATCTGAATAGAGAGGATGATTAAGACCATGGGCCTGAGTACAGGTGTCTGAGATGGTCTGCACTTGGTTGTGCTGGGGGGAGGTCTTTTGCTCCACCCCTTGGCGTCTCTATAAATACCCCGGGGCAGAGACAGTCAGGGCCCCTTGGAAAAGGTTCCAGGTCCTCTCTACTCTATCCTTTATTTTCAATCTGTTTATCTCCACAATGTAAATCCTCCTTATATTTCCTGCTCTTTGCACTCAAGAAAACTTTGTGGAACGGTGGGGTTGGTGGGTAAATGGCCCGCAGAATGGCACCATAAACAGGGACTAAAGAAAAAAGAAAAAAAAGGGGGGGGACTAAAGACAAAAAAGGGGGGACTAAAGAAAAAGAAAAATAGTTTTATTAGAGTTTTTGGCCAAAGTGTGAGTCAGCCCGCCAGTCGAAAGTTGCATGCCAGTGTTATGGAATATATATTTATTATTGAGGGGGAGATGGTTTTATCCTTTAGAGGAAAGGAAAAATGGACTGGGAGGATGTCCGATGCTGCAGCACAAAATTCTCTTCTGTCAAAAATTTCTGTCTTCTATCCTCTTAATTTTCTGTGAAAAATAAGTATAAAGCATAGTGTAGTAACATAGTGTAGGAAAAACTTAGAAATGTAAAATCATGTAGAAAAAATTTAAGACAACTAAAAGCAACTAGACAGAAACTCTTCAATTTTCTAAATTTGGGGACTATTAATGCAAACTGGGAAATTTTTTTTTCTTTGAGATTTATGGGTATAAAAAAAGCTCTTCTCTGAGCCTGTGGGGAAAAAGTTTCCCGTGGAAGCTTTTGTCCTGGGGACAGCTGAACTGCTAAGTCCAAGTGGCAGGAGAAAATGTTTGCTGCCTGAGGCAAAAATGGGGGTGGAAAAAGCCAAAATTTAAAGTTCAGAAGTTTTGGGAAAGTTGGTCTTTCTCTCTTGGGGGGAAAATCTTTTTCTTAACTAAAAAGCTTTTCTTGAAAAACTTGGGGGAAAATCTCTGAAAAGCCTTAATCTTCCTCAAACTAAAATTTCTCTTTAAAAAAGCTTAAAACTAAAGCCTTTAGCTTTCTCAGAAGGACAAAAATTAGAATCACCTGAAGATATTAGTATGGGAATCACCTGTGATAGCTCTAAGGGAAAACAATAAACCTCTTAAGACAGCAAAACCTCTAAGTTCTTTCAAGGTTTAAAAATCCTCCCTGAAGTGCAGGAGGCAGGGACAAGTTCCTAAAAACCTCTTCTAAGCTCCATCTTTTCAAGCTAGTAAAAGTCAGTGGGTCAGAGTACCCTGAGGGAAACGCTTAGAATAAGGGTACAGAGCTACAGAGAGCCCAATAGAGCAGGAAATTTTACCTGAGAAAAGCAAAAAAGCCAAGCTTTTCAGTTACAGCTGAGCTGAAGCATCAAGGGTTTTGTTTGTGAGTGAGCATTTCAGAATGAAAAGGTGCTCCCAGTGGTCCTAATGCAAAGATCCCCTGAAGCAATGCAAACTGTTAGCATTGTATCCTTGCTCCTGACCAAAAACTCAGAGGTGACTGGCCAATGTCTGAGTTGGAGTACATTTTGGGAATACTAGGGTTCCTGCAGTTGTAAACTTCCTGGAGCACAGAGCTGAGGCAGGAAGGTGCAGGACCCAGGGGAAGATTGCTACTGAACAAAGCTAAAGCCAGTGGGAACGGCACAGTTGTCCACTTTCCTACAAGTCCGGGGTTGATAGGTTCACAGCTGCAAAAAGAACTCTGAGAACAGCTTTCCTATCAGAGAAAGGAGCTTTCTGGGAAAACAGTAAAGCTGAACTGTGTCTGCAGCAGTTGTGCTGCTGAGTCAGAATGCTGTCTGGGGAAAGAGCCCATCCAGGGCAGAACAGAACTATCCTGGAGTAAAGCTTTCTTTTCTATCAGAGAAAGCATCTTTTTGAGAAAAGCTTTGTCTCAACTGACTCCCAGTGAGATGAGGGAGTGTAGCTCTAAGGGGTGATTGCCTCTGGCATAAGCTCTGTCCTTGAGCACCCAGACAAGCAAATGCAACCCACGGGGGGGGGGGGGGGCAGGGTCAGGTGAAAGTCCTGAGGGAAAAATACCTGTCCTAATTCGAGTTTAGAGATGGCAAAAACCTCCCTTGTTAGATTTTCAGTCTGTATGCAAACCACACAGACCCTGAAAACAGAAATGGACAAAAAGCCCCTACCTTCAGTAGCAGGGAAAGCAGCCACTGTAGTGTTGGAAACTGTTTCTGGGGTAGATTGGATAAACTAAGCCCAAACTTGGTACTGTCAGGGAGAAAGACTCTGAAGAAACAGAGAAGGGACAGATTCCTCCCCAGAAAATGCATGATCTTTGAAAGCTGCTAAGAGTTGGAGGCAGATTGGGGGGTGGAAAGCCCCTACCTCCACAGGCAGCTAGCAGAGGAACAGAGCAGCCTGAGATATCTGAAGCTCTGCATCTGGGGGGAAGGAACAAGCAAAATCAGAATAAAATCATTTGGAGAAAATCTCTCTGAAGGAGCCATGGAAAAGCTCTGCTGTGAATGACTTAGTTTTTCACTGACTGGCTGAGGAAAAAACAAGCCCCTAGGAAAGTTGCTATCAGGAATGCCCACCTCAAAGTGTACTAACAAGGCAGGTGCAGTTCATATTCGGGGCTGGTGTCCGATGAAGCAGAGACACCTGTTGAAGCCAGCTGAGGAGAGAACAGAAATCTCCCAATGTCCCATAATTGACAACTCAAGCTTGGTTCAAACCTCCCAGGCAAAAATTTGAAAGTAAGCTAAGTAAGAGAGAACTGGAGGTTGACTCCTGGACCCAAAAAGAACTACGGGAAATGGAGTCCATAAGCTAGCTCATAACAATGAGCTGATGAAGAGAAATGAATTCTGGGAAATGTAGTATTTCAGCTAAAGATGGTGATACTGTCCAAAAACTTTATAGCTCAGAATGAAGTTTCTTCTCAAAGCAATGCTAGAAAGCTTAATCTTACCTCTTGAACTAAGATCAGACAAAAAGCTACCTATAAGAGCAAACAAGCCACTTCAAAATCCTTAAAACAAGGGAAAGCAGTTTATACACTGAACTTTGTCTTAGATATGAAGAAACTTATGTTGAAATTAAAAGTTCTTTGCCTTTTGAACAAACTGCCTGCAATGAGTGATTCCTTTGCAAATCGAAGAAGGGAGACAAGGAACAGGCATTCAAACAAAATGACTGCTTTATAGATGGGAAACAAACTTCAGAAATTCTAGCTGTCTACAAAAGAGTTGCTTTACCTGAAAGTTCCTTATGAGAAATCAATGTTAAATATCACAGCTGCTAATAATATCAGGAGTTAAAGCTAATGAAGTGAAAATACTAAATCCTGAAAATGCTTTTTCCCCCTGAGAAAGCTATCGAAGAATATATTTCCTGAAAGAACGTCTATTCTAGGACTCCTTTGAACAGTAACAGTTTTGGTGAAAAGATTGGAACTAACAAAAATCAAATAAAAAATGTTTCAACAAATTAAAGACACTATTCACAAAAGAAAGCTGCCATGTTTTGTGGGCCATATTAGCACTCAGTCCAATATTCCTGGTCCTTTAGCTGAGGGTAATGCAATGGCTGATTAGTTAACAAAGATAGAAGCATTATCCCAAGTGGAAATGGCTCAACAATCACATGCTCCTCCTCCTCAAAATAGCAAAAGCTTCAGAAAGCAATTCTATCTGACCACAGAAGCAGTTCGTCAAGTAGTTAAATGATGTGGGGTATGTCCAAAATAATTCCCTGTCCCTCACTTAGAGGTAAACACTCAAGGTCTTCTTCCCAATAATCTATGGCAAATGGATGTTACTCATATTGTAGAATTTGCAAACTAAGATATGTACATGTGACCATTGACATTCATTCAGGATTTTTAATGGCTAGTGCACCATCTGGGGAAGCTATAAAACATGTAATTATGCACTGCTTGAAGTGTTTTTCATATATGGGTATAACAAAAATTATTAAAACTGATAATGGTTCTGGATATAGCAGCAAGGCATTTCAACAATTTTGAACTCATTGGGAAATCGTACATAAAACAGGTATTCCGTATAATCTTCAGGGACAAGGTATTGTAGAAAGGGCTCATAGCAGTCTTAAAATACAAGTTCAAAAAATAAATCATGCTCTTTTTGTTCTGAACTTTTGAATATCGTTGTCTGAGAAGTCTGCCACAGATAGATTTTGGCACAGTGGCATCCAAGCGACTTTTGCTCAAGTGAAATGGAAAGATCCCTGCTCAGGTTTATGGAAGGGTCCCGATCCTGTTTTAATATGGGGTCTGGATGTGTTTGTTTTTTTTACAAGAGGAGCATGAACCTCGGTGGTTACAAGAGCATTTGGTAAGGAGCGTGGAACTAAGGAAGGTCAGCTCCAATGACGTTCCTATAAAGGAACCAGAATGAAAGTGGCTCAGTTAGTGTTTCTGAGGTTTTGTCACTGGTTCATGCAAACAGTGAGGAAATAGAGTTTGGAGCCATCCACTTTTGGCTTTACTAGGTTCTTTAGAAAAATACTTGATATCACTTAATAGCTGTGCAGTATTTTTGTGAAGAGCTTTACAGCAGCTAATTACAGTAATTTCACCCTCAGGGTGAGGTGAAGTTTTTTGGTAGAACAAACCAAAAGTACTGCTGTAATAGAAACGTTTGTCTGAAATGAAGCAATTAGGGGGGTGCATCATGAATTTGGGTGAAGGAGACAGCCTCTAGTTAAAAACCATTTACCATTGACAGTGCATCTCTGCCTCTTCTGGAAGGGTTGAGAGAGAACTCAGCAACTTTGGGGTGTGTCTTTGTCCCAAGAATGTTACAGTCCCCTAGCAACAAGTATCACAACTCTATAACGAAAACACTCACTAAATCCTAGTGTTGTATAGCAAAGCTGACTATAAACTCTAAACTTTAGAAATGATGTATGTTCTTCCTGTCTAGCTAAGAGACTATTTATAATAGAGATCGTGATAATAAAGAGTAAGAAGTAGAAAAATATGAAAATAAGATATGTGAGTTTGTAGAAATTAGTCTGTCTTGTTAGATCTGTGTTAAGAAATCTTTGGGTGGCCTAGCAAATAACCTAGCTGTCATCATAGAGCCTTTGTCCAGTGACTGATGGAGGCAGATACAGAGATCCACATCCAGGCACCAGGCTGAGCTCCGGGCATCCAACTGATGAGAGAGAGGAGAGATCCTGCAGTCGAGGGATGTCGAGATCATGATGGGAGGATGTGCAGTGATGACCGGCCACACTAGTGGAAGCCCATGAACTGTGGACTGGTGGCTGTGGAACCCCCTTGGGACTGGACTAGGCTTTCTGGATGTGGAAGATGGTTGATTGGTTTGAACTGTTTGGGGGGCACCCAGGCAGGGGGATTGGGATCTGTCTCTGGTCTATGGGCAGGCTTCTGGAACCCGCTGCCTGCGGTGTGACGCCTTGCACAGCCTAGGTGCAGTGGGAAGGGGTTTGACCTGCCTAGGCTCAACGTGCTGGGCTCTGCGGACTCCCCTTGGGAGACCTCGATTTGGGGAATGTGGGGATTCGGGGTGGCTTTGGGAAGAATGCTGGGGGTGTGTGGAGGGTGGAGGGGGATCTGTGGACAGTATGTGGAGTGAGTAGAAAATTTCTTAATACAGAAAAATGAAAGGAAAAAAATCTTTGTGTTTTTGCTAAGTTAAATATATGCTAATGATAGCCCTATATAAGTTTGTAAAATAGATCTATAGAGTTCCTTTAAAAATAAAAGCTTGCAAGAAGAATCTAAGGTAGTCTAAATAAGCTTGTAAGAAGTAAAGATGCTAGTTGTAAATGTAAGTTTAAATAAGAAATAAGAAGATGGAATGAATATAAGAAGTATATAGAAGAAATAAGAAATATATTTGCTAAGGTAATTCTATAGTTTCCTTAAGGAGCATAAATAAGTAAATGTTAATATATTATATGTGAGTTTGTAAAAAAGGGTAAATGTTAAATGAGTCTATTCTTAATGTACATGGTGAAAGAACTTGAGACACAGAAGGTAGTGTCCTAGTAGACTGCAAGACAGGCAGTTTGAATGGTTTCAAAAGCTCCAGAAGCCGCTAAGAAGCTAAGAATGGCGGACGACAGAACCAGCACAACAAGGTATCCACAGTTGAGATCTATGGGGAAAATCAAAGCAACATAGAAAAACCTAAGCTAACATAAAAAACAGTGCGGTTTAGAATACCACTGTAACTAAAAAGATCTGTCCGTGAGAATAAAATTTGCAGAGACACTTGTTTGAACTAAAATTGTTAACTGCAAAAAGTGTTGGTTGTAAAAGAAATGCAAATGGGGTATACTAAGACTACATTTAAAGTGAAATGAATTTTATTAAGAAACTGCTTTCGGATGTTTTGCTAAAAGTTTTCAAAGTGTTGATTGAGAATACTGCTTTTCAACATTGGTTTGTGGGGATTGTATGAGTTTTGGTTTTCTTCTAACTAGATTTGAGATTGTTTAAATATTCTAAAGAAAAGGAGGAGTTATGAGTGTATTAAGGTTGAATTATGATAGCCAAAAAAATTAGATTTAACCTATTGATATTAATGCACCCTGGTTTTGTGGAGTTAAGGAAACATTTAGGTTTGATATCAATCATCAGAAGTTTTTCCTATGTTCTGTTAGCAAGAAAATTCAAATGATTAAGAGTTAAAATTGTAAGACTGAAAACATGGTTAACAATATATAGCACCCATAAAATTTGGCTGCAGAAGACCTGCCCGTTTTTTTTTCCCCTTTAGGTTGTTCAGGAACTACTGCTGGCTCTGCAGACTCTTTGACCCTGCATCACCCTCTGGAGCCTTCATGGGTCTTTCAGACTTCACAGAGCCCTGAGGCAGGTCTACTGCCATATTCATTTTTTTCTATGACACAATTCCTGAGAATTAAAATGATTTTGGTTTTTGAGACTGAATTTCTCTCTAAAACAGCCTTGGCTGTCCTAGAACTAGTTAGGTAGACTAGGCTGGCCTCAAACTCACAAAGATTCACCTACCTCTGCCTGGCTTATTTTCACCTTTTTTTATTGCTTTTTTAAAATTTTGTAATGTGTTTTATTGTGGGAGCTTGTTTTCAGGTTTCTCAGGGCTTTACCCAGCAGGTCTGCATAGAGAGGATGATTAGGACCAAGGGACTTAAAAGTGTAAGATCCTGTAGAAAAAAAAAGTAAGATAAATAAGGCAACTGGACAGAAAAATTGTTCAATTTTCTAACATTGTGGGCTTTGAAAGCAAACTGAGAAACTTTGGGCTTTATGGGTAGTAAAAAAGCTCTTTGAGCTTATGGGGAAGAAAAAGTTTCCTATGTAAGTATTTGACCTGGAGACAGCTGAAATCCTAAGTACAATTAACAGGAGAAAGTGCCTCAGGGAGAAAACAAAATGGGGGTGTAAAAAGCCAAAAAGTTTAAAGTTCAGAAGTTTGGGGGAAAGTCAGTCTTTCTCTCTTGGGGAAAATCTTTCTCTTAAATGAAAAAGCTTTTCTTGGAAAAATTTTTGGGGAAAAATCTCTCTGAAAATCTTTAATCTTTCCCAAAAGCTCCCTTAAACTTAAAAACTAATACCTTTCAGAACTCTCTCAGAAAGACAAATATTAGAATCACCTGAAGATATTAGTATGGGAATCACCTGTGATAGCTCTAAGGGAAAACAATAAACTTCTTAAGACAGCAAAACCTCTAAGTTCTTTCAAGGTTTAAAAATCCTCCCTGCAGTGCAGGAGGCAGGGACAAGTTCCTAAAAACCTCTTCTAAGCTCCATCTTTTCAAACTATTAAAAGTCAGTGGGTCAGAGTACCCTGAGGAAAACACTTAGGAGAGTAAGGGTAAAGAGCTACAGAGAGCCCAAAAGGGTCAGAAACTTTACCTGAGAAAAGCAAAAAAGCCAAACTTTTCAGTTACAGCTGAGCTGAAGCATCAAGGGTTTTGTTTGTGAGTGAGCATTTTAGAATGAAAAGGTGCTCCCAGTGGTCCTAATGCAAAGATCCCCTGAAGCATGCAAAGTCTGTTTGCATTGTATCCTAGCTTCTGACCAAAAACCCAGAGGTGACTGGCCAGCATATCTGAGTTGGAGTGCATTTTTGGGATACTAGGGTTCCTGCAGTTGCAAACTTTCTGGAGCACAGAGCTGAGGCAGGAAGGTGCAGGACCCAGGGGAAGATTGCTAATGAACAAACAGAGCTAAAGCCTGTGGGAACGGCACAGTTGTCCACTTTCCTACAAGTCTGGGCATACATAGGTCCACAGCTGCAAAAATAAATCTGAGAAAAAGTTTTCCTATCAGAGTAAGGACCTTTCTGGAAAAGCTGAACTGTGTCTGAAGCAGTCGTGCTGCTGAGTCAGAATGCTGTCTGGGGACAGAGCCCAGTCAGGGCAGAAAAGAACTATCCTGGAGGAAAGCTTTCTTTTCTATCAGAGAAAGCATCTTTTTGAGAAAAGCTTTGTCTCAACTGACTCCCAGTGAGATGAGGGAGTGTAGCTCTAAGGGGTGATTGCCTCTGGCATAAGCTCTGTCCTTGAGCACCCAGACAAGCAAACGCAACCGACTGGGGGACAGGGTCAGGTGAAGTCCTGATGAGGCAAAGCAACTGTCCTAATGGGAGTTTAGAAATGGCAAAAAACCTTCCTTGTTAGATTTTCAGTCTGTATGCAAACCACACAGACCCTGAAAACAGAAATGGACAAAAAGCCCCTACCTTCAGTAGCAGGGAAAGCAGCCACTGTAGTGTTGGAAACTGTTTCTGGGGTAGAGGGGATAAACTGAGACCAAACTGGGTACTGTCAGGGAGAAAGACTCTGAAGAAACAGAGAAGGGACATATTTCTTCCCAGAAAATGCATGATCTTTGAAAGCTGCTAAGAGTTTGAGGCAGATTATGATGGAAGAAAGTCCCTACCTCCAAAGGCAGCTAGCAGAGAAACAGAGCAGCCTGAGATATCTGAAGCTCTGCATCTGGGGGGGAAGGAACAAGCAAAATCAGAATAAAATCAGTGGGAGAAAAATCTCCCTGAAGGAGCTATGGAAAAGCTTTGTTGTAAATGTTTTTCACTGACTGGCTAAGGCAAACACTAGCCCCCAGGAAAGTTGTTATCAGGAATGGCAGCCTCAATGCTCACTAATGAGGCAGATGCAGTTTTGATTTGGGGCCAGTGTCTGATGAAGGAGAGACACCTGTTAAAGCCAGCTGGGAAGAGAATAGAAATTTCCCAGTGTGCCATAGCTAAAAATATAAAATACTGGTTCAAATCTCCTGTTGCAAAAGCAAAAAACTTTGTTCAAACCTCCCGGGCAAGAATTTGTAAGCAAGTCTGGTAAAAGAGAACCAGTTGACTCACAGACTGGAAAAGATGTATGGGAAATGAAATCCAAAAGCTGACTTGCAATAAGGTACTGATATGAAGGAAATGCATTCTGGGAAAGGTGGTTTTTCCACTAAAGATGGCAACATTGCCCTGAAACACTTGTTAGCTGGAAAATATGTTCATGGTAAACTTAAAATACAGCTTTTAAAAAAAATAAGGAGGAAAATCATCTAAGAGTTAAATGTCAGTTCCAGTGAAAATTTGAAAGGATATGGAACTAGGTGCTTCGTGGTTTGGGGCTCTCTTGGTAAAATGCCTTATATAACCTAATAGCTGGTCAAAGTTTTTAAGGTAGTTGGATGACAAAAAGCTACCTATAAGAGCAAACAAGCCACTTTAAAATCCTTAAAGCAAGGGAAAGCTGTTTATACACTGAACTTTGTCTTAGATATGAAGAAACTTAAGTTGAAATTAAAGTTCTTTGCCTTTTGAACAAACTGCCTGCAATGAGTAATTCCTTTGCAAATCTAATAAGGAGACAAGGAAACAGGCATTCAAAAAGAAATGACTGCTTTATAGATGGGAAACAAACTTCAGAAAATCTGGCTGTCTTACAAAAGGTTACTTCACCTGAAAGTTCCTTATAAGAAATCAATGCTAAATGTCACAGCTGCTAATAACATCAGGGGTTTAATGCTAATGAAACGAAAATACTAAACCCTGAAAATAATTTTTCTGAGAGTAAGCTACTGAAGGATAGATTTCATGAAAGAACATCTATGTTCTTGACTCCTTTGAATAGTAACAGTTTTGGTGAAAATATTGGAACTTAATTATCAAGTCAAAAATGTTTCAACAAATTCAAGACACTATTCACAAAAGAAAGTTGCCATGCTTTGTGGGCCATATTAGCTCTCAATCCAATCTTCCTGGTCCTTTAGCTGAGGGTAATGCAATGGCTGAGCATTATCCAAGTGGAAATGGCACAACAGTAACATGCTCTTCATCATCAAAATCGCAAAAGCTTAAAGTAATTCAATTTTACCAAAGAAGCAGTTTGTCAAATGGTTCAATAATGTGGGGTATGTCCAAAATATTTCCCTGTCTCCCACTTAAGGGTAAGCCCTCGAGGTCTTCTTCCCAATCATCTATGGCAAATGGATGTTATGTATATTGTAGAATTTGACAAATTATGTTAAGTATGAGTGACCATTGACACTTATTCAGGATTTTTAATGGCTAGTACACAACCTGGGGAAGCTACAAAAATGTAATTATGCACTGTTTAAAGTTTTTTTTTTATATATGGGTATACCAAAAATAATTAAAAATGATAATGGTTCTGGATAATAGTAGTAAGGCATTTCAACAATGTTGTACCCAATGGGAAATCATGCACAAAACAGGTATTACTCATAATCCTCAAGGACAAGGTATTGTAGAGAGGGCTCATAGCAGTCTTAAACTACAACTTCAAAAAATAAAAATAAAAAAGAATAAAAGTGGCTCAATTAGTGTTTCTGAGGTTTTGTCACTGGTTAATGCAAACAAGGAGGAAATAGAGTTCAGAGCTGTCCAGTTTTGGCTTTACTAAAGCCCAAAATTTTAGAAAAATTCTTTATCACTTAAAAACTGTGCAGAATTTGGCAAAGCGATTTACAGAAGCTAAATACAATAATTTTACCCTCAGGGTGAGGTGAAGTTTTTTGATAGAACAAACCAAAAATATTGCTGTAATAGAAACATTTGTCTGAATTGAAGCACTTAGGGGAGCTATTATGAATTTGGGTGAAGGGACAGTCTCTAGTGAAAAACCGTTTACCGCTGACAGTGTATCTCTGCCGGTTCAGGAAAGGCTGAGAGAACTAGGCAACTTTGGGGTGTGGCTTCCTCCTGAGAATGTTATAGTCCCCTAGCAACAAGTAACACAATTCTATAATGACAACACTCACTTAATCCCAGTGTTGTGTAGCAAAGCTGACTATAAACTCTAAACTTCAGAAATGATGTATGTACTTCCTGTCTAGCTAAGACAATCTAATAGAGATCGTGATGATAAATAAAAGTAGTAGAAAAAGATGAAAATAAGATGTGAGTTTGTACAAATTATTCTGTCTTGTTAGATCTGTGTTAAGAAATCTTCAGGTGATTGCTAAGTTAAATATATGCTAATGGTAGCCCTATATAAGTTTGTAAAATAGATCTCTAGAGTTCCTTTAAGAATATAAGCTTGCTTTTCTCTGCTGAGTAGTATTCCATTGTGTATATGTGCCATAATTTATTTATCCATTCTTCAGTTGAAGGGCATCTAGGTTTCCAGGTTTTGGCTATTACAAGCAATGCTGATATGAACATTGCTGAGCAAGTGCTCTTGTAGTATGATTGAGCATTTCTTGGGTATATGCCCAGGAGTGGTATAGCTGGATCTTGGGGGAGATTGATTCCCATTTTTCTAAGAAAGTGCCATATTGATTTCCAAAGTGGTTGTACAAGCTTGCTAGAGAGGCCCACAGAAATCCACAAAGATACCCCCACAATAGACGGCTGGCAATGGTCAAGAGACAGCCAGAACTGACCTACTTTGGTGATGGGATGGCCAAACACACTAATAGTAGTGCCAGAAACCCCATCCAAGGACTGAGGAATCTGGATGCAGAGATCCACGGCTAGGCCCCGGGTGGAGCTCTGGGAGTCCAATTAGCGAGAAAGAGAAGGGTTTCTATGAGCGAGAATTGATGAAACCAAGGTTGGATAAAGCATAGGGACAAATAGCCAAACGAATGGAAACACATGAACTATGAACCAAAGGCTGAGGGGCCCCCAACTGAATCAGGCCTTCTGAATAGATCTCTGGAGTATTCGAAGGCCACCTGGCCAAACATCCTAATTGTCACGCTAGAAATCCCATCCAATCACTGAGGGAACCGGATGCAGAGATCCACTGTCAGGCCCCAGGTGGAGCTCCAGGAGTCCAACTGGTGAGAAAGAGGAGGGTTTGTATGAGCGAGAATTTTTGAGACCAAGGTTGGAAAAAGCACAGGGACAAATATACAAACGAAAGGAAACACATGAACTATGAACCAATAGCTGAGGAGCCCCCAACTGGATCAGGCCCTCCGCATAAATAAGACAGTTGATGAGCTTGATCTGCTTGGGAGGCATCCAGACAGTGGGACCGGGTCCTGTCCTCAGTGCATGAACTGGCAGTTTAGAACCTGGGGCTTATTCAGGGACACTTGGCTCAGCCTGGGAGGAGGGGACTGGACCTGCCTGGACTGAATCTACCAGGTAGAACTCAATCCTCAGGGGGAGTCTTTGCACTGGAGGAGATGGGAATGGGGGGTGGGCTGGGGGAAGGTAGGGTGGGGTGGGAGGGGGGAGAACAAGGGAATCCGTGGCTGATATGTAAAATTAAATTTAATAAATTTTAAAAAATAAGAAATATAAGCTTGCAAGAAGTATCTAAGGTAGTCTTAAGACATGTAGTAATAAGCTTGTAAGAAGTAACAATGCTAGTTGTAAATATAAGTTTAAATAAGAAATAAGGTAAGAAGTATATAAGAAGTAATAGGAAATATATGTGCTAAAGTAGTTCTATAGTTTCCTTAAAAAGTATAAATAAATACATGTTAATATGTTATATGTGAGTTTGTAAAAATGTGTAAATGTTGAGTGTGAGTTTATGCTTAAGCACATGTTATGTGAGTTTGTGAAAGTGTAAATCTATGCCTAATATATGGTGAAAGAACCTGAGACACAGAAGGTAGTGTCCTAGTAGACTGCAAAGTAGGCAGTCTGAATGGTTTCAAAAGCTCCAGAAGCCACTAAGAAGCTAAGAATGGTGGACACCAGAAGCAGCACAACAAGGCATGTGCAGCTGAGATCTGTGGAAAATCAATGCAACACAGAAAAATCTGAGCTAACATCAAAAACAGTGCGGTTTAGAATATTACTGTACCTAAAAAGGTCTGTCTTTGAGAACAAAATTTGCAGAGACACTTGTTTGAACTAAAATTGTTAAATGCAAAAAGTGTTGGTTGTAAAACGTCTCTTCATATTTGGAAGTGAAAGCCTGATACCAGACTTTATTTTTTGAACTTTTTGAACTTAAAATGAGATAAAACTACAGAAAGATTTTGGTTATGTATTTCTTCATATTTGGAAGGCTATTACCAGAATTTATCATTTGAATTTTGGGACTTAAGGAATGAAATGAACAAGAGATTTCATTGCAATGGGATAATTTTGAGTTTACTTATAGTAATGACCTAGGAACTTTTTCTGGAATTGGGTTAAAAATGGAACTGTTTAAATGAAGCAATTTATTATTTCTACCTCGAGCCAAGATGCAGTTTTGTGTATGCATATATGCTGGTGATTCATGAATTGTTCTGTGTTTAAAAGGCAATTGTTTTGTGGAACAGTTTATGTAAAAATGGAATTACTTATGGAACTGGTTTTGTGTTACAAATGGAAGTGTTTAAACAAAAGTTTGGATTTTCTAACTAGGTTTGAGACTTTGCTTAAAAAAATATAAAGAAAAGGGAGAGTTAATATTCCTTAGACTATTTAACTTAAAAAATATGTTCTTGTTATTTGAGTGGAATAATGTCATGTTTTGTTAGTAAGAAATGCAAATGGGTATACTAAAATTTAAAGTGTAAAGAGTTTTATGAAACTTCTTTTGAATGTTAAAAGTTTTCAAAGTGTGTTGATGGTTAGACTGAGAATATTGCTTTTCAATATGGGTTTGTAGAAATTGTATAAGTTTCGGTTCCTCTAAATAGGTGTGAGATTTTGTTTAAAAATTATAAAGAAAAGGAGGAGTTATGAGTGAATACAAGTTGAATGTATGTTTGCAGAAATTATGTTTAACCTATTGATATTAATACACCCTGGATTTGTGGAGTTAGGGAAATATTTAAGTTTGATGTGAATACATGGAAATTTTTCCTATGTTCTGTTAGCAAGATAATTCAAATGATTAAGAGTTAGAATTGTAAGACTGAGAAAATTGTTAACTAAATATAGCACCATATATGGTTCTGTTAAGAGTTTGCTTTGAGTTGTAAGATTGGGAGAATTGTGACTATGTATAGCAATATTTATATTAACCTGTTAATGGTAAAGATGAAGCTAAGGGATTCTTTAAGTTTGTGATTACATTAAGTTTTTGGTTACAAAGAGCTTGATGCAGCGAAAGACTGCTGTAGTCACCTTGGACTTAATCCAAAAGAGAAATGCCATCTTTATCCTCTACTCCCATACTGGGAGGTATAACAGCTATGGAGATTGCTGTAAGGTATTAATGAGTTATTTTTTATATATTAAGAAAGGGGGACCTGTAGGAGCCCAATTTATAGATCCCTCATGGCTTTAACCAGCAGGTCTGCATAAAGAGGATCATTAGGACCAAGGGCCTGAGTGCAGGTGTCTGAGATGGTCTGCACTTGGCTGTGCTGGGGGGAAGTCTTTTGCTCCACCCATTGGCATCTCTATAAATACCCTGGAGCAGAGACAGTTGGGGCCTGTTGGAAAAGGTTGCAGGCCCTCTGGAGGCTATCCTTTATTTTCTGTCTGTTTATCTCCACAATATAAAACCTCCTATCTAATATTTCCTGCTGCTCACACTCAAGAAAACTCTGGGGAACTGTGGGGTTGGTGGGTAAATGCCCCACATTTTATATATCAACCACAGTTTGCCCTTGCTCCTCTCCTCCCATTCCTTCCTGCCACCTCCCTTCTACTCCCTCATCTACTCCTCCATCTCCATTTAGAAAGAATAAAGCCTCCCATTGGAGTCAACAAAGCATGGCATATCAAGTTGAGGCAGGACCAAGCTCTTTTCCCTTGCATCAGGCTGAGTGAGGCTGAGTGAGGCCTCCCACAATAGGGAAGACATATTTTCACCCACATTGTTTTTAGGATCTTGATGTTTTATTTGTTTCATTGCTGCCAAGGTGTTGGGCACATGAGTACTTGGAAAGGGGTTGTATTGGTGAAATTATTAAGGCCACTCCACATAGTGAAAAGGGAAATTTATTTAATGACATAACTTCCAAATGAAGGGTTAGGTAGGTTGTGGGTTCTGTGAAAGATGCAGCACAGTCTGGCTGTGTTCTCTGGAGAACTCTCCTCAGTCTACCTCTAGTGTCCATGGTCCAAGCAGGAAGAGAGCGTGCCACATCCAGATCTCAGGGCCCTCCCTTCACCCCATCTTGTAGGTGTGATAGTTACCAAAGCCTCAATGGGGGTTGGAACTTCCAGACCAAAGCTGGGATGGCTACCCATTACATCTCTTCCTTTTTGTCTAAATAAGAAGGTTCTAACTTAATACAAGTCTCTATATGAAGGAATGGTTATCAAATATTGTCCAGGAGTAACAAGGGATAATGACCTAGATAAGATGGAACTACAATCAATGTGAACAACATCAAGCAATAAACACATATTAAAATCCAGAGAAGTCTAGGGCGTAGGTAAATGGTATGTTTCAAAGATCATTCCAAATGGTGCCCTATCCTAAAGTACCTGAATAATATGTTTTATCTAAGATTTCATATATATATATATTTAATACTAAGTTGTAACTATACCTGCTAGTCTCAGTCCCATCAAAGACCTGAGAAGGACTATAATGGTACCTGAGAAATGGTAGACGGATGCAAGCAACTTTCGGGAATCTTGCAAGAGTAGACCGAGACACCTGGCAACCTGGACAGTCACCTAATGTTTCTCAGCATTGTTGGTGCATTCAAATTGACTACAGGCATAGAGTATCTGACAGACCATTTTCAGAAGCAGGAATTCTGAAAGACCATCTTGCCCTGTCTTGGCAGAATACAATGGTCTCTTTCCTTGTGTCCCACTTGTCCAGAAAGGACAGCATTCATACTGTCCAAGAAGACAAACTTCCAAATGGAAATGTCTTAGAAGCCCAATATTCTCTCAGGATCAAATTGGTGCTGCCAGGAGCAATTGTGTCTCTCTCATCAACAGAATTCTAAGTTATTTAAATGCCACATTCTCTAGGTCTATGAAGTGTTTGAAGATTACCTGTCCATCTGACCTATGTATCTGTAAATCTGGATAACCTAACTAATGTAACTATAGAGATAACAAGCATAGGTGCCTATAAATCTATAAGTCTTATCTACCAAAATAACCTAAGGACTAAGGTTTCATGTAAACAAAGTAAACAGTCTATAAGCAAATGTGTGGTAAAGAACGATGACTTCAAAATTGTGACGATACACAAGATATTTATAACAAAGGTAGGAATATATAGTGCAATATACAATATGACAATAATCTTTTTTTATTTTCTCCAAAATGAATCATTTTTTAATTTAATTTAACTTAATTTTACAATACCATTCAGTTCTACATCACAGCCACAGATTCCCTTGTTCTCCCGCTTCCTGCCCACTCCCCATTCCCACCTTCTCCAGGGCAAAGCCTCCCCGAGGACTGAGATCGACCTGATAGACTCAGTCCAGGCAGGTCCAGTCCTCTCCTCCCAGATTGAGCCAAGCATCCCTGCATAAGTCCCAGGTTTCAAACAGCTAACTCATGCAATGAGCCCAGGACCTGGTACCACTGCCTTGATGCCTCCCAAACAGATCAAGCCAATCAACTGTCTCACCTATTCAGAGGGCCTGATCCAGTTGGGGGCCTCTCAGTCTTTGGTTCATAGTTCATGTGTTTCCATTCGTTTGGCTATTTGTCCCTGTGCTTTATCCAACCTTAGTTTTAACAATTCTCGCTCATATAAACCCTCCTCTTTCTCGCTAATTAGAATCCTGCCACTCCACCCGGGGCCTGACAATAATCTTAAATATATATCAATATACAGAATATCCTAAACAGAAGTAGAACACACATAAAGTATGACAGATATAAATTTACATTTGCATCAATATACAAATATTTCAAATAAGAGTAGAAATATATGTACATTATAGCAAATATAGTTCTGTATTTGTATCAATATACAAATTATCTAACAGGAATATAAAAATAGCTTACATTTGTATCAGCATATAAGAATCCATAACAGTGCAAATTACAGTGCAAATTATCTAAGGCTATTTTACTAACTTTGTTTACTAGTATATACAATAATCTACCATAATATCGTATACCTATCCATTCCATTTCTTTTCCTTTTTTAGGAGAATAATGAGTCTAATATTTTCTTCCACCTCAACCCTATAACCATCATCCATAACCCTGAGAAATATGAAACCTTAGGGAGAAGGGGCGTCATTTTCATAGAATTGCTTCCTGCTGTTTAGGGGGTGATGGTATCTCTGTTGGGTACTGTGAGAAAGCTCCGATAGTTAAATCTCAATTAGACTAACTGTAGGTTCCACAGCAAGTCTTAAAGTAATGGGTAAGATTGTCTGAAATTCTGGCAAGAAGTGTAGTATGATGATGATTACCATGGCATCATTATGGATTGGGTAGAGTTGTTGTTGTTGGGGCCCCATCTTCCTTCTGGAGACTTCAGAGATTGCTATTGGAAAAACTTATGTTATCAAAATGGTAAGTTTGGATTTAAAGAGGACAGAACATGTAAGAAAGGATTCTGAGAAATCAAGAGTAAGCATGGAGAGAATTAGAATCTTGAAGACAATGGTCCCTTTATATTGGTTTCCTTCCATCACAGACCAGAGGGCTCTTCTGATATGGGCCTGAAGAATCTCTCAACCTTTTCTTTTAGCAATATGCTTGGGTTTAGAGAAGGAGTGAGCCAATTCCATCTCCAAAGCCAGCTTGGCTTATAATTGAATTGGAACCACAACTTTTCTAGATTGATAGAGATATAGATGTTAGACAGTGAGATTTTACCCTGTGTAGATTGGTACCAATAGATTCTTTCTTTCTGCTGTAAACATCCAGATAGCCAAGGTCTTACAGTTTCTGGAAGATGGGTATTTCCATTATCCTGGAAAGACAAAACAGAACACTACCCCAACCTTTGATTATTAAATTTTTCTTACAAATTGTAGAGATGTCACATTCGTGGATGATCTTATACTTCTCCTCATCAATGGATTTTTCCTGTTCAAATCGAATTTTTATTAATTTTGTTGGTATCCATAGTTTTTCTTTTCCTGCAGAAACAAAAGCAAAACCCCTTCCCCAACGTAGAACATATCCATGTTTCCATTCTGAGGTCAGCACATCCTTGAAATAAACCAGTTGGTTTAGCTCAGGAGTTTTGTCTGTCATCCAATGTCTCTCCGTAGCTGTTGTTCCTTTCTCATCAGCATTGAGAAAATTCAAGGTTAATAAAGCACTGTGTAGTCTATTTGTAGGAGTCATTGTTACCTGTTGCTGTTTATTTAGCATATCCTTTAAAGTTCAATTGGAACTTTCTATGACTGCTTGGCCTGTGGGATTGTGTTATATACATGTAACATGATTTATATTGTAATAAGCAAAGAACTGTCTCATTTTATTGGAGACATATGCTGGGGCATTGTCTGTCTTAATTTGCATAGGTATTCCCATGATGGCCATAACTTCTAATAGGTGTGTAATCACAGAATCATCCTTTTCAGAACTCATAGGAGTTGCCCATTGAAATCCTGAATAGAAAACAAAACAAAAAAAAAAAAATCTTTAGTCAGGCGGTGGTGGCGCATGCCTTTAATCCCAGCACTTGGGAGGCAGAGGCAGGCGGATCTCTGTGAGTTCAAGGCCAGCCTGGTCTCCAAAGAGAGCTCCAGGAAAGGCGCAAAGCTACACAGAGAAACCCTGTCTGGAAAAACCAAAAAAAAAAAAAAAAAAAAAAAAAAAAAAAAAGAAATCCTGAATAGGTGTCAATGGTATGATGGTATTTTAATCTACCAAATTCTGCAAAATGAAACACATCCATCTGTCAAATTTCATTTCTTTGTATACCTTTTAGAATGCTCCCTGCATGTAATGGAGTTTGGTTATACGTGGAACAAGTAGGACATTTTTTCACAATATCCTTAGCCTGTTGTCAAGTGATGAAGAAATCCTTCTTCAAACCTTTGCTATTTACATGGTATTTCTTATGACATTCTGAGGCTTCTAGCACATTACCTATTAGTAACTGATCAATCG
This sequence comes from Peromyscus maniculatus bairdii, assembly GCF_049852395.1. Classification (NCBI taxonomy): domain Eukaryota; kingdom Metazoa; phylum Chordata; class Mammalia; order Rodentia; family Cricetidae; genus Peromyscus; species Peromyscus maniculatus. The sequence continues at coordinate 18,674,020 of NC_134868.1, forward strand.
CATCATTACCTTGTGCTAGAGGTCCTGGCAGACCTGTATGGGTTCTGATATGTTATCCTTTCTCTCTATATATAGGATGTTCCCTTTTTCTGATTTCCTGTAATTGTATGAATAATGGAGTTAATTGTGGGAGCCCGTTCTCAGGTTCCTCGTGGCTTTACCCAGCAGGTCCGCATAGAGGATGATCAGGACCACGGGCCTGAGTGCAGGTGTCTGAGATGGTCTGCACTTGGCTGTGCTGGGGGAGGAGGTCTTTTGCTCCACCCCTTGGCGTCTCTATAAAAACCCTGGGCCAGAGACAGTCGGGGCCTGTTGGAATAGGTTCCAGGCCCTCTCGAGGCTATCCTTTATTTTCTGTTTATCTCCACAAGATTCTCCACTATAAATCCTTCTATCTAATATTTCCTGCTGCTCGCACTCAAGAAAACTCTGGGAAGCTGTGGGGGTGGTGGGTAAATGCCCCACAGAATGGCGCCATGAACAGGGACTAAAGAAAAAAAAAGGAACAAAAAAGGGGGGGACTAAAGACAAATGAACAGGGACTGAAGACAAAGTAATAGGGACTAAAGATAAAAGAAAATAGTTTTACTAGAGTTTTTGGTGAAAGTGCTGAGTCAGCCCTGCCAGTGGAAAGGCATGCCGGTGTTATGAAAAAAAATATATTTTATATATATTTTTTGGTGAGGCAGGGGTTTTATCCTCGAGAGAAAAGGAAAGCGGACTGGAAGGATGTCCGATGCTGTATCGAAATTCTCTTCTGTCAAAATTTTCTATCTTCTATCCCTTTCTCAAATTCTATCTGTGAAAAATAAGTAAGGTATAGGGTAGTAATATAGTTTAGGAAAAACTTAAAAGTGTAAGATTGTGTAGGAAAAAATAAGTAAGGCAACTAGACAGAAAAACTCTTCAATTTTCCAACTTTGGGGGCTATGAAAGCAAACTGGGGAAAAACTTTCTTTGGGCTTTATGGGAAGTAAAAAAGCTCTTCTTTGAGCTTATGGGGAAGAAAAAGTTTCCTATGGAAGCTTTTGACCTGGGGACAGCTGAAATGCCAAATCCAAGCAGCAGGAGAAAGTAATTTCTCCCTGAGGCAAAAATGGGGGTGTAAGAAGTCAAAGTTTAAAGTTGGGAAATTTTGGGAAAAGTTGGTCTTTCTCCTGGGGGGGAAAATCTTTCTCTTAAACTAAAAGCTCTTCTTGGAAAATTTTTGGGGAAAAATCTCTCTAAAAAGCCTTAATCTTTCTCAAAAGCTCTTAACTTAAAAACTAAAGCCTTTAACTTTCTCTCTCAGAGGACAAAATTTAGAATCACCTGAAGATATTAGTATGGGGACCACCTGAGATTAGCTCTAAGGGAAAACAACAAACTTAAGACAGCAAAACCTCTCTAAGTTCTTTCAAGCTTTAACAATCCTCCCTGCAATGCAGGAGGCAGGAACAAGTTCCTAAAAACCTCTTCTAAGCTCTGTCTCTTCAAGCTAGTAAAAGACAGTGGCTCAGAGTACCCTGAGGGAAACGCTTGGGAAGAGTAAGGGTAAAGAGTTACAGAGAGCCCAAAAGGGCAGGAAAACTTTAGCAGAGAAAAGCAAAAAAGCCAAGCTTTTCAGTTATTACAGCCAAGCTGAGGCAGCAAAGGTTTTGAGTGAGCATTTCAGAATGAAAAGGTGCTCCTAATGGCCCTAATGCAAAGATCCTTTGAAGCAATGCAAACTGTTAGCATTGTATCCTTGCTTGTGACCAAAAACCCAGAGGCAACTGGCCAGTGTCTCTGAGTTGGAGTGCATTTCAGGGATACTAGGATTCTCGCAGTTGCAAACTTCCTGGAGCACAGAGCTGAGGCAGGAAGGTGCAGGAGGACCCAGGGGAAAACTGCTAATAAACAAAGCTAAAGCTGGTGGGAACGGCACAGTTGTCCACTTTCCTACAGGTCCCGGTTTGATAGGTCCACAGCTGCAAAAAGAAATCTGAGAACAGCTTTCCTATCAGAGAAAGGACCTTTCTGGGAAAACAGTAAAGTAAAGCTGAACTGTGTCTGAAGCAGTTGTGCTGCTGAGTCAGAACGCTGTCTGGGGAAAGAGCCCAGCCAGGGCAGAACAGAACTATCCAGGAGTAAAGCTTTCTTTTCTGTCAGAGAAAGCATCTCTTTGAGAAAAGCTTTGTTTCAACTGACTCCCAGTGAGATGAGGGAGTGTAGCCCTGAGGGGTGATTGCCTCTGGCATAAGCTCTGTCCTTGAGCACCCAGACAAGCAAATGCAACCCACTGGGGGACTGGGTCATGTGAAGGCCTGATGAGGAAAACACCCGACCTAATGGGAGTTTAGAAATGGCAAAAACCTCCCTTGTTGGATTATTAGTCTGTTCACAAACCACACAGTCCCCGAAAACAGAAACGGACTTAAGCCCCTACCTTCAGTAGCAGGGAAAGCAGCCACTGTAGTGTCGGAAACTGTTTCTGGAGTAGAGGGGATAAACTGAGACCAAACTGGATACTGGCAGGGAGAAAGACTCTGAAGAAACAGAGCAGACAGATTCCTCCCCAGAAAATGCATGACCTGACAAAGCTGCTAGAATTTGAGGCAGATTCGGGGGGAGAAAAAAAAGCCCCTACCTCCAAAGGCAGCTAGCAGAGGTAGAGAGCCCCAGACAGATACCTGAAGCTCTGCATCTGGGGCCGGGGGGGGGGGGGGGGGGGGGGGGAGGACGAACAAGCAAAATGAGATAAATCAGTGGGAGAAAATCTCCCTGAAGGAGCTATGGAAAAGCTGTTGTACATGATCTTGTTTTTCACATGATCTTGTTTTTCACTGACTGGCTAAGGCAAGCACAAGCAAAGTTGCTATCAGAAATGCCAGCCTCAATGGCGGCTAACGAGGCAGGTGCGGTTCTGATTTGGTGCCAGTGTCTGATGAAGTTGAAACACCTGTTAAAGCCAGCTGAGGAGAATAGAAACTTCCCAATGTGCCATAGCTGAAAATGTAAAATGCTTGTTCAAATCTCCCATTGCAAAAGCAAAAAACTTTGTTCAAACCTCCCGGGCAAGAATTTGTAAGCAAGTCTGGTAAAAGAGAACCAGTTGACTCTCAGACCCAAAAAGAACTATGGGAAATGATATAAGGGACTGATATTATTATGGACTGATATAAGGGAAATGCATTCTGGGAAAGGTAGTTTTTCCGCTAAAGATGGCGACATTGCCCTGAAACACCTTTGTCAGCTCAAAAATACGTTCACGGTAAACTTAAAATACAGCCTTTAAAAAGAATAAGGAGGAAAATTATGTAAGAGTTTAAGTGTCAGTTCCAATGAAAAATTGAAAGGATATGGAACTAGGCGCTTCGCGGTTTGGGGTTCCATTGGTAAAATGCCTTATTTACCCTAATAGCTGTGAAAAGTTTTTACGGTAGTTGGATGACAAAAAGCTAACTATAAGAGCAAAGGAGCCACTTTAAAATCCTTAAAACAAGGGAAAGCAGTTTATACACTGAACTTTGTCTTAGATATGAAGAAACTTAAGTTGAAATTAAAGTTTTTTGCCTTTTGAACAAACTGCCTGCAATGAGTAATTTCCTTTGCAAATCTAATAAGGAGACAAGGAAACAGGCATTCAGAAAAGAAATGACTGCTTTATAGATGAGAAACAAACTTCAGAAAATCTAGCTATCTTACAAAAGAGTTGCTTTACCCGAAAGTTCCTTATAAGAAATCAATGCTAAATATCACCGCTGCTAATAACATCAGGAGTTAAAGCTAATGAAGTGAAAATACTAACTCCTGAAACTCAAGTGAAATGGAAAGATCCCTGCTCGGGATTATGGAAGGGTCCTGATCCTGTTTAATATGGGGTCGAGGACATGTTTGTGTTTATTCACAAGAGGAGAATGAAGCTCGGTGGTTACCAGAGCGTTTGGTAAGGAGTGTGGAACCTAAGGAAGGTCAGCTCCAATGAGGTCCCTATAAAGGAACCAGAATGAAAGTGGCTCGATTAGTATTTCTGAGGTTTTGTCACTGGTTAATGCAAACAGTGAGGAAATAAGAGTTCAGAACTGTGCTGCATTTGGTTTTACTAGCTCCTTTAGAAAAATACTTTATATCACTTAATAGCTGTGCAGTATTGGCAAAAAGCTTTACAGAAGCTAAATATGGTAATTTCACCCTCAGCGTGAAGTGAAGTTTTTCTGTAGAACAAACCAAAAGTGCGGCTGTAATAGAAACGTTTGTCTGAATTGAGGCATTTAGGGGAACTATTATGAATTTGGGTGAAGGGACAGCCTCTAGTTAAAAACTGTCTACTGCTGACAGTGCATCTCTGCCGGAACGGCTGAGAGAACTGGCAACTTTGGAGTGTGGCTTTGTCCGGAGAATGTTACAGCCCCCTAGCAACAAGTATCACAACTCTATAATGACAACACTCACTAAATCCCAGTGCTTTATAACAAAGCTGACTATAAACTCTAAACTTTAGAAATGATGTACATACTTCCTGTCTAGTTAAGAGAATCTTTCTGATAGAGATGGTGATAATAATTAAGAGTAAGAAGTAGAAAGACGAAAATAAGATATGTCAGTTTGTAAAAATTCTGTCTTGTTAGATCTGTGTTAAGAAATCTTTAGGTGTTTGCTAAGTTAGATATATGCTAATGGTTTCCTATATAAGTTTGTAAAATAGATCTATAGAGTTCCTTTAAGAATATAAGCTTGTAAGAAGTATCTAAGGTAGTCTTAAGACATGTAGTAATAAGCTTGTAAGATGCTAGTTGTAAATGTAAGTTTAAATAAGAAATAAGATGGAATATAAGATGGAATGAATATAAGTATATAAAAATTAATAGGAAATATATTTGCTAAAGTAGTTCTTTACAGTATAAATAAGTAGATGTTAATATGTTGTATGTGAGTTTGTAAAAATGTGTAAATGTTGAATATGAGTCTAAATGCTTTGTAAGGCAAATGTTATATGTGAGTTTGTGAAAAAGTGTAAATGTTAAGTGTGAGTCTATTAATGTATATGGTGAAAACACCTGAGACACAGGAGATAGTGTCCTAGTAGACTGCAAAGTAGGCAGTCTGAATGGTTTCAAAAGCTCCAGAAGCAGCTAAGAAGCTAAGAATGGCGGACGCCAGAACCAGCACAAGGCATCCCCAGCTGAGATCCGTGGAATATCAACGCAGCACAGAAAAACCTGAGCTAACAGCAAAAACAGTGCGGTTTAAAATATTTCTATAAATAAAAAGGTCTGTCTGTGAGAACAAAAGTTGCAGAGACGATTGTTTGAACAAAAATTAACTGCAAAAAGTTTTGGTTGAAAATCGTCTCTTCATATTTGGAAGTGAAAGTCTGATACCAGAATTTTTCTTGTTTGAACTTTTTGAACTTAAAAATGAGATAAAATTACAAAAAAAATTTTGGTTATGGATTTCTCATATTTGTAAGGCTAGTACCAGAATTTATCATTTGAATTTTAAGACTTAAATGAAATAAACAATAGAGATTTCATTGCAATGGGACAGTTTTGAGTAATGACCTAGGAACGGTTTTCTGAAATTGGGTTAAAAATGGAACTGTTTAAATGAAGAAATGTATTTCTACTTAGAATCAAGATGCAATTTTGTGTATGCATATATGCTTTATTAACTGGTGATTTATGAATTGTTTTACGGAGCTGTTTATGTAAAAATGGAATTACTTATGGAACTGGTTTTGTGTTACAAATGAAACTGTTTAAACATATAAGTTTGGGTTCCTCTAACTAGGTTTGAGTTTTTGTTTAAAAATTATAAAGAAAAGGAGGAGCTATGAGATTGAATTATATTCGCAGAAACCTATTGATAATAATGCACCCTGGTTTTGTGGAGTTGAGGAAATGTTTAACTTTGATGTGAATACATCGAAGTTTTTCCTATGTTCTGTTAGCAAGAAAATTCAAATGAAAGTTGTAAGACGGAGAAAATTGTTAACTATATATAGCACCATATATGCTAATCCAAATGGTTCTGTTAAGAGTTTGCTTTGAGTTGTAAGATTGAGAGAATTGTGACTATGTATAGCAATATTTATGTTAACCTGTTAATGGTAATGATGAAGCTAAGGGATTCTTTAAGTTTGTAGTCCCTTTAAGAGTTTTTAGTTTAGAAAAGGCTTGAGGCAGCTAAGACTGCTGTGGTCACCTTGGACCTAATTCAAAAGAGAAATGCCATCTATATCATCCTCTACTCCCATACTGGGAGGTGTAACAGCTATGGAGATTGCTATAAGCCATTAATAGTTTTTTTTTATATATTAAGAAGGGGGGACCTGTGGGAGCCCGTTCTCAGGTTCCTCGTGGCTTTACCCAGCAGGTCCGCATAGAGGATGATCAGGACCACGGGCCTGAGTACAGGTGTCTGAGATGGTCTGCACTTGGCTGTGCTGGGGGAGGAGGTCTTTTGCTCCACCCCTTGGCATCTCTATAATAAATCCTGGGCCAGAGATAGTTGGGGCCCGTTGGAATAGGTTCCAGGCCCTCTCAAGGCTATCCTTTATTTTCTATCTGTTTATCTCCACAAGATTCTCCACTATAAATCCTTCTATCTAATATTTCCTGCTGACTGCACTCAAGAAAACTCTGGGGAACTGTGGGGGTGGTGGGTAAACACCCCACAGTTAATCCTGTATTATCAGGAATAAATTCAGTTTCAATATGTAAAACAACTCTCTCTTCATATTGAGAGTCGGTGACTATATTGAGGGGTTCTGTGAAGTCCATCAGTACCGTAAGAATGGCATACAGTTCTGCCTTTTGTACAGAGCTGTATGTACTTTGTACCACTTTACTTAAATCTCCTGATTTCCTGCTTTTCCTGATTTATTTGCATCAGTATAGAATGTGAGGACTCCAGAAATTGACTTTTGTTGTACAGTGTGAGGAAGGACCCATTCAGTCGTCTTTGTGAAATCTATTCTCTTGTTTTTGGGATAGTGGTTGTTACTCTCTCCCAAAAAGTTACTGCAGGCTCTCTGCCAGTATTCATTATCTTTCAACTGTGATGAAATTTCCTCATTAGTTAAAGGTACTACAATTTCTGCTGGATGCATTCCTGACAACTGGGGAAGTCTTAATTTACCTTTTTGAATCAAATCAGAGATCTTTTCTATATAAGTCTTTAATTTCTTATTTGGTTTCCATGGTAGGAATATCCATTCCAATATAATAATTTCCCTCTGAATCTAAATACCTTTTGGGGAATGTCAAATTTTGTAGTCCATCTTTGGGTATTCCCATGATACCCAGTAAGTTGGAAATGCTTCCTAATAACTTTTGAAAATCATTGAGTATTCAATCGATCTCTCCTTAGTTGAACATTTTGGGGTCTATTTTTTTTTTGTAGCTCTATCTTATATCCTGAGTAATTAATAGCATCTCTTCTTTGTGTATTTTCAGGAGCAATTTGCAGTCCCCAGTGAAGCAAAACTTTTTTTTTTTTTTACTTCTTCAAACATGCCTTCTAATGTATCTAGCTTTGGATCAGCTAATAGGATATCATCTATCTAGTGATAAATTATGGGTTGTGGAAACTTTACATGAATCATCTCCAATGATTTTGGCACAAAGTATGGCTATTTAACATTCTGACTGGGAGGACTTTCCACTGAGATCTCTTGACTGGCTGAGAATTATTATAATTAGGTACTGTGAAGGCAAATTTTTCTCTATCATTTTCTTGTAAGGGTATGGTAAAAAACCAGTCTTTTAAGTCAATAACTGTTATAGGCCATTCTTTGGGTAGCAGAGAGGGCAAGGGCATCCCAGTCTGTAGGAGCACATTGCCTGTATTACTTTATCAATAACTCTCGGATCTGTCACCATTCTCCAATTACCAGACTTTTTTTTTTAAATAACAAATATAGGAGAATTCCAATGGCTGGTAGATTCTTCAATGTGCTGAGCATTTAACTGCTCTTGAACCAGCTGTTCTAAAGCTTGTAGCTTCTCTTTTGTCAAAGGCCATTGTCCAACCCAGACAGGTTTATTAGTCATTTTAAAGGTAAGGGAGCTGGTACTTCTGAGAGATCAACAGCAGTTGTGCTCTGTTTTTGTACAGCCTGAATGGTTGGTGACTGATTTTTATAGTATGTCATGATAGTATTCCTAGAAACATGCATTGGTCTGTATTCCTTTTCTGAGAGTGTAGGAATTTTAATCTGGGTATTCTACTGTTGTAACAGATCTCGCCCTCAAAGATTCACTGCTACATTTGCTACATATGGCTTCAGGCTTTCTCTCTGTCCTTCTGGTCCTATGCATTCAACCCATCTTTGCAGTGAGCTCCTTGGCCAGCAAGGAAGAATGACCACCACTCGAGGATTCTTCTCAGATCACACTTTATTGGAGCACCTCTTGATTAAGGGAGAGTGGGAGGTGAGGGACCCCGAGAGCCAGAATACAGCTGCTTATATGGGGATTCAAGCAAACAGGTCATCCTCTGATTGGGTCCCGCCAGAATGCAAGCACGGGGAGCCACGGGATAGGCTGAGGACATAAGGTCAATTACCATACTCGCGCATGCGTGAGTCACAGGACACATAGTCCTAGGAGCATAGCCTTATATGGCGTTGTTTACAGCTAGGCTGTCAGGAAGTCAGCGTCATCTTAGAATGGCGGCTCCCTTCATCTCCCCCTTCTTTATTGATTAAGCAACGGCATCTCATGCCCATAACAACTATTACATCCAATCAGGTCCCCACCTCATGATGTGTTGACCGATCGAAGATGTATTAAAATATGATAACTGGGCAACAGCACTGTGCCAAAACACAAGTATTTCATCCAATCAGGTCTCCACCTCATGATGTGTTGACCGATCGAAGATGAATTAAATGTGACAATTGTCTACACACCTTCCCATGTCCAATGTACTAACCAGTCCTAGGGGTGCAAAGGCTATGCAGATAATATGGCAGCTGTCCACATACCTTCCCATGCGCAGTGGACCAACCAGTCCTACGGGTGCAAAGGCTATGTGGACATTATGTGCTCTTTAAGGCAGAGAGCCAAATCTGAAGGGAGGAGCCACACTCCAGAGTGGCTAATGCTTGAGTGATAATGACCTTGTCCTTTTTTGTGTGTGCTCGCAAACAGCAGACCAACCACAGACAAAATACATACCCCCCAAGGTAGCATGCCAAAAATATACCCACCTCCACACATTCTTTAAACAGGGAAAAGGTAGAAGCAATCCAGGAGGACAGGCCCTCTGCCAGGCTGAGATCCTCTCGTGTAGAGTTGATGGTCACCACTGCCACTCTCAGTTTTTCCAGAGTCTCTTCAAATTTTCCAGACCAATTCCCTATAAGATAACTAGACAATTGTTTAGACAAATTCGCTGCTCGGGAACCATTCTGAAACAGCACACTAGTGACACATAAACCAGGCATTCTCCACTCACAGCCCAATTGGGCCAGCTGCCAAAGGATGTCAACTTGTTCTTGTACCAAGTCAATGCGCTGGTTAAGCACCATAAGGCTGCCTTTCAACTGTGCATTTAAAGAAGTCTGAGTACCCAGGGCTTGGGCCACTGCAGCAGACAAATTATTTAAGGTAGCAACTGTTTGCACAGTGGTGGACATGGCTATACCAGCAACAGTGGCGGCGATTGCAGCAATGGAAATGGCAACTATAATTGCTGCAGTTATGCCAAAATCTCTTTGGCCTAAACAGTGTCATTGTACTGGGCACTTTCACTGGCACTGGAATCCATCGAGGCACTCGAGCAACGAGAGCTCTGGTAAATTTCTCACTGTCCCAACACTGGGACATCCAGCAGGTAAAACTGAAATTGGACAGGACAAGCAAAAAACGGAGGATACACACACACAGGGCTAGATTTATAGGTGGTGCTGTTCACCAAAGTTTGATAAATTTTATGGCAAGCAGATGAAACAGTAAAGGCAGGAGAGGCATCTTCTCCATAGCCTATCTGAGAATGGTTGGAATAACAAGTGAATGTCCTTAATATCCAATACCATAATTGACCATGCCCGGGGTAAAGCGGACAACAGGGGTAGTCCCCTCTGTATGGCACCCATAACTTGCATTTGATTATTCACTGCTCTTAGATCATGTAGTAACCTCCACTTTCCTGATTTCTTCTTGATAACAAATATGGGAGTATTCCATGGGGATATAGAGGGCTCCACATGACCTAACTGTAACTGTTCTAATACTAACTCTTTAGCTGCTCCTAATTTTTCTTGTGATAAGGGCCACTGAGGAACCCACACTGCTTTTTCCGTCAACCATGGTATTAAAATTGCATCCTCAGTGGCCCCTAGGAAAAACCCAATCCTTTCCTATCTTGCTTGATCACGGGTTCTACAGGGCCATGTCTACCTTGTAAATGCTTTCCTAAACCTTTTGAGGGGACATATCCCTGAAGCTTCATAATATTTTTGCTTGCCTCTGAGTAATCATTAGTTAATCTTAATTGTAGCTGTTGCTGGATGTCTCTGCCCCACAAATTAATGGGGATATCTACTACAAAAGGTTGAACAGTTCCTTGTTGATCTTCCGTCCTCCAGATTAACTCTTGTGCACTAATGGAGGGAGTATGAGCATAGCCTAGTCCTTGCAATGTTTGAGAAGAGCTTTGCAAAGGCCAATGCTTAGGCCAGGCACTGGACTGGATAATACTTCGGTCTGCACCTGTATCTAACAGTCCTGAAAATACCTTTCCTTCTATTTTCAATTCCAACATGGGTCTTTGATCTAAATCCATGGACAAACATGCCAAGTCTTCACCTGTGGAACCAAAACCACCATCTTTCCTCTCTTTGTCCTTAGCTTGAAATCGCTCACGCATGGAAGGCAAAATAAGCAATTGAGCAATTCTATCCCCTGGAGCTATGGATATGATCCCGTGGGGGGAATGGCACAGTACTTTAATCACCCCTGTATAGTCTGAATCTATAACCCCAGGAAATACAAACAACCCTCTCATGGTGGAGGAGGACCGTCCCAATACTATTCCTACAGTTCCCTCTTCTAGTGGTCCGGACATGTCGGTTTCAATTGCTTGTACTCCCATTTTCTGAGTTAGTACCAATCCGGTGGTGGCACGGAGGTCCAGCCCTGTGGAGCCTGGGGTTGCTCTCCTTGCTGAGGAGGGGGCCTCATGTTGGGACCCTGTATTGCCCCAAAAACTTACGGGCCCTGGGGACGTGGGCCCCTCACCACGTTTTTTGGCTCTTGGTCAGTAGACTGAGGGATGGGTTGACCATTAATGTCCTTGACCGACCAAAATTCATTTGCCCAATGTTTCCCCTTTTTGCACTTAGGACACAGGCCAGGCTGCCTCATTGTGGGATTTTGAGGCGTAGATAAGCGTTCCCTGGCCTTAGGGCACTGCCTCTTAAAGTGTCCCTTTTGCCCACAGTGAAAACATCCTTCATTCTTCCTTGTGCAGCTCGTGTGGCCGCAAGGACTGCTGCTGCTAGGCCAGCATTACTTAGCGGTCCCCCAAATTCTCAGCAGGCTTTTAGCCAAGCTTCTAATCCCTTTCCTTTCCACAGGGTAATGGCCCTACGACATTCTTTTGTGCTTTGCTCATACACTAATTGTTGAACCAGAGGCATAGCGGTCTCTACCTCTCCAAATATCTTTCCTACCGCCTCCATCATTCTAGCTATGAAATCTGAAAAAGGTTCATTCGGGCCCTGAATAATCTTAGTTAAATTCCCTGATACTTCTCCTTTATTTGGTAATGATTTCCAAGCCTTAGAATAAACCTCATTTATTTGTTGATAAACTTCAATAGGATATGCCGTCTGATTCACAGTCCATTGTCCTTGACCCAGTAGCATGTCAGCCGTCCACTGTGGTCGATTATTCTGAAGATTAATTCTAGCTTGTACCTGAGCTCTATCTGTAACTATAGATTTAAAATCCAAGTACTGCCCTGTAGTTAAACATGCTCTAGCTACTTCAAACCAATCAGTTGGGGTCATAGCCTGAGTAGTGAGCCTAGTCAACAATGCTAAGGTATAACTGGCTGTTACTCCATAGGCTCGAGCAGCCTCTACCAGGTCTTTTAATTGTTTATAAGGCACAGGTTCATGATATCTGTTGTTTGTTTGTGGGTTGTCAAAAACTGGAAACTCGGACACCTATTTGCGGATACGAAGGTGGTGCCGAGGGTGGGTGCGGTCCCGAAGGTGCCGTTGGTTCCGCATTCACCCCAGCAGAAACATTATAAGGAGGAGGCCGCCGCTACCCATATCTCTCTTCCTCATTCAGCGGCGGCTTTCTCTAAATCTTCCTCCTCATCAAGGTCTGACTCATTGTCAGAAAAATCAAGTTTTGCAAATTCCTCTAATACTGGATATGAAGGGTTCCCTTTCTTTTCTGAATTTTCTTCCTTCTCTGGTTTAGTTTCTTTATTTTCCTTTTCTTTATTCTTTTCCTTTCTTTTAGGCCTACTTAAGTTCTCTCCCTTTGAGTCTGATTCTGATAGACTATCCTGGTGTTTGCTTAATGCTTCGCATCCCTCTCTAATAATCATAAGAAGGAACACGAAAGCAAACACAAGCGGATTAATCCCAGTAATCAGCATACCTAGAGGAGCTTACTGACGTCGCCACTCCATGTGTTGAGTTCTGAATCCTGTTCGACCCCTCACCTGGTGTCCGAAGATTCCCGGGTTTCTGCACCAGTTGTGGTGAGCTCCTCGGCCAGCGAGGAAGAATGACCACCACTTGAGGATTCTTCTCAGATCAGTTTATTGGAGTGACTCTTGATTAAGGGGGAGTGGGAGGTGAGGGGCCCCGAGAGCCAGAATGCAGCTGCTTATATGGGGATTCAAGCAAACGGGTCATCCTCTGATTGGGTCCCGCCAGAATGCAAGCACAGGGAGCCACAGGATAGGCTGAGGACATAAGGGCAATTACCATACTCGCGCATGCGTGGGTCACAGGACATGTAGTCCTAGGAGCATAGCCATATATGGAGTTGTTACAGCTAGGCTGTCAGGAAGTCAGCGCCATCTTAGAATGGCGGCTCCCTTCACATCTTGAACTCTGTTTTATCTGAGATAGGGTGCCAATCCCTAAAATTTGAAGAGGCCAATTCGGATGCCATGATTTTGGTGTAATTATAGTCACCTGTGTCTACCAGACCCTCCAGAACCAGGCCATTAATTTGAAATGTAAGCTTTGGTCTTTGTTCATTTATAGAAGTCTGCCAAAATATTTGTTTTATAGTGTTCTTTATAAACTGTGATCCATCTATCAGAGCTGTTTTATCATCCATTGCAGTATCGGTTTTTACATTAGGCATTGATTTATTCAGTTGTCCTAGGGAGGAATTTCTTCAACAGAAGCTGGGAATGTTCATACTAGGTTTGATTTGGGGGCCTGTAAGAGACCCCATGATGCGTTTCCCACCAGTAAAGGGTTGCCTCATATATCTATTTTTGGTCTTCACTCACTGGTCCAATGTGGGCCTTAGCCACACCTTCTACATAATCCAGGCGGTGGTTGGGGTCTCCTGTTTAGGCTATTCCTAAAAGGAGTATTATTTCTAGGAGTACCCCACATACAGTTTCTACTTATATGACATGGTGTACCACATTTAAAACATTTGGTACCACAGGGCCTTCTTTCACCTCTGGGATTTGTCTCTCCTTTCCAAGCCTCATTTTGTAGTTATGAGACTCAACACCATTAGTATATTGAATCTATTCTTCCAAAGGAGCTGATCTGATCTTTAATGGTGTAGGCATTCTTCTGCATTCTGCATTAACATTGTCAAATGCCAAGGACTCAGTTAATACTTTTCTTAATTCTTTACCTGTTACAGCTGTGTTCAGCCTTTGTAAAAAAAATCAATGAAGGGTTCGTGCAATCCCTGAAATATCTTTGTGTATACCTCAGTTGGTTTTCCAGGTTCTGGAATTTTTTCCCAAGCATTTAGAGCTGCTGTATGGCATAGGGATATTGTATGCTCATCATAAGTGGCTTATACATTCCTGTCAGCAAAACATCCCTCACCAAGTATTTGATCTTGGGAGATCACAAAACCTCTGAGTTTACTTTGTTGTTCTAAATTTTTTGCCTATTCTCTCAACCAGCTTTTACACTGCAACTGCTGGGTATATTATAGAACAGCTGAAATTAATTGATGCTAGTCATCTGGAATGATTCTATGTGAGGTAAACCACGAATTTAAGTTCTGTCTTACTTATGTGGAGCGTATCCAATACATAACTACGGCTTCCTCAGCTTCCTTGATATTTTTTAAGTCCCTTGTTGAAATTGGTTGTAATGTATATGTATTATATGGCTCAGGGTGTGTGTCATCTCCTGGCTTCTCATGGATAATAATAGGATAAGCCATTGTATGAGAGCCATTTGGAGCTGTTACAACCTCTATGGTCTTGCCCTTCTGCTTACTAGGTCCCTTGTCATGTTTACTGAGAGTTTCTTCTAGGGCTTGCAAACAAGCACCTAGGGTCCATTCTAGGGAGTGAACCTCCTCTCTTGCAAGGGACTCCAGATTTATCATGGAATCATAGAAGTTTTTGTTTCTCAGAAACACATGATTCTATGGACCTTATCAATGAGTGATAATCTTTCTTCCTTATAGATTGTCTGGAGAGTTAGTGTTCTATCCATTGCATATTCACATTTATTATCAATAAGATCAATTTTGGTACAAGCCTGTTTTGTAAATCCTGATCAGCAGATTCCAGAGAAAGAATCTTTTTCTGTAAGCCTTCATTGCTCTTTGAAAGCAGATTCCAGAAAGAGAATCCCTTTTCTGTCAGCCTTCATTGCTATCTTTTAAGGCAGATTCCAGAAAGATAATCTTTTTCTGTAAGCCTTCGTTGCTATCTTTTAATGCCTGTATCGGTCCCAATAACGACTCATCTTTGTTCTTATTATTAAACCAGAGTTTCAACACTGTGAATTATTACAATGAATGCCAATATGGTACTGGAAAAAAATGCCTGAGGAAGGTTGTATATTTCCAGGGGAATGATATTCATCATACAGACAAAAAAATTTTTTTACTTCTTGTGAGGTAATGTTGTCGGCCATATTACAAGAATTACTCATACTTTGTTAGTCAATTTTAAGGTATAAAATTATCAAGTACTTTTACTTGAAATAAGACACTGCTTTGCTTATCTTACCTTTCTGTGCTTCTGGGGGTGTAGTAGGACTTTACAGCCAGAAGGAGGCATAGCGCTAAAAAAGGTCCTGTTGAATGCCTTGGCAGGCAGCAGAGTGAGCACAGGCAGCCAGCAGTTTTTCCAGTGACCCCCTGGAGCTTCAGGGCTTGGAGACTTCCAGGCCACTCTAAGCTCCTCTCTGCCTCTACAGACAATAGGTCTGCCAGCAGGCACAGCTCTAAACCCCTGCCAGGGACAGGGTACAGTGCCCTGTCTATTTTAACTAGGTGAAACTGTGGAAGCCTCAGGCTAGGGCAAGGAGCCAGCACTCAAGGAGCCTCACTCACAGCGATTTCACTGGCCTGGGACTGAGATCAGAGTAGTTCCTCTTTAGGAATGGAGCAGTGTACATTTTTCCTGGTTTTAAGGAACTCTACAGGGGGTATCCAGCAGCTTTAAGTGCCAGCCAGCTGGGGAGGAAGCTGAGGGTGGGAGCCACTAAGGCCTTTGGAATTTGCTCCACGTGAGCATCAGATATTGGTGAATTTACTAAGGCCACTCCACGTATTTAAAAGGGAGATTTATTTAATGGAATAACTTACAAATGAAGGGATAGTTAGGTGGTGGGTTCTGTGAAAGACACAGCGCAGTCCAGTGATGTTTTCTGGAGAACTCTGCTTGGTCTACCTCTAGCTTACACAGTCCAAGCAGGAAGAGAGCATGGCACATTCTGATTTCAGGTCTTCAGGTCCCTCCATTCACCCTGCATTGTAGGCGTGGTAGTTACGGAAGCCTCAGTGGGGGTTGGAGCTTCCAGACCAAAGCTGGAATGGCTACCCAATATAGGGTTGGGTGGAGGCAAAATGCAAAGTGGAGTATTTACCCTGGAACAAAGCTCTCTTTGCAGGTGGCAGCCTAGGTGCTTCCAGATGAGCCAAATGCATAGATGGGCCTAGGGAGCAGGCAAGGAAGCCTGCTCAGGGTTTCCGGAGATGGCAGCCAGGAGCTGGAGCAAGCAGGCACTGCTATGCCTGGTCTCTCCAGGAAGAAAGCAGAAGGAGGTCTGGTTCAGGGATTTCCAGCAATTCCAGGGGAGACAGCATCCTCAGGTTACCTTTTAAGAAAGCCTCTTCTTGTAATGGCTGATGGACTTGGCCATGAGTGGGGTAGGTTTCTTAGGCTGGGCCTTGTTACTGACCTTGGACTGTAGGCAGGGTGCACTCCTACTCCTGGAGGTCCTTTTCGGAAGAGGCTCCTTCCCCGGGTCCAGACTCTGCCTGCTGGCCTGGTCTTGTGGCTTGAGCCTGGAAGGCCATCATCTTGGTTTGGCGGCCTCCAGGCTTCTTGGCATGTGTGCCTTGGAGGCAGCCTGTCAGGGCTTGCAGCCTCAGCTCAGGGGGCTCCTGCAGCTGGAGGATTGTGGCCCTCTCAGTCTGGGTGTGAGTTGGCCTGCCAGTGTGTGTCTGGTGACCGCGACGGCGGCGACGGGACTCCTCCTCTTGCTGCCAGGGCTCAGTTTCTTCAGCTGTGTCTTGGCAGCGAGTTTTCCAGGGGCAGTCAAGGGGCTCAGCAAGGCGCCCTTGCTGTGAGTTCTGCGGGAGCCAGGCAGGTGCAGGACCTGAAGACACAGGCGTTTTGAAGTGGGTCCTGCGTGCCCAAGGCGGGGAGTCTGGGTCAGTGTTCAAGGAAGAGTGCTCCTGGCCATCAAGCAGGAAGCCAGCTTGGAGACTGAGAGCCTCTTGTGCAAAGGGATGCCCAGGGAGGACACCATTGTCATTAGGTGCTTTTTTCCCCTCCTCTTGCACCGAGTCAGCTGCAGCTGCAGAGCAGAGGAAGGAGGAAAGCTGTCAATGTTGAGTCAGGTCTCCAAAGGATGAGCCTGGGGCCAGTCCTCTATCCATTGGCATGGAGTCTTTCCCCCAGCATCTGACTTGCTAGAGATGGCCTTTGCTGCTTGGAGCCACCAGGGCTCCTCTGTATTTCATTGGGGCTTTGCCACCGGCACCTGGTTCTGTGCAGTTAGCTGTGGTCCCCTAAGGACACCCTTTGCCTCTTGCTTTCTCTTGGCTCCAGCCTTGGGATACAAGTCACCCTTTGGTCGAGGCTTGTGTGTTTGCTTAGGCTTGCTCCATGTCCTGAGCTCAGGCTCGGGCTCCGGCTCTGGCTAGGACTTGACTGTTTGCTGCTGCTGCTGCTCGCGTGGAAGACCTCTGTCCCATCTTGTCTGTGGATTATTAGATGTAAAGCAAACAATAACCAAGTTATAATCCACATCTCCGTAGAAGCTAGGTAACAAGGAGGACCCTAAGAAGGACTCATTGTTTGTCCTGGGAAGAGGAACTGTATGAGACCTTCTGGGGAAAATGGTGGTGAATTCGAGAGGAGGGAATGGGAGATGGCGACCTGAGGGAACAGCATGATCAAGTTGAGTGAGGAATTGCGAGGGAGAGCAATAACAGAGCCATCTTTATAGAGGTGACCATTATGGGGTTAGGGAGAAATCTGGTGCCAGGAAACTTAACAATAGTGGGGAGTGTGTTTGACTTGGCCATCTACTGTAATGAGCTTGTTGACTACCCTAATTGTCATCATAGAACCTCCATCCAGTAACTTAAGGAAGCAGATGCAGAGATCCACAGGGAATCACTGGTCCCAGGTCTGTGTGTCCAGGTGAAGAGAATGAGGAGGGATTATATGAGCAAGAGGTGTCAAGATCATGATGGGAAAACCCACAGTGACAGCTGACAAGAGCTCATAGGAGCTCAAGGTCTCTAGAATGACAGCTATGAAGCTTACATGAGACCAATCTAGAATCGCTTCACGTGGGTGACAGTTGTGTGCTTGGTCTGTTTTTGGTGCCCCTAGCAGTGGGACCAGGAGCTGTTCCTTGTGCATGAGCTGGCTTTTTGGAACCTATTTCCTACTTTGGGAGGCCTCACTCAGACTCACTAAGCCTTAATGCAGGGGAAAGGAGCTTGGTCCTGCCTCAACTTGATATGCCATGCATTGTCGATTCCAATGGGAGTCTTTATCCTTTGGGGATGGAGATGGAGGAGTGGATGAGGGGGTAGAACGGAGGTGGGAGCAGGGCATGGGAGGAGAGGAGGGAGGGCAAAGTCTGGTTGGTATATAAAATAAATTATGAATTTTAATAAAAGCAATAAAGGAAAGTAAAGATAAGCCAGGCAGAGGTAGGTGGAACTTTGTGAGTTTGAGGACAGCCTAGTCTAACTAGCTTCTTCTAGGACAGCCAGACTGTTATACAGAAAAATTCTGTCCCAAAAAACCAAAATACTGGTTTTCCATTTGATTGCCAAAATCAATATAATTTTCAGGGATTGTGTCAAAGTTTGCTGACCAGTAACTGGGTAGCTGGGTGGAGACATGTGGGTGATAGACACAATGAAGAAGACATAACAGAATCTAGAAGACTGCCAGTCAATGCTGGATAGTCCCAAGTTTATTTCAAGCCAGCATATGTAAAGTCTTGAACAGCAGAGGTAGAACAATGCACAACACAGGCATTCAACAACGCTCTATCCTGACTTGCATCATGGAGCAGGCAGTTTTATTTTCTACCTCGAAGTTCCTACGGCTGGCATCAGCAGCCTGCATCTAGCTGGGTCTTATGTTTCTTAGTGTGGGCTAAACAGGACTTTCTCACAGCCCTTCAAGGAGACTTTGTGCGAGAATCAGGACATTTTCACAGACCCAGAGCAAGCAAGCTTGAACTCTATTGACTCAGAATAGACTTCAGGTTCAAACTGGGAAACTGAGTCAGTTGTGGGCTCCCACAGAATTGGAAAGCATAATTTGAAAATAATAAATTTTAACCATATTCACCCAGGAATGTTTTCCTATATTATTATTTCATAATCCAATTAGTAGAAAAAGCACTATAGTTGATGTAAGAAGAACAAGCAGCCAGGCAAGGTGGTATATGCCTTTAATTCCAGCACTCGGGAGGCAGAGGCAGGCAGATCTCTGTGAGTTCCAGGCCAGCATGAACTACAAAATGAGTTCCAAGACAACTAGAGGTATTACACAGAGAAACTCTGTCTTGACAAATTGAACATGCAAAACAAACAATATCAACCAAAAAATCCATATAAGCAAGTGCAATCTTATAAAAGTTAAAACTAAATAAAATTAACAAACACCAATACTTTCTGAAAGTATCACATATTTTATTAAAAAATAATTTAAGTAGTGGTGAAATTCTATATTAATTATGAATTTACTCATAAGTATAAATCAGCCTTTATAGCTGCCATTAGTTCACAAACATATTGGATATTTCTGAACTTTCTATTGACTCTCTTTGTGAAATTGGCTGCTTCAAACAAATTGCAGTATTGTAGCTTATTTTATAATGTTGGTTAAAAATGTAACAGACAGTGTTGGAAAAATAGACTAAAAGCACTTATTTGAGGACAAGCAATCTTTGTTTCAGAATACCAAGAATATACAAAATAATAGGTACATCTTTCTTCATTGGATCATTCAGGGAAATATTTACTTAACAAAGATATGACAGAGTAATAGCCCAAATTTGAGCAATGACCCACAAAGGTAGATTGAGAATCAAAATAAGATAACAACATTTGTGTTTTCATAAGAATGGTCCCATCAGCTCATGTATTTAAAAGCTTAGTCTCCAGGGAGTCCAACTCCTTAAAAGGATTAAAAGGATCAGCAGGTTTAACCTTGTTGGAGGAAGTTTGTCACTGGGGATGGGCTTTGAGGTTTCAAAAGCTTATGCCAGGACCAAGTTCTGTCTGTCTGTCTACTGGTCAGTGTGTAGCTCTCATCTACTTCTCCAGCACCATATCTCTCATGACTTGCTGCTTTGTTCCCTGTCAAGGTGATAGCAGATCCAGTTTCTGAAGTTGTTAACAAGCCCTCAATTAACAGCTTTCCTTTATAAGTGTTGCCGAGGTCATGGAGTTCTTCACAGAAATAGAACAGTGACTAAGACAACATTCTGATTCATAAGGTATAGATTGTTTCAGATTCATGAAAGAATATATTATACTTAGTTATTAGCCTAGCCTTTAATGGCAGAGCCATCCCTAGTGCCACAAAGAACATATTACACCAGTTAGAGACAGATTCAGTTTGTAGATAACCATAAAGTTTTGTATCATGTAACAACCCCTAGTACAATGGAAAATCAGATAAGTGAAATTATGTTTAGTATTATGAATAATTTATACACAGAAAGTTCAAAGTGAAAACTAGAATTATTTCTCTGCTCATATTTAGGTGTTCAGTATAAAAACACACGTTAGCGACTATTTGAGAGGATCTAGAGAGAGAAGAAAGATGGAAAACTGATAGTAGAAATGTAAATTGGTGTAGCCATGATGGAAAATATTGTGTTGGTAACTCAAATACTAAAATACAACTAACTTATGACCAATGAATCCCTTTGCTGGTTGTTTATGAAAGTGAATTGCAATCAAAATTTTGAAGAGATTCCTGTACTCCTGTGCTCATTGCAGATGTAATCACAATAGTAAGACAGATGCTCACTAAGATGTAAATGGATACAAATATTTTATATACACATAAAATATATTCAGACAAAATTCTGTTTCATTTCATGTATACAGAGGGTCTAAAAGAAGTGATCTCATAAAAGCAGGAATAATAAAAGTGATATGTTCTGGAGAAGGGAAAATGGATGTTTGGACTAATATGTATAGAAAGTTTTTTTTAAGATAAATATCTGTGACCTTAAAAATAATTGTAGATCAGAGAAAAAAATGAAGACAGCAGTATACATGACTCAGGGCTCTGTGGAGTCTGAAAGACCCATGGAGGATCTGAAGGGTTGTGCACAGTAAAGGAGTCTGGAGAGTCAGCAGTAGCTCCAGAATAACCTAAACGGAAAAAAAAAGCAAGTCTTCCACAGCCAAACTTGAGGTGGATTTCAGAATTCCTGCAACAGAGGAGAAAGGATTGTAGGAGCCAGAGCACACTACAGGAAGTCTCACACAATTAACTATTGTGGTATCATAGGGGCTCACAGACTAAACCAGCAACAAAGAAACTTGCAAGGACAGACCAATGTACTTTGCATATATTACAGTTGTGCAGGTTGGCCTACTTGTGGGTCTCATAACAGGACCAGTGTCTGTCTCTGACTTTTGGGACCCTATTCCTCATACTGGTCACCTTGACCACCCTTAATACATGGGAGGTGCTTAGTCTCATAATAACTGGCTTTGCTATGTTTTATTGATACTTACGAGAGACCTGCCCTTTCCTGCATGGAGCTGAAATAGGAGGGGACTTGGAGTGGTTTTGGAGGGGCAAAGGGAGGAGAGCTTGGGGCGAGGCTAAAGATGGGATATAAAATAAATAGATGAATAATAAAAATAAAACAAAAAGGCAAGTCATATGGGAAGATGCTAATGAAAGTGGACTCATGAAATTAGAAACATGAAGGAACATAGCCATGTAGCCTGGGATGCTTTCCCTAATGGGAGATGGAGAGCATGGGGCAGTGGAGCTGCTACAAACATAAAGGTCTAGCCCTGGGAGCCTTGGGGTGTGGTGATACTATATTTGTGCAGAAATGTAATCTTTTTTTGTATGACAATAGTTTGCCTGGAGAACAGAGGTCATAGCCAGCCTTAAATAGAAGTCAGGTGGTAGTGGCACATGCCCTTAATCTGATCACATGTCAAGCAGAGTCTCTGTGTGTTCAAGGACACAGCCAAACATGGTGACACATGCCTTTAATCCCAGTACCAACCATAGAGACCTGGAGGTCTGTATAGACATGCAGTGGTGAGGAAGTGATGTTGATGGTCTTAGAGCCAATGAGAAGGCAGAACAGCAAGATAATAAAGGCACAGGTTAGACAGGAAGATGCTCTTTTGGCAAGCTATGGTGAGGTGGTGAGCTAAGCTTAGTTGGCAACTATTGTTGTGACTTCTATGGCCAATACAGAGGTATTTGACTTTGCATTTCTTATTTAATAAGACTGTTTAGAAATTCATCAACATTGGGGGGAGACAACTTGGAGGGTGTGTATGTGTGCAGGAAGGAGCCAGAAGCTCCCAAGAAACCTGCCCCCAGATGCACTTCCTAGCTCCAACATAACCCTGACACTGGACAATAGCAGTATAACTGTGATGAGTCTTGCCAATGGCGCTTTACAAACCAGAAACCTCGAACCAGATCATCAACTTGCAATGAATATTGCATGTAAAGCTGTTGGGAAAAAACATACTGTGTGACACACTGCAGTTTCCAATGCCACGATGACAAATGATTATGAGATGGAGAGGTGGTAAAGATGGAGGAACAGAGTGAGTGTGTATGGAGAGGTGGGATTAGAGACACAACAGTGGTGATCGGTGTGAGGGAAGGCTTCAGTGGATGGGGAAATATGTTGATGCTCTGTCAGGCTGACAGGTTGCTGTGCAGCAGCCCCAAACTTGCACACTTAGCTCCTAAACATGCTGCCTAGCCACATGATCACTGTGGTTATGAGAAATAACAGAATGTCCAAGACAAAATGGTTCATTTTCTGTACTGAATCTTCTTAAAAAACTCTCTAATCCATGGTGCCCCAGAGTTACAGATAGCCATGGTTGACTTACCCAGTTGGTTGAAGCTCAAGGTTCATGGAGATGTCCATCTTCTGTGCTGCCACCTGAGATCATGTGGATGTCCAAGTCTCTTATTACAGTGGAGGCAAGGTAGACCTCTGTAGTCTGTACTACTAAAGGAGGCCAGATTAGTATCCATGGTCCTGGTTGTCACTAGAAGCCATGTATATGTGAATGGCCAATAATGCTGCAGAGGGTGTGCCATGTGGGGCAAAGGGTACTGTCACAGCCATGGGCCTAGTTGATGCCTGTGACCCATGTTGCCACCAAAAGCCATTTGTACTTGCATGGTCTGTGAAGGTACCTGAAGCCATGTTGATGTCTTTGAGCCACGCTGCCTTTGGGGAGCATGTTCATGTGAGTGGCCTGCAGAATCACCTGATGCTACGTTGATGTTCATGCCAAGGGCTAGGATCGTGTCCATGGCTTGTACTTACATTGGAGACCATGCTGAAGTGCATGAACATGATGCTGATGGAAACCATGTGGAAGTCATTGATCCATGCTCCTGCTGACTGTACAGGGCAAGAAAGCTACATTTAGAGAGTTACGGTGGTTGTAGACTCAGTGAAAAGAGGGACACTGAAGGCTTTTGTGACAACCCCATCCCCCCCAACACCTCTATCCCTCCTCCCTATTCCTCTTTCTGCCTGGAAGTCCCACCTATCCACTACAGCCTAGCTATTGAGCTTTTTATTAATCCGGTCACAAGGCACATTGGCAGAGGCATATTTTTTACAGTGTACAAAAGGATTATTTTATAAGATTTTCATCTGTCCCTGGTCTATGGGTAGGCTTCTGGGAATTCCATGCCTGTGGTGTGACACCTTGCACAGCCTTGGTGCAGTGGGAAGGGGCTTGTACCTGTCTAGGTTCAGTGTGCTGAGCTCTGCTGACTCCCCATGGGAGACCTTGATTTGGGGGATGTGGGGATGCGGGGTGGCTTGGGAAAGAGGGCTGGGGGTGGGAGAAAAGAGGAAGGACAGAGGAGGGGGCATCTGTGGATGATATGTGGAGTGAGTATAAAATTTGGTAATAAAGAAAAGAAAAATGACAAAAACAAAAAAAACACCGAAGACAAGCCAAAAATAAAAAATGTCCCTTGTCTAAATTAAAAGGAAAGGTTTTAACTCTAACACAGTAAAACTATATACAAGAAAAACATTTGTTAAGTAAGAATTACATTCACAATAAGCAGTCTATTTCTATTTGGCAAAAATGGAGAAAAACTCTATTGTATCTTGAAGAATATAAAGTTTTATACATATATTATTTTTATCATACCTTGTATTACCAAACTAAAAATATCTTTTACACATTAAACGATTCTTTAAACAACTTAAGCTTTTTGTCTTTCAAACTTTTATAAACTTTACATCTCCTATGTAGTTTCTTTCCTGGATTTGGTAACAGGGAACACTGTAACACAAATGTACAGTCTTCAACCCCATCAACGTTCTGAGAAGGATAAAATATTACCTGAATATACAAGAAATGCAGAGTAAGCAATTTTCAAAACTATAGAAATGACAGAAACAGCTGGCTACCTTTCCATCTTGGGGAATCCATCTTTGGACTAAAGGCCTAGAATATCTGGCAGATTTTTTTTTCTGTGAAGCAGGGATTTGTTGGACTGTCTAACCTTGTTTTGTCAATGTTCAGCATTTACCCTCTTTTTGTATTCTGCTGATCCAATTTGGAGAGCATACTGTAAGCAGTTGAGGCAAAAGCAGTTTCTTTCCAAAATGGCTAGCTATGGCACATTGAATGCAAACTTGATATGGAGGATCTTTGATTCCCATCAGCCTCTTTTGAAGTAGATTGGTGCCGTCAGAAGCAAACATATCTCAATGTCATGAAAAGCCTAATGCCATTAAAACATCTTAAATGCTATACTCTGTATGTCCCTGAAGGGTTTGAAGACCATCTGTCTGTCTAAAATGTATCTCTGCACTCATGTTTGTAAAGGAAACACTACTAAATCTTAAATCACAAATCAACTCTCATGCATTCATAGTGGGAAATTCAATATCACACTCTCAACTATGGAGAGGTCATCCAGACAAAAACTAAACAGAGAAACACTGGAGCCAACAGACATTAATTAGATGTAGAATAATAAATACTCAATAAAATGCTCAAACACAGAATATAAGAATACGTCAAAGAGATTATTCACCGTTATCAGTTAGACTTCATCCCAGAGATGCAAAGATGATTCAACATACAAAAATCTGTCAATGAAATCTACCAT
The DNA here is from genome assembly GCF_049852395.1 of Peromyscus maniculatus bairdii. Lineage (NCBI taxonomy): Eukaryota > Metazoa > Chordata > Mammalia > Rodentia > Cricetidae > Peromyscus > Peromyscus maniculatus. The sequence continues at coordinate 18,699,043 of NC_134868.1, forward strand.
ATAAACAAGCTGAAAGAAAAAGAAACATTTTATCATCTCATTGGTCAAAATCCTTTGGGAAAATCAAACAGCCCTTCATGATAAGCCTAGAAGAGAACTGGTATTACAAGGGATATACCTAAATATAATAAAGGAAATTTATACAAGGCTGATAGCCAACAACAAATTAAGTGGAGAGAAACTTAAAGCAATTCAACTAAAATCAGGAATAAGACAAAGAATGGCTGTCCATTTTCTCCATATTTATTCAATACAATAATTGATGTTCTAGCAGGAGCAATAAGACAACTGAAGCAGAAGCTGTCTTATTGGAAAAAAAGTTCAAGTTTGTTCCTTGCAGATGAAATACTATAAATCAGCTACACCAAAAATTCTACCTGGGAGCAACTGCAGCTGAGAAACAGCTTTAGTCAAGTGACCAGATAAAAGAAATACTGCCTCCCCCGAACCCCCCCCCCCAAAAAAAGAAAAAAAGAAAAACATCAATAGCTTTCCTGTATACAAATGTCAAATGGGCTAGAAAGGAATCAGGGAAACAACACCCATTCCAATAGCCATAAATCATATAAAATATCTTGTTGTCATTCTAAGCAAGTGAAACACTTGTATGATAGAAACTTCAAGTCTTTAAAAAGGAAATTAAAGAAGTCGGCCGGGCGGTGGTGGCGCACGCCTTTAATCCCAGCACTCGGGAGGCAGAGCCAGGCGGATCTCTGTGAGTTCGAGGCCAGCCTGGGCTACCAAGTGAGCTCCAGGAAAGGCGCAAAGCTACACAGAGAAACCCTGTCTCGAAAAACCAAAAAAAAAAAAAAAAAAAAAAAAAAAAAAAAAAGAAGGAAATTAAAGAAGTCATCAGAAGATGGAAATGTCTTCTATGCATAAGGATCAGTAGGATGAACCTAGTAAAATGGCCATTTACCAAAAGCTATCTACAGATTCAATACAGTCCCATCAAAATTCTAATACAATTTTTTACAGACCTTCAAAAAACAATACTCAACTTCACATGGAAAAACAAAACACCCAGGATAGCTAAAACAATCTTGTACAATGAAAGAACTTCTCAGGGTATCACCATCCCTGATCACATGCTGTACTACAGAGCTTTGGTAATAGAAAACTGCATGGTATTGGCATAATGACAGACAATTTGAACGGAATCATATCAAATAACCAGATGTGTTAGGTGTCCATAGATGTGTGGATTTACTTTATAAAGAAGCCAGAAATACAGAGTGGAGCAAACAAAACATCTTCAATAAATGGTGCTGGACTAACTGGATGTCGTCAGCAGGTAGAAAAATTCAAATAAATTCATGTCTATCACCCTACGCAAAACCCAAATAAAAGTGGGTCAAACACCTCAACATAAAATCAGGTATACTAATGCTAGTAGAGAAAGTAGAGAATGGTCTTGAATGTATTGGCACAGGAAAACAACTTCTTGAACAGAACACTGATAGCTCAGGCACTAAGATTTACAGTTAATAAGTTGAAGCTCAAGAAACTGAAAAGCTTCTGTAAGGCAAAGGCCCCTATCAATAGGACAAAATGGCAGCCTACAGAATGGGAAAAGGTCTTCAGCAAGCCCATATCTGATTGAGGGCTGATCTGCAAAATATGGAAAGAATACAAGCAACTAGACATGAAAAAACAAAATGATCCAATTAGAAAATGGGGTACAGATCTAAATAGAGAATTCTCAACATTGGAATCTCAAACTGCTGAAAAACACTTAAAGGAATGTTTAATATCTGTAGCTATCAGGGAAATGAAAATCAAATTACTTTGAGATTACATCTTACATCTGTCAGAATAGCTAAGATCAAAAACCTGAAGACAGCTTATGTTGGAGAGAATGTGGAGCAAGGGGAACACCCCTCCATGTTGGTTGGAATATAACATTGTACAGCCATTATGGAAATTAATATTTCAGTTCCTCCCGAAATTGGAAATTGATGTATCTCAAGACCCAGGTATACCTTGGGCATATACCCAAAGGATTCTCCACCATACCACAAAGGCACTTGCTTAACTGTGTTAATAGCAGATTTATTCATAATAATCAGAATGTGGAAATAACCTAGACTGGAAAAACTTTGTGTGGAATATTAGTACAATGGACCATTACTCAGCTGTTAAAAACAATAACATCATGAAATTCACAGACAAATGGTTGGAACTAAGAAAAATCATTCTAAGTAAGATAACCCATGCCCAGAAAGACAAACATTGTATGTGCTCATAGTGGATATCAGCTGTTAAGTAATGAATAATCATGCTACAAATCACAGACCCAGAGAGGTTAAATAACAAGCAGGGTTCAATGGGCAGGGAGATGATGCATGGATCTTTCTGGGAATGGGAAATAGACTAGAACTTGTAGGTGTATCTAGGCTGGGTAGTGATAGGAACAAGAGGTTTTATGATTTTTTTCCCTAGCAATATCAGAAGCTGTGTTTATAAAGTCTTAATAATATGACACCCTATACATGAAATGAACAAGGAGAACAATAATAATTTTTTAAAAAGACCTTTTGTTCTTTCAAAAGGCCTTCAAGAGGAGTCCAGTTTTGGTTATCAGATAATTTCTTGATCGTACACATGCAAAGATTATTTCATGTAATTTATTATAATTAAATTTGTGGAGATAAAAAATTATTATATAATTATTAACGAAAATTGAAACAGACTGAAAAACAAGAAAAGCCATTTTAGATGTCACTCACTCCTTTTCTTTTATATATTTTTAAGGTTATATATAATATTATATACACAAATATGCATGAATGTTTATTCCTGTAAGTTTTCTTTCAATTGTCTTAAGAATTTTTGAACCACACGGGAGAATTGGGTAGTGTCACAAACTGTACTCCTGGTTATTTCTTCTAAGTAATGAACTTGATATTTACTTATCTTAAAATTTATGGCTTCCTCTTTTGTTAAATATTTAATTTTGGTGCTCAGGGACCAGTATTTTATCTTTGTCTTATTAAATATGTAGGCATATACATTGATATTGGGGGATTTATTAAGGCAACTCCACATAGTTAAAAGGGTGGTTTATTTTGGGGTAACTTACAGCTAGTAAAGGGGTTGGCTACAGGATCTGGGAGAGGTGAAGTGTTCTCAAGTGGTGTTCTATGGAGAAATCTGCTCGATCTACCATCCAGCATCCAGGATCATGAGGAACTAAGAGAGCCAGCACATCTGGATCGTGGGTCTTAAGGGCTCCTGTCTAGGCCCTGCCCCAGAGGTGCATCATAGGTAGGCTCAACAGATACCAGAAGCCCCACTAGGGGTAGTACTTCCACGTCAAGCTGGAACAGCTACTCTCTCCATCTCCCCCTTTTGTCTAAATAAGAAGGTTCTAACTTAATACAAAACTATATACAATAGAAATGATTATCAGATATACTACAGGAGGAATAAGGGATAATGATCTAGACAAGATGAATTACAGACAACATGAATTATATTAAACAAGAGACACATACTAAAATACTAAAATCCAGAGAAGTCTGGAGCATAGGTAAACAGCACTTTACAGAGATCATTCCAAAAGCTGTCCTGTCCTAGAGAACATAATGTGTAATATATTCTAATACATAATACAATCTTCTTGTATCATAGAATATAACTATAACTGCTAGTCTTCAAGCCCATCAAAGACCTGAGAAGGAATATTATAATACTTGAGAAATGTGAGAAGGATGCAAGAAACTTTTGGGAGTCTTGTGAAAGTAGACAGAGATGGCTGGCTACTTGGAGAGTCACCTAAAGTTTCTCAGCATTATTGGTACATTCCAATTGGCTACAGGCCTTGAGGGTCAGACCATTTTACTATCAGCAGTCTAGGCAAAGGCAGTTCTTTGCCCAGTAGGATATTTTGGGCCAAGGTGAAGACAAACTTCAAAACAAAAATGTCTCAGAAGCCCAACATTCTCTCGGGGTCAGATCAGTACTGCCAGGAGCAATCTTGGCTCACATTAACAGAATTCCAAGAAATCAAAACATTTAAATGCCATGTTCTCCAGGCTGGTGAGGTATTTTCAGATTATCTATCCATCTGACATATGTTTCTGTAAGTCTGGAGAACATAACTTACATAACTATAGAGATGACAAGCATAGGAGACTACAAATCTGTAAGTCTTATCTACCTAGACAACCTAAGGACTAAGCCTTCATGTACACAGGGTAAACAGTGTAAGCAAATGTACAGTAAAAGGACAATGACTTCAAAATAGTGGCAATACACAAAAAAGCTAAAGCTGAGTTAGAATGTATAGTACCATACTAAATGTGACAATATCCTAAATACATATCAATATACCCAATATCCTAAACAGAGGTAGAGCATTCATGCATTATGACAAATATAATTTTACATTTGTGTCAACATACAAAACATTTCATGTAAGAGTGAAAATATATGTACATTACAATAAATAGGGTCCAATATTTGTATCAATATACACATTATCTGGAATCAGAATTTAAAAAATAGTTTATATTTGTATCAATGTACAAATATCCATAGCAGTACATTTTATCTAAGGCTGATATTTTACTAAATTGGTTTACTCATATATACAATAATTTACCTTAATACCCTATACCTATCCATTCTCTTTTTTTCCCCTTTTTTAAAGGGAATACAGATTCCAATGTTTTCTTCCACCCCCAACCCCATAAACATCATCCATAATCCTCAGAAACATGAAACCTTTTGAGAAAAGGGGTGTTGTTTTCTTAGAATTGCTTCATGCTGTTCAGGGGGCAAAAGTATCTCTATGGGGTTCTGTAAGAAAGGTCAGATAGTTCAGTCTCAGTTCAACTAACTATAGACTTGTAGCCAGACTCAAAGAAATGGGTAATGTGCGCTGAGATTCGGACTGGATGTGTAGTATGATAAACCGTCTTACAATGGAGTTATCTGGGAGAGTTTTCAGTCCAAGGTTAACCATTGAGTGTTGTTTGTGAATACCATGGCATCATTCTCAACTGGGTAGAGTTGATGATGGGCCCCATCTTCTTTCTTAAGACTTCAGAAATTGCTATTGCAAAAGGCTTATTTTTTACTGTGGAAAACTTGAACATTATTAATATCAAAATGGAAAGTTTGGATTTAAAGATGACATGACATATATACAAGAATTCTGCGAAATCAAGAATAAGCATGGAGAGAATTAGAATCTTGACCACAACAGTCCATTTTTATTGGTTTTCTTCAGTCCCACAGCAGAGAGCTCTTGTGATATGAGATAGAATTTCTCAACCTTTTCTTTTAGCAACATGCTTGGGTTTAGAGATGGAGTGAGACAATTCCAACTCCAAAGCCAGCTTGGTATATAACTGGATCAGAACCACCACTTTTCTAGAATTAAAGAGATATAGATGGTAGGTAGTGTGAGATATTATCCTGTGTAGATTAGTCCAATAGAGTCTTCCTTTCTGTTGTAGAAATTTGGATATCCAAGGCCTTAGGACTTCTAGGAGATGGTATTTCTATTATCCTGTAAAGAAAAAACCAGAACCCTACCTCAACCCTTGCTTGGTAAATTTTTCTTACTACTTGTACAGATGTCACATTGGTGGATGAACTTTTACTTCTTCTCATCAAGTGATTTCTCTTGTTCGAATAGAAATTTTATTAACTTTGTTGGTATCCATAGCTTTTCTTCTCCTGCAGAAACAAGAGAAAAACCCCTTCCCCAATGTAGAATATAACCTGGTTTCCATTCTGAGGTCAACACATCTTTGAAATAAACTGGTTGATTTAGCTCAGGAATTTTGTCTGTTGACCAATGTCTCTCCACAGCTCTTGTTCCTTTCTCATAAACATTGAGAAAATTTAAGGTTAATACAACATTATGCAATCTATTTCTAGAAGACATTGTTACCTGTTGCTGTTTGTTTAGCATATCCTTAAAAGTTCATTTGGGGCCGGGCGTTGGTGGCGCACGCCTTTAATCCCAGCACTCGGGAGGCAGAGCCAGGCGGATCTCTGTGAGTTCGAGGCCAGCCTGGGCTACCAAGTGAGCTCCAGGAAAGGCGCAAAGCTACACAGAGAAACCCTGTCTCGAAAAAACCAAAAAAAAAAAAAAAAAAAAAAAGTTCATTTGGATCTTTTCATGACTGCTTGGCCTGTGGGATGTTGTATACTATGGCTTCCTTCATATTTTTAAATTTCCTCATCAGAATTAGTTGTAATTTGTGTTCCACAAATGGCTCAGGGTGTCTCTCATTTGTTGGCCTGTCGTGGATGATGACAGGATAAGCCATTGTGTGAGAGCCATTGGGAGATGTTATAACCTGTATTGTCTTGCTGTTCTGCTTTTTAAGTCCCTTGGCATGTTTACTAAGTATTTCTTCCAGGGCTTGCAAATCAGCATCCAGGGTCTGTTCTAGGGCAATAATCACTTCTCTTTCAAGGGACTCCAGATTTCTCATGGAATCATGCAACCCTTTATGTTCTTCTGAAACACTTTATTCCATAGACCTTATTTTATCTGTTAATGGTAATCTTTCTTTCTTATAAAGTGTCTGAGTAGTGAAAACTTCACCCTGGAGAGTTATTATTCTACCATTAATTATTCATATTTACTATCAATAAAATCAAATTTGGTTATACATTTATTAGTAATGAAATAAAGTTCTTGTATTAAGTTAGCAGATTCCAAACTAAGAAGCTTGTTTTCTAAATCTCTTTTACTATCTTATAAATCCTGGTTAGCAGATTCCAGAAAAGTTATCTTTTTGTGTTAGCCTCAATTAGTACCTCATAAAACTTGTATCAGTCCCAATAGTGACTCATGTGGTGGTAATCTAATTGTACTGAAATATTATTTTGATTGTATGTTAATAAATAAAGTTGTCCGGGGGTCAGAGCTATTAGAGTCATAGCAAGAGTGTGGCGGTGGTGGCACACGCCTTTAATCCCATAGATATCTGTGTGTTCAGGGATATAGCCAGCATTGGAGACATATGCCTTTAAGACCTAGGGGGCTGTACATTCAGACAGTGACGAGGCAGTCATGTGTTTGGGTTTACAACCAAAGAGAAGGCAGAACAACATACTATAAAAAAAACGAACAGACAGGAAGTAGGTCTCTTTCGCGAAGCTGGGACAGCAGGAGGAAGGGTGAGATTTTAGCTCTGAGCTCTGACCTCTCGGCTTTCTCTTTTACATTGTTTCTGTGTTTCTTGTTTAATTAAGACGGTTGGTTACATCAATATCTGGCGCCCAACGTGACAAGAATCCATTAAAAACTGCTTGGCTTGACGGCAGGTCCGCTTTCCCGCAAGGGCGGCAGGCGGCGGCAGGCGGCGGAGGAAGCGGCAGGAAGCGGCAGGAAGTGGCCGGAAGTGGCCGGCGTCCTAGTCCGAGCCGCAGGCGTCCTAGTCCGAGCCGCCGGCTTCCTAGTCCGAGCTGCCGGCTTCCTAGTCCGAGCTGCCGGCTTCCTAGTCTGAGCTGCCGGCTTCCTAGTCTGGGTGGCAGCTTCTAGCCCGGGCCTAGGTCTGTGAGCAGCTTGCTGAAAGCTGGTGCTACAAACAACTCAGACCTGCCCTGCCGAACAGGGCCCTGCCTGTAAAGCCAATGCACGTGGTCGGAGCTTAAGGAAGCCAGACCCAAGCCTTGACTCAGCACAAGAGGGAACACGTGGCTGGATTTAAGCTTTAGCCGGCTACACTTTCTTGTGCGTTCTCTCTTTTCTCTCTCTCTTTTCTCTCTCTCTTTTCTCTCTCTCTTTTCTCTCTCTCTTTTCTCTCTCTCTTTTCTCTCTCTCTTTTCTCTCTCTCTTCTCTCTCTCTCTCTCTCTCTCTCTCTCTCTCTCTCTCTCTCTCTCTCTCTCTCTTTCTCTCTCTCTGAATTTACACCTGGGACACTAGGTGGCTGCTTTGAAAATCCCCTCGGATTTCTACTGTTCTACGCAGATTTGGAGAATGAAGGTTAAGGAATTTGAAGAACACTGGACAAATGAGACAACTGAAGAAAAGGGACAAATCATCTATCCCAAGAAACAGAGTGAAACGGTGTATGGGTATATATTATCTAAAAAATTTTTATGTCTTCCTAAATGTTTGTTTCTGCTTTTCTCTAAAGATTTAACACTATTGGTTTTCTAATAGTCCCAGTTCAATTAAAATTTAAAGCTGACTTTGGAGTTGGAGAATGGCTCTCTCCTTCTTTAAAATCAAGCATGTTGTTAAAAGGAAAATGCAAACTCCCTGTATCATGCCAGAATAAGAGCCATCTTCTGCTATGGTACAGGACAAAAGCAAAATTAATTAAGGGACTATTCTATTACTAATCTCAACTCTTTTGATTCTATTCTGATTCTTTAAACTTTTCTTAAAGTATAAATTTTATATCAAAATTTACAAGATTAATATATATATACATTTTAAACTTTGTTAAGATATGAATGGTCACATAGAGTACTAACTAATTCTAGAAAAAAGGCTAGCTGCATATATATGTTTTTGTGTTCGAGTCTCTTATCAGTTTTCTGCAGGAAATCACGGCCAGGCCTAACATCAACTGAAGTCTCCAGAAAGAAGATGGGGCCCCACAACAACAACAATTCCACGTGGACAATAATAATATCATTAAGCTGACAAACATCATCCACAGATCAGCTTTGAACTACAAGGTGCTCAGAGCAATTTTGAGATGACTAGCTGAGATGATCCAGTCTCAAAGACTACTTGAATAAGGACTTGAGATAAACCCTGAACTTTGGCATTATACACAGACTGGATAATGAAGGATATAGTTACCTCTCCTAGAATTTGACAATTAACCTAAATTTTTTCTTTCAGGATAAAGAAAACTTCGCCCATACCCAGCAGGAAGCAATTTTAAGAATACGACGCCCACATTCCCAAAGAGGTGGTGTGGGGCGGGTGGTTTTTTGGTCTTTTTAATGGGTTTTGGGTCTGGAATAATTTTCAGTGTTTAGGGGGGTTGGTTACAAGTTATTGTCAAGGGTTAAGAAAAAGGCTAAGCAAAGGAGATTAGATTTAAGGCTCTTGTTTAAAAAAAAAGAAAAAGAAAGAAAGAAAAGAAAAAGACAATTACTAATTTTAAATACTTTACATTGGATTGGATTGTTTTATATTGTATACAAATTTGAAACTGATATTGTTAGAAAATGTTATATGTATATTTCTAATTGTATTTATACCATTCATTTAACAATGTAATGCAAATTTCTGATCCTTGAATGTTATTATTATCAACTATTAGGATATAAAGAAATGAAAGTTAGTAGTTAGACATTACAATAGAACTTGTAGTCATATTAGATATGTTTTAAAAATTGAGCAGAGATGTTTTAGACAGGTCATCTTCAACCCTTCAGAGATCTACAGAATATGGCATTTAAAATGTTTTAATAACTTAGAAAAAATTTTCTTTTTTGAGACATGTCGGCTCCTGGCAGTACCAATCTACTTTAGAGAAAATATGGGCATTGAAGAAACTGCATATGGAGTCAACTTTCATTTTGGCAAAAGTTAGCCACTGGACAACAAAGTATCCTCGAATCAACAGGACAAAATGGACAGACAGATCACGAAACAAGGGACTACTGATTCTTGCCAAAACAAGTGTGGTTATGGCTTTATCAAAAGGCATCTTCTGAGGCCAGGACAATATGGCCCCATCCCTGAAGTGGCCTTCGCATCCGGAAAAGGTACAGTGCCCTTTTCTTCGAAGGCAGCTTAACAGGCAGAGGGCCAATGGATTCTGTTGTACAATGGAACAGCAGCTGAAAGCTCATGCCTCTCAAAAGTAGACTGGCATTTAACAGAGGGATGTGGAGAAGGGGATGCTGAGATGAAGCAATATATACACAGCCAAGAAGAATGGACAGCTGAATTAAAAAACTGTCAACAATTTCCAGAATTTAAAATCCTGAATCATGACAGGACACTAGTGGAATTCAGGTGTTTCTGGTACGTGGACTGCTCTCACCCAATGTGAGGTTGAACTGTTGACCTTGTGTACATCCTACATCACAAATGAGTCTGTCAGATACACTAAGCCTATAGGCTGAAGATGATGCCCCAACACTTCGGAGAAACCTCAGGTGACTGCCCAGGCAGCTGGCTGTTTCTGTCAACTCACAAATTTTTTGGAAGTTGCTTGCATGCACTTCCTGTTTTTATTTTTGTTAGCTAATATTATTCCCTTCTTGGGTCTCTGAGGGAGTTGAAGATTAGTTAGTTATGGTTGAAGATTAGTTAGTTATAGTTGAAAATTAATTAGGATAGAAAGTACATTAGATATATCTTGGAATTACCAAAATAGGATAGATAATGGAATTATTTTCTCTGATTTGTCAAATACCTGTTTAGGTATTTATTACTTGGATATATTGTATATAGTTATTGTACTTTTGTATATAGTTTTTCTTTTGTTAGTTATAACCTTTTGCTTTTTTTTCTTTTTATTAAAATAGAAAAGGGGAAATGTGGTGGTAATCTAATTGTACTGAAATATTATTTTGATTGTATGTTAATAAAGTTGTCCAGGGGTCAGAGCTATTAGAGCCACAGCAAGAGTGTGGCGGTGGTGGCACATGCCTTTAATCCCATAGATATCTGTGTGTTCAGGGATATAGCCAGCATTGGAGACATATGCCTTTAAGACCTAGGGGGCTGTACATTCAGACAGTGATGAGGCAGTCATGTGTTTGGGTTTACAACCAATGAGAAGGCAGAACAACATACTATAAAAAAAACAGACAGGAAGTAGCTCTCTTTCGCGAAGCTGGGACAGCAGGAAGAAGGGTGAGATTTTAGCTCTGAGCTCTGACCTCTCGGCTTTCTCTTTTACATTGTTTCTGTGTTTCTTATTTAATAAGACGGTTGGTTACATCAATAGACTCATCTTTGTTATTATTAAAATAGCATTTGAATGCTGTGTGAATTATTACCATAAATGCGAAAAGGGTACATGCCAGATATGTCTTAGGAAGATCATATATTTCCAGGAAAATGTCATTCATCATACAGTCAAAAAATTTTGTTTTTGTTTTTTTATAGGATGGTAATAGTTATTTTTACTTTTTTAAGTGTAGAAATTCAGCCACTTAATGATTTTATAGTTTACACAGTTATGTAATTTTTCCTCATTTTTCCTCATTCTTTTACCTGAAGTTACACATTCATATGGGAGACAGTTGTGTAGCTTTGTCTGTTTGAGGGGTCACTGACAGTGGGATCAGGGTCTATTCCTGGTGCATAAGCTGGCATTTTAGAGACCATTACTTATGGTGGGATGCCTTGCTCAACCTTGATGCAGGGGAGAGGTGCTTGGTCCTTCCTCAATTGAATGTACCAGGCTGTGCTGACTCCCTGTGTGAAGCCTTTTGGAGCAGGGGATGGGAGGTGGGGAAAGGGATGGGAGGGCAATCAATGGTCTGTATATAAAAAATGAACAAAAAATTTAAAAAATTTAACTTCATGAAACATGTGTCTTGTGATGGTAGGAAAGGAAACACCATTCATCATTAGAGGTCACTGAAGTTCAACATCTTGAAGTCTTGATAGTCCAAAATATTTTATGCACATTCTTATATTGATATACTTTTCTCTGTATAAACTCACATTTCACTGGGACACATTGAGGTTATTTTAGAGTCAAATCTATAAATTCTCTTTCACATACACAGTTTGAGTTATGAAAAGTTTATCAGAAGACTAGGTCAGGAATAGGAAGCCTTTCAGACTACCAAAGTACCTGACGGACTGCTGTATGATCTTCCAATTGGGAATATCTTACTATTTTATTGTAAGTTAATTAAATGAAGTGAATGGTTATAAGGTCTTTAGTTTTATCAAATCAGTCATTTCAAAAAGTAATAAACAAACAGTAGTAGAATACTTTTAAATTTTACCTCAAGTTGATTTATGAAGTAGATAGAAAATAATCTACTGGAAAGTGTCTTATGTGTTTTTTTAATATTTTCTCTGTGACACTCTTGCATCCCTTGTCTGTGTGAACAGAAATGCTTTAAGTATTTAACCATTCACTTGATTTTTCTTTGTGCATTTGTTATATAGAAAGTGTATTTTGTTGAAATTCTATCTTTCAGTTCTTAGCATCTCCAGGATTTTTATCATGAATGGATGTTGAATATTATCATAGAATTTTCTGTATAACTTTATTACAATACATATGTCCTTGATTTTTTTATACTCTATAGTGTTAGTTAGAAAAGAAGTGTTGTTTATAACACAAGGAATTTTCCCCAAACTGCATTGATATTTTCTCAGGATTAAAATTGGGCATTAGGTAGATATGTCCTCACCACCACCACCACGCCCATTCTTGCTAGTCCACCTCCATGGACTTTCTGTGCAAAAGAGCTATTTAAAGATTCATTTAATAGCACCTGAATTATAAATTGTATTTTTCAACCTCTTCCATATTTGAGCAATGAACACTTGATTTTCATGGGTCCAGGTGGATTCTGCCAAGTCTTTTGGTTTACACTTCTGCAGGTGGTGTTCTGAAGAAAGCTGATATGTGCAAAACTAACATACACTGGCATTCTTTGTTCTTCTAATTCCCTGTAAATCTGAGGGAAACTTGTCCTATTGGCCCATCCCTGAGAATGTGTGATAGCTTAATAAGAAAGTTCACATGTCATGCATGCCTACTGCCATGTCTCCCAGAAGAAAAGGTATAGGCATGACCGGGGGGCCAGTCTACGTGGCACACTGCACTTCTAAATAAAAAGCATGAAATACCATGTAATTGACTACTTCACTAATCAGAACACTGAATTACTGGATCTGCACTCTCAAAGTCACTTTTTATGTGTTTCTTTTGCATAGAGCCCCTGCTGGTATGAGAGATCACTGGCAAATCTAAAGTAATGTGCTCACCAATCATAGTCCATAGGTTTCTACTCTATAAATTCGTGTTCATGTGTAATACAGCAGATGTGGTTCCATGAAATCACTTCTGGAGCACTATCTGTCTGTCTATCCAGTTTTCTCACATTTTCTCTCCATTAACTTACTCTATATTTCTTGTTTCAGATAGTGCCTCCATGGTTTCACAGCTTATTACCAACTATGAGAACCAAGACATTGAATTTCAGGACCGCTCAAAAAGATGAGTCTAAAGGCAGTTGCAACAATGCCTGGGGTCTTTTGACATTATTTTGTCTCTTTTCTGCAAACAGATAATTCTAATGTGTGGGTGTTTAATCATTTAAATTTCCTTTTTATTTTACTCATTTTTATATTTACATCTTTTACATTTACGTGTATGTGGATGTTATCTGTGGGCATGCAAGCACAAAATCTGCCATATGTATAGATCACTCTTATTTATCTAAGTAATTAGGCATCTATCTAACAATCTATGCATTTTTCATCTCTTTGTATATACACCCACTCACACACTTTATCTAAGCCACCACCTTGCTGGCAGCTGACCTCTCACTCTTAACTTTCTGCTTCTTCCCAAAAGACATTGGCAGATGTTCACAGAAGTGCAAAAAAATCCAGGCATCACATTTTCAGCATTTGGGTCTTAATATTTAGGCATTTGGATTTTTACTTCCTGAATTATACTTGGTTTCTTTCATTATGATTGTAATCTCAAGCTCTCTCTCTCTCTCTCTCTCTCTCTCTCTCTCTCTCTCTCTCTCTCTCTCTCTCTCTCTCTAATTGTCTCTCACTATCTATCTCTACCTCTCTGACTAGGGTCACCAAAGGACCTGCTTCTACTCCTGATCTCCTGATTCCTCCTGGCTTGGGAAAGAAAACTCACAAGACAAAGTAGAGGAATTTGTCACAGGATCCTAGAAGGATGAGGCATAGTCTCATGCTGTTCTTCTGCCTGAGATCTGCCTGGTCCAACCCAGCATCCAAAACCAAAGGGGTCAAAGAGCAGGCTGAATACAAGCATCCCAGGTCTTAAGGGTCCCAAGTGGCCACACCCCAGAGACATGTACTTCAAGGTCATAGGTAGGTGTAACAGTTACCTGCTATTTCACTAGGGGTGGTACTTCAAGTTCATAGCTAGAGCAGCTATCCACTACATCTCCCTAGTTTGTCTAAATAAGAAGGATCTAATTTAACATAACACTATGTTAAACAGGAATGATTATTAAACATTGTCCAGAAGAAGTAAAGGTTAATGACCTAGACAAAATGGAACTACAATCAACAATATCCATCAAGAGACACATACTAAAATGAAGAGATGTCCAGAACATAGGTAAATGACTTGTTACATAGATGATAACAAAAGCTGTCCTATACTGAAGAATCTTAATTTGGTACTTGATAGATTTCAACTAAGATGCAAGAAGATTGTAACTGTAACTTAGTCTTCAACCCCATCTGTAGCTAGAGAGCTTTTCTCTCTGGGTCCAACCAAGTCTCCTCAGTCCCGGGGCCCATTTATAAAATAAACACACAGACGCTTACGGTATTTAAACTGCTTGGCCATTAGCTCAGGCCTATCATTGTCTAGCTCTTACTCTTATATTTAGCCCATTTCTATTAATCACCCTGTACAATAGCCAAAAATGACATAAAATACCTTGGGGTAACACTAACCAAGCAAGTGAAGGACCTATATTCCTTCAGGAACTTTAAGTCCCTGAAAAAAAGAAATTGAAGAAGATTTCAGAAAATGGAAAGATCTCCCATGCTCATGGATAGGCAGGGTTAACATAGTAAACATAGTAAAAAATGGCAATCTTACCAAAAGCAATTTACAGATTCAATGCAATCCCCCATCAAAATACCAACACAATTCTTCACAGACCTGGAAAGAATAATACTCAACTTCATATGGAAAAACAAAAAACCCAGGATAGCTAAAAGAAACCTGTACAATAAAACAACTTCTGGAGGCATCACAATCCCTGAATTCAAGCTCTACTATAGAGCTACAGTAATAAAAACAGCCTGGTATTGGCATAAAAACTGACATGTGGACGAATGGAATCGAATTGAAGACCCTGACATTAACCCACACACCTATGGACATATAATTTTTGACAAAGAAGCCAAAAGTGTACAATGGAAAAAAGAAAGCATCTTCAACAAATGGTGCTGGCATAACTGGATATCAATGTGTAGAAGGCTGCAAATAGATCCATACCTGTCACCGTGCACAAAACTTAAGTCCAAGTGGATCAAAGACCTCAACATAAATCCAGCTACTCTGAACCTGCTAGAAGAGAAAGTAGGAAATAGTCTTGAACGCATTGGCATAGGAGATTACTTCCTAAATATAACACCAGTAGCGCAGACACTGAGACAATCAATCAATGGGACCTCTTGAAACTGAGAAGCTTCTGTAGAGCAAAGGATACGGTCAACAAGGCAAAGCAACAGCCTACAGAATGGGAAAAGATCTTCACCAACCCCACATGTGACAGAGGACTGATATCCAGAATATATAAGGAACTCAAGAAATCAGACATCAAAACGACCAGCAGTCCAATTGAGAAATGGGCTTTAGAATTAAACAGAATTCTCAACAGAGGAACCCCAAATGGCTGAAAGACATTTAAGGAATTGCTCAACATCCCTAATCATCAGGGAAATGCAAATCAAAACAACTCTGAGATACCACCTTACGCCTGTCAGAGTGGCTAAGATCAAAAACACTGAAGACACTTTATGCTGGAGAGGATGTGGAACTAGGGGAACTCTCCTCCACTGCTGGTGGGAGTGCAAGCTTGTACAACCACTTTGGAAATCAATATGGCGCTTTCTTAGAAAATTGGGAATCAATCTCCCCCAAGATCCAGCTATACCACTCCTGGGCATATACCCAAGAAATGCTCAATCATACCACAAGAGCACTTGCTCAGCTATGTTCATATCAGCATTGTTTGTAATAGCTAAAACCTGGAAACAACCTAGATGCCCTTCAACTGAAGAATGGATAAATAAATTGTGGCACATATACCCAATGGAATACTACTCAGCAGAGAAAAACAATGACATCATACGGTTTGCAGGCAAATGGATGGATCTAGAAAAAAATCATCCTGAGTGAGGTAACCCAGACTCAGAAAGACAAATATGGTATGTACTCACTCGTAGGAAGATGCTAGATGTGGAACAAGGATGACTGGACTGCTACTCACATCACCAGTGAGGCTACTTGGAAAACGGGACCCCAAAAAAGACACGGAGAAATGGACGAGATCTACATGAACAGCCTGGTCATAAGTGGGAACAATGAAGGGCGACGGCTGAGAGAAAGAGAGTGGGAGATCCTAGCTGGATCAAGAAAAGAGAGGGAGAACAAGGAATAGGAGACCATGGTAAATGAAGACCACATGAGAAGGGGAGGAAGCAGAGAGCTAGGGAGACCCACGGAGATCCACAAAGATACCCCCGCAAAGGACTGCTGGCAATGGTCGAAAGACGCCAGGAACTGACCTACTCTGGTGATGGGATGGCCAGACACCATGATAGTTGTGCCATAAACCCCATCCAAGGACTGAGGAATCTGGATGCAGACATCCACGGCTGGGCCCCTGGTGGAGCACTGGGAGTCTAATTAGTGAGAAAGAAGAGGGTTTATATGAGCGAGAATTGTTGAAGCCAAGGTTGGATAAAGCACAGGGACAAATAACCAAATGAATGGAAGCACAGGATCTATGAACCAAAGGATGAGGGGCCCCCAACTGGATCAGGACCCCTGAATGGGTGAGACAGTCATTTGGCTTGATCTGTTTGGGAGGCAGCTCTGCGTTGGTGCCGGGTCCTGGGCTCGTTGCATGAGTTGGCTGTTTGAATCCTGAGACTTATGCAGGGACACTTGGCTCAGTCTGGGAGGGGGGGAATGGACCTGCCTGGACTGAGTCTACCAGGTCGATCCTGGTCCTCGGGGGAGACCTTGATCTGGAGGAGGTGGGAATGGGGGGAGGGGGAGGGGAGCGAGAGGGGGAGAACAGGGGAATCTGTGACTATTTTGTTGAACTGAATGGTGTTGTAAAATAAAAAAAAAAGAAAGGGAGAAAACCTTAAATACAGGCTTACAGCACAATGGAGTATCCCCGGAGGGCAGAAGTTCACTAGGGAATGTTCTACATTCTTTCATCTAAGCTGTTTATACCAAATGCAGGATATAGGAACAAAGAACCTCCAGTGATCTCTCCAGTAATCCTTAGGTGAGAAAAATTAGAGAAGAATATGTATCAATAGACACATGGACATAGAGTAATTTTCCAAAGGAAGGTACGTGTATAATGTCCATCTGCCACACATGATTAGGTAAAAGTCCTCAGGGATTAACTCCCAAATGAGGAACAGGTAAAAATTCAACACAAATAGGACATGATTTAACTATCTGGATGGCTTGTTCCTGGGTTATGCCTGTATGATGATGAAGAGATCCAGCATTAAGATGATAACGTTGATACAACTGAGTAGCCTTATCAAAGGCAGAACAAACTAATGTGACAGTCATATGAGTAATGGCATCAGCCCTCTGATTACCTTCACTTAGAGGTCCAGGCAATTGAGTATGAGCTCTAATATGGCCCACATAAAGGTTATGTGAGCGGGACCATATAAGTCTTTGCACATGCAATAAACATTCATGATTGGGAAAAATGAATGGTATGTAGGCTGTTGTCTCCAAAGGCATAATGGCATGTGCCACATATTGACTATCAGTATAAATATTTACACTCTCAACAGAAAACATCTGTAAAGCAAGCAACAGCACCTGTACCTCTGCCATCTGGGCAGAAGTGCCCTGGACTTTTATTGTCTTTACTATGTTACTAGAAACCACCACAGCAAAACCATGTGAAGTGCCATCAGTAAATACCACATGGGCCTGAGGAATAGGAGTCATCTGTACTATCTTGGGAAATATAACAGGATGCAGTTTTAAAAAATGGAGGGGTAGTGAGCATCAAACCGACCCTGCATGGAGCATGTCAATATGGCCCAATCATTATCATTAACTTGCAATTTGAGACTGGGAGTATGGGGTCACCACAATATCTGGCTCCTTACCAAAAGTTTGAACACTGATCTTGATTCCCTTAAATATAATCTGAGCAACAGCCTGAGGATAAGGAGTGATGGTTTTTGCTGGAGAAGCTGGGGAATGTACCCATAGAATAGGACCTGTTTGCCAAAACACTCCGCTAGGTGAATGAGAAAAACAAATATCAAATACAATAAGTGAGAAGAAAGATCTATATACTGCACATGAGCCTGTTCCGGGGCCTCTTGCACTCATTATAGGGCTACACGTCCTTCAGCTGTTAATTTACGGGGAGATAAAGGGTCAGGATTGCCCTTTAGGACATCATACAATCGGTGAAGCTGACCTGTTGGAATTTTAAAGTGGACTGAAGCCACAGAATATCCCCCAAAAAAGGTTTGGAAGTCATTTAGTGTGTGTAGCTGATCCATAAGCAGAGTAATCTTTTGTGGATGTATGCCCGTGAGTAACAATTCATGACCTAAATAATGATAGAGAAAAGATGCCTGTACCTTTTCTGGGGCTATTTGTAAATTAGCCAGGCTAAGAACCTCTTGTAATTTAGAAAAGGCATCAAAAACAAGTTTTTTATCTTTAGCAGCCAATAAAATATAAGTCAATCACAATTAAATGCCAATATTTAGGAAATGCCACAGGGGCAAGCAAGCCAGGCTGTGTTGTTCCCATGAGAAGCATGGTTTTATTTACAGCTTTAAGATCTCATAATAGCCTCCATTTTCCTGACTTCTTTTTAATAACAAATATAGGTGAGTTCCAAGGTGAAGTGGAAGGAATGATATGTCTGGCATCTAACTGTTCCTTAACTAATGTGTTCACAGCCTCCAATTTTTCCTTAGTAAGGGGCCACTGCTCCACCCATACAGGGTCATCACTTTTCCAAGTGATTTTTATCAGTTGTATCATTGAAGGCTGCTGTGCAGTGCCCCCTATGGAAAAGATCCTAATCCTCTAGTATCCCCAGGACCTCTAGTGACACAGTTTTTGTCTTACACAGGTTGTGGGTCTCCTTGAAACATTTTCCTTAAGCCTCTGCCCTGATAGGAGCCCTGACTCTTCAGCATCTGTTGTACAGGCTGTGTAGTATGCACAGTTCCCATACCATCTAACACATCCCATCCCCACAAGTTCACTGGAATGTCAGGTAGCACAAAGAGTTGAAAAGTTCCTTCATGACCTTCCTCATCCTTCCAGTGATCTCTCTGGTGATCCTTAGGTGAGAAGGGAATCTGAATAGGGAGAACATCTGGTCAAGGTCAGCAAGCAAGGCAGCAGTGGGGGGGCCAGGGCCGACAGTTTTCCTGAATGGAAGCCTAAGACAGGCCATTGCTTGAAGCTGTGAAGTTAAAGCCTGGATTGCTTTGGAGACTCCAAGATTTTGGAGATGCCCGAGTCATGGGATTCTGGCTAAGGAAATCTACTACAAGGGAGTAGAACCAGCCCAAGGGAAATAAGTGTGTTGCAGTTAAAAAAAAAAAAAAAAACTGAAAAGAGTGGAAAAAAGAGTGTTTTGACGTCAGACATGAATATGCAGAGTTTGCTGTTTCCCAGGTAGTTTTCAGTCCTACTTTGTTCTGGCATTTCCTTACTATTCTTCCTTCCCTACATTTTCCAATGGTAATGTATATTTTGTGCAATTTTATGTTGGAAATGTAGGATCTGCTTTTTAAATTTTATAAATAATTACATTTAAAGGGTTGGTTGCCTTAATGCATAAAGAAAGCTGCTGAGGCCAGGCATGTGTCAGGTTTCTCTGAATGGAGGCCTGCTTTGGGATGTCTTTCTATATGGTATGAATGTGCATTGCTCCAACTGGTTAATTAATAAAGCTGCATTGGCCTATGGCAGGGCAGAATGGATCCAGGTGGGAAATCCTAGAGACATAGAGGGAGAAGAAAGGCAGAGATGAGGGAGATGATCCAGACAACACCAGGAGAAGCAAGATGTGAGAGATCAGTTAATGCCATGAAGCAACATGGCAAAACATAGATTACTATGAATGAGTTCAGTTGTTGTAATAGCTAACTAGTAATGAGCCTAAGCCATAGGCCATACAGTTTGTGATGAATATAAGAATCTGAGTGATTATTTTACAAGTGGCTGAGGGACTGTGGGTGTGAGAGATTCATTCAGATAATGGTCCTGGGCAGAACCAAGAAAGTTCCCCTAAAGAGACCATTGCATGAAGCTATGAATTTGAAGCCTGATTTACCTTGGAGATTCCAAGATGTTAGAGATGCCACTGTCAAGGAACTCCTGCTGTGGAGAACTACCAACAGGGAGTGGAACCAGCCCAAGAGAAAGAGGTGTGTGGCAGTGCCCAAAGCTTAAAGGAGTTGGAGATCTGAAGACCATTTTGACATCAGACATGGAGATGCAGAGTTTGGATTATGCCCAGCTGGTTTTGGTCTTGCTTTGGTCCAGTATTTCTTCACTATGATCTCTTCTCTGTGTTTCAGAATGGTAATGTATATCCTGGGCCATCATATGTTGAAAGTATGCTAACTGCCATTTTATTTTGATTTTTACAGGTGAGTACATAATGGTGATATTTTATTTGTGCTGAAATGTGATTTTATCTGTAGGTTAATAAATAAAAGTGCCTGGGATTCAGAGCTAATAACAAGCCATTTATCAAAAGTCTGGAAGTGGAAGCACATGCCCTTAATCCCGATCACATGACAGGCAGATCTCTGTGTGTTCAAGGACACCACCAGCATGGAGAAAAATGCCTTTAATCTCAATATCAACCATAGAGACCTGGAGGTCTGTATAGACAGGCATTGATGTGAAGGTCATGTGGTTGGGTTTACAACAAATGAGAAGGCAGAACAGAAAGTCAATAAAAAGAAAGACACACAGGAATAGGTCTCTTTCTGAGGAAAAGGACAATAGCCATAGCCAGGGGTAAGAAGGTGGTCTTGTATTTAGCCCTTAGCTGCTGCTTTGACCTCTTGGGCTTTTAACTCTGCATTTGGCTCTGTGTTTCTTATTTAATAAAACCATTCAGAATTACATCTACAAGTACAATTAAGAGATTGCATGAATCTGAGAAGAGATTTGAACTTTTGACTTTGAAACCAGTTTGAGACTGTTATAGACTATGGGGACATGTGAATTTGGACTGAATGCATTTTTGCATTATGAAATAGCTACAAGGATCTTGAGGCAAGAAAATGGGTTGTATTGGTTTGAAAGATAAAGGCACTCCAAAGGAGTGGCAGTATTCGGACGTGTGGCTTTTTTGGAGCTGTAGGTGACTTATTCTCGGGAACAGAGGACACTGCTTCTGGGCTGGAGAGACTCTCAACTCTTTGCCTCACTGCTGCTCTGCTTTCCTTTGCTTTTATGGGGTTAGGTGGGCCATTTCCCCTCAAAACTCCCTGTTCAAACACCTGAGTTGCAACTGTTAGGCACGCCCTTTCTGATTTACAGGTCTCTAAGCAACACCCACACAAAGACCAGCTCAGAGAGCTGATGGGTGATAGGCCCCAGCCTCTCTTACAGGTGAGCTCTGCCACTTGGGACCTTAAATACCAATTTCTGTCATCGTTTAGTATAGTGCACACACAAGTGCCTTATGCCAGCCTAGAGTGCTTCCCATGTATGGCACCTATTCATTCAGCATAAGCCAGATAAAAATGGAATTATTTTTGTATAAGGGAGTCCCCCCACCTCTGACTTTTTCTCGAGGTTTATTTATTTATTTATTTATTTATTTATTTATATATTTATTTATTTAATTTGACCACAGTTACCTGGATTGAATCAGGGCTCTTTTGATTATGCAATCCTTTTGGTATTAACCATGACTTTCAATGAGGGTATTTTTTTGATTATGCCATCCTTTTGTGAGATGTTATCTGTCAGTCTCAAAAGGTAACCACTGGGCAAAAAAGTGCCCTCAAATTGACTGCTGAAGGTATGCTATCCAAAATGGACATACAGGACACAAAACAGTACTACTGATCCTTGCCAAAACAGTGTGGTTGTGGCTTTAGCAACAGGAACCCTCTGAGGCTCGGACAATATGGCACCATTGTTGAAGTGGCTTTGCAATCCAGAAAAACTATAATTCCCTTTTCTTCAAAGACAGCTGAACAGGCAGTGGCCCTATAGCTTCTGGTGTGCAGTAGAACAGCAGATAAAACAGTTAATTTTAAAGGCTAACAGAATCTAACCTCTCAAAGGTAGACTGGCATTAAAAAGAGATGAAGTCACCAGCAAACCAAGAAGTATGGGATGCATAGAAGAATGGGATGCCAAGATGAGGCCACCCACAAGCCAAGAAGCATGGGCAGCAGACTTGAAAACATCAGCAATTTCCAGAATTTAAAATCCTGAATCATGACAGGACACGGGTGGAATTCACGTTTATAAGGTCTATGGACTACTCACATTGAATGTGAGGTTGAACTATAGGCCTTGGATACATTCTACTTCACAAATGAGTCTGTCAGATAGCCTAAGCCTATAGGCTGAAGATGATGCCACAATATTGGAGAGAAACCTCAGTTAACTGTAAAGGTAGTTGTTTGTTTCTGTGAACTCACATTTTTTAGAAGTTACTTGTTTGCACTTCCTGTTTTATTAGGCAATATTATTTTCTTCTTGGGTCTCTGAGGGAGCTGAAGATTAGATAGTTATAATTATAGTTAGTGGAAGATAACGTAGTTGTAGTTACAGTTTCCTTGTTAAGAAAATTCAGAAAAGAAACTCACTAAGGAGGTATAAAATGTAAAAACTTGAAAGACATCCTGGGATAGTTTTCTGCTGATAATGTGTTAGGATAAAAAGTGAATTAGGTACATTTTGGACTTACCAAAAGAGAATAGGTAATAGGTTTGTGAAATGCAAAGGAACTAGACATTGTTGATATACTAATTGCTTGTATATATTGTATATACTTATTATATATATTCTTTCTTGTATTAGTTATAACTTTTTATTAATTTTTATTTTTATTAGACAAAAAAGGGGAAATGTGTTGATATTTTATTTGTGATGATAGGTGGTGATATTTTATTTGTGATGATAGGTGGTGATATTTTATTTGTATGTTAAGAAAAAGTTTGCCTGGAGATCAGAGTTCATAGCCAGCCATAAAGTACGTCAGGTG
Source organism: Peromyscus maniculatus bairdii (assembly GCF_049852395.1). Taxonomy (NCBI): domain Eukaryota; kingdom Metazoa; phylum Chordata; class Mammalia; order Rodentia; family Cricetidae; genus Peromyscus; species Peromyscus maniculatus. Next base: position 18,722,183 of record NC_134868.1, read on the forward strand.
ATGGGGACACACCCCTTTAATCCAATCACAAGGCAATCAGAGACTCTGAGTGTTCAAGGACACAGCCAAGCATGGTAACACACGCCTTTATTCCCAGTTCTAAACATAGAGACCTGGAGGTCTGTATAGACAGGCAGTGAGGAGGAAGCGAGGTGGCTATGGCGACTTGGTGAGCTAAGGTTTGTTGGTGGCTATCACTCAGGTTTCTATGGCTATCCCCTCTGTATTTGGCTCTGTTTCTTATTTAATAAGACTTTTTAGTAATTCATCTTATTGGCTTTCTTGGCTTTTTTTTTTTTTTGAAGTATATGTTGGTTTCTTCCAATTGATTGTCTCTATATACCACAATTTCTTTAAGGAAAATTTTCATTCCCTCTTTAAAAGCCTCTATCATTTTCATAAAGTTATTTTTAAGGTCGTTTTCTTCTCCTTATTCTACACTGTGATGTTCAGGTCCTGCTGGAGTAGAACAACCCAGATGCAGTATCCAATGGGCAAGAGAGATAGTCCTCTTCCCAGGCAGAGAGCTTGACCAGTCAACCCTGCTGCACTTGGGCTGCCCCTTCATGTAGTCAATAGTGGACATGGAGGCAGCCTCGAACCTAGCAGCCCAGCAGAACCTACAGGAAGGTCTGTGCATTGAGATAGAGCCACAAAAGATCTAAAACATGTGAGCCCTTGGCAGAGAATGGTTTCAGGCAGACCATCAAGAACTTGAGGATAAAGCAGCTCCTGGTCCCAAAGAAAGCAAGTCAGAGGCTGGGCCAGAAAAGCAGTGCCTGTCTCCCCTGCTGGGAATGACTCCAGGCCACTGGATCCAGTAAGGCAGCCAGCTGGTCCTTTGGAGGCTTACCTCAACTCTGAGAGTTCTCATCTTTTCTCTGCAGACAGGGTGCCAGAGGAGGGGTAAAAGCAATTGGGAAGCCCAGGAATTTTACCCTGAAGCAAAAGGCTCTCTGGGCAAGTAAGAAACCTGCAAGATTCAGAATTGCAATGGAATCACTGGAGGTCTCCTTCCAGAGGATACCTGAAGGACAAAAACAAAAACAAAAAAGTAAAAAAGGAAAAAGAGATCTAAGACATACTACTTAATTAGAGAAACAGAACAAGCATTGTGGAAACAGGCTTGGACAGGGAGTCAAAAAATCAAAAAGACAAACAAACAAAGAGACTGATAGATACACCACACCAAAAGGATTTCATGATCAAAACAGGACTTCATTGAAGGTCATGGATATCAACAAAAGGACTGCATAATCAAAGAGGCTCTGATTCAATCAAGGTCACTGTGGCCTATCCAAAAAAAAAAAAAAAAAAAAAAAAAAAAAAAACCAACCCAGAGAAAATGTCAGAGGTGTGGGAGTTCCCTTATAAAAAAATGGATTTCATTTTTATCTCGCTTATGCTGAATGAGTAGGTGCCATATATGGGATGCACTCTAGGCTGGTGTATGCCACTTGTGAGCACCCAATGCCAAAAAACGACAAAAATTCGTATTTAGGGTGCCAAGTCACAGGTGTCACCTGAAAGAAAGACAGTGGCCTAGTACACATCAGCTCTCTGGATTTGGCTTTGTTTGTTTGTTTGTCTATTTGTATGTTTTTAAGCAGATTAAGTAAAGGCAAGAGTGTTTGGATGTGGGTGTGGCTTAGAGACCTGTAAATCAGAAAGGGCGTGCCTAACAGTTGCAACCCAGGTGTTAGATTGGTTAGTGTTGAGGGGGCGTGGTACCCCCAACCCCTTAAAAGCAAAGGAAGGCAGAGCAGCTGTGAGACAAAGAGCTGAGACACTTTCCATCCCAGAAGCAGTGTCTTCTGCTCCCGAGAGTGAGTCGCATTCCCAGGTAGAGGGCTTGTCCAGTCAACCCTGCTGCTCCCGGGGTGCACCTTGGGGTCTTCATCAGTGGACATGGAGGCCGCCTCCAGCCCAGGAACCCTGCAGAAGTTGCTGCAGCGCCTGGGCACTGAGACAGAGCCACGCAAGCTCTATCAAACCCTCAAGAAACTCTCTTCCCTACCCAAGCTCTGCGACACCCTGGCGGAGATTAACTTCAAGCAGACCATCAAGCTCCTGAGGAACCAGCAGCTCCTGGTCCCCTTTGCCAAGGACTTAGCTGCCCACTTGTCAGAGAGGTCCCAGTTTGGGCCCCAGCCTGAGCCAGACCTGCAGAACTTTGCCTTTGAGTTGAACCCGATGACACAGCCACCCAGAAACTGTCCAGAAGACAAGCCCGGTGAGTCCGCATCGAAGGAACACAGACAAGATGGAACAGAGGGCTTCAAAGTGAGCAGTACCAGCAAACACTCCAGTCCGGGTCCCAGCCAGTGCCTGAGCCAGAGCCACAACTGGCCCCCGAGACCCTGCCTGAACCCAAGCCCAAGAGAGAGATGCAGACCTAGACTAACACAGAGAAAAAGCCCAGGTCCCAGCCTCATCCCAAACTGGAGCCAGAGCAAGAGCCAGAGACTGAGACCCAGCCCCATACCAGGATCAACACCTAGACTGTGTCCAAGACCAAGCACACAAACAAGCCCAGATCAAAGGGTGAATCTCAACACAGGGCTGGAGCCAAGAATGTCCTTAGGGGAACCACAGCTACCTGCACAGAACCAGGGGCAGTTTTCAAAGACCCCCAAGAAGTACAGAGGATCCCTGGCCCCTCCAAGCAGACAAGCCGGTCTCCAGCAAGTCAGATGCTAGGGGAAAGACTCCACGCCACTGGATGCAGGAAGAGCACCAGGTTGTTTCTTTGGAGACTTGCCTCAACTCTGAGAGCTCTCCTCCTTCCTCTTCTCTGAAGCTGCAGTTGACTCGCTGCAAGAGTGGGGGGAAAAGCACCTGGAGAGCTGAGGCCCTTAGGCCTGGAGCAAAGGTGCCCCGGGGTAAGTCAGATATTTGCCAAGATCAAAATGGCCATGGAGTCGATGGGTGTCCCCTTGCAGAACATGCCTTCAGTCTCCAAGCAGGCGTCCCACTGAGTGGCCAGGAACAGACTTCAATTGACACTGAAGCAGAAGACCCACCTTGGGCGTGCAGAAGGAACTTCAAAACGCCTGTCTATTCAGGTCGTGCATGTGACAGGATCCTGCAGAAATCCCAGAAAGGGTGCCTTCCTAAGCCCCTTGACTCCCCTTTGCCAAAACGATGTCAAGACACAGCTGAACAAACTGAGCCCTGGCAGCTGAAGGCCAGTCCCAAGACACACATTGGCAAGGCAACTCACAGCCAGACTGAGAGTGCCACAATCCTCCAGCTGCAGGAGCCCCCTGAGCTGAGGCTACAAGTCCTGAGAGCCCGCCTCCAAGACAAGCAAGCCAAGAAGCCTCCAGGCCGCCAAACCAAGTTGATGGACTTCCAGGCTCAAGCCACAAGACCAGGCCAGCAGGCACAGTCTGGACCGGGAGGGGAGGCCTCCTCTGAAATGAACAGACTCCACGAGGCTTCTGCCCACAGCTTGCCACAGAGTGCAACCTACCCAAAGGCCAGGGTCAGTAACAAGCCCCAGCCTAAGGAACCTGCCCCACTCATGGCCAAGGCCATGAGGCTTTACAAGAAGAGGCTTGCTCATAGGTGACCCGAGGATGCTCTCTGCCCTGGAATTGCGGGCAATCCCCTGAACCTGATCTCCTCACTTCCTGGAGAGACCAGCCATTGCAGCACCTGCCTTCTCCTGCTATCCTTTCTCCTGCTCCATCTCCTGGCTGCCCTCTCTGGAGACCCTGGGCAGGCTTCCCTGCCTGTTTCCTAGGCCCACATAGGCTTTGGGCCCACCTGGGAGCACCTAGGCTGCCACATGCAAGAAGACCTGTGTTTCAGAGAAAACACTCCATTTTGGAACTTACCTCCACCCAGCCCCTTCTCAAGGACTCAAGTGCTGAACACCTTGGTATTAAATTAAATAAACAAACAAATAAATAAAACATTAAGATCATAAAATCAAACTGTGTGGGTGAAACTATGTGTCTTTTGGGTTTCTCTCTGTGTGTCTCTGTTTTTCTCACTCTGTGTGTGTGTGTGTGAGTGTGTGTTTGTGTGTTTGTGTGTCAGAGAGAGAAAGACACACACAGAGAGAGAACATATCCTTGTAAATTACAATGTCTGGGATCACTTAGTGCACCAACACCCTCCTTCATTCTCTATGATTTTTTCTGTTATTTATTTTTCTTCATTTTTTCCATCTTTTTTTTTCCTTTGGTTTTTGGCGATGGGTTTCCCTGCATAACAGCCCTAGCTGTCCTGGAACTTGCTTTGTAGACCAGGTTGGTCTGAATTTACATGGATACACCTGCCTCTGCCTCCATATCGCTGGATTTAAGTGGGTGTGTCAATACAAACCACTTTTATTCACTTTTTTACACACCCTGGACGGGGACTCACCGGGCTTGTCTCTGACAGTTTCTGAACCACAATGTCATCAGGCTCAACAAAAAGCCAAAGTCCCCGGGTCAGGCTCAGGATGGGGCCCAAACTGGGACCTCTCTGACTAAATCTGGCGAAGTCCTTAGCAAAGGGGACCAGGAGCTGCTCTTTCCTCAAGAGCTTCATGGTCTGCTCGAAGTCCATCACCACCACGGTTTCACAGAGCTTGGGTAGGGAAGAGAGTTTCTGGAGGGTTTGGTAGAGCTTGCTTGACTCTGTCTCCGTGCACAGGTGCTGCCGCAGCTCCTGCAGGGTTCCTGGGCTGGAGGCGGCCTCCATGTCCACTGATGAAGACCCGAGGGGGCACCCCGGGAGCAGCTGGGTTGACTGGACAAGGCCTCTGCCTGGGGACACTACTGGCTCTTGGGAGCAGCAGAATTCTACCAGATTTTTAAAGGAGATTTAATACCAATACTCGTCTAATTGTTCCACACAATAGAAAGAGAAGGAACCTTGCCAAACTCTTTCTGTGAGGCTACAAACACCCTGAAACCCAAACCACACAAAGATGCAACAAAGAAAGAGAATTACAGACCAATCTCCCTCATGAACATTAACGCAAAAATACTCAATAAAATACTAGCTAATTGAATCTAGGAACACATCAAAAAAATTATCCACCATGGCCTAGTAGGCTTCATTCCAGGGATGCAAGAATGGTTTAACATACAAAAATCTGTCAATGTAATACACCATATCAACAAATTGAAAGAAACAACACATGGTCATCTCATTAGATGCCGAAAAAGCCTTTGACAAAATCCATCACCCCTTCATGATAAAGGTTCTACAGAGATCAGGAATACAAGGAACATACCTAAATATAATAAAGGCAATTTAGAGTAAGCCGACAGCCAACATCAAATTAACTGGAGAGAAACTCAAAGGGATTCCACTAAAATCAGGAACAAGACAAGGTTGTCCAATCTTCCCATACTTATTTGACATAGTACTTGAAGTTCTAGCTAGAGCAATAAGGACATCAACAAAAGGAGATCAAGGGGATACAAATTGGAAAGGAAAAAGTCAAAATTACACTAATTACAGATGATATGATAGTATACATAAGTGACCCCAGAAATTCTACCAGAGAACTTCTACAACTAATAAGTCCCTCAATAAAGATGTAGGATGGAAGATTAACTCAAAAAAATTCATAGCCTACTGGTATATATATGGTATATATATGGAGGCAGAGGCAGGTGTATCCATGTAAATTCAGACCAACCTGGTCTACAAAGCAAGTTCCAGGACAGCTAGGGCTGTTATGCAGGGAAACCCATCGCCAAAAACCAAAAAAAAAAAAAAAAAAAAAAGATGGAAAAATAAATAACAGAAAAAAATCATAGAGAATGAAGGAGGGTGTTGGTGCACTAAGTGATGCCAGACATTGTAATTTACAAGGATATGTTCTCTCTCTGTGTGTGTCTTTCTCTCTCTGAGACACACACACACACAACACACACACAGTGAAAGAGAGAGAGAGAGAGAAAAAAACAGAGACACAGAGAGAAACCCAAAAGACACATAGTTTCACCCACACAGTGTGATTTTATGATCTTAATGTTTTATTTATTTGTTTGTTTGTTTGTTTATTTAATTTAATGCCAAAGTGTTCAGCACTTGAGTCCTTCAGAAGGGGCTGGGTGAAGGTAAGATCCAAAGTGTAGCGTTTTCTCTGAAACACAGGTCTTCTTGCATGTGGCAGCCTAGGTGCTCCCAGGTGGGTCCAACGCCTATGTGGGCCTAGGAAGCAGGCAGGGAAGCCTGCCCAGGGTCTCCAGAGAGGGCAGCCAGGAGATGGAGCAGGAGGAAGGATAGCAGGAGAAGGCAGGCGCTGCAATGGCTGGTCTCTCCAGGAAGAGAGCAGATCTGGTTCAGAGGATTGCCAGCAACTCCAGGGCAGAGAGCATCCTCGGGTCACCTCCTAGAGAGCTTCTTCTTGTAATCCCTGAGGGCCTTGGCCATGAGCGGGGCAGGTCTCTCCTTAGACTGGGGCTTGTTGCTGTTGGGCGGCGGCAAAAGGTAGGGAGCCCTCCGTGGTGGGCATTGGGCAGAGGCCTCCTGGCGGCTGCTCATTTCGGAGGAGGCCGCCCCTCGGGCTCCAGACTCTGCCTGCCGGCCTGAGCTTGGGGCTTGAGCCTGGAAGGCCACCATCTTGGTTTGGCGGCCTCCAGGCTTCTTGGCTTGCGCGCCTTGGAGGCGGGCTCTCAGGGCTTGCAGCCTCAGCTCAGGGGGCTCCTGCAGCTGAAAGATTGTGGCCCTCTCAGTCTGGCTGTGAGTTGGCTTGCCAGTGTGTGTCTTGGGACTGGCCTTCAGCTGCCAGGGCTCAGGTTCTTCAGCTGTGCCTTGACATCCTTTTGGCAAGGGGGAGTCAAGGGGCTTAGGAAGGCACCCTTTCTGGAATTTCTGCAGGATCCTGTCACATGCACGACCTGAATAGACAGGCGTTTTGAAGTTCCTTCTGCACGCCCAAGGTGGGTCTTCTGCTTCAGTGTCAATTGAAGTCTGTTCCTGGCCACTCAGTGGGACGCCTGCTTGGAGACTGAAGGCATGTTCTGCAAGGGGACACCCATCGACTCCATGGCCATTTTGATCTTGGCAAATATCTGACTTACCCCGGGGCACCTTTGCTCCAGGCCTAAGGGCCTCAGCTCTCCAGGTGCTTTTCCCCCCACTCTTGCAGCGAGTCAACTGCAGCTTCAGAGAAGAGGAAGGAGGTGAGCTCTCAGAGTTGAGGCAAGTCTCCAAAGAAACAACCTGGTGCTCTTCCTGCATCCGGTGGCGTGGAGTCTTTCCCCTAGCATCTGACTTGCTGGAGACCAGCTTGTCTGCTTGGAGGAGCCAGGGCTCCTCTGTACTTCTTGGGGTCTTTGAAAACTGCCCCTGGTTCTGTGCAGGTAGCTGTGGTTCCCCTAAGGACATTCTTGGCTCCAGCCCTGTGTTGAGATTCATCCTTTGATCTGGGCTTGTTTGTGTGCTTGGTCTTGGACACAGTCTAGGTGTTGATCCTGGTATGGGGCTGGGTCTCAGTCTCTGGCTCTGGCTCCGGTTTGGGCTTGGGCTGGGACTTGGGCTTTTTCTCTGTGTTAGTCTAGGTCTGCGTCTTCCTCCCGGGCTGGGGTTCAGGCAGGGTCTCGGGGCCCCGGTGTGGCTCGGGCTCAGGCACTGGCTGGGACCCGGACTGGAGTGTTTGCTGGTACTGCTCACTTTGAAGCCCTCTGTTCCATCTTGTCTGTGTTCCTTCGATGCGGACTCACCGGGCTTGTCTTCTGGACAGTTTCTGGGTGGCTGTGTCATCGGGTTCAACTCAAAGGCAAAGTTCTGCAGGTCTGGCTCAGGCTGGGGCCCAAACTGGGACCTCTCTGACAAGTGGGCAGCTAAGTCCTTGGCAAAGGGGACCAGGAGCTGCTGGTTCCTCAGGAGCTTGATGGTCTGCTTGAAGTTAATCTCCGCCAGGGTGTCGCAGAGCTTGGGTAGGGAAGAGAGTTTCTTGAGGGTTTGATAGAGCTTGCGTGGCTCTGTCTCAGTGCCCAGGCGCTGCAGCAACTTCTGCAGGGTTCCTGGGCTGGAGGCGGCCTCCATGTCCACTGATGAAGACCCCAAGGTGCACCCCGGGAGCAGCAGGGTTGACTGGACAAGCCCTCTACCTGGGAATGCGACTCACTCTCGGGAGCAGAAGACACTGCTTCTGGGATGGAAAGTGTCTCAGCTCTTTGTCTCACAGCTGCTCTGCCTTCCTTTGCTTTTAAGGGGTTGGGGGTACCACGCCCCCTCAACACTAACCAATCTAACACCTGGGTTGCAACTGTTAGGCACGCCCTTTCTGATTTACAGGTCTCTAAGCCACACCCACATCCAAACACTCTTGCCTTTACTTAATCTGCTTAAAAACATACAAATAGACAAACAAACAAACAAAGCCAAATCCAGAGAGCTGATGTGTACTAGGCCACTGTCTTTCTTTCAGGTGACACCTGTGACTTGGCACCCTAAATACGAATTTTTGTCGTTTTTTGGCATTGGGTGCTCACAAGTGGCATACACCAGCCTAGAGTGCATCCCATATATGGCACCTACTCATTCAGCATAAGCGAGATAAAAATGAAATCCATTTTTTTATAAGGGAACTCCCACACCTCTGACATTTTCTCTGGGTTGGTTTTTTTTTTTTTTTTTTTTTTTTTTTTTTTTGGATAGGCCACAGTGACCTTGATTGAATCAGAGCCTCTTTGATTATGCAGTCCTTTTGTTGATATCCATGACCTTCAATGAAGTCCTGTTTTGATCATGAAATCCTTTTGGTGTGGTGTATCTATCAATCTCTTTGTTAGTTTTTCTTTTTGTTTTTGGTTGTTTGACTCCCTGTCTAAGCCTGTTTCCACAATGCTTGTTCTGTTTCTCTAGTTAGGTAGTACATCTTAAATCTCTTTTCCCTTTTTTACATTTTTGTTTTTGTATTTGTCCTTCAGCTATCCTCTGGAAGGAGACCTCCAGTGATTCCATTGCAATTCTGAATCTTGCAGGTTTCTTACTTGCCCAGAGATCCTCTTGCTTCAGGGCTAAATTCCTGGGCTTTCCAATTGCTTTTACCCCTCCTCTTGCACCCTGTCTGCAGAGGAAAGAAGAGAGCTCTCAGAGTTGAGGTAAGCCTCCAAAGGACCAGCTGGCTGCCTTACTGGATCCAGTGGCCTGGAGTCATTCCCAGCAGGGGAGACAGGCACTGCTTTTCTGGCCCAGCCTCTGACTTGCTTTCTTTGGGACCAGGAGCTGCTTTATCCTCAAGTTCTTGATGGTCTGCCTGAAACCATTCTCTGCCAAGGGCTATCATGTTTTGAAGAGCTTGTGTGGCTCTATCTCAATGCACAGGCCTTCCTGTTCTGCTGGGCTTCTAAGTTCGAGGCTGCCTCCATGTCCACTATTGACTACATGTTGGGGCAGCCCAAGTGCAGCAGGGTTGAGTGGTCAAGCTCTCTGTCTGAGAGAGGACTATCTCTCTTGCACATTGGATACTGCATCTGGGTTGTTCTACTCCAGCAGGACCTGAACATCACAGTGTAGAATAAGGAGAAGACTTTAAAAATAACTTTATGAAAATGATAGAGACTTTTAAAGAGGGAATGAAAATTTTCCTTAAAGAAATTGTGGTATATAGAGACAATCAACTGGAAGAAACCAATATATACTTTAAAAAAAGGCAAGAAAGCCAATGTAGATAAATTCTAAAAAGTCTTATTAAATAAGAAACAGAGCCAAATACAGAAGGGAAAGCCATAGAAACCTGAGTGATAGCCACCAACAAACCTTATCTCACCAAGTCGCCATAGCCACCTCACTTCCTCCTCACTGCCTGTCTACACAGACCTCCAGGTCTCTATGTTTAGAACTGGGAATAAAGGCATGTGTTACCATGCTTGGCTGTGTCCCTGAACACACACACACAGTCTCTGCCTGCCTTGTGATTGGATTAAATGCGTGTGTCCCCATCGCCTGACTTACTTTATGGCTGGCTGTGACATCTGATATCCAGGCAAACTTTATTTATTAACATACAAATAAAATATCAACACATTTCCCCTTTTTTGTCTAATAAAAATAAAAAATAATAAAAAGTTATAACTAATAAAAGAAAGAATATATACAATATATACAAGCAATAAATACATCAACAATGTCTAGTTCCTTTGCATTTCACAAACCTATTACCTATTCTATTTTGGTAAGTCCAAAATATACCTAATTCACTTTCTATCCTAACTTACATTATCAGCAGAAAACTATCCCAGGATGTCTTTCAAGTTTTTACATTTTATACCTCCTTAGTGAGTTTCTTTTCTGAGTTATCTTAACAAGGAAAACTATAACTACAACTACATTATCTTCCACTAACTATAATTATAACCATCTAATCTTCAACTCCATCAGAGACCCAAGAAGAAAATAATATTGCCTAATAAAACAGGAAGTGCAAACAAGTAACTTCTAAAAAATGTGAATTCACAGAATCAAACAGCTGCCTGGACAGTCACCAGAGATTTCTCTGCAATATTGTGGCATCATCTTCAGCCTATGGGCTTAGGGTATCTGACAGACTCATTTGTGAAGTAGAATGTACCCAAGGCCTATAGTTCAACCTCACATTCGGTGTGAGTAGTTCATATACCAGATAAATCTGAATTTCACCAGTGTCCTGTCATGATTCAGGATTTTAAATTCAGGAAATTGCTGATGTTTTCAAAGTCTGCTGCCCAAGCTTCTTGGCTTGTGGGTGGCTTCATCTTGGCATCCCATTCTTCTATGCATCACATTCTTCTTGGCTTGTTTTTGACTTCATCTCTTTTTAATGCCAGTCTACCTTTGAGAGGTCATATTCTGTTAGCTTTAAAAGTAACTGTTTTATCTGCTGTTCTACTGTACACCAGAAGCTATAAGGCCACTGCCTGTTCAGCTGTCTTTGAAGAAAAGGGAATTATATTTTTTCTTGATTGCAAAGCCACTTCAGTAATGGTGCCATATTGTCCTGGCCTCAGAGGATGCCTGTTGCTAACGTCGCAAACACACTTGTTTTGGCAAGGATCAGTAGTCCTGTGTTTTGTGTCCTGTCTGTCCATTTTGGATAGCATACTGTCAGCAGTCAATTTGAGGGCACTTTGTTGCCCAGTGGCTAACATTTGAGACTGATAGATAACATCTCACAAAAAGATTGCATAATCAAAAAAGGACCTCATTGAAGGTCAAGGTTATCACCAAAAAGATTGCATTATCAAAAGAGCCCTGATTCAATCAAGGTAACTGTGGTCAAATAAAATAAATAAACATATAATTAATCCTGGAGAAAAAGTCAGAGGTGGGGGAACTCCCTTATAAAAAATGGATTCCATTTTTATCTGGCTTATGCTGAATGAGTAGGTGCCATATATGGGAAACACTCTAGGCTGGCATAAGCCACTGGTGCATGCACTATGACAAAAGAAGACAGAAATTGGTATTTAATGTCCCAAGTGGCAGGGTTCACCTGTAAGAGAGGCAAGGGCCTAGCACCCATCAGCTCTCTGGGTTTGGCTTAGTTTGTTTGTTTGTTTGTTTGTTTGGCTTGTTAAGAAGATTAAGTAAAGGCAAGAATGTTTGGATGTGGATGTTGCTTAGAGACCTGTAAATCGGAAAGGGAGTGCCCAACAGTTGCAACCAAGGTGTTTGAATGGGTAGTGTTGAGGAGAAATGGCCCACCTAACCCCATAAAAGCAAAGGAAAGCAGAGCAGCAGTGAGGCAAAGAGCTGAGATTCTCTCCAGCGCAGAAGCAGTGTCCTCTGCTCCCGAGAGTAAGTCCCATAAAAAAGTCCCAAAAAAGCCACACCTCCTAATAGTGCCACTCAGTTTGAGGGCCTTTTTCTTTCAAACCAACACAACCCATTTTCTTGCCTCCAGATCCTTGTACCTATTTCATCATGCAAAAATGCATTCACTCCACTTTCACATGTCCCCATAGTCTATAACAGTCTCAAACTGGTTTCAAAGTCAAAAGTTCAAATCTCTTCTCAGATTCATGCAATCTCTTAATTGTACTTGTAGATGTAATTCTGAATGGTTTTATTAAATAAGAAACAAAGAGCCAAATGCAGAGTTAAAAGCCCAAGAGGTCAGAGCAGCCACTAATGGCTAAGTTCAAGATAGCCTTCTTACCCCTGTCTATTGCTATTGTCCTTTTCCTCAGAGTAAGACCTACTTCCTGTTTGTCTTTCTTTTTATTCACTTTCTGTTCTGCCTTCTCTTTGGTTGTAAACACAACCACATGACTTTTTCATCTATATAGTCCTATCTATATAGTCCTCCAGGTCTCTATGGCTGATATTGAGATTAAAGCATTTGTCTCCATGCTGGTGGTATCCTTGAACACACAGAGATCTGCCTGTCATGTGATGGGGATTAAGGGCATGTGCTTCCCCTGCCAGAATTCTGCTAAATGGATTGTTATTAGCTCTGACCCCCAGCCAATTTCATTTATTAACATACAAATAAAATCACATTTCAGCACAAATAAAAATATCACCATTATGTACTCACCTGTAAAAATCAAAATAAAATGGCAGTTAGCATACTTTCAACATATGATGGCCCAGGATATACATTACCATTCTGAAACACAGAGAAGAGATCATAGTGAAGAAATACTGGACCAAAGCAAGACCAAAACCAGCTGGGCATAATCCAAACTCTGCATCTCCATGTCTGATGTCAAAATGGTCTTCAGATCTCCAACTCCTTTAAGCTTTGGGCACTGCCACACACCTCTTTCTCTTGGGCTGGTTCCACTCCCTGTTGGTAGTTCTCCACAGCAGGTGTTCCTTGACAGTGGCATCTCTAACATCTTGGATTCTCCAAGGTAAATCAGGCTTCAAATTCATAGCTTCATGCAATGGTCTCTGTAGGGGAAGTTTCCTGGTCCTGCCCAGGCCCATTGTTTGGATGAATCTTTCATACCCACAATCCTTCAGCCACTTGTAAAATAATCACTCAGATTCTTATATTCATCACAAACTGTATTCCTATGGCTTAGGCTCATTACTAGTTAGCTATTACAATGACTGAACTCATTCATAGTAATCTATGTTTTGCCATGTTGCTTCATGGCATTAACTGATCTCTCACATCTTGCTTCTCCTGGTGTTGTCTGGATCATCTCCCTCATCTCTGCCTTTCTTCTCCCTCTATCTCTCTAGGATTTCCCACCTGGATCCATTCTGCCCTGCCATAGGCCAATGCAGATTTATTTATTAACCAGTTGGAGCAACGCATATTCACACCATACAGAAGGACATCCCAAAGCAGGCCTCCATTCAGAGAAACCTGACACATGCCTGTCCTCAGCAGCTTTCTTTAGGTATTGAGGCAATCCTTTAAATGTAATTACTTACAAAATTTAAAAAGCAGATCCTACATTTCCAACATAAAATGGCATAAAATATACATTACCATTGGTAAATGCAGGGAAGAAAAAAATAGTAAAGAAATGCCAGAACAAGTAGAACTGACACTACCTGGGAAACATCAAACTCTGCATATTCATGTCTTATGTCAAAACACTCTCTTTTTCCAACCCTTTTCAGCTTTTTTGACTGCAACACACTTATTTCCCTTGGGCTGGTTCTACTCCCTGGTAGCAGCTTTCCTTAGCAAGAATCCCATCACTCTGGCATCTCCAAAATCTTGGAGTCTCCAAAGCAATCCAGGCTTTAACTTCACAGCTTCAAGCAATGGCCTGTCTTAGGCTTCCATTCAGGGAAACCCCTGACACGCGCCTGGCATCAGCAGCTCTCTTTAGCTTCAGGAATAATTGTCAGACAAGGGTAAAAGGCAGGCACTTTCTACACCAAAATGTCACAAGAACTATCTTTAGGCAACATATTAAAATGCTCCTTCCTGGAAGCCTCTTGAGTGAACCTCCAGAAGTTCAAATAAACCTTAATATTTCTGTCTTTCATGCTTATTCTAGTATGGCACATTAAGCAATGATAAAGCATTCTACTGTTGTATTTTTTCTTTTTTTATTATTTTTTAATGCCAAATGCCGTTTATTGAAGGATGGAGGAGGTCTTAAATACAGTCTTACAGCACAATGGGAGAACCCTGCAGGGCAGGTCGATTCCTACTGATGTTTTACAATCTTGCATCAAAGTTGTTAACACCCATTATGCAGGATACACAGACAAGGAACTTCTCTTAAGCATTCAGGAGGATGGAACCTGGCAGGGAATTAACATAGAAAGGATATCAAGATCAAGATCAGCAAGTAAGGCAACAATTACCCTTTTTAAAGGGGCCCAGGGACCTACATGTCCCCCTTTTATTAAAAAAAAAAAAAGGGCTTCTGACTCAGGTTTGTGGGACATCAGTAGGTCACCTTACCTGTCATGGAGACGCCTACCAAGGCAACACAGGCGTTCTGTCTTAGGTTGATGAGTGTTCCCCAGGCATTACCAATCTCTGAATACTCATTATCATACAGGCTCAATCATGTGTGAGCTGCAGAGTTAACTGCTGCCAAAGATCTCAAAGTGGCACTGGGCTTGCAGTCTGTGTGTTCCACACAGAAAAAACCAACAGAAGTCCTAACACACCCATAGCCAGTAGGCTAAAGGCAACTGAGCCATTCCCTTCCTTAATGAGCCTTACTGCAAATTGGAGTCCTTGTAAGATGGTATTAATGTTTGCCTAGGAACTGTAGCCATGCAGTTGGATTCTCCAGAAGGTAATGTATGGCAACTGCTTTGTCAAGTATGTTTGAGAAGGTATCACCCAGAAGGTATCACCTTGGAAAGGATAACCCTGAAGATCACTGACCTCCATTTGTTAACAGTAGCATGCCAGCTAAGCCTTTTCATTTTCACAATTCTCTTCAAGCTGGTATAGTACCTGCATTTCAGGAGTGGCTCTGTGCAACATTTATTGGCCTCCTGAAATTCATTTAGTCCCCTTTGAAGATACCTTAATATTTATGAGCCTGAAAATAGACATTATGAGACCATTAGTTCTGCTCCTTGTGAGCTGCCTGTTTTTTCTTTATGGTTCTTAGTTGTTCTTTTGCAGAGTTTCCAGCTTATGTCGTGCTGGGATCAAGAAAAATGGGCCTTGGAGGTTCATGATCCTGGAGTTATATTCATGCCAGTGGATGGCCACATGCTCCAGAAGAGAATTTGACATTGCTACTGCTGTTTTTGCTGTTATGACAGTGGCAGCCACCACTGCTACTGTTTCTGGGATTGTCATTTAATAATTGGTTATTACAGCTTGCAAAATGGAGACCTGGCACCAAAAGTAGCTACCACAGGTATTTAATCTTTCATTCTATTTGGCATGATAAATTTAATTCAATAGTTATATACATTTCAATTGGGTTTAAATATTATAAATTTATAAACCCAAGTTCCACTGTTTTCATAACCCAAAGTTTCAAGGTCCAAATTCCTCCAAACAAAATAATGGCCAATTGTGGTTGATAGCTCTTCAAGCTATGACCTTAAAGCACCATGCCTGGTGAGGTAGCAGGTAACTGTTTCACCTGCCTATGACCTTGAAATACAAGCCTCTAGCATATGGCTACTCAGGACCCTTAAGACCTGGGGTGCATGTATGTGGATTCCTCTTCGATCCCTCATGGTTTTCTATGCTCTGACAGACCAGGCAGATCTCAGATAGAAAAATAGCATGGGATCATGCATCACCCTCCCCAGACCTTGTGACAAATTCCCCTATTTTGTGTAATGAGTCTTCTTTACAAAATAAATTCTTTTGCTATTAAAGCAGACTCCCTGGTTTTTTTCCACTATCTGGCACCCATCCATGGCTTTTTACCCACCCAGATAGCTTCCATGGATCCCACCCACAGGCTCCATGAGCAGGTCTGTGATTGGACAGGTACTAGGGACAGTGCAGATTTCTGTGTTCTAATAACACACATAGTGCTCCTTCCCTCCCTCCTTCCCTCAATGGCTCTATCCTTCCCTTTCAGGTCACACATCTGGGTCACATGCACCATGGCCCTCCTTTCCCTATTTTGAGCTATTTCATAGATACCAGCACTTACAGGTGGCAATAGCAATTGTCTATCCCACCATGTCCAACTCGGCTGAGTCTGCCACCATACAACAATGAGTTGACCCGGTCCAGAATGATGCCATGGTACCCATGAACACTACTCAGTGATCAACTTTGGACTGAAGACTCTCCAGGACAGTTCTAAGATGAAAAGGTGTCTCATACTACACTTCTAGCCAGCATCTCAGAAAACCTTACCTATTACTCTGAGACTGGCTGCATAATCTTCAGCTAGACCTATTGAGACCTAACTATCTGTGCTTTCTTACAGGACCCCACAGAGATACCACCATCCCCTCAACATCAGGAAGCAATTCTAATTAAATGACGTCTCCTCTCCCAAAGATTTAATTTTTCTCCTGGTAATGGATAATGATTACAGGGTTGGGGGTGTGACAATAAAAATTAGACTCATTATTCTTCTGAAGAAAAGAAAAAGGGGAATGGATAGTTAAAGGATATTAAGATAGATTATTATATACACTAGTAAGCTAATTTAGTAAAATATCAGCCTTGGATAATTTGGGTGGTTATGCACTCTTGTATATGGATACAAATGCAAACTATTTTTTAAATTCCTATTTAAGATAGTTTCTATATTGATACAATACAAAACTATATGTGTCATATTGTATATATATTTTTACTGCTGTTTGAAATATTTTGTATTTTGATTCAAATGTTAAATTATATTGTCATACTCTATTTATGTTCTATCTCTGTTTAACATATTTTATATACTGATACATATTTAGGATTGTTGTCATGTTTCATATTGCACTATACATTTCTACTTCTGTTTAAGATATTTTGTATATTGTCACAATTTTGATATCTTTGTAATTTTACTGTATAATCTATTTTGGGGGGGTTGTTCTGTTTTGAGACAGGGATTGTCTGTAGCTTTGTAGCCTGTTTTGCTTTGTAGAACAGACTGGCCTTGAACTCACAGAGATCCGCCTGGTTCTGCCGTCCTAGTGCTGGGATTAAAGGCATGTGCCACCACAGCCCAACTACTGTACATTTGTTAACAGACTAAAAATCTTGGTTTTGTGAAATCGTTGTCCTTAGGTTATATATGTAGATAAGACTTCCACATTTATAGTCACCCATGCTTGTCATTTCTGTAGCTCTGTTAGTTAGGTTGGCCAGATTTACAGATACATAGGTCTGATGGATAGGTAATCTTTAAACACTTCACAGATCTAGAGAATATGGCATTTAAATAATTTAGAATTGTGTGGATGTGAGACTCAATTTCTTCTGTCAGCACCAACCTGATGCAGAGTGAATGTTGGGCTTCTAAGACACTCAATTTTGAAGTTTGTCTTCTTTTTGGTAAAAAATGGCCTGCTGGGCCAAGAACTGCCCTTACCCCACTGCTGACAGTACAAATGCTGTCCTTTCTGGATGCACAGGAAACAAGGAAGAACAACCACTGAACCTTGCCTAGATAGGGTAAGATGGTCTTCCAAAATTCCTGCTTCTGAACATTATCTGTCAGATATTGTAGGCCTGTAGCCAACTTGATGCCTCCAAAAATGCTGAGAAATTTTAGGTGACTGTCCAGGCTGCCAGCTGTCTCTTTCTATTCTTGAAAGATTTTCAAAAATAGCTGGTGTGCATTTTCCATTTTCTTAGGTAGGATTATATTCCTTGTCAGGTATTTGATGGTATTGTGGATATCACTCTGTATAAATAAACACTGATTGATCAGTAGTCAGACAGGAAGTATAGGCGGGACTAACAGAGAGGAGAATTGAGGAAACAGGAAGGCAGAAAGGGAAACTGCCTGGAGCCGCCCCCAGGACAAGCAAGACGTGAGGTACCAGAAAGACACGAGCCACGTGGCAAAGAATGGATTAATAGAAATGGGCTAAATATAAGAGTAAGAGCTAGACAATGATAGGTCTGAGCTAATGCCCAAGCAGTTTAAATAATGTAAGCGTCTGTGTGTTTATTTTATAAATGGGCCCCGGGACTGAGGAGACTTGGTGGGACCCAGAGAGAAAAGCTCTCCAGATACAGATGTGGTTGAAGACTAATAGTTACAGTTACAATCTTCTTACATCTTAGTTAAAATCAATTAAGTACCAAATTAAGATTCTTCAGGATAGGACAGCTTTTGTTATAATCTCTGTAACAAGTCATTTACCTATGTTCTGGACATCTCTTCATTTTAGTATGTGTCTCTTGTTTGATATTGTTGGTTTTAGTTCCATTTGGTTTAGGTCATTAACCTTTACTTCTTCTGGACAATGTTTAATAATTATTCGTGTTTAACATAGTGTTATGTTAAATTAGAACCTTCTTATTTAGACAAACTAGGGAGATGTAGTGGGTAGCTTCTCTAGCTATGACCTTGAAGTACCACCCCTAGTGAGGTAGCAGGTAAGTGTTACACCTACCTATGACCTTGAACTACATGTCTCTGGGGTGTGGCCACTTGGGACCCTAAGACATGGGATGCTTGTATTCAGCCTCCTCTTTGACCCCTTTGGTTTTGGATGCTGGGACCGACCAGGCAGATCTCAGGCAGAAGAACAGCATGAGACTATGCCTCATCCTTCTAGGATCCTGTGACAAATTTCTCTACTTTGTCTTGTGAGTTTTCTTTCCCAAATAAACTCACTTGTCCTTAAAGCAGACACCATGAATTTCTCCCATTAGCCAGGCCTATCATAGCAATATCCCAGTCCCTGGTACCAACTTCTGTCTTAGGGTTTTTATTGCTGGGATGAGAAACCACGACCACAGCAACTCTTATAAAAAACACATTTGAGTAGCTCACTTACAAGTTTGAAGGTTCAGTCTGTTATCATCAAGTTGGCAAGCATGGTGGCATATAAGTGGACATGGTACTTGAGAGATAGCTGAGAGTCCTATATCTTTCAGAGAAAAGGAAGTCGGCTGAGACACATGGCAGTATACTGAGCACAGGAAACCTTGAAGTCCACTCCTACAGTGACACACTTCCTCCAACAAAGCCATAGCCACTTCAACAAAGCCACAGCTCCTAATAGTAACTGTCCATTTGAGGGCCATTTACTTTCAGATCACCACAGCGGTTGATTGAGCAGCTGTGAGCCCAAGGCCAGGCCCTGCTACCATCTGAGATCAAACTGGAGCAGAGGATCAGTGAGGCAAAGAGAGCTCACTGACAAGTAGGCAATCTCAGACACAGTTTCCTTGCCCCAGAGACCCAGCTAACCTCCACAGGCAGAAGGCTAGGTCAGTCAACCCCACTGCTCTTGGGGTGCCACCCTGTGCCCTCATTAGTGTATATGGAAGGTGGCTGCCCCCTAGAAGCCTTTCAGAAGCATCAGGAGCATCTGGTCAGAGTCTACACAAGCTCTACAAAAAAAGAAGAAGGAGGAGGAGGAGGAGGAGGAGGAGGAGGAGGAGGAGGAGGAGGTGAAGAAGAAGGAGGAGGAGGTGAAGAAGAAGAAGGAGGAGGAGGAGGAGAAGGAGGAGAGGGAGAGGGAGAGGGAGAGGGAGAGGGAGAGGGAGAGGGAGAAGGAGAAGGAGAAGGAGAAGGAGAAGGAGAAGGAGAAGGAGAAGAAACTCACTGCTTTGCCCCTCCTATTGAACACCATGGTGGAGATTGGCTTCAGGCAGAAAATCAAGTGCTTGATGAACCAATGCCCTGGATATACTGAGTAGACAGGAGAGAGGTCTTCAAAGTATGAGGTGGCAGCCCTGCCCAAGCCTGAGCCTAAATGAACACACTAGTCCCGAAAGAACTACACCTCTCAGGGGAAGCCTGAAGCCAGGAGGAAACAAGAGTAGAAGCAGGTTCTTTGGTGACCCTAGCCCGAGAGATAGAGATAGTGACCTCTAATGATGAATGGTGTTTCCTTTCCTACCATCACAAGACACGATTCATGAATTTAAATTTTTTTAAATTTTTTATTCATTTTTACATACAGACCACTGATTGCCCTCCCATCCCTTTTCCCACCCCCTATCCCCTTCTCCAAAAGACTTCCCATAGGGAGTCAGCAAAGCCTGGTACATTCAGTTGAGGAAGGACCAAGCACCTCTCCCCTGCATCAAGGATGAGCAAGGCATCCCACCATAAGTAATGGGCTCCAGAATGCCGGCCATGCTCTAGGAATAGACCCTGATCCCACTGCCAGTGACCCCTCAAACAGACAAAGCTACACAACTGTCTCCCATATGAATAGCCTAGTCCAGGCCCATGCAGATTCCAGAGTTGTCAGTCTAAAGTCCATAAGTTCCTACAAGCTTGGTTCAGTTGTCTCTGTAGATTTGCCCACCATGGTCTTGATTACTACTTGCTCATATAATCCCTCTTCCCTCTCTTTGACTGAACTCCTGGTGCTTGATTGTGGACCTCTGCATCTGCTTCCATCAGTTACTGGATGAAGTTTCTATGATGACAGTTAGGGTATTCACCAATCTGATCACTAGGGTAGGCCTTTTCAGGTATCCTCTCCACTACTGATAGTAGTCTAGCCTAGGATCATCCTCATGGATTCCTAAGAACTTACCTAGCACCAGGTTTCTCCCTTACCTGTAGGGGTTAGTTGTTCCAGTTTTAACCTGGAAGGACTACCCACAGTAAGAATTCTGGTATCTGCCACACCTACCTATGACCTGCTACTGAGGTGGGGCCAAGACAGGATCACTTAAGACCTGAGATCTGGATGTGCTGGTTCTCTTGGTTCCTGGTGATCCTGGATGCTGGATGGATCTCTAGAGAACACTGCTGGACTGCACTCCACCTCTCCCAGATCCTGTAACCAATCCCTTTACTTGTTGGAAGTTACCCCAAAATAATCCTCTCTTTTAACTACATGAAGTTTCCTTAATTAATCCTCCAATATCTGGTGCTCATATGGGGCAAACTCCAAACACCTGGGTGGCCTCCTCCCTCAGGCTCCTCTGTGGCTGCTGTGGCACACTTTCCACACTTATCATGCTTCCCTGCCTCTTCTTCCTTATGTCTTTTAAATTTCCCACTACTCCTTGGGACCAAGCGCTTAAGCATTCAGGCCATATCTTCCTGGTACTTTTCCTTCTCTTACCTTCCTTCCTCCTACCCAGGTCACAGGCACCTGCATCCACCTGCTGAGTTTTATACAGCCAGGGAGTTCCTCCATGGTGAGTCTGGTTCAATTCCCGAAGCAAGGGAGCCGTCCTAGTTCCCCCAACAAGCTTAGAAGCCAGACAGGCCAAGCTACCATGAGTCAGCCCTCCCACTCCCATGCATTGGCTCCTGCCTGAGCCCACAGCGTCCACAGTCTCACCATCTCTTGGAAGCTGCACAAGGGTGCCTGGTTCATGGAGAGGAGCTCAGAGCCATGGCTGACAGCCATCATTCTTGCAACCTGGAGCTCTCTGCCCCTGAGCTCAGGCCACTCATTCCCACACAAGGGCCTTTTTACTGAAGGAAGGGCACTGAAGGGCCAGGCAGGTCAAGAAAGCCAAGCTGGGCCCTTAAATTCCTGGGAGTTACAGGAAGATCTGCCTATGCTGCCTTGCAAATTGGGCACACTCTGCTCTTGCCTGCAGCCAGCCAAAGCCTTCAGTGGGACCTGTTTTCGTGTGACACCTGCTAGCTGAAAAGTGCTATTAACCCCCCCCCTCCCCTCTCCGGGCAAAAAAATGTAAAGCATGGTAAGACTACCAAGCCAAAGTTTTATTTCAGGTAAGAATATTTGATAATTTTATACCTTGAAACTGACTAACAAATTTTGAATACTTCTTATCATGTAGCCAAAAACATTACTTCACAAGAATTTAAAAACTTTTTTGCCTGTATGATGAATGACATTTTCCTGGAAATATATGACCTATTAAGGCATATCTGGCCTGTACCTTTTTGGTATTTAGTGTAATAATTCACATAGCATTCAAATTCTGTTTTAATAATAATAACAAAGATGAGTCATTATTGGGACTGATACAGGTTTTATGAGATACCAATGGAGGCTTACATAAAAAGATATTTTTTCTGGAATCTGCTAAACAGGATTTACAAGATAGTAAAAGAGATTTTAGAAAACAAGCTTCTTAGTTTGGAATCTGCTAACTTAATACAAGAACTTTATTTCATTACTAATAAATGTATAACCAAATTTGATTTTATTGATAGTAAATATGAATAATTAATGGTAGAATAATAACTCTCCAGGGTGAAGTTTTCACTACTCAGACACTTTATAAGGAAGAAAGATTACCATTAACTGATAAAATAAGGTCTATTGGATCATGTGTTTCAGAAGAACATAAAACGTTTCATGATTCCAGGAGAAATCTGGAATCCCTTGCAAGAGATTCTCTTGGTTCTCTCCCTAGAACAGACCCTAGGTGCTGATTTGCAAGCCCTGGAAGAAACACTCAGTAAACATGACAAGGGACTTAAAAAGCAAAACAGCAAGACAATACAGGTTATAATATCTCCTGATCATTCTCACATAATGGCTTATCCTGTCATCATCCATGACAGGCCAAGATGATAGACACCCTGAGCCCGTTGTGGAACATAAATTACAACTAATTGTGATGAGGAAATTTAAAAATATGAAGGAAGCCATAGTATACACACAATCCCACAGGCCAAGCAGTCATGAAAAGATCCAATTGAACTTTTAAGGATATGCTAAATCAACAGCAGCAGGTAACAATATCTCCTAGAAATAGATTGCATAATGTTTTATTAACTTTAAATTTTCTCAATGTTTATGAGAAAGGAACAAGAGCTGTGGAGAGACATTGGTCAACAGACAAAATTCTTGAGCTAAATTAACCAGTTTATTTCAAAGATGTGTTGACCTCAGAATGGAAACCAGGTTATATTCTATATTGGGGGAGGGGTTTTTCTCTTGTTTCTGCAAGAGGAGAAAAGCTATGAATACCAACAAAGTTAATAAAATTTCTATTCGAACAAGAGAAATCACTTGATGAGTGTAGCAGGAATCTTAACAGTTCCTATTAATAAAATCAATCCTGAGGCCAGATATTGGGGTCAATGCTGGTAGACCAGAGAGACAGAACAGCTATTTCACCTTGCCAGTTCCTCAGCTGGTCCTGTTTCCTCAGGCTGGAAGCCTCTGAGTCCTCATCCAGAATGAATCTCAGCTGAACTGTGTTATTCCAAAGCCTGACAGCTTAACAAGCCAAATGCTTCTAGATTCTGGTCCTCATGCTTTATATATCTTTCTTCTTTCTGTCTCAGTCCCTGGGATTAAAGGCTCGCTTTGTGGGATTAATGGCGTGTGTCACCAAGCCTAGCTGTTTCCAATATGGCCTTGAACTCACAGAGATCCAGAGGGATTTCTACTTCTGAAATGCTAGGATTAGAGGTGTGAGTGCCACCATTTTCTAGCCTTTGTATCTAGTGGCTGTTCTTTCTCTGACTCCAGATAAGTTTATTAGCGTGCACAATATTTTGGGGAACACAATACCACCACACATGAGGAGAAGTAAAAGCTCATCCACCAATGTGAAATCTGTACAAGTAGTAAGAAAAATTTACAAACAAGGATTGAGGTAGGGTTCTGGTTTTTTTTTTAAAGGATAATAGAAATACCCATCTTCCAGAAGTCATAAAGCCTTGGATATCCAAATATCTACAACAGAAAGGAAGACTCTATTGCTACCAATCTACAAAGGATAATATCTCACTACCTACCATCTATATCTCTTTAATTCTAGAAAAGTGGTGGTTCTGATTCATTTATATACCAAGTTGGCTTTGGAGTTGGAATTGGTTCACTCCATACCTAAACCTAAGCATGATGCTAAAAGAAAAGGTTGAGGAAATTCTATCTTATATCAGAAGAGCTGTCTGCTGTGGGACTGAAGAAAACCAATAAAAATGGACCGTTTTGTTCAAGATTCCAATTCTCTCCATGCTTATTCTTGATTTCACAGAATCCTTGCATATATGTCCTGTCATCTTTAAATCCAAACTTTCCATTTTGATATTAATAATGTTTAAGTTCTCCACAGTAAAGAAAAATAAGCCTTTTGCAATAGCAATTTCTGAAGTCTTAAGAAAGAAGATGGAGCCCCCCAAAAAACTCTACCCAGTTGAGAATGATGCCATGGTATACACAAACATTACTCAATGGTCAACCTTGGACTGAAAACTCTCCCAGATAACTCCATTATAAGATGGTTCATTGTACTACACATCTAGCCAGAATCTCAGCCAACATTACCCATTACTCTTTGAGTCTGCCTGAAGAATCTATATTTAGTCGAACTGGGATTGAAGTGTCTGAGCTTTCTTACAGAACCCCATAGAGATTCTTTTGACCCCTTAACAGCAAGAAGCAATTCTAAGAAAACAACACCCCTTTTCCCCCAAAGGTTTCATATTTCTGAGAGTTATAGATAATGGTAACAGGTTTGAGGGTGGAAGAAAACATTGGAATCTGTATTCCCTTTAAAAAAGGGGAAAAAAAGGAGAATGGATAGGTATAGGGTATTAAGGTAAATTATTGTATATATGAGTAAACCAATTTAGTAAAATATCAGCCTTAGATAAAATGTACTGCTATGGATATTTGTACATTGATACAAATATAAACTATTTTTTAATTCTGATTCCAGATAATGTGTATATTGATACAAATATTGGACCCTATTTATTGTAATGTACATATATTTTCACTCTTACATGAAATGTTTTGTATGTTGACACAAATGTAAAATTATATTTGTCATAATGCATGAATGCTCTACCTCTGTTTAGGATATTGGGTATATTGATATGTATTTAGGATATTGTCACATTTAGTATGGTACTATACATTCTAACTCAGCTTTAGCTTTTTGTGTATTGCCACTATTTTGAAGTCATTGTCCTTTTACTGTACATTTGCTTACACTGTTTACCCTGTGTACATGAAGGCTTAGTCCTTAGGTTGTCTAGGTAGATAAGACTTACAGATTTGTAGTCTCCTATGCTTGTCATCTCTATAGTTATGTAAGTTATGTTCTCCAGACTTACAGAAACATATGTCAGATGGATAGATAATCTGCAAATACCTCACCAGCCTGGAGAACATGGCATTTAAATGTTTTGATTTCTTGGAATTCTGTTAATGTGAGCCAAGATTGCTCCTGGCAGTACTGATCTGACCCCGAGAGAATGTTGGGCTTCTGAGACATTTTTGTTTTGAAGTTTGTCTTCACCTTGGCCCAAAATATCCTACTGGGCAAAGAACTGCCCTTGCCTAGACTGCTGATAGTAAAATTGTCTGACACTCTAGGCCTGTAGCCAATTGGAATGTACCAGTGATGCTGAGATACTTTAGGTGACTGTCCAGGCAGCCAGCTGTTTCTCTGTCTACTTTCACAAGACTCCCAAAAGTTTCTTGCATCCTTCTCACATTTCTCAAATAGTCCTTCTCAGGTCTTTGATGGGATTGAAGACTAGCAGTTATAGTTACAATCTTCTTGTATCTTAGTTAGAATATATTATGTATTAGAATACATTACACATTATGTTCTTTAGGACAGGACAGCTTTTGGAATAATCTCTGTAAAGTGCTGTTTACCTATGCTCCAGACTTCTCTGGATTTTAGTATTTTAGTATGTGTCTCTTGTTTTATATTATTCATGTTGTCTGTAATTCATCTTGTCTAGGTCATTATCCCTTATTCCTCCTGTACTATATTTGATAATCATTTCTATTGTATATAGTTTTGTATTAAGTTAGAACTTTCTTATTTAGACAAAAGGGGGAGATGGAGAGAGTAGCTGTTCCAGCTTGATGTGGAAGTACTACCCCTAGTGGGGCTTCTGGTATCTGTTGAGCCTACCTATGATGCACCTCTGTGGCAGGGCCTAGACAGGAGCCCTTAAGACCCACGATCCAGATGTGCTGGCTCTCTTAGTTCCTCATGATCCTGGATGCTGGATGGTAGATAGAGCAGATTTCTCCATAGAACACCACTTGAGAACACTTCACCTCTCCCAGATCCTGTAGCCAACCCCTTTACTAGCTATAAGTTACCCCAAAAGAAACCACCCATTTAACTATGTGGAGTTGCCTTAAAAAAACCCTATATCAATGTATATGTATACACATTTAATAAGACAAAGATAAAATACTGGTCCCTGAGCATCAAAATTAAATATTTAAAAAAGATCAAGCCATAAATTTTAAGATAAGTAAATATCAAGTTCATTACTTAGAAGAAATAACCAGGAGTAGAGTTTGCGACACTAACCAATTTCTCCGTGTGTTCAAAAATTCTTAAGACAATTGAAAGAATACTTAAAGAAACAAACAATCATGCCTATTTGTATATATAATATTATATGTAACCTTAAAAATATATAAAAGAAAAGAAGTGAGTGACATCTAAAATGTTTTTTCTTGTTTTTCAGTGTTTCAGTTTTCCTTAATAATTATATAATTGGTTTTTACATCTCCACAAATTTGATTATTATAAATTACATGAAATAATCTTTGCATGTTAATGATCAAGAAATTATCTGATAACCAAAACTGGGCTCCTCTTGATAGCCTTTTTAAAGAACATAATTCTTTCTAAGAAATTAATGTTGTTCTCCTTGTTCATCTCATTGATAGGGTGTCATATTATTAAGACTTTATAAACACAGCTTCTGACATTGCTAGGGAAAAAATCATATAAAACATCTCTTTCCTATCACTACCCAGCCTAGATGCACCTATAAGATCTAGTCTATTTCCCCTTCCCAGGAAGATCCATGCATCACCTCCATGCCCAATGAACCCTGCTTGTTATTTAACCTCTCTGAGTCTGTGATTTGTAGCATGATTATTTGTTACTTAAGAGCTAATATCCACTATGAGTACATACAATGTTTGTCTTTCTGGGCATGGGCTATCTTACTCAGGATGATTTTTCTTAGTTCCAACCATTTGTCTGTGAATTTCATGATGTCATTGTTTTTAACAGCTGAATAATGTTACATTGTACTAATATTCAACATAATGTTTTTCCAGTTTATATTGTTTCCAGGCTCTGATTATTATGAATAAAACTGCTATTAACACAGTTAAGCAAGTGCCTTTGTGGTATGGTGGAGCATCCTTTGGGTATATGCCCAAGAATGGTATGCCTGGGTCTTGAGATACATCAATATCCAATTTCGGGAGGAACTGAAATATTAATTTCCATAATGGCTATACTATGTTATATTCCAACCAACATGGAGGGGTGTTCCCCTTGCTCCACATTCTCTCCAACATAAGCTGCCTTCAGTGTTTTTGATCTTAGCCATTCTGACAGATGTAAGATGTAATCTCAAAGTAGTATGGTTTGCATTTCCCTGATAGCTACAGATATTAAACATTCCTTTAAGTGTTTTTCAGCAGTTTGAGATTCCAATGTTGAGAATTCTCTATTTAGATCTGTACCCCATTTTCTAATTGGATCATTTTGTTTATTTATGTCTTGAATTCTTTCCATATTTTGGAGATCAGCCCTCTATCAGATGTGGGCTTGCTGAAGACCTTTTCCCATTCTGTAGGCTGCCATTTTGTCCTATTGATAGGGGCCTTTGCCTTACAGAAGCTTTTTAGTTTCTTTAGGTTCAACTTATTAATTGTAAGTCTTAAGCCTGAGCTATCAGTGTTCTGTTCAAGAAGTTGTTTCCTGTGCCAGTACATTCAAGACCATTCCCTACTTTCCCTTCTATTAGGATTAGTGTACCTGATTTTAGGTTGAGGTGTTTGACCCACTTGTAGTTGGTTTTTGTGCAGGGTGATAGACATGAATTTATTTGAAATGTTCTACCTGCTGACATCCAGTTAGTCCAGCACCATTTATTGAAGATGTTTTTTTTGTTCCATTCTGTATTTCTGGCTTCTTTATAAAGTGTTAGGTGTCCAAAATTGTGTGGATTTATATCTGGTTATTTGATATGATTCCATTCATCAAATTATCTGTCATCATGCCAATACCATGCAGTTTTTTATTACCAAAGTTCTGTAGTACAGCATGTGATCAGGGATGGTGATACCCTGAGAAGTTCTTTCATTGTACAAGATTGTTTTAGCTCTCCTGGGTGTTTTGTTTTTCCATGTGAAGTTGAGTATTGTATTTTGAAGGTCTGTAATTAATTGTATTAGAATTTTGATGGGACTGTATTGAATCTGTAGATAGCTTTTGGTAAGAAGGTCATTTTACTAGGTTCATCCTACTGATCTATATGCATAGAAGACATTTCCATCTGATGACTTCTTCAATTTCCTTTTTAAAGACTTGAACTTTCTATTATACAAGTCTTTCACTTGCTTGCTTAGAAGGACAACAAGATATTTTATATGATTTATGGCTATTGGAATGGGTGTTGTTTCCCTGATTCCTTTCTCAGCCCATTTGCCATTTGTATATAGGAAGGCTATTGGTGCTTTTCTTTTGTGTGTGTGTAGGGGGGGGCATATTTCTTTTATCTAGTCACTTGACTAAAGGTGTTTCTCAGGTGCAGTTGCTCCCAAGTAGAATTTTTGGGGTAGTTAGTTTATAGTATTATTTCATCTGCAAGGAACAACACTTGAACTTCTTCTTTTCCATTAAGGTAGCTTCTGGTTCAGTTGTCTTATTGCTCCTGCTAGAACATCCATTATTATATTGAATAGATATGGAGAAAGTGGACAGCCATTCTTTGTCTTATTCCTGATTTTAGTTGAATTGCTTTAAGTTTCTCTCCACTTAATTTGATGTTGCCAATTTGCCTTCTATAAATTTCTTTTATTATATTTAGGTATATCCCTTGTATTCCAGTTCTCTCCAAGACTTTAACATGAAGGACTGTTTGATTTTCTCAAAGGATTTTGACCAATGAGATGATAAAATGTTTCTTTTTTTTCTTTCTGCTTGTTTATATGGTAGATTACATTGACAGATTTTTATATGTTGAAACATCCTTGCATCTCTGGCATGAAGTCTAATTGATAATGATGAATAATCTTTTTGATGTATTCTTAGATTCTGTGTTTCAGCATTTTATTGAGTATTTATTATTCTACATCTAATTAATGTCTGTTGGCTCCTGTATTTCTGTTTAGTTTTTGTCTGGATAACCTCTCCATAGTTGAGAGTGTGATATTGAAATTCCCACTATGAATGCATGAGAGTTGATGTGTGACTTAAGATTTAGTAGTGTTTCCTTTACAAACATGAGTGCAGAGATACATTTTAGATAGACAGATGGTCTTCAAACACTTCAGAGACCTACAGAGTGTAGAATTTAAGATATTTTAATAGCATTAGGCTTTTCATGACAGTGAGATATGTTTGCTTCTGACAGCACCAATCTACTTCATAAGAGGCTGATGGGCATCAAAGAACCTCCATATAAAGTTTGCATTCAATGTGCCAAAGCTAGCCATTTTGGCAAGAAAGTGCTTTTTCCTCAACTGCTTACAGTATGCTGTCCAAATTGCATAAGCAGAATACAAAAAGAGGATAACTGCTGAATTTTGCCAAAACAAGATTGGACAGTCCAACAAATTCCTGCTTTACAGAAAAATCTGCCAGATATTCTAGGCCTTTAGTCCAAAGATAGATGCCCCAAGTTGGAAAGGAAACGTGGTTAACTGTCCAGGAAGCCAGATGTTTCTGTCATTTCTATAGTTTTGGAAATTGCTTACTCTGCTTTTCTTGTATACTCAGGTAATATTTTATCCTCTCAGGACGTTGATGTGGTTGAAGACTATACAGTTGTGCTACACTGTTCCCTGATACCAAATCCAGGAAAGAAACTACAAAGGAGATGTAAAGTTTATAAAAGTTTGAAAGACAAAAAAGCTTGAGTTGTTTAAAGAATCGTTTAAGGTGTAAAAGATATTTTTAGGTTGGTAATACAAGGTATGATAAAAATAATTTAAGTATAAAACTTTATATTCTTCAAGATAGGATAGATAATAGACTTTTTTCTTCATTTATGCCAAATAGAAACAGACTGCTCATTATGAATGTAATTCTTACTTAATAAATGTTTTTCTTATATATAGTTTTACTGTGTTAGAGTTAAAACCTTTCCTTTTTATTTAGACAACAAAGGGAATTTTTTTTTGCTTGTCTTTGGTGTTTTTTTTTCTCATTTTTCTTTCTTATGAAATTTTGTACTCACTCCACATATCATCCACAGATCCTCCCTCCTTCGTCCTCCCTCCTCTCTTCTCCCTCCCCCAACCCTCTTACCCAAGCCACCCCGCATCCCCACATACCCCAAATCAAGGTCTCCCATGGGGAGTCAGCAGAGCCCAGAGCCTAGACAGGTCGAAACCCCTTCCCACTGCACCAAGGCTGTGCAAGGCATCACACCACAGGCGCAGGATTTCTAGAAGCCTGTCCATAGACCAGGAACAGATGAAAAATTTATAAAATAATCCTTTTATACACTGTAAAAAATATGACTGTGCCTATGGCACCTTCCAACTGGCTTAATAAAAAGCTCAATAGCTACGCAGTACTGGATAGGTGGGACTTCCAGGCAGAAAGAGGAACAGTGAGGAGGGTTAGAGGTGTGAGGGGGGGGGTTGGGGTTGTCACAAAAGCCTTCAGTGTCAAAAAGAAAAGGAAAGACAGAAAAAAGAATTTTCTTCTTAGCACCACTTTCATGTCCAAGTCTGGGTATGTTTTGAATATAATTTCAAGAATTTTTAAAGGTCTGGAATTTCTATCTTTATTTTTGCCTTGATCAGCAGTCTTTCTGTAGAGAATTGTTCAGTTTCCATAAATTGAACACCTTCCAATATTTCTGTTGCTGTTTTGTGAAGGGGGTCATTTCAGCTTTTTTTGTATGTGTTGAGGCATGCTTTGAGTCTGACACTGTGATCAGTTTGGGAGAATGTTCAGAGAGGTATAGAAAAGAAGGTGTATTCTTTTGTGTATGGGTAAATATATGTTATAGATATATGTTAGGTCCTTTTGGTTCATAATGTCTGTTGACTCCAGTATTTCTCTGTTTAGTTTTTGTCTAGATGTCCTCTCCATGGTTTAGAGTGTAATGTCAAAATCTCCCACTATGAATGCATGAGAGCTGATGTGTAATTTAAGCTTTAGTAGCGTTTCCTTTACAAACATGAGTTCAGGGATACTTTTCAGATAGACAGATGGTCTTCAAACACTTCAGAGACCTACAGAATATTTCATTTAAGGTGTTATACTAGCATAAGTCTTTCATGACAGTGAGTTATATTTGCTCCTCCTAGTACCAATCTACTTCAAAGGAGGATGATGGGCATCAAAGAAACTCAATAAGATGTGTACTTTCAATTAGCCAAAGCTAGCAATTTGGGCAAGAAAATGCCCTTGTCTCAACTGCTCACTGTATGTTGTCCAAAGTGGACAAGCAGGATACAAAAAGAAGATAAATGCTGAACTTTCCTAAAGAAGGTAGGACAGTCCACCAGAATTCCTGTTTCACAGAAAAAAATCTGCCAAATATTATAGACCTATAGTCCAAAGATGGATGCCACAATATTAGAGAGGAATGTTGGTTAACTGTGGAGGCAGCCAGCAGTTTCTGTCATTTCTATAGTTTTGGAAATTGCTTGCTCTGCATTTTCTGTTTACTCAGGTGATATATCTTTCTCTGGAATTTGATGGGGATGAAGATTATATAGTGTAGTGATAGTTCTTCCTTGTTACCAGGAAAAAACCTTACTTATGAGATGTAAAGTTTATAAAGGTTAAAAGGCATAAAAGCTTCAGTTGTTTATCTATGAAAATCATTTTACTTATAAAAGCTATTGTTATATTGGTAATACAAGTTATGATTAAATTTGTCCTTCATTCTTTATCCTTTCTTTCTTCCTCCCTTCCTCCCACCTTTCCTTCCTTTCTTTATTTTTCTTTGTTTGGAAATGAGTTTTCTCCATGTAATGGCCTAGGCTGTCCTGGAACTTGCTTTGTAGACCAGGCTAGTCTGGAACTTACAGGAATACACCGGTTTCTGCCTCCCTGAGCGCTGAGATTAAATGGGTGTGTCACCACAACCCACTTTTATCCACTTTTTTTGACACACCCACACAGCCAAACTGACACACATTTTCAGCGACATACTTTCTTTTTAGGATCTTGATGTTCATTTTCATTTCCTTTCCTTTTGACTCACTTTTAGCTTCTCTTCTTTAAATTTCACCTTTTCTTGCTTGTGGACTGCATGCCGAACGTTCCTGACATATTTATGGATCAGCCCTTTATGTATCTTTGAGTCTAGAAGTCTATGTATCCATTTGTCTATCTATTGATCTGTAGGGATATGTGTACAATTCTCTTTTTAACGGATTAGCTAGTTGATGGAAGGGAATGTGCAGTCCCGACTGGGGATGAGGAGGTTCTGGAATCAGCCTCAATCCAAGGCTGTTTGCAAATGTACTGCACGTGTGAATCAACAAGTTGAGTGTGTCTGTCTGCAACCACGGAGTTCCAATGGAAGAGGAGGACAAAGGTCTGGGTTCTTGGTGCTCTACTTTCTTTCTTACTTATTTGTTTGTTTATTTAGCTATGTATCTATCTCTCTATTTTTGGGGGGTTTAACTATTTAAGTTTTATTCAATGTAAACTTAAAAGTAAATGAAATTAAAATAGATTTAAATTAAATTTCTTTTTTTCTAACACACAGAAACATTAAAAGAGCAGATATTATAAATCTATAAAATTATTTGGTATATAAATACATTGTTTATATTCAGTTTAATCTTTAAACCTATTTCCTTCTTTAATTTAATTTTATTTTAAAATATAATTGAATTCTACATATCCGGCACGGATTCCCTTGTTCTCCCCCTGGCGCCCCCGTCCCCTTCCCACCAGCCCACCCCCACCCCCCACCCCCGTTCTCATCTCCTCCAGGGCAAAGACTCCCCCTAGGATTGAGATCAACCTGGTAGACTCAGTCTAGGCAGGTCCAGTCCCCTCCTCTCAGGCTGAGACAAGAGTCCCTGCATAAGCCCCAAGTTTCAAACAGCCAACTCATGCACTGGGAGCAGGACTATCTATTA
This sequence comes from Peromyscus maniculatus bairdii, assembly GCF_049852395.1. NCBI lineage: Eukaryota > Metazoa > Chordata > Mammalia > Rodentia > Cricetidae > Peromyscus > Peromyscus maniculatus. The sequence goes on from NC_134868.1 coordinate 18,755,183, forward strand.
TTTATTTATTTATTTATTTATTTATTTATTTATTTATTTATTTATTTATTTCCTTTGAGGCCAAGGTGTTGGGCACTTGAGTCCTTGGGAAGGGGTTGGGTGGAGGGAAAGTCCAAAGTGTAGTGTTTGCTCTGGGAACCCAGGTCTTTTTGCGGGTGGAGGTCCGGGCGCTCTCAGGTGTTTGGAAAGCGCAGGTGGTCGGTCGGTCTCGGGAGCAGGCAGGGAAGCCTGCCCAGGGTCTCAGGAGAGGGCCCCCAGGATCTTGAGCAGGAACAGAGATCCCAATAGCAGTCTCTGGAAACCCTGGGCTCTCCAAAGGCGGCAGCGGGTGGGCAGGCTGGCGGGCTGACAGGCTGGCGGGCTGGCCTGAGCATGGGCGAACTTTCAGGCCAAAGGATCTGGAGAGCAGGTCTGGTCCTGAGTGATTGCCAGCAATTCCAGGGCAGAGAGCATCCTCGGGTCACCTCCTAGAGAGCTTCTTCTTGTAATCCCTGAGGGCCTTGGCCATGAGCGGGGCAGGTCTCTTCTTAGGCTGGGGCTTGTTGCTGGCAGGCCGCGGTGGCGGCGGCGGCAAAAGGCAGGGAGTCCTCCATGGCTGGCCTTGGGCAGAGGCCTCCTGGTGCCTGCTCATTTAGGAGGAGGCCGCCCCTCTGGCTCCAGACTCTGCCTGCCGGCCTGGGCTTGGGGCTTGAGCCTGGAAGGCCACCATCTTGGTTTGGCGGCCTCCAGGCTTCTTGGCGCGCCTTTGAGGCGGGCTACCAGGGCCTGCAGCCTCAGCTCAGGGGGCTCCTGCAGCTGGAGGATTGTGGCCCTCTCAGTCTGGGTGTGAGTTGGCCTGCCAGTGTGTGTCTGGTGACCGCGACGGCGGCGACGGGACTCCTCCTCTTGCTGCCAGGGCTCAGTTTCTTCAGCTGCGTCTTGGCAACGAGTGTTCCAGGGGCAGTCAAGGGGCTCAGCAAGGCGCCCTTGCTGCGAGTTCTGCGGGAGCCAGGCAGGCGCAGGACCTGAATACACAGGCGTTTTGAAGTGGGTCCTGTGTGCCCAAGGCAGGGAGTCTGAGTCAGTGTGCCAGGAAGAGTGCTCCTGGCCACCCAGCGGGAAGCCAGCTTGGGGACTGGAAGGCTCTTGTGCAAGGGGACTCCCAGGGAGGATGCCATTGTCATTAGGCTCTTGGCACCTTGGAGACTTGCCCCAGGGCACTTTGGCTCCAGGACTAAGGGCCTCAGCTTTGAGGGTGCTTTTCCCCCTCCTCTTGCACCCAGTCAGCTGCAGCTGCAGCTGCAGAGCAGAGGAAGGAGGAGAGCTGTCAGAGTTGAGGCAGGCCTCCAAAGGATCAGCTGGGGGCCCTTCCTCCATCCAGTGGCCTGGAATCTTTCTCCTAGCACCTGACTCGCTGGAGATGGCCTTGGCTGCTGGGAGCCACCAGGGCTCCTCTGTAGTTGCTAGGGGCTTTGCCACAGGCACCTGGTTCTGTGCAGCTAGCTCTGGGTCCCCTAAAGACACTCTTGGCCTCTTGCTTCTTCTTGGCTCTGGCTTTGGGCTGCTAGTCACCCTTTCCTGGAGGCTTGAGTGTGGGCTTAGGCTCGCTCCAAGTCCCAGGCTCAGGCTCGGGCTCGGGCTCGGGCTCTGGTCCGGATTTGACTGTTTGCTGCTGTTGCTTCTGCTTCTGCTTCTGCTTCTGCTGCTGCTGCTGCTGCTGCTGCTGCTGCTGCTGCTGCTCACGTGGAAGACCTCTGTCCCATCTTGTCTGTGTTCCCTTGGCGCGGACTCTCGGGGCTTGTCTTCTGGACAGTTTCTGGGCAACAATGTCATCAGGCTCAACGCGAAGGCAAAGTCCCCCCGGTCAGGCTCAGGATGGGGCTCAAACTGGGACCTCTCCGACCAAATGGCGGCCAAGTCCTTGGCAAAGGGGACCAAGAGCTGGTCTTTCCTCAAGAGCTCCATGGTCTGCTGGAAGTTCATCTCTGCCAGGGTGTCACGGAGCTTGGGCAGGGAAGAGAGTTTCTGGAGGGTTTGGTAGAGCTTGCTTGGCTCTGTCTCTGTGCACAGGTGCTGCTGAAGCTCCTGCAGGGCTTCTGCGCTGGAGGCTGCATCCATGTCCACTGATGAAGACCCCCGAGGGGGCACCCCGCGAGCAGCTGGGTTGACTGGACAAGCCCTCTCACTGGGGACGCGACTGGCTCTCAGGAGCAGAGGACACTGGGCTGGCCTGCTAGTCAGCTGGCACTCTTTGCCTCACTGCTGCTCTGCCCGACCCCTCCCTTCCCCGTTGCTTTTAATGGGGTGGGTGGGCCCAGCTCCCTCACCACCACCCAATCAAACACCTAGGCTGCATCTGCTGGGCACGCCCTTTCCGATGTACAGGTCTCTAAGCCACACCCACAGACATAATCTCTTGCCCCATCTTCATCTCCTGGGGGTGGGGGCCCCGGGGAGGAGGGGGAGAAAACAAGCACAGAGACCTGATGGGTTCCAGGCCGCTGTCTCCCTTACATATGGTTTTCAACAAAGAAGCCTAAACAGTACCATAGGGAAAAGGTAGCATCTTCAACAAATTGTGCTGGCATAACTGCATATCAACATGCAGAAGATTGCAAATAGATTGATATCTGTCACCATGCACAAAACTCAAGTCCAAGTGAATGGAAGACCTCAACATAAATCCAATTACACTGAACTTGATAGAACACAAAGTAGGTAGTATCTTTGAAGGCATCAGCACAGGAGACCACTTCTGAAATATTACACCATTAGCACAGACAATGGGAACAACATTTAATAAATGTGATTCTTTGAAATAGAGAAGCTTTTGTAGAGCAAAGGACATGGTCAATAAGACAAAACAACAGCCTACAGAATGGGAAAAGATCACCAAACCCCTCTGAGATACCATCTTACACCTGTCAGAATGGCTAGGATCAAAAACACTGATGACAGCTAATATGGGAGAGGATGTGGATCAATGGGAACATTCCTCCAACTGTTGGTAGGAATGCAAACATGTACAGCCACTCTGGAAATCAGTATGGCGGTTTCTCAGAAAATTGCCAGTAAGTCTTCCTCAAGACCCAGCTATATCACTCTTGGGCATATACCCAAGAAATGCTCAATCTTACCACAAGGACACATGCTAATCTGTGTTCATATCAGCATTATTCATAATAGCAAGAACCTGGAAAAAACCTAGATGCCCCTCAACTGAGGCATGGGTAAAGAAAATGTGGCACATATATACAATGGAGTACTACTCAGCAATAAAAACCAATGACATCATGAAATTTTCAGGCAAATGGATGGAACTAGAAAATATAATCTTTTGTGAGGTAACCCAGACTCAGAAGGACAAACATAGTATGTACTCACTCATAACTGGAAGCTAGATGTGAGGGAAGGTGTAGCTGGAGAATTTCTACCCAGCTCCTGCCAAGTCCCACCTGTACTGGAGCCCACTTACAAAATAAACACACAGACTCATATTATTTAAACTGCTTGGCCATTAGCTCAGGCCTACCATTGTCTAGCTCTTACTCTTAAATTAACCCATTTCTATAAAAGTATACCTTGCCACGTGGCTCGGGGATCACCAGCATCTTTACATGCTGCTTGTCATGCTGGCAAGTGTCTCCCCCACTCAGCCTTCTACTTCCCAGAATTCTCCTCTCTCCTTGTCCCGCCTTTCCTTCCTTCCTGGCCACTGGCCAGTGTTTTATTTATACAGAATGATATCCACAACAGGAAGGGATGGCCAGACTGCAACCCATAGCTCCAGAGAGGACAGCTAGCAGGGAAAGACTCAAGGTGAGATACACAAATGGCCCATGGAAGGAGAAGTGGAGATGATCTACATGAGTGAACTGTGAGTGGGAGTGGTGGTGGAGGGCGAGCAGTGGGGCATGAGAACATAGGGAAATGGCAGGGTCCAGCTGGAACAGGGACAGAGTGAGAGGGATAGGAGGGAGATATCATGATAGATGAGAATATCATGGGAATAAGAAGAGGCATGGTGCTGGGGAGGCTCTCAGGAATCCACAAGGATGACCCCACCTTGGAGTGCTGGCAGTGGTCTAGTGGGTGTCTGGACTGGTGTGCTCTGGTGACCAGTCTAGTGAATACCCTAACCGTCATCATAGAGCCTTTGTCCAGCGACTGATGGAGGCAGATGCAGAGATCCACAGCCAGTCACAAAGCTGATTCCAATTGACGAGAGAGAGGAGGGATTCTGCAGGTGGGGTCGTCAAGATCATGATGGGAAGATGTGCAGAGATGACCAGCCACACTAGTGGAAGCCCATGACCTATAGACTAGTGGCTATGAAGAACCCATGATACTAGACTAGGCCCTCTGGTTATGGAATATGGTTGTTTGGCTCGGAATGTGTGGGGGGCATCCAGTCAGGGGGTCAGGATTTGTCCCTGGCATATGGGCAGGCTTTTTGGGGCCCAGTGTCTGTGGTATGATGTCTTGTGCAGCCATGGTGCAGTGGGGAGGGGCTTGGATCTGCTTAGGCTCAGTGTGATGGATTATGCTGACTCCCTATAAGAGACCTTGATTTGGGGGCTGTGGGGAGATGGGGTGGCTAGGGAGGGAGATCTGGAGGCTGGGAGGAGGGAGAAGGGGGATCTGTGGGTGGTATGTTGAGTGAGTAGAAAAATTCTTTATAAAAAATGAAAAGGAAAAACAAAACAATGGGAAAAAACTTCACCAACCCCACATCTGACAGAGGTCTGTTCCTCAAATTATATAAATTCCTCAAGAAGCTAGACATCAATATACTAAATAATCCAATTAAAAAATGGGGTACAACACTAATCAGAGAATTCTCAAAATAAAATCTCAAATTGCTGAAAGACATTTAAGGAATTGCTCAACATCCTTCATGATCAGGGAAATCTAAATCAAAATGACTCTGAGATATGATCTTATAACTGTCAGAATGGCAATGATCAAGCACACAGAAATAGAACACTAACTACGACTAAGATTGTCTCAGATACATGCAAGAATATGTTGTTTTTAGTTATGAGTCTATCCTTTAATGGTGGAGCCATTCCTAGAGCCAGAAAGAAAATATTGTTATACCCTACTTGAAAAGGGGGAGACACATAAATCAAAGTTATCTTAGAGATAGATTCAGTTTGTAGATAACCATAAATGTTTTGTATCATGTAGCAAGCCCTGGTACAATGGAAATTCAGATAAGTAAAATTATGTTTAGTATTATGAATAATTTATACACAGAAATATCAAAGAAACAACTAGAATGAATTATTTCCTTGCTCATATTTGGACATCCACTATACAAGCATATATTAGCGACTATTTTAGAGGTTCTGGAGAAAAGAGAAGGTTGGCAAACTGTTAGTAGAATTGAAAATTGGTGTAGCCATGATGGAAAATATTGTGTTGGTAACTTAAATACTAAAATACAACTACAACTGCATTATGACCAATGAATCCCTTTGCTGGTTGTTTATGAAAGTGAATTGCAATAAAGATTTTGAAGAGATTTCTGTACTCCTGTGCTCATTGCAGATGTAATCAAAACAGTAAGATAGATGCTTACTAAGATGTAAATGGATACAGAAAATTATATATACCTATAAAAAATAGTCATCCAAAATGCTGTTTGATTTCATGTATACCAAGGGTCTAAAAAATGATCTCATAAAACCAGGAAGAATGAAAGTGATTGTTAAACTTTGGAGAAGGGAAAAATGGATGTTTGGACTAATATGTATGTATGGTGATATTTCATTTGTACTGAAATGTGATTTTATTTGTATGTTAATAAATAATAGTGCCTGGGTGTCAGAGCTAATAACAAGCCATTTAGCAGAAGTTTGGCATTCTTAACACACGCCCATAATCCCAATGACATGAACACATATCTCTGTGTGTTTAAGGATACAGCATGCATGGAGACACATGCCTTTAATCTCAATACCAACCATAGAAGACTTGGAGGATTGAGGTTAGGTTTACAACCAATGAGAAGACAGAACAGAAAGTCCATAAAATGATAGATACACAGGAAGTAGGTCTGTTTCTGAGGGGAAGGAAGACAGAGGCAGTGAAGGGTAAGAAGGGTTTTTTAGTATCAACTCTTAGCTACTGTTCTGACCTCTTGGGCTTTTAACTTTGCATTTGGCTCTGTGTTTCTTCTTTAATAAGACTGTTACATCTACATGTATGTAAAGTTTCTATTAAGAAAAATAAATACCTGAGATCTTAAAAAAATTGTAGTTCAGAGAAAAAAAATGAAGACAACTGTATGCCTGAATCAGAGCTCTGTGAAGTCTGAAAGACCCATGGAGGCTCCAAAGGGTGGGGCAGGGAAAAGGAGTCTGCAAAGCCAGCAGTATCTCCATAAAAACCTATAAGAAAAAAAAAAACAAGTCTTCTGCAGCCAAACTTTAGGTGGATTTCAGGATTCTTGAACAGAGGAGAAAGGATTGTAGGAGCCAGAGGGGTCAAACATCACAGGAATACTCACACAATTAACTATTTTGGGATCATAGGGGTTCACAGACTGGACCAGCAACCAAGAAACTTGCATGGACTGACTTAGGTACTCTGCATATATGTTACAGTTGTGTAGGTTGATCTACTTGTGGGTCTCCTAACAGTAGGAACAGTGGCAGTTTCTGATTCTTTTACTGAGTTTTGGAACCTTACTCTTCATACTGGGTCACCTTGACCACCCTTAATACATGGTAGGTGCTTAGTCTCATAATAACTTGCTTTGCTATATTCTATTAATACTCATGGGAGACCTACCATTTCCTGAATGGAGCTGAAATAGGAGGGGACTGGGAGTGGTTTTGGATTGGGGGGCTTGGAGATGAGCATGGGGAGAGGCTGGAGCTTGGATATAAAATAAATAGATGAATAATAAAAATAAAAAGAAATAAAACAAAAAGGCATGTCATATGGGAAAATGCTAATAAAAGTGGACTCATGAAATTAGAAAGATGGAGGAACAGAGCCATGTAGTCTGGGCTGCTTTCCCTAATGTGAGATGGAGAGCATGGGGCAGTGAAGCTGCTACAAACATAAAGGTCTAGCCCCGGGAGACTTCGGGTGTGATGATACTATATTTGTCCAGAAATGGAAGATTTTATTTGTATGATAATAAATAAAGTTTGCCTGGAGATCAGAGGTCATAGCCAGCCTTAAACAGAAGTCACGTGGTGGTGGCACATGCCCTTAATCTGATCACATGTCAACCAGAGTCTCTGTGTGTTCAAGGATACAGCCAAGCATGGTGACACATGCCTTTAATCCCAGTATCAACCATAGAGACCTGGAGGTCTGTATAGACAGGCAGTGATGAGGAAGTGATGTGGATGGTCTTAGAGCCAATGAGAAGGCAGAACAGCAAGACAATAAAGGCACAGGTTAGACAGGAAGAAGCTCTTTTGGCAAGCTATGGTGAGGTGGTGAGCTAAGCTTAGTTGGCAGCTATTGTTCTGATCTCTATGGCTAATACAGAGGTATTTGGCTTTGCATTTCTTATTTAATAAGACTGTTTAGAAATTCATCAACATTGGGAGGAGACAACTTGGAGGGTGTGTATGTGTGCAGGAAGGAGCCAGAAGCTCCCAAGAATCCTGCCCCCAGATACCCTGCCTAGCTCCAACAACACCCTGATTCTGGACAATAGCAAGACATCTGAGAGGAGTCTTGGCAATGGTGCTTTAGAAATCAGAAAACTTGAACCAGATCAACAACTTACAATGAATATTTGCATGCAAACTGTCAGGAATAAACATACTGTATGACACATTGCAGTTTCCAATGCCACAATGACAAATAAATATGGAATGCAAAAGAGGGAAATATGGAGGAACAGAGTGGTGAGTGTGTGGGGGGCTGTGGGATTAGAAACACAACAGTGGTGATAGGTGTGAGAGAAGGCTTCAGTGGATGGGGGAATATGTTGATGCTCTGTCAGGCTGACAGGGTGCTGTGCAGCAGCCCCAAACTTGCACACTTAGCTCCTAAACATGCTGCCTAGCCACATGATCACTGTGGATATGAGAAATAACAGGATGTCCAAGACAAAATGGTTCATTTTCTGTATTGAAACTTCTTAAAAACCTCTCTAATCCATGCTGCCCCAGAATTATATTGATAGCCATGGTTGACTTACCCAGTTGGTTGAAGCTCAAGGGTCATGGAGATATCCATCTTCTGTGCTGCCACCTGAGATCATGTGGATGTCAAACTCCCTTGCTACTGTGGAGGCCAGGTAGACTTCTGCAGTCTGTGATACTGAAGGAGGCCCGATTATTATCCATGGTCTGGTTGTCACCAGAAACCTTGTTTATGTGACTGGCCTATACTGCTGCAGAGGGTGGGTCATATGGGGCAACAGGGTCCTGTTATAGCCATGGGCATAGTTGATGCCTGTGACTTTTGTTGCCATCAAAAGCCATTTGTATGTGCATGGTCTGTGCAGCGACCTGAAGCCATGTCTTTGAGCCATGCTCCCAGTGAGAAGTATGTTTATGTGAGTGGCCTGCAGAATCACCTGAGGCTATGTTGATATTCATGCTGTGGTCTATGATGGTGTCCATGGCTTGTACTTACATCAGAGACCATGCTGAGGTGCATGAACATGATGCTGATGGAGACCATATGGAAGTCCATGATCCATGATCCTGCTGACTGAACAGGGCTAGGAAGCTACATTGAGAGTGGTATGGTGGTTGTAGACTCAGTGAAAAGAGGGACATTGAAGGCTTTTGTGACAATGCCACCCCCACCTCTATCCTTCCTCCCTGTTCCTCTTTCTGCTTAGAAGTCCCACCTATCCACTACAGCCTAGCTATTGAGCTTTTTATTAAACCAGTCATAAGGCACCATAGGCAGAGGCATATTTTTACAGTGTACAAAAGGATTATTTTGTAAGATTTTCATCTGTCCCTGGTCTATGGGTAGGCTTCTGGGAATTCCATTCCTGTGGTGTGATGCCTTGCACAGCCTTGGAGCAGTGGGAAGGGACTTGGACCTGTCTAGGCTCAGTGTGCTCTGCTGACTCCCCATGGGAGATCTCCATTTACGAGATGTGGGGATGTGGGTTGGCTTGGGAAAGAGGGTTGGGAGTGGGAGGAGGGAGGAGTAAAGAGGGAGGAGGGGGACCTGTGGATGATATGTGGAGTGAGTACAAATTTTCTTAATAAAGAAAAATGAAAAAAAATAAACACTGAAGACAAGCCAAAAAATAATTTCCCTTTGTTGTCTAAATAAAAAGGAAAGGTTTTAACTCTAACAGAGTAAATCTGTGTACAAGAATATCAATTATCAATAAGAATTACATTCACAATAAGCAATCTATTTCTCTTTGGCATAAATGGAGAAAAACTCTATTTTCTATCTTATCTTAAAGAATATGAAGTTTTATACTTAAATTATTTTATCACAACTTGTATTATGATAAAATAAAATATCTTTTACACCTTAAATGATTCTTTAAACAATTTAAGCTTTTTTGTCTTTCAACCTTTTATAAACTTTACATCTCATATGTAAGTTTCTTTTCTGGATTTGGTAACAGGGAACACTGTAACTACAACTATATAGTCTTCAAACCCATCAACGACCTGAGAAGGATAAAATATTACCTGAGTATACAAGAAATGCAGAGCAAGCAATTTCCAAAACTATAGAAATGACAGAAATAGCTGCCTGCCTGGACAGTTACCTGAGGTTCCTCTCCAACATTGGGGCATCCATCATTTGACTATAGGCCTAGAATATCTGGCAGATATTTTTTTTTTCAGTGAAGCAGGAATTTGTTAGACTGTCTAACCTTGTTTTGGCAAAGTTCAGCAGTTACTTTCTTTTTGTATTCTGCTTATCCAATTTGGACAGCATACTGTAAGCAGTTGAAACAAGGATAGTTTCTTGCCAAAATGGCTAGATTTGGCACATTGAATGCAAACTTTATATGGAGATCTTTGATGCCCATCAACCTCTTTTCAAGTAGATTGGTGCTGTCAGGAGCAAACCTATCTCACTGTCATGAAAAGCTAAATGCTATTAAAACATCTTAAATGCTATACTCTGTAGGTCTCTGAAGTGTTTCAAGACCATCTGTCTATCTAAAATGTATCTCTGCACTCATGTTTGTAAAGAAAACACTACTAAATCTTAAATTGCACATCCACTGTCCTGCATTCATAATGGGAAATTCAATATCACACTCTCCACTATGGAGAGGTCATCCAGACAAAAGTAAACAGAGAAATACTGGGGCCAACAGACATTAATTAGATGTATATGCATAAATACTCAATAAAATGCTGAAACACTGAATCTAAGAATACATCAAAAAGATTTTGCACCATTATCAATTAGACTTCATCCCAGAGATGCAGGGATAGTTCAGCATATAAAAAAAATCTGTCTATGAAATCCACCATATAAACAATGTAAAAGAAAAAAATATTATCATCCGACTGGTTAAAATCAAACAGCCCTTCATGATAAAAGTCTCAAAAAACAGGGATACCAGGGATATACCTAAACATAATAAAGGAATTTTATACAAGGCTGATAGCCAACATCAAATTAAGTGGAGAGAAACTTAAATCAATTCAACTGAAATCAGGAATAAGACAAAAAATGGCTGTCCATTTTCTCTATATCTATTCAATGGAGTAATTGAAGTTTTAGCAGAAGCAATAAGACAACTGAAAGAGAAGCTATCTTATTTGAAAAGAAGAAGTTCAACTACTGTTCCTTGCAGATGATATAATAGTATGAATAAGCTACCCCAAAAATTCTACCTGGGAGAAACTACAGCTGAGAAACACCTTTAGTCAAGTGACTAGATAAAAGAAATACCACCCCCCCCCAAAAAAAAAAGAAAAAAGAAAAACACCAGTAGCCTTCCTATGTGCAAATAAATAGGCTGAGAAAGCCATCAGGTAAATAACAACCATTTCAATAGCCACAAATCAGATAAAAAGATCTTGTCATTATAAGCAAGCAAGTGAAAGACTTGTATGATAGAAACTTCAAGTCTTTAAAAAGGGAATTGAAGAAGTCATCAGAAGATGGAAAAGTCTTCTATGAATATGGATCAGTAGGATGAACCTAGTAAAATGGCCAGCTTACGAAAAGCTATCTACAGATTCAATACAGACCCATCAAAATTCTAATACAATTAATTACAGACCTTGAGAAAACAATACTCCACTTCACATGGAAAAACAAAACCCAGGATTGCTAAAACAATCTTGTACAATGAAAGAACTTCTCAGAGTATCACGATCCCTGAGCTCATGCTGTACTACAGAGCTGTAGTAATAACTGCATGGTATTTGCATAAAGACAGACAATTTGATGAATCTTATCAGATCAAATAACCAGATGTAAATCCACACATCTATGGACACCTAACACTTTATAAAGAAGGCAGAAATACAGAATGGTACAAACAAAACATCTTCAACAAATGGTGCTGGACTAACTGGATGTCAGCAGGTAGAGCACTTCAAATAAATTCATATCTATCACCCTGCACAAAACCCACCTAAAACTGTGTCAAACGCCTCAACATAAAATCAGTTACACTGATCCTAAGAGAAGAGAAAGCAGGGCATGGTCTTGAATGTATTGGCACAGGAAACTACTTTTAGAGCAGAACACTGATAGCTCAGGTACTAAGACTTACAGTTAATAAGTTAAACCTCAAGAAACTGAAAATCTTCTGTAAGGCAAAGGCCCCTACCAACAGGACAAAATGGCAGCCTACAGAATGGGAAAAGGTCATCATCAAGCCCACATCTGATGGAGGGCTGATCTGCAAAATATGGAAAGAACTCAAGCAACTAGACATGAACAAACAAAATAATCCAATTAGAAAATGGGGTACAGATCTAAACAGAGAATTCTCAACATTAGAATCTCAAATTGCTGTGTCACACTAAAACAATTCCCACTGAAGGCAGAGTCCATCACACTGAGCCTAGGCAGATCCAAGCCCATCCCCACTGCACCATGGCTGCACAAGACATCATACCAAAGGAACTGGGCCCCAAAAAGCCTACCCATGTGCCAGGGACAAACATGATCCCCCTGACTGGGTGCCCCGCCTCACATTCTGAGCCAAACACCATATTCCATACCCAGAGGGCCTAGCCTAGTATCATGGGTTTTTCATAGCCACTAGTCTATATTTCATGGGCTTCCACTAGTGTGACTGGACATCTCTGCACATCTTCCCATCATGATCTCGATGTCCTCCACCTGCAGAATCCCTCCTCTCTCTCATCAACTGGAATCAGCTTTGTGCTTGGCTGTGGATCTCTGCATCTGCCTCCATCAGTTGCTGGACAAAGGCTCTATGATGACGGTTAGGGTATTCACTAGACTGGTCACCAGAGCACACCAGTCCAGACACCCTCTAGACCACTGTCAGCACTCCAAGGTGGGGTCATTCTTGTGGATTCCTGAGAGCCTCCCCAGCACCATGCCTCTTCTTATTCCTATGATATTCTCATCTATCATGATATCTCCCTCCTACCCCTCTCACTCTGTCCCTGTTCCAGCTGGACCCTGCCATTTCCCTATGTTCTCATGCCCCACTCCTTGCCCTCCACCACCACTCCCACTCACAGTTCACTCATGTAGATCATCTCTACATCTCCTTCGATGGGCCATTTGTGTATCTCACCTTGAGTCTTTCCCTGCTAGCTGTCCTCTCTGGAGCTATGGGTTGCAGTCTGGCCATCCCTTCTGTTGTGGATATCATTCTGTATATATAATACACTGATTGGCCAGTGGCCAGGAAGGAAGGATAGGCGGGACAAGGAGAGAGGAGAATTCTGGGAAGTAAAAGGCTGAGTGGGGGAGACACTGCCAGCTGCCACCATGATAAGCAGCATGTAAAGATGCTGGTGATCCCAGAGCCACGTGGCAAGGTCTACATTTATAGAAATGGGTTAATTTAAGAGTAAGAGCTAAGGGAACACTCCTCCACTGTTGGTGGGAATGTAAACTTGTACAACCACTGTGGAAATCAGTATGGCGGTTTCTCAGAAAATTAGGAATCGAACTACCTCAAGACCCAGCCATCCCACTCTTGGGCATATACCCAAAGAATGCTGATACATACCATAAAGATACATGCTCAGCTATGTTCATAGCAGCACTATTTGTAATAGCCAGAACCTGGAAACAACCTAGATGCCCATCAACGGAAGAATGGATGAAAAAAATGTGGTACATATACACAATGGAGTACTACTCAGCAGAGAAAAACAATGAAAGCATGAAATTTGCAGGCAAATGGATGGAACTAGAAAAAATCATCCTGAGTGAGGTAACCCAAACCCAGAAAGACAGTTATGGTATGTACTCACTCATTGGTGGATTCTAGATATAAAATGAACAATCAGACCACAACCCATAGAACCATAGAGGCTATATATATAGCATGGAGGTCCCTAGGACGACTGTGGCATATACAGTTTTACTCAATTATTGAAAAAAAATAGCCAAATGAATGGAAACACATGAACTATGAACCAAAGGCTGAGGGGCTCCCAGCTGGATCAGGCCCTCTGAATAGGTGAGACAGTTGATTGGCTTGATCAGTTTGGGAGGCATCTAGGCAGTGGGACCAAGTCCTGTGCTCATTCCATGAGTTGGCTGTTTGAAACCAGGAACTTATGCAGGGACACTTGGCTTAGTCTGGGAGGAAGGGACTGGACCTCCCTGGACTGAGTCTACCAAGTTGATCACAGTCCTCGGGGGAGGACTTGTCCTGGAGGAGGTGGGAATGGAGGGTGGGCTGGGGGTAAGGGGAGGGCGTGGGAGGGGGGAGAATAGGGGAACCCATGGCTGATATGTAGAACTGAATGGTATTGTAAAATAAAAATATATATCACAAAAAAAATTTAAAAAAAAAAAAAAAGGTGCAAAGAAGAAAAAAAAAAAAAAAAAAAAAAAAAAGAGTAAGAGCTAGACAATGGTAGGCCTGAGCTAATGGCCAAGCAGTTTAAATAATATGAGTCTGTGTGTTTATTTTGTAAGTGGGCTCCAGTACTGTTAAGACTTGGCAGGATCTGGGTAGAAATTCTCCAGCTACACCTTCCCTCATATCTAGCATCCAGTTATGAGTGAGTACATACTATGTTTGTCCTTCTGAGTCTGGGTTACCTCACTCAAGATTATATTTTCTAGTTCCACCCATTTGCCTGCATATTACATGATGTCATTGGTTTTTATTGCTGAGTAGTACTCCATTGTATATATGTGCCACATTTTCTTTATCCATGCCTCAGTTGAGGGGCATCTAGGTTTTTTCCAGGTTCTTGCTATTATGAATAATGCTGATATGAACACAGATGAGCATGTGTCCTTGTGGTAAGATTGAGCATTCCTTGGGTATATGCCCAAGAGTGATATAGCTGGGTCTTGAGGAAGACTTACTGGCAATTTTCTGAGAAACCGCCATACTGATTTCCAGAGTGGCTTGTAGCTAGAGTTTTCCGGCCTTGCCCACAGTCAGGACAAATTTTTGTCACCCGCCAGTCCCACAGCCGCTCAGACCCAACCAAGTAAACACAGAGACTTATATTGCTTACAAACTGTATGGCTGTGGCAGGCTTCTTGCTAACTGTTCTTTTATCTTAAATTAACCCATTTTTATAAATCTATACCTTGCCACGTGGCTGGTGGCTTACCGGCGTCTTCACATGCTGCTGGTCATGGCGGCAGCTGGCAGTGTCTCTCTGCCTCTGCCTTCTGCTTCCCAGAATTCTCCTCTCTCCTTGTCCCACCTATTTCCTGCCTGGCCACTGGCCAATCAGTGTTTTATTTATTGACCAATCAGAGCAACAGATTTGACATACAGACCATCCCACAGCACTTCCCCTTTCTTTTTTTTAAAAGGAAGGTTTTAACTTTTACACATCTCCAAAGTCAGCTTGGTATATTTGGGAATTTGGGCGTAGCTTCTCTTACTACTTCCTGCTGGAGGGGGGCGCTGTATCTTATGGGGACACAAAGAAAATTTTAGGATCATGGAGTAGTCCGTGAGACTGTATCGTCTGAGCCAGTTGCCTTGAAATGATTCTGGATTTGGATCATCTGGGCCATGGTGTCATCGGAGACCTTTCAGGTGGTCTTGGCTGGTCCAACCTGATGTATCTTAATCTGGAACAAATCCATAGCCTCTGGCTTTCTGTGGAAACAAAAGCAGAGCCTCCTTTCCAAAGCAACATATCCTTACATCCAAATTTTGAAGTTAAGGTACCTTTAAAACACACATTTTGGCATAACTCAACGGCTTTTGCAATCAAATGTTTCTCTTCGGTTACGAATATCAAAGAGAACATAATCCACATTCTCTGTGTGGTAGCCATCTTTATGTGGCTTATGTTTTATATTACCTTGAGCCTATTGCTTTAAACTGCAGCCTTTTAAGCCTGACTGTGGCTGCTGGCTCCGCCCACTTCAGCTTCCCAACATGGCGGTGGAACATTTTCCGCCAGCTCTGGGAGCCATCGTGGGTCTATGCTTTTATCCAAGCATCGTGTAGCCCAGAAACCTCTTTTTTTGTTTTGTACTAGCAAAGGCTAAATCCACCATGCAGCTTAATGTGCCACTTGCAGAGGCCTCAGTGGCTGTACATGTTTGCATTCCTACCAACAGTTGGAGGAATGTTCCCATTGCTCCACATCCTCTCCCACATTAGCTGTCATCAGTGTTTTTGATCCTAGCCATTCTGACAGGTGTAAGGTGGTATCTCAGAGTTGTTTTGATTTGCATTTCCCTAGTGACTAAGGATGTTGAGCAATTCCTTAAATGTCCGTCAACAATTTGAGATTCTTCTATTGAAAATTCTCTGTTAACCTCTGTAGCCCATTTTTAATTGGATTGTTCAGTATTTTGAACTCTAGCATTTTGAGTTCTTTATGTATTTTGGAGATCAGCCCTTTGTTAGATGGAGTTTGGTGATCTTTTCCCATTCTGTAGGCTGTTGTTTTGTCTTATTGAGCATGTCCTTTGCTCTACAAAAGCTTCTCAATTTCAACGGGTCACATTTATTCAATGTTGCTCTCAGTGTCTGTGCTACCAGTGTAATATTTCAGAAGTGGTCTCCTGTGCTGATGCCTTCAAAACTACTACCTACTTTGTGTTCTATCAAGTTCAGTGTAATTGGATTTATGTTGAGGTCTTCCATCCACTTGGACTTGAGTTTTGTGCATGGTGACAGATATCAATCTATTTGCAATCTTCTGCATGTTGATATCCAGTTATGCCAGCACAATTTGTTGAAGATGCTACCTTTTTCCTATGGTACTGTTTAGGCTTCTTTGTTTAAAACCATATGTTCATAAGTATGTGGATTAATGTCAGCATTTTAAATTTGATTCCTTTTTTCCACGTGTTGCTTTTATGCAAGTAACAAGCTGTTTTTATCACTATAGCTCTATAGTAGAGCTTTAGGTCAGGAATCATGATGCCTCCAGAGGTTGCTCTATTATACAGGATTCTTTCAGCTATACTAGGAGTTTTGTTTTTCCATATAAAGTTAAGTATTGTTCTTTACAAGTCTGAAAAGAATTGTGTTGGAATTTTGATGAGGATTGCATTGAATCTGTAGATTGCTTTTGGTGAGATTGCTGTTTTTACTATGTTAATTCTACCTATCCACGAGCATGGGAGATCTTTCCATTTTCTGCTATCTTCTTTGATTTCTTTCTTCAGCGACTCTAAGTTCATATCATACATGTCTTTCATTTGCAGAGTTAGAGTCACCCCAAGGTGTTTATATTATTTGGGGATATTGTAAATGGTGATGTTTCTCTGATTTCTTTCTCAGCCCATTTACCATTTATATACCAGTAGGCTACGAATTTTTTTGAGTTAATCTTCCATCCTACATCATTATTGAGGGGCTTATTAGTTGTAGAAGTTCTCTGGTAGAATTTCTGGGGTCACTTATGTACTATCATATCATCTGTAATTAGTGTAATTTTGACTTTTTCCTTTCCAATTTGTATCCCCTTGATCTCCTTTTGTTGATGTCCTTATTGCTCTAGCTAGAACTTCAAGTACTATGTCAAATAAGTATGGGAAGATTGGAAAACCTTGTCTTGTTCCTGATTTTAGTGGAATCCCTTTGAGTTTCTCTCCAGTTAATTTAATGTTGGCTTTCGGCTTACTGTAAATTGCCTTTATTATATTTAGGTATGTTCCTTATATTCCTGATCTCTGTAGAACCTTTATCATGAAGGGGTGATGGATTTTGTCAAAGGCTTTTTCAGCATCTAATGAGATGATCATGTGGTTTTTTTTTTTCAATTTGTTGATATGGTGTATTGCATTGACAGATTTTTGTATGTTGAACCATTCTTGCATCCCTGGGATGAAGCCTACTAGGCCATGGTGGATAATTTTTTTTGATGTGTTCCTAGATTCAGTTAGCCAGTACTTTATTGAGTATTTTTGCATTAATGTTCATGAGGGAGATTGGTCTGTAATTCTCTTTCTTTGTTGCATCTTTGTGTGGTTTGAGTTTCAGGGTGTCTGTAAGCCTCACAGAAAGAGTTTGGCAAGGTTCCTTACTTTCTATTGTGTGGAACAATTAGACGAGTATTGGTATGAAATCTCCTTGGAAAATCTGGTAGAATTCTGGGAATCCCAAGAGCTAGTCGCGTCTCCATTGAGAGGCCTTGTCCAGTCAACCCAGCTGCTCCCGGGGTGCCCCCTCGGGTCTTCATCAGTGGTTATGGAGGCCGCCTCCAGCGCAGAAGCCCTGCAGGAGCTGCGGCAGCACCTGTGCACGGAGACAGAGCCAAGCAAGCTCTACCAAACCCTCCAGAAACTCTCTTCCCTGCCCAAGCTCCGTGACACCCTGGCAGAGATGAACTTCCAGCAGACCATGGAGCTCTTGAGGAAAGAGCAGCTCCTGGTCCCCTTTGCCAGGGACTTAGCCGGCATTTGGTCAGAGAGGTCCCAGTTTGGGCCCCATCCTGAGCCGGACCGGGGGGACTTTGCCTTCGCGTTGAGCCTGATGACATTGTGGTTCACAAACTGTCTAGACACAAGCCCAGTGAGTCCCCATCCTGGGTGTGTAAAAAATTGAATAAAAGTGGGTTGGGTTGACACACCCACTTAAATCCAGGGATATGGAGGCTGAGGCAGGTGGGTCCATGTAAATTCAGATCAGCCTGGTCTACAAACCAAGTTCCAGGACGGCTAGGGCTGTTATGCCGGGAAACCTATCGCCAAAAAAACAAAACAAAACAAACAAACAAAAAAGATGGAAAAAATGAAGTAAGAAAAATAAATAACAGAAAAAATCATAGAGAATGAAGGAGGGTGTTGGTGCACTAAGTGATCCCAGACATTCTAATTTACAAGGATATGTTCTCTCTTTGTGTGTGTCTTTCTCTCTCTGAGACACACACACACAGTGAGAGAGAGAGAGAGAGAGAGAGAGAGAGAGAGAGAAACAGAGACACACAGAGAGAAACCCAAAAGACACATAGTTTCACCCACACAGTTTGATTTTATGATCTTAATGTTTTATTTATGTATTTGTTTGTTTATTTAATTTAATGCCAAGGTGTTCAGCACTTGAGTCCTTGAGAAGGGGCTGGGTGGAGGTAAGATCCAAAGTGTAGTGTTTTCTCTGAAACACAGGTCTTCTTGCATGTGGCAACCTAGGTGCTCCCAGGTGGGCCCAAAGCCTAGGTGGGCCTAGGAAGCAGGCAGGAGAGCCTGCCCAGGGTCTCCAGAGAGGGCAGCCAGGAGCTGGAGCAGGAGGAAGGATAGCAGGAGAAGGCAGGCGCTGCAATGGCTGGTCTCTCCAGGAAGAGAGGAGATCTGGTTCAGAGGATTGCCAGCAACTCCAGGGCAGAGAGCATCCTCGGGTCACCCCCTAGAGAGCTTCTTCTTGTAATCCCTGAGGGCCTTGGTCATGAGCGGGGCAGGTCTCTTCTTAGGCTGGGGCTTGTTGCTGGTGGGCGGCAGAGGCAAAAGGCAGGGAGCCCTCCGTGGCGGGCCTTGGGCAGAGGCCTCCTGGTGCCTGCTCATTTGGGAGGAGGCCGCCCCTCTGGCTCCAGACTCTGCCTGCTGGCCTGGGCTTGGGGCTTGAACCTGGAAGGCCACCATCTTGGTTTGGCGGCCTCCAGGCTTCTTGGCTTGCGCGTCTTGGAGGCGGGCTCTCAGGGCTTGCAGCCTCAGCTCAGGGGGCTCCTGCAGCTGAAAGATTGTGGCCCTCTCAGTCTGGCTGTGAGTTGGCTTGCCAATGTGTGTCTTGGGACTGGCCTTCAGCTGCCAGGGCTCAGTTTGTTCAGCTGTGCCTTGACATCCTTTTGGCAAGCGGGAGTCAAGGGGCTTAGGAAGGCACCCTTTCTGGGATTTCTGCAGGATCCTGTCACGTGTAGGACCTGAATAGACAGGCGTTTTGAAGTTCTTTCTGCATGTCCAAGGTGGGTCTTCTGCTTCAGTGTCAATTGAAGTCTGTTCCTGGCCACTCGGCGGGATGCCTGCTTGGAGACTTAAGGCATGTTCTGCAAGGGGACACCCATCGACTCCATGGCCATTTTGATCTTGGCAAATATCTGACTTGCCCCGGGGCACCTTTGCTCCAGAGCTAAGGGCCTCAGCTTTCCGGGTGCTTTTTCCCCTCCTCTTGCACCCAGTCAGCTGCAGCTGCAGCTGCAGAGCAGAGGAAGGAGGAGAGCTGTCAGAGTTGAGGCAGGCCTCCAAAGGATCAGCTGGGGGCCCTTCCTCCATCCAGTGGCCTGGAATCTTTCTCCTAGCACCTGACTCGCTGGAGATGGCCTTGGCTGCTGGGAGCCGCCAGGGCTCCTCTGTACTTCCCTGGGGCTTTGCCACAGGCACCTGGTTCTGTGCAGCTAGCTCTGGGTCCCCTAAAGACACTCTTGGCCTCTTGCTTCCTCTTGGCTCCGGCCTTGGACTGCTAGTCACCCTTTCCTGGAGGCTTGAGTGTGGGCTTAGGCTCTCTCCAAGTCTCGGGCTCGGGCTCGGGCTCGGGCTCGGGCTCAGGCTCAGGCTCAGGCTCTGGTCCGGATTTGACTGTTTGCTGCTGTTTCTGTTTCTGCTTCTGCTTCTGCTTCTGCTGCTGCTGCTGCTGCTCACCTGGAAGACCTCTGTCCCATCTCGTCTGTGTTCCCTTGGTGCGGACTCTCGGGGCTTGTCTTCTGGACAGTTTCTGGGCCGCAATGTTATCAGGCTCAACGCGAAGGCAAAGTCCCCTCGGTCTGGCTCAGGATGGGGCCCATACTGGGACCTCTCTGACCAAATGGCGGCCAAGTCCTTGGCAAAGGGGACCAGGAGCTGCTCTTTCCTCAAGAGCTCCATGGTGTGCTGGAAGTTCATCTCTGCCAGGGTGTCACGGAGCTTGGGCAGGGAAGAGAGTTTCTGGAGGGTTTGGTAGAGCTTGCTTGGCTCTGTCTCCGTGCACAGGTGCTGCTGAAGCTCCTGCAGGGCTTCTGCACTGGAGGCGGCCTCCATGTCCACTGATGAAGACCCAAGGGGGCACCCCGGGAGCAGCTGGGTTGACTGGACAAGCCCTCTGCCTGGGGACGCGACTGGCTCTCAGGAGCAGAGGACACTGCTTCTGGGATGGAGAGTGTCTCAGCTCTTTGTCTCACTGCTGCTCTGCCTTCCTTTGCTTTTAAGGGGTTGGGTGGGTTATGCCCCCTAACCACTACCCAATCAAACACCTGGGTTGCAACTGTTAGGCACGCCCTTTCCGATTTACAGGTCTCTAAGCCACACCCACATCCAAACACTCTTGCCTTTACTTAATCTGCTTTAAAAACCTAAACAAACAAACAAAGCCAAGCCCAGAGAGCTGATTGATGGGTGCTAGGCCCCCGCCTCTCTTACAGGTGAACCCTGCCGCTTGGGACCCTAAATACGAATTTCTGTCTTCTTTTGGCACAGTGTGCTCACAAGTGGCTCATGCGAG
This sequence comes from Peromyscus maniculatus bairdii, assembly GCF_049852395.1. NCBI lineage: Eukaryota > Metazoa > Chordata > Mammalia > Rodentia > Cricetidae > Peromyscus > Peromyscus maniculatus. The sequence continues at coordinate 18,776,151 of NC_134868.1, forward strand.
CCTAGATTTCATCCCATATATGGCACCTACTCATTCAGCATAAGCCAGATAAGAATGGAATCCACTTTTTTTATAAGGGAGCTCCCCCACCTCTACTTTTTCTCCAGGTTTATTTATTTATTTATTTATTTATTTATTTTGACCACAGTTACCTTAATTGAATCAGGGCTCCTTTGATTATGCAATCCTTTTGGTGATAACCATTTCCTTGAATGAGGTCCTTTTTTGATTATGCAATCCTTTTGGTGAGATGTATCTATCAGTCTCAAAATTTAGCCACTGGGCAACAAAGTGCCCTCGAATTGACTGCTGACAGTATGCTATCCAAAATGGACAGACAGGACACAAAACAGTACTACTGATCCATGACAATACAAGTGTGGTTGCGGCTTTAGCAACAGGCATCCTCTGAGTCTACGACAATATGGCACCATCACTGAAGTGGCTTTGAAATCCAGAAAAAGTACAATTCCCTTTTCTTCAGAGACAGCTGAACAGGCACTGGACCTATTGCTTCTGGTGTACAGTGGAACAGCAGCTGTAACAGTTACTTTTAAGGGCTAACACAATCTCACCTCTCAGTGGTAGACTGGCATTTAAAAGAGAAGAAGCCACCCACAAGCCAAGAAAAATGGGAAACATAGGAGAATGGGATGCATAGAAGAATGGGATGCACAGAAGAATGAGATGCCAGGATGAAGCCACCCACAAACCAAGAAGAATGGGCAGCTGACTTTGAAAACATCAGTAACTTCCAGAATTTAAAATCCTGAATCTTGACAGGACACTGGTGGAATTCAAGTTTATCTGGTACATGGACTGCTCACATCGAATGTGAGATTGAACTGTAGGCCTTGGGTACATTCTACTTCACAAATGAGTCTGTCAGATACCCTAAGCCTATAGGCTGAAGATGATGCCCCAATATTGCAGAGAAACCTCAGGTAACTGTCCAGGCAGCTGGCTGTTTCTGTCAACTCACATTTTTTTTGGAAGTTATTAGTTTGCACTTCCTGTTTTATTAGGCAATATTATTTTCTTCTTGGGTCTCTGAGGGAGTTGAAGATTAGATAGTTATAATTATAGTTAGTTGAAGATGACGTAGTTGTAGTTACAGTTTTCCTTGTTAAGAAATTTCAGAAAAGAAACTCACTAAGGAGGTATAAAATGTAAAAGCTTGAAAGACATCCTGGGATAGTTTTCTGTTGATAGAAAGTTAGGATAGAAAGTGAATTAGGTACATTTTGGACTTAGGAAAATAGAATAGGTAATGGAATATTTTCTTTAGGTTTGTGAAATGCAAAGGAACTAGACATTGTTGATGTATTTATTGCTTGTATATATTGTATATACTTATTGTACTTATTTATATAGTCTTTCTTGTATTAGTTATAAGTTTTTATTATTTTTTATTTTTATTAGACAAAAAAGGGGAAATGTGTTATTTTATTTGTGCTGAAAGGTGGTGATATTTTATTTGTATGTTAATAAATAAAGTTTGCCTGGAGATCAGAGGTCATAGCCAGCCATATCTGTAAGTCAGGAGATGGGGACACACACCTTTAATCCAATCACAAGGCAGGCAGAGACTCTGTGTTCAAGGACACAGCCAAGCATGGTAACACACGCCTTTAATCCCAGTTCTAAACATAGAGACCTGGAGGTCTGTGTAGACAGGCAGTGAGGAGGAAGTGAGGTGGCTATGGCGACTTGGTGAGCTAAGGTTTGTTGGTGGCTATCACTCCGGTTTCTATGTTTTTCACCCCTGTATTTGGCTCTGTTTCTTATTTAATGAGACTTTTTAGAAATTCATCTACATTGGCTTTCTTGGCTTTTTTTTTTTAAAGTATATATTGGTTTCTTCCAATTGATTGCCTCTATATTCCACAATTTCTTTAAGGAAAAATTTCATTCCCTCTTTAAAAGCCTCTATCATCTTCATAAAGTTATTTTAAGGCCATTTTCTTCTCCTTATTCTACACTGTGATGTTCAGGTCTTGCTGATGTAGAACAGTCCAGATGCAGTATCCTATGCCCAAGAGAGACAGTCATCTCCCCAGGGAGGGGGCTTGACCAGTCAACCCTGCTGCACTTGGGCTGCCCCTTCATGTTGTCAACAGTGGACATGGAGGCAGCTTCGAACTTAGAAGCGCAGCAGAACCTACAGGAACGCCTGTGCATTGAGAAAGAGTCACACAAGATCTTTAAAACATGTGACACCTTGGCAGAGAATGGTTTCAGGCAGGCCATCCAGAACTTGAGGATAAAGAAGCTTCTGGTCCCAAAGAAAGCAAGTCAGAGGCTGGGCCAGAAAAGCAGTGCCTGTCTCCCCTGCTGGGAATGACTCCAGGCCACTGGATCCAGTAAGGACAGCCAGCTGCCCCTTTGGAGGCTTACCTCAACTCTGACAACTCTCCTCCTCTCCTCCTTCTGCAGACAAGGTGCAAGAGGAGGAGTAAAAGCAATTGGAAAGCCCAGGCATTTAGCCCTGAAGCAAAGGGATCTCTGGGCAAGTAAGAAACCTGCAAGAATCAGAATTGCAATGGAATCACTGGAAGTCCCCTTCCAGAGGATACCCGAAAGACAAAAACCAAAATGACCCCCCCCAAAAAAAAAAGTGGGGGGGAAGAGATCCAAGACATTATACCTTTCCCAAAAGGATTGCGTAATCAAAAAAGGACCTCATTCAAGATCATGGATATCAACAAAAGGATTGCATAATCAAAGGAGCCCTGATTCAATCAAGGTCACTGAGGTCAAGCAAAACAAAATAAAAACAAAAACACCTGGAGAAAATGTCAGAGGTGGGAGAGCTCCCTTATTTAAAAAAAATGGATTCCATTTTTATCTGGCTTACGCTGAATGAGTAGGTGCCATATATGGGATGCACTCTAGGCTGGCATAAGCCACTTGTGAGCGCATTATACCAAAAGAAGACAGAAATTCGTATTTAGAGTTCCAAGTGGCAGGGTTCACCTGTAAGAGAGGCAGGGGCCTAGCACCCATCAGCTCTCTGGGCTTGTCTTTGTTTGTTTGTTTGTTTGTTTAGGTTTTTTAAGCAGATTAAGTAAAGGCAAGAGTGTTTGGATGTGGGTGTGGCTTAGAGACCTTTAAATCGGAAAGGGTGTGCCCAACAGTTGCAACCCAGGTGTTTGATTGGGTAGTGGTTAGGGGGCATAACCCACCCAAGCTCTACAAAACCTTCAAGAAACTCTCTTCCCTACGCAAGATCTGCTACACCCTGGCAGAGATAGATGAACTTTGAGCAGATCATCAAGCTCCTGAAGAACGAGCAGCTCCTGGTCCCCTTTGCCAAGGAATTAGCTGCCCACTTGTCAGAGATGTCCCAGTTTGGGCCTCATCCTGATCCGGACCTGCAGAATTTTGCCTTTGAGTTGAACCTGATAACAGAGCCACCCAGAAACTGTCCAGAAGACAAGCCCCGTGAGTCCGCATCAAAGGAACACAGACAAGATGGAACAGAGGTCTTCAAAGTGAGCAGTAGCAGCAAACACTCATGTCCGGGCCCTAGACAGTGCCTGAACCTGAGTCACATCTGGGCCTCGAGACCTTGCCTGAACCCCAGCCCAAGACAGAGACCCAGACCTAGACTAAGACAGAGACAAAGCCCAAGCGCGAGCCCCATCTCAAACCGGAGCTAGAGCCAGAGCCAGAGAGCAAGACCAAGACCAAGGCCAAGCCAGAGCTGGAGACCTAGTCCCAGACCGAGACCAACATCTAGACTGAGTCCAAGCCCAAGCTCATAAACAAGCCCAGAACGAAGGGTAAATGCCAACACAAGGCTGGAGCCAAAAGAAAGCAGGAAGCTAAGAGGGTCCTTAGGGGAACCACAACTACCTGCACAGAACCAGGTACAGGTTTCAAAGACCCCAGGAAGTGCAGAAGATCCCTGGCAGCTCCAAGCAGCCAATCCCATCTTGGGCAAGTCAGATGCTGGGGGAAAGACTCCAGGCCACTGGATCCAGGAAGAGCACCAGGTTGGTTCTTTGGAGACTTGCCTCAACTCTGACAGCTCTCCTCCTGCTTCTGCACTGTGGCTGCGGCTGACTCAGTGCAAGAGTGGGTGGGGAAAGCACCTGGAAAACTGAGGCCCTTAGCCCTGGAGCAAAGGCGCCCCGGGGCAAGTCTAAAACTTGCCAAGATTCAAATGGCCGTGGAGTCGCTTGGCATCCCCTTGCAGAAGATGCCTCCAGTCTCCAAGCGGCGTCCCATTGGGTGGCCAGGAACAGACTTCAATTGACACTGAAGAAGAAGACCTGCCCTGGGCATGCAGAAAGAACTTCAAAACGCCAGTCTATTCAGGTCCTGCACGTGACAGGCTCCTGCAGAAATCCCAGAAAAGACGCCTTCCTGAGCCCCTTGACTGCCCCTTGCCAACTTGTTGCCAAGACACAGCTGAAGAAACTGAGCTCTGGCAACAAGAGGAGTCCAATCGCAAGGCATACATTAGCAAGCCAACCCACACCCAGACTGAGAGCACCACAATCCTCAAGCTGCAGGAGTCCCTTGAGCTGAGGCTGCAATCCCTGATAGCGCGCCTCCAAGGCGCGCAAGCCAAGAAGCCTCAAGGTTGCCAAACCAAGATGATGGCCTTCCAGGCTCAAGCTACAAGCCCAGGCCAGCAGGCAGAGTCTGGATCTGGAGGGGAGGCGGCCTCCAGGAGGCCTCTGCCCAGCGCCTGCCAAAGAGTGCACCCTGCTTACAGTCCAGGGTCAGTAAGAAGCCCCAGCCTAACAAACCTGTCCCGCTCATGGCCAAGTCCATCAGGCATTAGAAGAAGAGGCTTTCTTACAGATGACCTGTGGATGCTCTCTGCTCTGGAATTGCTGGCAATCCTCTGAACCAGACCTCCTCTCATCTCTTCCTGGAGAGAACAGACATTGTAGCACCTGCCTGTTCCTGGTATCCTTCCTCCTGCTCCAGCTCCTGGCCACCATCTCCCTAGACCCTGGGCATGTTTCTCTCCCTGCTCCCTAGGCCCACCTATGCTTTTGGCCCAACTGGAAGTACCTAGGCTGCCACCTGCAAAAAGACCTGCGTTCCAGAGGAAACACCCCCCCCTTTGGATTTTGCCTTCACCCAACCCTTTCCCAAGGATTCAATTGCCCAACACCTCGGCATCAAATGAAATAAAAAATAAATAAATAAATAAATAAATAAATAAATAAATAAATAAATAAATAAATAAACATCAAGATCCTAAAAATAAACTATGTGGGTGAAACTAGGTGTCTTTTTGACTTTCTCTCTGTCTCTGTCTCTGTCTCTGTCTCTGTGTGTGTGTGTGTGTGTGTGTGTGTGTGTGTGTCTGAGAGAGAAAGAGTACATACGTTTGTGAGATAGAATGTCTGGGATCACTTAGTCCACCACCACCCCTCCTTCATTATTTATCCTTTTTTTCTTCATTTTTCTTACTTTATTCTTTCTTTTTTGTTTTTTGTGGCTTTTGTTTTGTTTTGTTTTGTTTTTTGGAGGTGGGTTTCTCTGTGGAATGGCCCTAGATGGATGTCCTGGAACTTGCTTTGAAGACCTGGTTGGTCTGGAATTTACATGGATCCACTTGCCTCTATGCTGTGGATATCATTCTATATAAATAAAACACTGATGGCCAGTGACCAGACAGGAAGTATAGGCGGGACAAGGAGAGAGGAGAATTGGGAAAACAGGAAGAAGGGGAGAGAGACACTGCAGCCACCACCAGGACAAGCAACATGTAAAGACGCCAGTAAGCCACCAGCCACGTGGCAAGGTATAGATTTATAAAAATGGGTTAATTTAAGATATAAGAACAGTTAGCAAGAAGCCTTCCACAGCCATCCAGTTTATAAGTGATATAAGTGTCTGAGTGATTATTTTATACGTGGATTGTGGGACTGCGGGGCTTGGGGAACCTGGAGAGAAGCCCTCCAGCAACACCTCTGTCTCCAGAACATGATGGGATTAAATGGGTGTGTCATCAAAATCCACTTTTATCCACTTTTTTACACACCCATACAGCCAAACAGACACATAGTTTCACCTACATACTTCTTCCTAGGATTTTTTTTTTTTACCCTTGCAACACAATGAATTGTCTTTATTTCGGCATGCATCCACATTTCAACATTTAGTGGTCCTGAACAGAGTGGGGAACATGGTGACGAGCCAGGAGGCCAGGCCTAATGATCTAAAACCTCGTGACACAGAGCTCCTTCAGATCTTGGCGAGTGTCTGAGGAGCAGAAACACTGAAACCTGAGTCCGCAGGGCCCAGGGCTCTGTTCAGCTGTCAGGCTCCACATAGACCTGATGGTAGCCAGGGAGCCCTGTCCAAACCTCTTCAGTGTGTAAAAGCAAAGCGATTATGAGAGAAAGAACTGACTCAGAACCCTGTGTGCTTGGACTCTCCACATGGCCTTTCTCTAGGCGTCACCACCAAGGACCCTGAGCACTGGCAGGTTTGTGGCCCCGTGACTGCTCTGTTCACCTCGAGACCTGAGCTCAAAGTGCATTGGCTGATCATGGCAGCAGGGCTGAAGAACCGGCACCCCCTTCTCGGGCTGGGAGCAAGTGAACGTGTGGTCCAGAGCTAAGTGAGGGAGGCCAGGCTCTTCCAACCTCATCTGATGGCTTCTGGCCACAGCAAGTGTTGGGTGGTGATGGGCAACAAGGGAGTTGAGGAGGAGGGGAGAGCAGAACCCCTTGATAAAGGTGGGGAGACGGGAAGCCCTGAATCCCTCACCCATGGCCAATTTCTGAGGGAGGGGAGGGTTACAATCTAAGCTTTGGCCAAGGGTGGGAGTGGAGGAGTGGGGGTGGGCGATGGCTTGAATGGGGCATCACTTAAGACTTAAGAAAGCAGGGGTGTGGCCAAAGCACCCCCAAGCCCAACAGAAGTCCCACAGCTGCTACCTGAAGCCTTCCCATCTAGTCTAAGGGCCACCACACAGCTGTGACAGGACTGCAGGGTGGGCAGAGGCAGACCCAGGCCATGCGTCAGCAGCAGGTGATTGTGTGACATGTCGGTTCACAGTTGCGTTAGCTGTGCCCACCGCTCCCAAAGGAAATTGATTTTAACACACCTTCTTGATCCCAGAAGTTCAACTAGGCAGCCAGCGGTTACACTCAACAGAAGATGTTATACAGCACAGCCTATGTATTTCAAATGGACAAGAAATTAGTATCAGAGCAGTGTTCCAGGATGGAGTCTCAGTGGAGCTCTCTCTCCAGTCCTCTGAGGTCTACAAGATGAATCTAGAAAATTTACTACTGTGGGAAACAAAGACTTAGGTTGGACTGGGGAGGGGAGGCCGGGGCCTTGGTGACTAATTGCTGTAACACTGTCCTTCTGGCGGCTGTGGTAGCTTCATGGTCTCTTTTGATATCATCAAGCGCCACAGCTCCTGCAGGATGATTTGGATGCTGTGGGAATTCTGCCACTTGGCCAGTACTGCCGTGGCCCTTGGATCCACCACTCCATTTGAACTGTTCACGCCGCTCCTGTTGACTTCTGTTACAAATCATACAGATGGGGGTGCTTCTGGGTATTTAGGCCCCCATTCTATTTTAAGGCTGTATATTCGGTTCTCATGAATTGTTCTTGGAAGCCCAATTATCATCCCTGTCCATCTTGTAAGTGTCATGTCTTCGTCGCCCTCTAGACCCCAGCTAACTGTGCCATCGCCTACTCCTTTCTGGTCTTCTTCCAGCTCTTCCTACAGTCGGAAATTTCGAGGGATTTTTACTCCTGAGCCTGTGGTGGCTGCCATCTTGCGTCGTTGTTGCTCCAAGGCCCTCTTTTTAGGATCTTGATGTTCATTTTCATTTCCTTTTCTTTTGACTCAGTTTTAGCTTCTCTTCTTTAAATTTCACCTTTTCTTGCTTGTGGACTGCATGCCGAACTTTCCTGACATATTTATGGATCAGCTCTTTATGTATCTTTGAATCTAGAAGTCTATGTATCCATTTGTCTATATATTGATCTGTAGGGATATGTGTACAATTATCTTTCTAACGGATTAGTTGATGGAAGGGAACGTGCAGTCCCAACTGGGGATGAGGAGGGCCTGGAATCAGCTTGAATCCACACCTGTTTGCAAATTGACTGCATGGGTGAATCAAGAAGTTGAATGTGTCTGTCTGCAACCACCGAGTTCCAGTGGAAGAGGAAGGCAAAGGTCTGGGTTCTTGGTGATCGCTCTTTCTTTCTTTCTTTCTTTCTTTCTTTCTTTCTTTCTTTCTTTCTTTCTTGTTTGTTTATTTGTTTATCTATGTATCCATCATCTATCTATCTATCTATCTATCTATCTATCTATCTATCTATCTATTTATTTCCTTTGAAGCCAAGGTGTTGGGCACTTGAGTCCTTGGGAAGGCGTTGGGTGGAGGAAAAGTCCAAAGTGGAGTGTTTGCTCTGGGAACACTTTTTGTGGGTCTTTTTGCCGGTGGTGGTCTAGGCGCTTCCACGTGGGCAGAAAGCTCTAGCCGGTGGGTCTCGGGAGCAGGCAGGGAAGCCTGCCCAGGGTCTGCAGAGAGGGCAGCCAGGAGCTGGACCAGGAGCAGGCTCTGCAAAGCCTGGGCTCTTCAAACCGGCTGCAGGCTGGGGGGCTGGCGGGCTGGCAGGCGCCCTTTCCGGCAAGAGGAGAGAGCAGGTCTGGTCCAGAGTGATTGCCAGCAATTCCAGGAAAGAGAGCATCCCCAGGTCACCTCTGAGAGAGCTTCTTCTTGTAATCCCTGAGGGCCTTGGCCATGAGCTGGGCAGGTCTCTTCTTAGGCTGGGGCTTGTTGCTGGCAGGCCGCGGCGGCGGCGGCGGCAAAAGGCAGGGAGCCCTCCGTGGCGGGCCTTGGGCAGAGGCCTCCTGGAGGCTGCTCATTTCGGAGGAGGACGCCCCTGCCGCTCCAGACTCTGCCTGCTGGCCTGGGCTTGGGGCTTGAGCCTGGAAGGCCACCATCTTGGTTTGGCGTCCTCCAGGCTTCTTGGCTTGCGTGCCTTTCAGGCGGGCTAACAGGGTTTGCAGCCTCAGCTCAGGGGGCTCCTGCAGCTGGAGGATTGTGGCACTCTCAGTCTGGGTGTGAGTTGGCCAGCCAGTGTGTCTGGTGACGACGGGACTCCTCTTGCTGCCAGGGCTCAGTTTCTTCAGCTGTGTCTTGGCAGCGAGTGTTCCAGGGGCAGTCAAGGGGCTCAGCAAGGCACCCTTGCTGCGAGGTCTGCGGGAGCCAGGCAGGTGCAGGACCCAAATAGACTGGTGTTTTGAAGTTGGTCCTGCGCACCCAAGGTGGTGAGTCTTGGTCAGTGTGCAAGGAAGAGTGCTCCTGGCCACCCAGCGGGAACCAGCTTGGAGACTGGAAGGCTCTTGTGCAAGAGCACTCCCAGGGAGGACGCCATTGTCATTAGGTTCTTGGCAACCTGGAGACTTGCCAAGGACTAAGGGCCTCAGCAAGTGCTTTTTCCCCTCCTCTTGCACTGAGTCAGCTGCAGCTGCAGAGCAGAGGAAGGAGGAGAGCTGTCAGTGTTGAGGCAGGCCTTCAAAGTATCAGCCAAGGAGGGGCCCTTCCTCCATCCAGTGGCCTGGAGTCTTTCCCCCAGCATCTGACTCACTGGAGATGGCCTTGACTGCTGGGAGCCGCCAGGGCTCCTCTGTACTTCCTCAGGGCTTTGCCACAGGTACCTGGTTCTGTGCAGCTAGCTCTGGGTCCCCTAAAGACACTCTTGGCCTCTTGCTCCCTCTTGGCTCCAGCCTTGGTCTGGAAGTCACCCTTTGTTGGAGACCTGGTCGTGATTCCCTGCAGAAAACTGACAGAGACTCAAACACAAAGCATGTATAGACAGCTAAATGATGCCTTTTTTGTAGAATTAGCTATTACTCTACATGACCATTAATATTAACAAAAGTTTAATATACACATTAATCTTATAAATTTTGATATAAAATTTATATCTTCAGAAAAGGTTAAAGGATGAAAATAGAGTCAAAGAATTGAGAATAGTGGCAATAGAATTGTTGCTTAATTTTTTTGCTTTCTTCTCTCACAGATTAGAAGATGGCACTTTCTTCTGTCATGTACAGAGATTTTGCATTTTCCTTTTAACAACATGATTGGGTATAAAGAAGGAGAGAGCCATTTTCTAATTCCAAAGCCAGCTTTAATATTTAATTGAACTGGGACTACAAAAAGGCCATTTGCATTAAGTATCTCTAGAGAAGAGTACAAACAAATATTCATGAAGACTTATGAAGTTTTATAACCAATATGCTAATTTATATACCAATAGGCTAATTTACTCTTTTTCTTGGGACATCTTTTTCTAGATGACTTGTCCTTTTTCTTCAGATGTCCCATTTGCCCAGTGTTCTTCAGATTCCTTAGTTTTCATTCTCCTGAAAGACAAAAACAAACGTGTTTTCCCAAGCCTAACTTTGGGGAGGTTCCCTTTTGGCAAGTTATGTCTGATTAAATGGAAAGCATTTGTTACTGTGTAAGATAGTTTAAATTGGATGGTCATGCTGGTTGATGAACTATCACATCTTCTAATTAAGAGGTCTGTCTTGTTTAAATGGAACCTTTGTCAATTTTGATGGTATCCACAGCTTTTCTTCTCCTGTAGAAACAAAAGCAAAACCTCATCCCCAATATAACACATATCCTGGTTTCCATTCTGATGTCAACACATCCTTAAAGTATTCTGTAGGTTTTTTTTCTATTATTCAATGTCTCTTTGCTGTTGTTCCTTTCCCATTAGCATTGAGAAAATTCAAAGTTAATAGAGCATTATGTAATCTATTTCTGCGGGGTTTTGCTATCCTTTTCATTTATTTAGCACATCTTTTAGAGTTCTTTTTGATCTTCCTATAACTGCTTGTCATGTAGGATTATGTGATATACCTGTAATATGCTTTATATTGTAATAAGTAAAAAACTGTTTCATTTTACCAGAGACATATGCTGAAGCACTGTCAGTTTTAATTTGTGCAGGTATTTCCATGATGGCCATAACTTCTAGCAAATGAGTGATTACAGAATCAGCTTTTTCAGAACTCAAATCAGTTGCCCATTGAAATACTGAATAAGTATCAATGGTATGGTGTACATACTTCAATTTTCCAAATTCTTCAAAGGGAAACACATCCATCTGCCAGATTTCATTCCTCCAAGTACCCTTTGGGTTCCATACTGCTGGTAATGGAGTCTGATTGAGAAAAGAACAAGTAGGACATTTCCTTACAATTTCCTTGCCTTGTTGCCAGCTTATGGGAAAATTCTTTTTTAAACCTTTACTATTGACATGATGTATTTTTAAGAAATTCTGGCTGGTGCACGCCTTTAATCCCAGCACTCGGGAGGCAGAGCCAGGTGGATTTCTGCGAGTTCAAGGCCAGCCTGGGCTAACAAGTGAGTCCCAGGAAAGGTGCAAAGCTACACAGAGAAACCCTGTCTCGAAAAACCAAAAAAAAAAAAAAAAAAGAAAAGAAAAGAAAAAAAAGAAATTCTGAGGCCTCCAGCATATTTACTATCAATAATTCATCAATTTCATCATTGCCTTGTGCTAGGGGACCTGGAAGACCTGTATGGAATCAGATGTGAGTTATATATAAGGGATGCTTCCTATTCCTGATTTTATCTTATAACTGAATAGTGAAGTTAATTCTGACTCATCAGGGATAAATTCTGCAGTCTCAATATGTAATACCACTCTTTCAGCATACTGAGAGTCAGTAACTTTGTTGAGAGGTTCTGAAAATTCCATTAATACCAACAGAATAGCATACAATTCCAATTTTTGAATCAAATTACAGGAACTTTGCACCACTTTACTTAAATTTTCTGATTTGTAACCTGCCATTCTTTTTTTGTTTGCATCTTTATAAAATGTACAAAGTCCAGATATGGGTTTTTCCCATGCAATTCGGCAAAATCCAATCAACTCTCTTTATAAGTTCAATTCTATCACTTTTGGGATAGTTGCTGTTAATCTCTCCCAAGAAATTACTGAAAACTCTTTGCCAAAGTTCACTTTCTGCCCATAATTTTTCAATGTCCTCCTTAGTTAATGGTATGACAATTTCTGCTGGGTCTATTCCTGCTAATTGATGAAGTCTCAATTTTCCTGTTAAATCAAGTCAGAGATCTTTTCCACATAAGTTTTTAATTTTTTACTCTGTTTATTGGGTAGAAATATCCATTCCAATATAATATCTTCACTCTGCATCAAAATCCCTGCTATAGAATACCTAGAGGGTAAAATAACAAAAATGCAATTCCAGCTTTGGATCCACATGATTCACATGTCCTTCCTGTACTTTCTTTTCTACCAAGGCCAATTCTTTCTCAGTCAGGTGATAATTCTCTTGGACTATTTAAGTCTTTGTCAACTCTAAGGTTTTGAATAAATTACTCAGTTCATCATTTTTTACCCCAGCAAAAGTTCATAGATGGGAAATGTCTCCAAATAATCTTTCAAAGTTATTAAGAGTCCATAATTGATCTCTCCTAATTTGCACCTTTAGGGGTCTATTTTTTTTTGTAGACTTATTTTATATCCTAAATAATTATTAGAACCTCCTCTTCGTATCTTTTCAGGAGCTATTTGTAATCCCCGCAATGCAAAATTTTCTTTACTTCTTCAAACATTCTTTCTAATGTATCTGCTTTTGAGTCAGCTGGTAAAATATCATCCATGTAATGATAAATTATATATTTAGGAAATTTTTTACTTATTACTTCCAATGGCTGTTGTACTAAATATTGGCACAGGGTTGGGCTATTCAGTATTCCTTCTGGAGGGACCCTCCAGTGATATCTCTTAACCGGTTGAGAATTATTATAAGTAGGCACCGTGAAGGCAAATCTTTTTCTGTCTTTTTCTTGTATGGGTATTGAAAAGAAAGTCTTTTAAATCGATAACTATAAGAGGCCATTGTTTAGGTAACAAAGTAGTCAAAGGAATTTTAGATTGTAGAGAGCCCATTGGCTGAATTACTTTGTTAATTGCTCTTAGGTCTGTTACCATTTTCCATTTACCAGATTTCTTTTTAATAACAAATACAGGAGAATTCTAAGGGCTGGTTGATTCTTGAATATTCTGAGTATTTAACTGCTCTTCTACCAGCTCTTCTAAAGTCTGGAGTTTCTCTGTTGTTAAAGGCCATTGATGAACCCATACAGGCTTTTTTGTTTACCATTTTAAAGGTAGAGCTGGTGATGTCTTTGGAAGGTCAAAAGTTGTTGTGCCCTGTTCTTGTACAATCTTGATGGCTGGTGACAACTCTTTAGAATAATACCTTCTAATATTTCTCTCAGAAAAATGTGCTAGTTTATGATTTGTTTTTGAGGTTGGAGGGATGTTAATCTGAGTATTCCATTGTTGTAACAGTGCTCTACCCCATAAGTTCATAGCTATGTTAGCCACATTTTAATTTTCCTCTCTGTCCTTCTGGACCTATACATTTGAGCCATATTACACTCTGTTTCACTTGAGATAATGTTCCACTTCTTAACAGCTGAACATTTACCTCCCAAAGAGGCCAATTTGGATGCCAAAATTTTGGTGCAATATGATCACATCAGCACCTGTGTCTATCAGACCAGACAACAAAACACCATTTGTTTTTATTGTTAATTTTGGTCTTTGTTCATTATAGAAGTTTGCTAACAAGTTTTCTTTATGGTTTCTCCTAAATTTTCTGTTCTCTCTGTCTCAGATGTTTCATCACCCCAAGCAGCCTGGTTCATTCCAAAAGGCATTTGCTTATTTTAATTGCTCTGAGTAAGGGTTTCCTCTACAACTGCAGGAAAGGTCTGAACTGAATTTGCTGTGGGGGCCTGCATGAGGCCCCTCTGTAAGTTTCCCAAAGACTGAGGCAAAGTATTACCTTGTCTGTCCCTTGTTGATCTACATTCGTTGGTCCAATGTTTTCCCTTACCACACCTTCTGCATACTCCAGAAGAAAGGAGCATTCTGTTGCCATTGTTTCTTGAAGAAACATTGTTTCTAGGAATGCCCTGTTTACAGTTCCTTTTCAAATGTCCTTGCTTTCCACATCCAAAATATCTAACATTCCTCAAATCTCTTGAAATTGCTTCTCCTATCCACATATCATCATGGTCATGAGTCTCAACATTAAAAGTGTCTCTAATCCAGTCTTCCAAGGGTACAGATCTAGCCTTTAACGGCCTAATTATTCTCTTGCATGCTGCATTCACATTCTCAAAAGCCAAATTTTTGATTATTATCTGACTAGCTTCTGAATTCAGGACCATTCTCTTTACTGCTGAAGTCAGTCCTTGTAAGAAATCTGTGAAGGAATCTTTTGGGCCCTGTATAACCTTTGTAAATGACTCAGTTTTCTTTTCTGCTTCATCAACTCTGTCCCATGCATTCAAGGCTGCCATTCAACATAAAATTAGGGTTTCATTATCATATAAACATTGTCTTTGTATTGCAGTGGTCTTCTCCAACAAGCTGATCCTGGGAGATTTGCATACCTCTAGCCTTCCATTGATTTTCTGTTTTTAGCTTCCTCTTTGAACCACATTTGCCACTTCAGCTATGCCCTGGGTTCCAGGACAACATTTATTAGCTCTCACCTGTCCTGCAGTATAATCTTATTATAAGTTGATCAGGAGTTTAACATTTGCTTTACAAATGAGGAATACATGCCCTAAGATACTATTGCCTCCTTAAACCTTTGTAAATCTAACATTTCAGTGGTAGTCCAAATATTTTGTGCATTTACTTGAGCAGGTAGCTGCTGTATAGTTACTGGATACATTAAGGGTGATTGTGTGAAAACAGGCTTTCTTTCTGTAACCTTATGATTGCAGTCCTGAAACAATTTCACCATTAATTTCTTCTGTCTGAATCTGAATTTCTCTATAATTCATTTTAGCAGGTTTTTCTAAAGCTTTTATCCTGGCACTTAAATTGACTATCTTTTTAAATAGTAAAATAAGGATAAGGAAAGTCATAATGTGCATAATTGATGTAATGTATATCCCATCAACATTAATCTTCTCATATAGTTGTTCCATTTTCAGACTGCCTAACCTTTTATCAATCAAAGTCCAATTTTCTTCTAATGTACACATACCCTTTTTTTTTAATATGGCAAGAAATTTTCTCTTTTAAATAGTTTTTCCTTTAAAATATCTGATATCTTAATTGACTTACCAAATTTGTGTAAAACAGTAGAATTCTGATGGAATTTAAAAACAGCTACCTAGTGTCCAAGGTGGGAATCCAGAGCGAGAGCGAGAGCGAGAGCGAGAGCGAGAGAGAGAGAGAGAGAGAGAGAGAGAGAGAGAGAGAGAGAGAGATTGAAAGGAACGAAAAAGATGTAGCCATGTGTTCTGGCTAAAAACTGAAATCCAGCCATGAGTTCTTGTTTGAGCAGAGTTGAGCCTGGCCTCCGGCTTCCTCAAGCTCCAACCATGTGAGCTGCTGCAACTACAGTTGAGTGCAGCTGGACTGGTAGCTCCCACAGGGCCTGAGATGTTCATAGCACTACGGGTAACCTGGAGCCTAGGCCAAGCTGGCCTGAGCCAGGAAGCTGGGCCCGCCAAGGCAGGGAGCCGGCCGAGCCAAGCAGTTTTTAATAAATTCTTGCCACGTGGGCACTAAATGTAGATGTAACAGTCTTATTAAATAAGAAACACAGAGCCAAATGCAGAGTTAAAGGCCCAAGAAGTCAGAGCAGTAGCTTAGAGCTGAGACTACAACTGCCTTCTTACCCCTTGCTGCCACTGCTGTCCTACCCCTGAGAAAGAATCCTACTTCCTGTGTATCTGTCTTTTTATTGACTTTCTGTTCTGCCTTCTCATTGGCTGTAAAACAAACCACATGACCTCCTCATCACTGCCTGCTATACAGACCTCCAGGTCTTCTATGGTTGGTATTGAGATTAAAGGTGTGTGTCTCCATGCTGGTGGTGTCCTTGAACACACAGAAATCTGCCTGTCATGTGATTGGGATTAAGAGCGTGTGCTACCACTGCCAGACTTCTGCTATGGCTTGCTAATAGCTCTGACCCCCAGGCACTTTTATTTATTAACACACAAATAAAATCACATTTCAGCACAAATAAAATATCACCATATCTTTGTGTTGTTTAAGAAGAAATTAAAAAAAAATTTGCTTCAAAAATAATTGATATAAAATGTGATTCTACCCAGTTGATAAAATAAAATGATGGGGTTGAAAGAAAACAATCAAAGGCCCCAACATCAGAAGCCAAATGAAATGGCATGAAAGGACTATCTGGATGCACCTGTGTGCATCTGGCTTGTGGAAAGAAGGAGGGAGTGATGGAGGAGCTGCCTGTATGGTTGTGAAGCAGATATACTAGGACCTCTGGACTCACCAAGGTAACCTCTTGTTCTACTGAGACTGCATTTGTTGGTGTTAGATGCCTTGGTCTCCCTGGTCCACTGTATGAAGCCAGGCATGACATGGGATTCCACCCTCTTGAAGGACCCCACTCCATTATGAGGATATGGGGCGTTGGGCCGATGTTATGCCCCCCCCAATAACTTGGCCTTAGAAACGCCATTCTGCAGGAATCAGAAAAACAGGAGTTCACAGCTGTGACTAACTAGCCAGCCGGCCTTGGAAGAAAGAGATAACTGTGGCCAGCCATCCGGCCTAAGATAGGGGATAATTGGGTCAGCGGCCTTGGGAGTAAGACAGTTGAGGATATTTTATGGCGGGCCCCTGGCCTTGAAGAACAAGCGGCTGGGCTGGAAAAACACCCACTATACGATGTACAAGGCCAAGTCAGCCACACATCAAACTTCTGATAATTAAAGAACGCGACCCCAAGTTCACCCTGGCCTTCTGTAAAACAGCCAATAGGGACCCTGTAACTATGCTTCTCGCTTCTGTAACCGCGCCTCTGCCCCTGAAATCCCATAAAAAGTCCCCTTTGCCCTCGGTAGGCGCGCAAGTCCTCCGAGAGACTTGGCCCCAGGTACCTGTGCATCTAATAAAACCTCTTGCTGTTTGCATCTGATCTGTGGTTTCGGTGTGTTCCTCGGGTTTGGGGTCTCTCCTGGAGGAAGATCTCCCCTGGGGGTCTTTCATTTGGTGGCCCGTACGGGGAATGAGACCCCTCCCTTGGACCACCGACCCACCATCAGGAGGTAAGCCGGCCGGCCTTGGTTTATGTCATCCCTGTCCTGTCTGAGTGTTGTCTGTTTGTCTGAGTGTTGAATGTTGTTTGTTTGTCTCCGCACCTGCGCCTGATAATCTGTCTGTGTCAGTGGATCTGAAAGGGGGGGCCAACGGGCCCGGACTTCGCCACTGGAACCCTGGAAGACGTTCCAAGGGAATCTGAAGTGCCCTCTGGGGCACGGTCTGAAGTGCCCTCTGGGGCACGGTCTGAAATGCCCTCTGGGGCACGGTCTGAAGACCCCTCTGGGGCACGGTTTAAAGTCCCCTCTGGGGCACGGTTTTTTGGGGCCACTCACGTATCCGAGGGATACGTTGTGTTGGTTGGAGAAGAGGGGGCTGGACCCTCGCAGTCTCCTTCTGAGGTTTTGCTTTCGGTTTGGAACCGAAGCCGCGCAGCGCGTGTTAGTCTTATTTGTATTGGTCTGTCGTTCCTTGTTTTCTGTTTAACCGTTCTCCTCCTAGAAACAGCCATGGGACAGACTGTCACCACCCCCTTGAGCCTCACGCTTAAACACTGGTCAGACGTAAAGACACGAGCCAACAACGAAGGAGTCGTAATTAAGAAGAAAAAATGGATCACTCTTTGCGAGGCCGATTGGGTTAGAATGGATGTAGGATGGCCTCGTCAGGGAACCTTTAACCTCAGTCTTATTTCACAGGTGGAGGGAAAAGTTTTTGCTTCCAGTCCCCATGGCCACCCGGACCAGGTCCCATACATTGCCATGGGGAGACTCCTGACAACAGAACCTCCCCCATGGGTTAAGCCGTTTCTCTTCCCCTCAGCCCCCCGGCAGCAGCAGCGCTCGCCGAATCCCGGGGCCGAGGAAGCCAGATCGGCAGATCCCTCCCACTCCCTGTTCCTCCCTAACCCCACACCAGCAAGTCTTTTCCTCTCCGCGCGGGCCGCCACTCCGGCGCAGGCGGGTGTGGGATATGGGAACGCGCAGGCGGGCACGCAGGCGGGTGTGGGATATGGGAACGCGCAGGCAGGCGCGCAGGCGAGCGTGGGATGTGGGAACGCGCAGGCGAACGCGCAGGCGGCTGCAGGTTGTGGTGCCGGCGCTCAGGCGGGGCCGGGGATGGGATCGGCGGGAGACTGCTCCCCGACCGGCGAAGGGCCACTACCGAGTGCACTTCCTCCACTGTGGCGGTGTGCTGGGACCGGCTCTGGGACGACTGGGGAGCCCTGATTTGAGGAAGGGGGCTCAGGAGGGACGGCGCCACTCGCGGGCGCCAAACCACTGCTCCCTCCCGCCCCTGCTTCCTCCTCCCTTTACCCTGTTCTCCCACGAAAGGATTCCCCTAAGGCTCCTGTCCTCCCCCCGACCCCAATTCACCTCTTATTGATCTCCTAACAGAGGACCCACCACCATACCCAGGGAATCGGGCACCGGAGGGACCGGTGGCCCTTGCAATGGCACCGGAGGGACCGACGGCCCCCACGGAGGCGCCTGAACAGCCTCTAAGGAGAGAGAGGGAAGATGAGACTCCGGCTCCCTCCCCAATTGCCGGTCGCCTACGAGGAAAGCGCGAAGAGCCAGCCAAGGAGTCCAGAGCCTTTCCCCTTAGGGAAGGTCCTAACCACCAGCTCCAATACTGGCCGTTCTCAGCCTCTGACCTCTACAACTGGAAACAACATAATCCTCCTTTCTCTAAGGACCCTGTTGCCTTGACTAACCTGATTGAATCCATTTTAGTGACCCACAAGCCCACGTGGGAAGATTGTCAGCAGTTACTGCAGACCCTCCTGACGGTGGAGGAAAAGCAACAGGTCTTCCTGGAGGCTCGGAAGCGGGTTCCAGGAGACGATGGAAGACCCACCCAATTGCCTAATATCATTGACGCACCCTTTCCCCTCACCCGCCCGAACTGGGACTTCGCGACCCCAGAAGGTAGGGAGCACCTACGTCTCTATCGCCAGTTGCTCTTGGCGGATCTCCGAGGGGCGGCTAGACGCCCTACCAATCTGGCCCAGGTTAGAAATGTAACCCAGGGAAAGGAGGAAACGCCGGCAGCGTTCTTGGAAAGGCTTAGAGAGGCATATAGAATGTATACCCCGTACGATCCAGAAGATCCAGGGCAGGCACCGGGTGTCATACTGTCTTTCATCTATCAGTCAAGTCCAGATATAAGGGCCAAGTTACAGAGACTAGAAGGATTGCATTCACTCAGTTTGTCAGATTTATTGAGAGAGGCAGAAAAAGTGTTTAATAAGAGAAAAACTCCCGAAGAGCGGAAAGAGAGATTATGGCAGAGGCAGGAAGAGAGAGATAAAAAGCGTCATAGGGAAATAACTAAAGTCCTGGCCACTGTAGTGTCTCAGGGACAGGTCAGCGAGGGAGTTAGGACGAGAGATCGGAGAAGGACACCGCTTGACAAAGACCAGTGTGCTTACTGTAAAGAGAGAGGACATTGGGCTCGTGACTGCCCAAAGAAGCCTCAAGGGTCTTGGAGACCTAAGCCAAGGGCCACGGACCTCCTCAATCTGGAGGATTAGGGAGGTCAAGGCCAGGAGCCCCCCCCCCCCTGAGCCTAGGATAACTCTCAAGATTGGGGGGCAGCCAGTGACCTTCCTGGTGGACACCGGGGCTCAACATTCAGTCCTGACCCACACCGGAGGCTCTCTCAGTGACCGCACAGCTTTGGTCCAGGGGGCCACAGGTAGCAGGAGGTATCGATGGACCACCGAGAGAAAGGTTCAGCTGGCATCTGGACAGGTAACCCACTCTTTTTTGCATATACCCGACTGCCCTCACCCATTATTGGGCCGAGACCTGTTGACTAAGCTCAAGGCTCAGATCTATTTTGATGATAAGGGGTCGACCATTACAGGACCCAAAGGGACCCCCCTACAAGTCCTAACCCTAAAACTGGAAGAGGAATACCGCCTGTTTGAATCTGAGCCCTCTAAAGGGCCACCACAAGAAATGCAGGACTGGCTGAGGGAATTTCCCTCGGCATGGGCAGAGACTGGCGGCTTGGGGCTGGCTCACGACCAACCCCCACTTGTTATTCAGTTAAAAGCCTCTGCCACTCCCGTTTCAATCAAACAGTATCCTATGTCCCGGGAAGCCCAAGAGGGCATTAAACCGCACATCCGGAAGCTTTTGGATCAGGGAGTACTTGTGCCCTGTCGATCACCTTGGAATACCCCCCTCTTGCCTGTAAAAAAACCTGGGACAGGGGATTACAGACCGGTTCAAGACCTGAGGGAGGTTAATAAACGGGTTGAAGACATACACCCCACGGTGCCAAACCCTTACAACCTCCTCAGCACTCTTCCACCAACCCACGTTTGGTATACGATACTGGACTTGAAGGATGCCTTCTTCTGTTTGAGATTGCACCCCCAGAGCCAACTGCTGTTCGCTTTTGAATGGAGAGACCCAGAGATGGGACTTTCAGGACAGTTGACCTGGACTCGGCTCCCCCAGGGGTTTAAAAACAGCCCGACTCTCTTTGATGAAGCCTTACACTCAGACTTAGCCGAATTCCGGGTTGAACACCCGGCCTTAATCTTGCTCCAATATGTGGACGACCTCCTCCTAGCAGCCAGAACCCAGGCTGAATGTCTGAGAGGCACTCGGGCCCTTTTGGCTAAACTGGGACAGAAGGGATATCGGGCTTCGGCTAAGAAGGCTCAGATTTGTCAAAACAAAGTCATTTACCTGGGTTATGCCCTAGAGGGAGGACAGAGATGGCTCACGAGAGCACGGAAGGAGGCCATACTCTCCATACCCCCTCCAAGGAACCCCCGCCAGGTGCGGGAGTTCCTAGGTACAGCCGGCTACTGCCGCCTCTGGATCCCAGGTTTTGCTGAGATGGCTGCCCCCCTGTATCCTCTCACCAAGCCTGGGACCATGTTCCACTGGGGAGAGGAGCAGCAACAGGCCTTTCAACGAATTAAGAACACCTTACTTGAGTCACCAGCCCTTGGCCTGCCAGATCTGACCAAGCCTTTTGAACTGTTCGTGGACGAGAACTCAGGCTTTGCAAAAGGAGTACTGGTACAGAGATTGGGGCCATGGAAGAGACCTGTAGCTTATTTATCCAAGAAATTAGACTCGGTAGCTGCAGGATGGCCCCCTTGTCTGCGCATGGTAGCTGCCTTTGCTGTTTTGCTCAAGGATGCAGGGAAACTGACTTTGGGACAGCCATTAACTGTGTTATCCTCCCATGCGGTGGAAGCTCTGGTCCGGCAGCCCCCAGACAGGTGGCTCTCAAATTCCAGGATGACCCACTACCAGGCTCTGTTGCTAGACACAGACCGAGTGGTGTTCGGACCAGTTGTCTCCCTCAACCCCGCAACCCTGCTGCCCTTGCCAGACCCATCCGAGGAGCACAATTGCCTCCAGATTCTGGCGGAGGTCCATGGCACCCGCTCTGACCTAACAGATCAACCGCTGTCGAACCCAGATTTTATCTGGTTCACGGATGGGAGCAGCTTCCACCAAGAAGGAGAACGGAGGGCCGGAGCAGCTGTTACCACCGAATCAGAGGTAGTTTGGGCCTCACCGCTGCCGCCTGGAACATCGGCCCAAAGAGCAGAGCTGATCGCCCTGACCCAGGCCCTCCGGATGGCGGAAGGTAAGAGACTCATGGTTTATACCGACAGCAGATATGCCTTCGCCACTGCTCATGTACATGGAGAAATCTACAGAAGAAGAGGCCTCTTGACCTCGGAGGGTAAGGAAATTAAAAACAAAAAAGAAATTTTAGACCTCTTAAAGGCATTGTTCCTCCCGCATCAGCTCAGCATCATACATTGTCCGGGGCACCAAAAAGATGACTCTGTCGTAGCACGGGGAAATCGGCTGGCTGATCTAACAGCCCGGACAGTCGCCTTACAATCCCCAAGGGGCGACCAGCTGTTGGTCTTGCAGGACCAACAGCCAAGTAGAGACCCCATGTCTTACAGCCCGGAGGACCAGGAACTAGCGAAGAAAATGGGGGCGAAATGGAGCCCCGAGCGACAAGCTTATATAATGGATAACAAATTAGTTATGCCAACCTCCCATACCAAATACATGCTCAAGTTCCTCCACGCGTTAACCCATTTGAGCAAAAACAAGATGAGGGCCCTTCTGGCTGATGAGACTTCGGGCACTGTATTATTGAATCAGGAACAGGTCCTCCAACAGGTGACTTCCAGCTGCCCAGCTTGTGCCCAAGTTAATCCAGGAAAAGCCCATCTGAGCAGAGGGAGCCGCCTGCGAGGTCACCGCCCAGGAGTACATTGGGAACTTGACTTCACCGAGGTAAAACCCGGACTATATGGATATAAATACCTTCTGATTTTTGTAGACACATTTTCAGGGTGGATGGAGATCTTCCCTACCAAAAAGGAGACCGCTAACGTGGTAACCAAGAAGCTTCTGGAAGAAATTTTTCCCAGGTATGGAATGCCCCAGATATTGGGGTCAGACAATGGGCCCGCCTTTGTCTCCCAGGTAAGTCAGAAGGTGGCCAGGCTACTGGGGATTGATTGGAAACTTCATTGTGCATACCGCCCCCAGAGCTCAGGACAGGTAGAACGTGCAAATAGAACCATTAAGGAGACTTTAACCAAATTAACGCTTGCAACTGGCACTAGAGATTGGGTGCTCCTACTCCCCCTAGCCCTTTACCGAGCCCGGAACACTCCTGGGCCTCATGGCCTAACCCCGTTCGAGATTATGTATGGGGCTCCCCCACCAATTGTAAATTTCCTTCACCCTGACATCTCCTCTTTTGCCACTAGCCCTACCCTAGAGGCACACCTCCAAGCCCTCCAGCTGGTGCAAAAGACGGTGTGGAAACCCCTGGCGGATGCCTACCGGGAGCAACTGAATCGCCCGGTGGTGCCTCACCCATTCAAGATTGGGGACTCTGTCTGGGTCCGACACCATCAATCCAAGAACCTAGAGCCGAGGTGGAAAGGACCATACACCGTCCTGTTAACTACTCCCACCGCACTCAAGGTTGACAGGATAGCGGCTTGGGTCCACGCGTCGCATGTGAAGGCTGCCAAGGAACCTGACGAAGCTGAGAACACCGAGACATCAACATGGAAAGTTCAACGCTCTTCGAACCCACTCAAGATAAGACTCACTTGGGGGTCCCCTTGATCCCCCTAATAGTCCTCCTCCTGACATTAGGAGGGGCATCACCAGAGAGCTCCCACCTGGTTAAGAAAATTACCTGGCAGGTCATCTCACAAACTGGGGAGACGGTCTGGCAAACGACCGCCCTTCACACCCCCTTTACATGGTGGCCTAACTTGCATCCAGATCTCTGCCAATTAGCAGCAGGGTCAGAGGACTGGGACATCCCTACCACTGACCCCATGAACCCCAGAGCACCAGATGTCTGTCAGGATGGTAAGGGAACTTGCAAATGTAATGACGGGAGATACGGATGTGGTCACCCTGAAGCCAGGGCAGCCCTGTCACAACTATCCTTCTACGTCTGCCCCCGGGATGGTAGGGACAAAAAGACGATTAGCCAATGTGGGGGTTATGAAAGTTACTTCTGTAAAACATGGGGATGTGAAACAACTGGGAATACCTATTGGAAGCCTTCATCCACTTGGGACCTCATTAGGGTAAAAAGGGCTACCCAAGGAAAAAGCCACTCATGGCGTCCCCTTACCCAAGGACATTGTTGGGGAACTGTCGCGTCAGGAAGAGATAACACTTACTGGAAGGGGGAGGGTCCCTGTGTAAATTTCACATGCAACCCCCTGAATATATCTTTCACTCAGAAGGGAAGGGAGATCACACAAGACTGGATTAAAGGTAAAACATGGGGACTTAGACTTTACATGATAAGACGGGACCAGGGAGTTGTGTTTACGATTAAGATTAAAATCACGGAGCCCTCCGCCTTTATAGGTCCCAACCAGGTTCTCTCTGACCAAAAGCGTCCCTCTTTACCCACTCCGACACCCCGGAGGGCTACCCCCCGACCCAATTCGGCCATTCGCCCAAGCACGGCTCCGAATGCCGCTGTAATCCCAGCCACCCTCCAGCCACCCAGACCCGGTACGGGAGACCGGCTATTGAATCTTATAGAGGGCGCTTACTCAGCCCTCAATGTTACCAACCCAAATCGGACTCAGGAGTGCTGGTTATGCCTAGTTTCCGCACCTCCCTATTATGAGGGGGTGGCCGTAGTCGGAAGCTTCACCAACTCTTCTTCACCCCCACCAGGATGTGCCTCGACACCTCAGCATAAGCTCACAATCTCCGAGGTGTCAGGACAAGGACTATGTCTGGGGACAGTACCCTACACCCACCAACACCTGTGTAATCGCACCCAGGTACTTGTTCCAGGACCCCATTATCTCGTGGCTCCCAGCGGAACTTACTGGGCCTGTAGCACTGGACTTACACCATGCCTCTCTCCCTCAATACTAGCTAACATGGCCAATTATTGTGTACTCATAGAACTGTACCCCAGGATAGTCTACCATACACCTGAAGATATCTATGCCCGATATGAAACAGGGGTCCCCCGTATAAAAAGAGAGCCAGTCTCGCTAACCCTGGCCCTAATACTAGGTGGATTAACTATGGGAGGAATCGCCACCGGAATAGGCACAGGTACCACTGCCCTCATGGAAACCAACCAGTTCAGACAACTCCAGGTTGCCATGCATACTGATATCCAGGCACTGGAGGAATCCGTGAGTGCCTTGGAAAAGTCACTCACCTCCCTGTCTGAGGTAGTTCTGCAGAACCGGAGGGGATTAGACCTCCTCTTCCTGCAGGAAGGGGGGTTATGTGCTGCCCTTAGAGAAGAATGTTGCTTCTATGCGGATCATACTGGGATGGTGAGAGATAGCATGGCTAAATTAAGAAAGAGATTAGAACAAAGACAAAAACTTTTTAAAGAACAGCAGGGATGGTTTGAAGGATGGTTCGAAAGGTCCCCCTGGCTCACCAGCCTCATCTCCACCCTTATAGGGCCCCTTCTGATTTTATTGCTCCTTCTGACGCTCGGGCCCTGCATCCTAAACAGACTTGTCCAATTTATCAGGGAACGTGTTTCTATTGTTCAGACCTTGGTATTGACCCAACAATACCAACGACTCAGCCAGGTGGAAATGGAGCCACATCCCTATTCTTCCCCATGAATGGAAGATTCCATTCCCTGAGAAAAGAAAATGGGGGAATGAAGGACCCCACTCCATTATGAGGATATGGGGCGTTGGGCCGATGTTATGCCCCCCCCCCCAATAACTTGGCCTTAGAAACGCCATTCTGCAGGAATCAGAAAAACAGGAGTTCACAGCTGTGACTAACTAGCCAGCCGGCCTTGGAAGAAAGAGATAACTGTGGCCAGCCATCCGGCCTAAGATAGGGGATAATTGGGTCAGCGGCCTTGGGAGTAAGACAGTTGAGGATATTTTATGGCGGGCCCCTGGCCTTGAAGAACAAGCGGCTGGGCTGGGAAAACACCCACTATACGATGTACAAGGCCAAGTCAGCCACACATCAAACTTCTGATAATTAAAGAACGCGACCCCAAGTTCACCCTGGCCTTCTGTAAAACAGCCAATAGGGACCCTGTAACTATGCTTCTCGCTTCTGTAACCGCGCCTCTGCCCCTGAAATCCCATAAAAAGTCCCCTTTGCCCTCGGTAGGCGCGCAAGTCCTCCGAGAGACTTGGCCCCAGGTACCTGTGCATCTAATAAAACCTCTTGCTGTTTGCATCTGATCTGTGGTTTCGGTGTGTTCCTCGGGTTTGGGGTCTCTCCCGGAGGAAGATCTCCCCTGGGGGTCTTTCACTCTTCTTCCTTCTGTTGTTTGAGGGGGTGATATGTGTGGCATGCCTTGAGGCTCCAGGTTTCCCCTGGTGAGCTGGAGATACTGAATATCTGGTGGACATCCTTTAGAGGCTCAAGTAGTGCAGACACTGACCAGCTAATGACTTCTGTAACCAAGCAAACAGGAACACTGAAACCATCTATGACTGTCAATAAATTGAGGATAGAGGATTCTAAGGTCTTGTTTTATGTCTCCTTGAATTTCCAATTTAGTTTGGCTTTGAGGTAAATCCATTTTTTCCCCTTTAGGAGTACTGGTGCTGTGGCTGAACTGCTGAATTTCCTGACACCCTTCTCCTTTTGCTTTCTCATGTTCTGCATATGCCTTCAAATGCTGGAAATCCATGGAAATCCTCTGAGGTTCTTGATAATCTGCAAAGTAAAGAATTAAACAAAACATGAAAGTAAGGGATCAGCTATTTGGATGGCCAGAATTGTGAACATCTATGTGCACCTGGCTTGTGAGAACAAGGAGTTAATTATTTAGGAGTTTCTTTTGCCTCCCTCCATTTCCTTCCTCCTTCCTATAATAGTCTTATCATATTACCATGTAGTCCTCCACTATCTTAGATATTTCATATTTTGCTATTGTCAAAATATTTTTTCTGACTGGGGACAGAACATCCAGTATTTGTTCAATCAACCTAGTTCCATGTTGTAGATATTGCTTCTTTGGCAGATTTTTTTTCTTTTATTTATTTTCATTTTTCTTTATTAAGAAATTTTCTACTCACTCTACATACCACCCACAAATACTCCCTCCTCTCATGCCCCAGCCCCCTCTCCCAAGCCACCCCACATCCCCATCCCCACATCTCCCAAATCAAGGTCTCCCATGGGGAGTCAGCAGAGCTCTGCACACTGAGCCTAGGCAGGTCCGAGCCCCTTCCCACTGCACCAAGGCTATGCAAGGCATCACACCACAGGCACCGGATTCCCAAAAGCTGCCCGTGCACCTATCCCCCTGTTTGGGTGCTCCCAAACAGTTCCAGCCAAACAACTGTCTTCTGTATCCAGAGGGCCTAGTCCAGTCCCATGAGGGCTCCACAGCCACTAGTCTACAGTTCATGGGCTTTCTCTAGTGTGGCTTGTCATCTCTGCATGTCTTCTCAACATGATGTCAACGTCCCCTGCCTGCAGAATCCCTCCTCTCTCTCATCAATTGGATTTCAGAGCTCAGCCTGGTGCCTGGCTGTGGATCTCTGCATCTGCCTCCATCAGTCACTGGACAAAGGCTCTATGATGACAGTTAGAGTATTCGCTTGGCAGATTCTTGAGTTGTCTCAGTGTTTAAAAATACCATCTCCCAAACTCTATCACATATTTTGAATCCCTGGAGGTTCTGTCATTGTAGGAAACAATGGACTCCTTCATGTTGTCCTCTGGCCTCCACATCTAGGCCTTTCCTATACCAATAGAAGAAAAACAAATAAATAAAACATGGCAGTATATTTTTGTTATGTATCACTGAATGTTTTTCTATCATGTATGTGGTTGTTTGAATGAGAAATATCCCCCATAATCTCATTTATTTCAACACCTGGTCCCCAGTTGGTATCACTGTTTCAGGGGGTTAAGGTATTTTGAGATCATACAGCCTTACTGGGAGAAGTACATCACTATGGGTGTTAGGTGCTTTGAGGATTTATAGCTTTGCTTAGCTTTCAGGTTTCTTCCTGTTTCCAGATTGTAGATGTAAATGTGACCTGACAGTTTCCTGTTCTAGCAGCTGGTGCCCCACATCCCCTGCCATTATGGATTCTCTGTCTGATACAATAAGCTGAAACAAACCACTCCTTTCTTAAATTTGGATAGTGTTTTATCCCAGTAATAGAAAATTAAACTAATTGTTATATGAAATAATGAAATAAGTAATTCTGACTATGAAAAGGTTAATATATCAAAGACGGATGTGGTGGTTTGATAGAAAACACCCCCCCAAAAGGAGTGGCACCTACAATTAGGAGGTGTGGCCTTGTTGGAGTGTGTCACTGTGGAGGTGGCCTTTCAGACTTCATATGTACTCAGGACATGGAAAGTGAAACAGACTGTTTCCTTTTGCCTGCAAGGTGTAGGACTCTCAGCTACTTCTCCAGCACAAGCACCCTATCTGCCTGCATGGCATCATGTCCCACCATGATGATAATGGACTCAACCTCTGAACTGTAAGCAAGCTACCCCAGTTAAATGTTTTTCTTTATAACAGTAGCCATGGTCATGGTGTCTCTTTACAGCACCAGAAACCTTAACTAAGACAATAGACAAAAGAGCAAACTGAATGTTTTTAAATGAGCTCAGTTTTCCAGGGAATTAGAAGGAAAAAGAACACCAGTGTGTTTGTTAGTTTTGTACCTTTCAGCTTTCTTCAGAATACTGCCCGCAGAAAGGTAAGCCCAGAGGAATCCACCCGAACCCACACAAACCAAGTATTTATGGCTTAGGTATGGAAAAGGTTGAGACACACAATTTATAATTCAGGTGATATAAAGTGAACTTTTAAATAGCTCTTTTGCACAGAAAGTCCTTGGAGGTGAACTAGCAAGAATGGGAAAGGTGGTGGTGATGGTGGTGGTGGTGGTGGTGATGATGACATATTGAGTGCTTGATATACCCAAGACCCTACTTTAGTTCTGAGGAAATGTCAACACAGTTTGGGGTGTATTCCTTCTGTCACAAACAGCATGTCCTATCTAACCAACACTATAGACTACAAAGAGAATCAAGAACAAAAGTATAATAATAATATTATGCAGAAAAGCCTTTGATAATATTCAACATCCATTCACGATAAAAATCCTGGAGATGCTAAGAAGTAAAAGATAATATTTCAACAAAATAATCATTCTCTATAACAAATGCCCACAGAAAAATTAAGCTGAATTGAGGAATACTGAAAGCATTTCTGTTTACACAGAGAAGGATACAAGAGTGTCATAGAGAAAATATAAAAAGAACCAAATAATAAGACAGTTTCTGGTAGATTATTTTCTATCTCCTTCATAAATCAACTTGAGGTAAAATTTAAAAGTATCCTGCTACTGTTTATTACATTTTAATGTCTGATTTTATAAAACTAAAGACCTTATAGCCACTCACTTCACTTATTAATTTACCATAAAATAGTCAGTAAGATGTTCCCAATTGGGAGCTTATATACCAGTCAGGTATTTTGGTAATCTGAAGGGCTTCCAATTCCTGACCTAGTATTATGATAAATTTTTCATAAAAGAAACTTTGTACGTAAAATAGAATTTACAGATTTAATCACCTCAATGTGTCCCAGTGAAATGTGAATTTTATACAGAAGGTAAGTATATCAATATAAGAATGTGCATAAAATATCTTGGACTACCATGACTTCAAGATGTTGTACTTCAGTGACCTCTAGTGGTGAATGGTGTTTCCTTTCCTACTATCACAAGACACTTGTTCCATGAAGTTAAATTTCTTTTCTTTAAAAAAATTTTTTTTATTCATTTTACATACAAACCACAGATTGCCCTCCCAGCCCTCTTCCAAGCACCTACCTCCAGGCTTCAACCCTTCCCATCACTCTATCCCCTCCTCCAAAAGGGTAAGGCCTCCCATGGGGAGTAAACAAAGCTCAGTACATTCATTTGAGGAAGGACCAAGCCCGTCTCTGCTGCATCAGGCTGAGCAAGGCATCTCACAATAGGGAATGGCCTCCAAAAAGCCAGTTCATGCACCAGGGATGGATCCTGATTCTACTGCCAGGGACCCCTCAAACAGACCAAGCTACACAACTGTCTTGCTTTTGCAGAGGGCCTAGTCTGGGCCCATGCAGGTTCCACAGCTATCAGTCTAAAGTTCATAAGTTCCTACAAGCTTGGTTCACTTGTCTCTGTATATTTCTCCATCATGATCTTGATACCCCTTGCTCATATAACCCTTCTTCCCTCTCTTCGACTGGACTCCTGGAGCTCCTCCTGGTGCTCAGTTGTGGATTTCTGCATCTACTTCCATCAGTTACTGGATAAAGGCTCTATGATGACAGTTAAGGTATTCACCAATCTGATTACCAGGGTAGGGCAGTTCAGGCACCCTCTCCACTACTGCTGGTAGTCTAGGCTGGGGTCATTCTTGTGGACTCCTGGGAACTTCCTTAGCACCAGGTTTCTCCCGTACCTCACAATGTCTCCCCCTGTCAAGACATCACTTTCATTGCTCTCCCACTCCTTCCCTCCCCCATCTCGACCATCCCATTCCCTCATGTTATCTTTCCCCATCCTCTCCCCTCTATTGCCCTTCTCATCCCCAGTTTACTCAAGGAGATCTCATGTGTTTTCCCTTCCCAAGGTGATCCTCTTAGAGTCCTTGTTAGCTACCTTCTCTGGAGCTGTGGATTGTAGTCTGATTATCCTTCTCTTTACATCTAGTATCCACTTATGAGTGAGTGCATGCCATGTTTGCCCTTCTGAGCCTGAGTTAACTCATTTAGGATGATATTTTCTAGTTCCATCCACTTGCCTGCAAATTTCATGATGTCATTGTTTTTCTCTACTGGCTAGTACTCCATTGTCTATATGTACCACATTTTCTTTATCCAATCTTCAGTTGAGAGGCATCAAGGTTGTTTCCAGGTTCTGGCTATTATAAATAATGCTGCTATGAACATAGTTGAGCAAATGTCCTTGTAGCATATAATTGAGCATCCCTTGGATATATGCCCAGTGGGTCTTGAGGTAGATTGATTCCCAATTTTCAGAGAAGTTGTCATACTGTTTTCCAAAGTGCCTGTACAAGTTTGCACTCCCACCAACAGTGGAGGAGCATTCCCCTTGCTCTGCATCCTCTCCAACATAAGCTGTCATCAGTGTTTTTGATCATAGCCATTCTGACAGGTGTAAGATGGTATCTCAGAGTCGTATTTTCCTGATGACTAAGGATGTTGAACAATTCCTTAAATGTCTTTCAGGCATTTGAGATTCTTCTGATGGGAATTCTCTGTTTAGCTCTGTAGCCCATTTTTTAATTGGATTGTTTGGTATTTTGACGTCTGGTTTCTTTTTTTTTAATTAAGGAATTATTTATTCATTTTATATATCAACCACAGATCCCCCCTCTCTTTCCTCCTCCCACCCCTCTAGCCTTCCCCTCAAGCCCCCTCCCCATTTACTCATCCAACAAGTAAGTCCTCCAATGGGGAGCCAGCAGAGCCTGGTATTTTCAGTAGTGGCAGGTTTAAGCTCCTCCCACTGTGTCAAGGCTGTGCAAAGTGTCCCACCATAGGTAATGGGTTCCTAAAAGCCAGCTCACAAACCAGGGATGGATGCTGATCTTACTGCCAGGGGGCTTCTTAAGCAGATCAAGTGACACAACTGTCTTGCTTATGCAGAGGGCCTAGTTCACTTCCATGGAGGCTCCACAGCTCTTGGTCTAAATTTCATGAGCTCCCACTAGTTTGGTCTGGTTGTCTATGTATGTTTCACTATCATGAGCTTGATGCCCCTTGCTCATATAATCCCTCTTCTCTCTCTTCAACTGGACTCCTGGAGCTCAGCCTGGTACTTGGCTGTAGATCTCTGCATCTGCTTCTATCAGTTACTGGATGAAGAAGGTTCTATGATGACAGGGTATTCACCGATCTGATTAATGGGGTAAGCCAGTTTGGGCACCCTTTCCACTATTCCTGGTAGTCTAGGCTGGGGTCATCCTTGTGGATTCCTGGGAACTTTCCTAGCACCTGGTTTCTCCCTATCCCCTTGAGTTCTCTCTCTATTATGGCATCCCTTTCATTGCTCTCCCACTATGTCACTGTTCAAGGCTGACCATCCCATTCCATAATATTCTCATACCCTCCATTGCCCCCCTCATCCTCAGTTTTCTCATGGAGAGCTCATCTATTTCCCCTTCCCAGGGTGATCCATGACTCCCTCTTAGGGTCCTGTCCTCCTTGTTAGCTAGCTTCTCTAGATCCATGGGTTGTAGTCTGGTTATCCTTTGCTTTAGATCTAGTATCCACTTATGAGGAGTACATACTATGTTTGTCCTTCTGAGTCTGGGTTACCTCACTCAGGATGGTATTTTCTAATTATATCCATTTGCCTGCAAATTTCATGATACCATTGTTCTTTACTGCTGAGTAGTACTCCATTGTGTATATGTGTTTTCTTTACCCCTTCTTTGGTTGAGAGGCATCAAGGTTGTTTCTAGGTTCTGACTGTTACAAATAATGCTGCTATGAACACAGTTGAACAAGTGTCCTTGTGGTATGATTGAGCATTCCTTGGGTATATGTCCAAGAGTGGTATAGCTAGGTCTTGAGGAAAATTGATACCCAATTTTCTGGGAAACCACCCATTTTTTAAATTAAATTGGTATTTTGATGTCTAGTTTCTTGAATTCTTTATATATTTTGGAGATCAGCCCTCGGTCAGATGTGGGGTGGGTGAAGATCCTTTCCCATTCTGTAGGCTGTCATTTTGTCTTATTTACCATGTCCTTTGCCTTACAGAAATTTCTCAGTTTCAGGAGGTCGATTTGTTAATTGTTGCTCTCAGTGTCTGTGCTACTGGTGTTATATTTAGGAAGTGATCTCCTGTGCCAATTCATTCAAGACTACTTCCTACTTTCTCTTCTATCAGGTTCAGTGTAGCGGGATTTATGTTGAAGTCTTTGATCCACTTGGACTTGAGTTTTATGCATGGAAATAGATATAGATCTATTTGTAATCTTCTACATGTTGACATCCAGTTATGCTAGCACCATTTGTTGAAAATGCTTTCATTTTTCCATTGCACAGTTTTGGCTTCTTTGTCAAAAACCAGGTATTCATAGGTGTGTGGATTAATGTTAGGATCTTCAATTAGATTCTATTGGTCCACATGTCAGTTTTCATGCCAATACCAAGCTGTTTTTTATTATTCTAGCTCTATAGTAGAGCTTGAGGTCAGGGATGGTGATGCCTCCAGAGATTGCTTTATTGTACAAGATTGTTTTAGCTATCCTGAGTTATTTGTTTTTACATATGAAGTTGAGTATTGTTCTTTTCTTATCTGTGGAGAATTGTGTTGAGATTTTGAGGGGCTTGCATTGAATATGTAGATTGCTTTTGGTAAGATTGCCATTTTTACTATGTCAATTCTACCTATCCATAAGCATGGGAGATCTTTCCATTTTCTGACATCTTCTTCAACTTTTATCTTCAAAGACTTAAAGTTCTTGTCATACATGTCTTTCACTTGCTTAGTTAGAGTTACCTCAAGGTTTTTTTTTTAATTATTTGTGGCTATTGTAAAGAGTGATGTTTCTCTGATTTCTTTCTCAGCCTATTTATCATTTGTGTAGAGGAGAGCTACTGATTTTTTTTGAGTTAATCTTGTATCCAGCTACATTACTGAAGGAGTTTATCAGCTGTAGGAATTCCCTTGTAGAATTTTTGGGGTCCCTTATAGGTACTATCATATCATCTGCAAGTAGTGAAAGTTTGACTTCCATTCCAATTTTTATCCCCTTGATATCCTTTTGTCTTATTGCTCTAGCTAGGACTTTGAGTACTATATTGAATAGATATGAGGAGAGTGGACAGCCTTATTTTGTTCCTGATTTTACTGGAATTGCTTTGAGTTTCTCTCCATTTAATTTGATGTTGCTGTAAATTGCCTTTATTATGTTTAGGTATGTTCCTTGTATTCCTGATCTGTCTAGGACCTTTATCATGAAGGGGTGTTGGATTTTGTTAATTTTTTTCAGCATCTAATGAGATGATCATGTGGTTTTTCTTTCAGTTTGTTGGATTACATCTGTTGATTACATTGAAAGATTTTCATATGTTGAACTATCCCTGCATCTCTGGGATAAAGCCTACTTGATTATGATGGATGATTTTTGAAGTGTTCTTGGACTCCGTTTCCCAGTATTTTATTGAGTATTTTTGAATTAATGTTAATGAGGGAGATTGGCCTGTAATTTTCTTTCTTTGTTGCATCTTTGTGTGGTTTGGGTTTCAGGGTAACTGTAGCCTCATAGAAAGGGTTTGGCAATGTTCCTTCTGTTTCTACTTTGTGGAACAATTTGAGGAGTATTGGTATTAGCTCTACTTTGAAAGTCTGGTAAAATTCTGCACGGAAACCATCTGGTCCTGGGATTCTTTTGGGGAGTTGGGAGACTTTTAATGACTGCTTCTATTTCCTTAGGGGTTATAAGTCTATTCAAATTGTTTATCTGGTCTTGATTTAATTTTGGTATGTGGTACTTATCAAGAAAGTTGTCCATTTCTTTTAGATTTTCCAATTTTGTAGAGCACAGATTTTTCTTTCATTTTTCTTTATTAAAAAATTTTCTACTCACTCCGCATGCTATCCACAGATCCCCCCTCCTCCCTCCTCCCATCCCCCAGCCCTCTTTCCCAAGCCACCCCACATCCCCCAAATTGAGGTCTCCCATGGGGAATCAGCAGAGCCCAGCACACTGAGCCTAGGCAGGTCCAAGGTCCTTCCCACTTCACCAAGGCTGGAGCACAGGTTTTTGAAGTGTGGCCTGATTGATGATCCTATGGATTTCCTCATTTTCTGTTGTTATGTCACTATTTTTGTTTCTGATTTTATTGATTTGGATTTCTCTCTCTGCCTTTTGGTTAGTTTGAATAAGGGTTTGTCTATCTTGTTGATTTTCTCAAAGAACCATCTCTTTGTTTCATTGATTCTTTGTATTGTTCTCTTTGTTTCTATTTTATTGATTATAGCCCTCAATTTGATTAGTTCCTGGCATCTATTCCTCCTGGGTGAGTTTGCTTCTTTTTCTTCTAGAGCTTTTAGGTGTGCTATTAAGTCGCTAGTGTGAGATTCCTCCAAATTCTTTATGTAGGCACTTAGTACTATGAATTTTCTTTTTAGTATTGCTTTCATAGAATTTTAGGAAGTCTTTAATTTCTTTCTTATTTCTTCCTTGACCCAGTGGTGATTCAAGTGTGCATTATTCAGTTTTCATGAGTTTATAGGCTTTCTGTAATTTGTTTTGTTGTTGAATTCTGCCTTTAAGCCATGGTGATCTGATTGCCTAAACTGGCCTTCCACTGTAATCAGATTGGTGAATACCCTGTCACCGTAGAGCCTCCATCCAGTAACTGAAGGAAGTAGATGCAGAGATCTACAACCAAGCACCAGGAGGAGCCACAGGAGTCCAGTCAAAGAGAGGGAAGAGGAATCATATGAGCAAGGGGTATCAAGACCATGATGGAGAAATCTACAGAGACAACTGAACCAAGCTTGTGGTAATTCACGAACTCTAGACAGACAACTGTGGAGCCTGCAGGGACCGAACTAGGTCCTCTGCATATGGGAGACAGTTGTGTAACTTGGTCTGTTAGAGGGGCCCTTGACAGTGGGATCAGGATCTATCCCTGATTCTTTCTATTCCCTGGCTTTTTGGAGGCCATTCCCTTATTGTGGGATGCCTTGCTCAGCCTTCATGCAAGGGCAGGGGCTTGGTACTGCCTCAATGGAATGTACTAAGCTTTGTTTACTCCCCATGGGAGGCCTTACCTTTTTGGAGGAGTGGATGGGGGATGGGAAGGGATGGGGGTGAGAGGAGGCAGGAGAGAGGGAATTGTAGTTGTTATGCAAAATGAATGAAAAATTAAAAACAAACAACAACAACAACAACAACAAAACCCAAAGGTGTTAGGCCGTGTTTGGTGGACAGTCCTAGGAGATCTGTTCTTTGTGTTTTTTGTTTCTGTTTGTCTGTCTGTTTGCTTGTTTTCAAAGGGAAACAGAAAATGAGTTATCTGGGGGAAAGGAGATGTGGGGACAGGACTGGGAGGAGTGGAGAGAAGGATAACTGCTATTCAGATGTAATGCATTAGAGAAGAATAATAGCTTAAAAATAAATAAACAAACAAACAAGTAAACAAACAAACAAATAAATAAATTTCAGTTAAAGGAACTGTTCACAGTTCCTCTTCTCCAAGAACTTCGTTTCCAGGACATATCATCCTGCCTGTCACTTGAGTCAGGAGGCTTTAAGACTTCTGATGAGATGGGGCATGGACCACTGTTTTGAAACATACAATTAGTTATCTAGAGGATAAATACTGCACCAAATATTCTGTCTTTACCATACTCAGAGCCATTAGGCTTTTGTCTACTCTCTTACAAAATTTTCATTATACTGCAGCATCAAGGTAGTTCATCAGAGAAAAATATTTAGAGGAAGGCCAAGTGTGTTGGTGTTTAGTATTTATTCAGTGAATAAACAAACCCATTTCTACTTGTGGGTTTGTATAGTTTTTATAAAGTCTATAGTTTTTATAATTTTACACATGATGAAATAAAACTTCAAATAACTGATACCTGAATTTAGATTGTAATTTTACACATACTTCGAGTTAACATCTAATATGAAGAGTTTACTTTGCACTACAATCACAAACCAGCTATTTGGCTGCATGAATTTGAATCCAGGCTCTATCTGTAGAGCCCTGGATAAGGGTAAGTTGTTTTCATTACTGTCCCTCAAATTTGTCATTTATGAAAGAAGACAAATATTGATAACCTGTTATCACTGGGAATTTTACAATTTAACATATAAAAATTACTTGAAATAGTTACATTTATGCCTATAATTCTAGAACTCAGAAGGCTGTAAGTTCAAGTCTAGCTCAGGATACATAAAGAGTCTAACTCAACTTTCCCAAAACAAAAGTAAAAGAAAATAAAGTATTTAAAATAGTCTAACATAAAAGGCCATGTTTATATGTACAATGATTACAGTTATATAAAAATTTTAACTCTATGTAAAAGTAGTCAGTGAAGATTGACTTTCAATCATTCTTTGACCTGATAAATTTTAATGTTACAGAAGACAATGGTATAAGTCTTTCTTAGGCAATCTTCATCTTAAACTTAACATTTATCTTTATGGCTTATAATGGTGCAAAGAGATGAGGATGCAGACACTAGATTGAGTTTGGAAAAAGAATTCACAACTTTAACTTGAAAGTTCCAGGAAGTACATTCTAACATTCAACAGACTGTAGTCCATTATAAATGCAGCAAGATGTGTCCTATGCGTGAAGATATTGTCAAGGAAGAATATGGATGGTTTACATTGCTTCTAGGATGTTTTATCCTTAGAATCAGATATGCTTATATATTGTGAGGTCAACTTAGTAATTTAAACATATCTGAATATCTCTACACCCAGAAGAGGTAATGGAGAGATGGCTCAACACTTAAGAGCACTGACTGTTCTTCCAGAGAATGGAGGTTCAATACCCAACTGCTCACACCTGGCTTTTACTCTAATTCCTTTGGATTCAATACCCTCTTCTGGCTTCTATGGATGCAGGGACATATGTGCAAAAACCACTCTAATATACATAAAATTAAGAAAAAAAATATTTGATGTCAGTGTCATTTATTGTGTTCATAACTACATCTATATTAAAATCATATGTGATTAAAATAATTTTTTGTGATTAATGAAAGCAGAGCATTTACATAAATATAAAGAGACAAGGTATAAAGCCAATGGGACTTCAAATCAAATGCTTTTCTAAATGGCTAAATGTCACTGTACTTCGCAGACAGAATAAAATTGAACACTTGATTCATTCTAATATGGCTCTGTCTCATAGCACATTGTACTGCCAGTTACTTTCTCCTATAACATGCAGGGGATTGTAATAAGCTTGAGAGTCATTTTTTTGTTGAGCAATGTCTTTAAACTATGATTTGTTAGACAAATTTAAACCGTATATAGCCACTAAAATAGCAGCTAATAAAATTTGCATATGGGCTGAGGGCATGACTCAGCAGTTAGAACAAGGCCAGAATTCAGATTCCCTGAATCCTGTAAATGTCCGGAAAGCACGTCAGACTGCTGTAATTTCAGCCTCAGAAGGCAGAGATAAGGAATCCCTTAGCAAACTGCCTAGGGAGATACCATAAAAATAAGGTCTGAATTTGGTTAGGAGACCCTGCTTCAAAAAAATAAGGTAAAAGCATTGAAGACAATCCTTGACATCTACTTCCAGCTGACATTGGCCCCAAATGCCTGTGTCCCCACACACATTTGAGTACAAATACACACATGCATGTACACACAAATACCTGAAAAGAAGAAAAAGGAAAAAAAAAAATACTTGAACACAAATTATTTAAATTAGGAAATGAGTAGATTTAACTATACTTAAAACTATTCATTTAAAATTATTAAAATTTATTTTAAGTTTAAAATGATTAAATATGCTTCATGGACTTTTTGGCGAAGATTAACACACATCATGATTTTTGGATGTGATTTCACACATGTAAATGGATGAACACTTCTTCCGTATTTTTACTGATCTGTGAATAAAATAATTGGAAATTTAAATAGCCCTAAATCTTGAAACATTAGATCGTGTGTGGTAAATATTTTCTTTATCTCTACCAGACAAAGAAGACAATATTATCTTTGTGATTTTTCTTCTTTGTCCTTCCTAGAATCTTGTAAGAAATAAAGAACATCAAGAGATGGAGCTTCCTGAGCAGCATCGAGTCCAGCTTAGAATTCTTCTCTCATCAAAGCCTTCTTTGCCTCATTACACCATTCTTTACATCCAGGCATAGTGCAAAAATGTCTATTAAATTTCTAAGCATGGATAAAGACACTGCATGTGACAAAAACCATTCATCCTTAACCTTTTGCATTCTGTAGTAATAGTGACCCAGATCCATGGGTGTGGCGAACCTCTCTGACTCTCACTATTGTAAAGTAGTGGTACTCACTCTACAGTTCAAGAGGGAAGGAACTCACTGCTTGTATCACAATCTCTGTACATTGTCTTCCTTCCTTTCTTCCTTCCCTTCTTTTCTGTGAGTTTTAAAATAGTTTCTTCTGAAAATGTTATTCACTATAAAGTGGGGACACAGTATGAATGGGTGATAGATATTAAACTAATTATTCTATTATTATCATCTTTCCACCAGGGCATGTAAATTTCTATTAACTCATGAGTCATTCTGTTATCATACTGCCCATTCCATTTTTTCTTTTCATGCAACATACATTTGCTGAAAGTCTAACATGCAGCATTAATTCAGCAAAATTATTAAAGATTATTACCCAGTAATAAAATGTTAAGTAAAACAATGTAATTATTGTTTTGATGGCAACCCGGATATCCTAATGGTGTTGGGAAATTTTTGAGAGCAACCAAAACAGAACGGCAAGAAACAAGATTTCCATTTTATTTGGAAGAAGACTACCTATTATTTATATTGCTTATTTAATTAGTGAGATTGTATAAATTTAATTTGAAAATATCTTGCAATTGGTAATTATTTTTTATTTAAACTCTTGTGAATTTATATTTTTACTTAGAAGAAAATCATACTTTCTTGATGTTCTGTGGCAACTCTAGCAACTATAAATTATCAGAAATCAGGAGCACAAATACAAAGAATCTAGCTGACTCTAACTCCCAAAGTCTCCATATCTAGGAAGCAGTTATCCAATTGCTGACAAATGCCACTTATTGAATGGAATGGTATGTTGCAACTGGCAGTTACAGATACAAGAAAGACGAAAGCAAATTACATCTATAAGTAGGCTGAAAATTCTCCTTATGATAAAAACTGTATTATCCAGTAGGATTCAGACCATTTTTATATTTTTTGCTTCTAATTAATTATTTGAAAAACAGGGTATAATAAAGAATTTACAAATATTGGCATAGCTGGGTGTGAAGGTGCACAACTTTACTTCCAGTATTCAGGAGACAGAAGCAGATGGATCTCTGTGTGTTCAAGGCCAACCATGGCTACTAGTAAAACTTTGTCTCAAAAAACAACAAATAATTAAATATTAGTGTAGGCCCTTATGCTTCACAATAATATATTTTATTAATATATTTTATCTTGTAGTGGATTTGAGAAGTATCAATTAAGCCATCTTTCTACTTAAGTGTCAAGATGACAGATTTTTTTTAGATTTATTTATTTATTTATTTATTTATTTATTTATTTATTTATTTATTTATTTATTTATTTATTTATTATGAACACAGAAGAGGGTGCCAGATCTCATTTCAGATGGTTGTGAGCCACCATGTGGGTGCTGGGAATTGAACTCAGGACCTCTGGAAGAGCAATTGGTGCTCTTAACCTCTGAGCCATCTCTCCAGCCCAAGATGACAGATTTTTATCAAAGACAAAAGTAGCTTAGAATCTCAGGACCTCATGTCTGCATAGGTCTTGTAGGTAGACATTATATGTGTGTACACATCTTCAAATGTATTTCAACCATGGCCACAGGATCCACTGGCTAAAGTGAGAGAGAAAAATGTGGACAGATACTGAACGAAATAAAGTATATAGATATACTTTAAAAATTTCTGCAGGTACCTCTAATGTGCCCAGTGTTAAGATCTGTTGTATTGGGTCAGAAAAAACAATGAGTGCACCAAATGTGAAGGCTTCCTTGTTCTACATCCTTGAAATCCAGATGGCAGAGACTCAGAAATCTATATCATCATTTTATAGCTATATTTTAACATCCTGTTCTATGAAATATTCAATGATAAGTTATAAAATGCTCCAAGGGACTGGAGAGATGGCTCAGAGGCTAAGAGCACTGGCTGCTATTCCAGAAGTCCTGAGTTCAATTCCCAGTAACCACATGGTGGCTCACAACCACCTGTAATGAGATCTGGTGCTCTCTTCTGGCCTGCAGGAGTACATGCAGACAGAACGCTGTATACATAATAAGTAAATAAATCTTTAAAAAATAAAAAAGACCCCAAATACAACTTGGTATGAAAATGAAGCACAGGAATACAAGAAATATGGAAGGTAAGACAACATGATACCTCAAAGAATTCATAAGACTTTGATAACTGAATCCCAAGCTATTGAAATGATTAAAATGTGAGACAAGGAATTGAAAAGTTTAGTTAAAAATGGCCAGTGGTATTAAAGAAGATTCAAGTAGATGAACCAAGTAAATACACCAATTCAGGACTCAGATGACAAATTCAGGAACTTGGACAAGACATTCTGCAAACACAGAACAATTCTGAAGATAACCAAACAGAAGGCTTGGAAATTAAAAGCTGCATGAGTCACATAAAATGTCAGTGTGAAATATCACCAGCAGAAAACACAGAGAAGAAGAGTGAAAACAAGGCTGAGGAATTGTTACATCTAGAGAGCACCAGGGAAAATAATAAGCAATAATGACCTTAATGTTCAAGACTGCTGGGAAAAAAATGAGTCCAGAATTTTTGATGAAGTAGAGGGAATAACAACACTGAATAAGGGCTACAGAGATGGCTCAGCAGTTAGAAGTACTTGCTGCTCTTGCAGAGGACTGGACATTTGTTCCTAGTATGCACGCAGTGGCTCACAACTGTTTGTAACTCGTTTCAGGTGACTTAATGTCCTCTTTTTTCAGGTGCTATCTGATAGGCCCTGAAGCATGTTTAAACATTTCAAGCAAGCCTCTTAACCGACTTTTCCAATTGCTTATGTGCTATATTCATAGAACTCTCTTTGCTATACATGAGAATAACAAACTGTAGTTCATTAATCTCTTCCTTCTTCCCTCCCTCCCTCTCTCTTCCTTCCTTCCTTTTTCTTTCATCTTGGTTTCTAACAGCTTATTGTGACAGAACTCATGAATAAGTGCACCATGATGATGACTTTGTATTCTATTGCCAAAGAACATGGACATTCTAGAGAGAAAAGAGTGTATGCATAGAAAGATTTTTGGAGACTCAAATGCTATGTAGCTTTGGATAGAGATCAAGGAGAGAATCCATAATGGGGAAAATTAAAAAGTCTTTGGGATGTTTTTCTTGATTAACCATTGATGTGGATGTGTAGATCATGACTACCTCTGGGTAGGCGGTCCTGAGTTGTGTAAGAAGAGGGCTGGGCAAATCACAAGGAGCAAGCCAGTAAGTAGCACTACGCCATGGTTTTCCTTTCAGTTCTTTCCCCAAGGTTCCTGTCTTGCTTGATCCCTGTCCTGAATTCTTTCAGTAATGAACTGTTACCTATTTAGTGTAAGATGGAATAAATCCTTTCCTCCCCAAGATTCTTTTGGTCTTAGTGTTATCATAGCAATAGAAACCTTAACTGAGGAACATTTGTACAGGTGTTGAAAGAGGAAATGTGTGTGTGGGGGGGTAAATATAGCTAACATATGTCACGTGTTTAATATGTTTATATATTCATATATAATATATAGTTATATAATATATTAAAGAGACAAATAAGAGGAAGAAACAGAAAGAGAGTGTGAGACAGAGAGACATTGTGGCAAAGAGAGATTGGAGAAGGAGGGAAGGAAGAAGAATGGGAAAGATAAATGGAGTGTTAGGCTTTCTTCAAAATGGGGAGTATCAGTAATTTAGAAAAATTACATTTCACAATGGTTTACCTTCTTTCAGCAGCAGCTTGGCATATAAAAAACTATAATTAAATATTCAAATGAAAAAACATCCACCTGTACATGTGTGTTTGTACTGGGTAGCGTACGTATTTTTATGCAAGTATATTGTGCTGTTAAAACTCCACCATAATTGTACTTTTTCTGAGCCACTAGGTGTCAGCATCCAATAACTCTTTGGAAGAACTTGCATTGCCTTTATGTTTTCCTCTGCGCCAGCCTTTCGGTTCAGCCATTTTCTCTGCATAGAAGACACACGAACTAGGAATTGTATGTTGCTATGTTTCAGACATGAGACAATTACTTGATGTGACTTATTTTCTGATTTTGAGTTGAATGCTATGTTAGGCAGATATATCAATAAAAATGTCAGCTCACCCTCTGCCTGTTGGGGAAAAGTGTGTTATATATGTGTACGCATGCAAACAAATATAATTCAGATTTCCATGATACCAGAAAAAACTACCCCAAAAGATATTTTTTCTCTCCAATCTCTCAGCAACTGTTCATTTTATCATTTATTTCATATACTGTTTCATGTAAAAAAGTGAAGACAGAACTTACTTTTCCATTTTCACTGTATTGCAAGTTTAACTATTTCTGCTTTTTCTGTGATGGTAGTTAGAGATTGTCATGCTTTAGCACAAATATTACTTTCTTGTTGCCTAGTGAGTATCTTACACATTGTAATTACAAGGTAGAGTCTATGACTTTGTTGATCGTCTGAATCAATTCATAATAGGAAAATAATTTTTTTTACAGCAAGTTGTTTCACTTAAGCTAAGCAATAAGTTCTAAAGAAGCTGTGGAGAATACATATAATTTAATTTCCTTATACCCCAGCTACTTAAAATCTTGGAATAACAACTAAGAAAAATGTATGTTTCCTTTCCTCTAATATCTTTACCCAACACCTAATTTTAGGGAGGGATCTCCCTGAAAGAGAGGGGATGAATGAAGATAAGGAGAAATTCTGTCTTTATCCTAACCATGACATACACAGTCAAAAGAGATCAACTCTTTCATGTATGTGCAGGGGCACAGACAGAACTGGCCATTGTGAACACAAGGCGAGTATACAGTCTATGTATGTGCAGGAGCACAGACAGAACTGGCCATTGTGGGCACAAAAGTCTTGAACATTAGTCAGTCAATAATTTACTCTATTGAACTGGCTACAGTTTTGATTCATTTATCTTTCTGAAATTTTGTGCATTTTTTCTATCCCAGTTATAAATACCGTCTCTTCTATGGGAAATGCTGTTTACAGACTGAGTGCAAAATCTATTCATTTAACAAAAATCAATTCATCTATCTCTCTGTGAGGCATTTTGCCATGTTCTGTGTTAGATACAAAGATGTATTCAAAGGAGTTCCTGTTCCAAGAGCTTAAATGAATCATCTAAATAAATCACAGTTTTTTATGGTCTTAATATTCCATTAGTGCTTGAGACCTCCAAAGCACAACTTTTGTTTCAAAAACATCAATTTATCTTGCAAATAACAAATCACCGGTACATTTTTACATACAGAGAAATCAAATCTTACCAGCCGGATTTCTCTTTTAGATAATGTAATTGAAATTCTTAGAAGAAATGGTTTGCTCCAGGCTATGCAAGGAACTGGAGTTACATAACCATTTTCAATAGCACACTGCTGATATTTTGTACTGACTCCTGTAAAATCTCGATTGAAACCAATTTGTCCAACAATAAGTAAAACACTAAATACAAGATAACGAGGATGTTTTCACTCAGTATCATCACTGTTAGCATGCT
Source organism: Peromyscus maniculatus bairdii (assembly GCF_049852395.1). Lineage (NCBI taxonomy): Eukaryota > Metazoa > Chordata > Mammalia > Rodentia > Cricetidae > Peromyscus > Peromyscus maniculatus. Next base: position 18,820,303 of record NC_134868.1, read on the forward strand.
AATGCTGTGGGAATGGCTGCTGGGCATTTAGCATTTAGTGGAAGAGGCTTTATTTCAGCTTATCTCAGGAAACATGTAGGATTTTCCCTCCTTTTCACACTTTACATTAATAGAATAGTGGTGAAGGAAGCACCCGGATGCATTCCTGTGCACCTGGATATTTTCTCTCTCTCAGTGGTGAAAGGAATGCTGAGGAACAGATCTGTCACTCAGGCAGAGTGAACAGATGGAATGAAAATTTTTATGTACAGACAGCCCTGAGGAAGTATTCAAAGAACATCTTCAACAGACAAGTCATTCTCAATCTGCCTTCATATTGTACTATGACTTTATGGAAACACTGTTTTCCTGAACTGAATCTTGTGTTTGACTACCCCATAAACTATTATCAGAATTAATCATTCTGTGAATCATAAGGAAATCAATCATGGGCTTCTATGACTTATATATAATTTTTTTATAGTAGAATTGGGTGACTTGAATTTCATTCTTTAAACCTTTTTTTTGAGGTTACAATATATTTAAAACATTTTGCCCTTCACTTTCCTTCCTCTCCACTCTCCAAATTCATGCCCTCTTATTTCAGTAATAGTTATTGCATATACATGCGTATATACATATCTACATATCCATGTATTTTCCTAAATATAACTTGTCCACATAAAGTTACTTCACTCAAGCATTTGGCATTTGGTCACTATTTTTCTTTTTTTAATTGTATGTATTTTTTTTCAGGTCTGGCACTATACAACCAATGGTTGTGCTCTTCCCTGAGAAAGATCTCATCTCCTGCTCCCAGCTTTCCTCAGTTGCCTTTAGCTCTGTGTAGTTAAGGCCTTATGGACTTTTCCCCATCCACTTTGGCATGTCCACTGGTGTCATCCATGTTCAGTTCACATTTGGGCAGTCCTGTTGATGATACGTGATGGGAATGCCTCCTGATATTACCAGGAGAAACAATCTCCCAGAGAATCTATTATCCCCTGGCTCTTACACTCTCTCTAAGTCCTCCTCTGCAATGTTCCCTGAGCCTTAGGTGTGGGGTTGTTTTGTAGAAGTGTTCACTGGGGACTGGGCTCCACAACCGTGCATTTTGATTGATTGTGGTTTTCTATAGTGGTCTCAATCTGTTGAAAAGAAAAGTTTCATTGATGAGGAGTGAAGACTACACTTACCTCTTGAGTATAAGGACAAATATGTATAGATTGTTAAAGATTATGTATGCACTTACTAAATTAGTAGTTATAGATTTTCTTCCAATAACCATGGCTTCACTAACACTGAGCAGTTAGCAGGGTTTCTACTATCAGGTGTGGTGTCCATCTTGTTGCATGCCTCTTAAGTTCAGTTAGAGAGCTGTTGGTTACTGCCAAGGTATGCGTGCCACCATTCCACCCTTTATCTTGCCATGCTGGTTATTGATGTGGTTCATAGCCTGTGCATGTGAGGGCACAGAGAACAGTTAGAACTTATAATGGTTTCTGTCCATATTTTACTGTGAACCTAAAACCACTTCAGACCAACACTGTATTAAAAGTCATGTAAATGGAATAGTTCGAGACAGGGTATAGAATGAAGTAGTTTTCTTCAAGATATGAGTCATCTGAATATATTTTTTTCTTTTCCCAATGGGACACAGAACCTTTACCTTTTTGTTAATGGCCCTTTGCCCTCATTGCCATTACTCTTGGGTTCACTAATGCAGATGGGCACTAGTAACAAAAAGATACTTCTGAAGCTAAATATCCAGGGAGCCTTTTATATTTCTGCCTGGGCTGTTCTGCTGCTGTTGAGACATGGTAATGAAGGAGATTCTATGCCATAAATAATTTGCGAAGACTCTACAAAAAAAAAAAAAGAAAAGATCCTACTAATTGCAGCATTCTCAACATAATTGTTAGGAAGACTGACAAGCAGTAAAAGAATCCAAGACTTCAAAGAGCAGGAAGCCATGAGCTGCAGGCTCCCAGATGAGTTTTTGTAGACATCACATGAAAAAAAATGACTGGTCCAAACCAGACTGAGTTTTGGGTCTATACATTTATGAGAAAGAACAAAACAGATGAAAAAAAAAGACAAATTGGAGTAATTTGTTTTATAACACTAAGTGACTTGAACAGACTAAGGAAAAACTCCATACTTATACATACAGAGAATAAGGGTATATATATTATATATATATATTAAAATGTATATACTAAAGATACACACACATATATATGTGTGTGTATATATACATTCATATATATATATATATATATATATATATAGAGAGAGAGAGAGAGACAGCGAGCATCTTGAAGGGATGTAAATGTAGGTTGACATCATAAGAAAGGGTTCCTCCAGAGACCCACAGCCAACCATTAGGTGAAGCTTAGGGAACCCTACAGAAGATAGGAGGAAGGGCTATAGGAGCCAGGGGCATTGAGGACACCTTGAGAACACAGCCCACAGAATCAACTAAGTAGGTCTCATAGGGGCTCATAGAGACTGAAATGGCAACCATGGAGACTTCATTGATCTGTGCTAGGCTCTCTGCATACATGTTGTGTTTGTTTGACTTGGGATGTTTGACAGTGGGTGTGGGGGTGTCTTTGACTCTTCTGACTGCTGCTAGGACCATTTCCTTCCTGGGTTGCCTCATCCTGATTTGATATGACAGTTTATGCCTAGTCTTACTGCATCTTGTCATGCTGTGTTCTGTTGATATCACTGGGAGGTTTGCTCCTTTCTGAAGAAAAATGGAGGAGCAGTGAGTGGATCTGAGGAAGAGGGAAGAAGTAGAGGGACAGAGAGGAGGGGATGGAGAAGTTGTGGTGGGGATGTATTGTGTGAAAGAAGAATAAAGAAAAAGAAAAACAGTAAATGTGGATTGGGTTGGATAATTGGAAAAGCAAAATATATATCAAAGAATAAATCTGTCCACTGCAATTTCTTATGAATTTATATATTTCTATTGCTAAAGAAAATAAATCAAACAAAATAAACAAAACCTTTCCATTAAATTTTGCTTTGAAATGAGGAGCCTCTCATGATTGATGGCCAAGTATCACATTAAGGTTTGTCTTACCAAGATCTGCTTTGGATATCTCATTGTGTTTTTATTAGTCTTCAAATTATTTTCAACACACATTCAGAAATTTCTCTATGTGCTTTATAAATATGTATTTTGATATTCCAAGGACATTCAAGCATTTGGCATTTGGTCACTATTTTTCTTTTTTTAATTATTCTTTTCTCATACATTACATCCCCTGCCTCCTCTCCCTTTCCTCCCCTCAGCTTCTTGCCTCATCCACCTCCCTTCTACCCAGATCCACACCCCCCTTCGCCTCCCCTCAGAAAAGAGCAGACCTCCCAGGGACTACAACCAAACATGGCATAAAAAGCTACAATAAGACCAAGCACATACCATCACATCAAGGCTGAACAAGGCAGCCCAGTAGGAGGAACAAGGTCTCACAAGCAGGCAAAAGAGTCAGAGACAGCAATCACTCCCACTGTTAGGAATCCCACAATAACACCAAACTACTCAGCCATAACATATATGCAGAGAACCTCAGTGAGACCGCTCCAGGCTCCCTGAACTCTGCAAGAGTCCTGGTGAATTGATTCTGTGAGCTGTGTTCTTGTGGTGTCCCTGGGCCCTCTTGTTCCTCTGATCCTTCCTCTCCCTCCTCTGCAGGACTCCCAGAGCTCCACCTAATGTTTGGTTGTGGGTCTGGCATCTGCTCCCCATCTGTTGCTGGATGAAGTCTCTTCTGGTCTCTTTGATGACTATTCTGCTAGGCTCCGGTTCCAGAACACTCTGCAGGCAGGACAAACTGAAAGTTGAAGGTTTTGTGACTGGGTTAGTGTCCCAATCTCTCCACTTGAGGTCTCATCTGGTTACAGAAGATGGCTGGTTCAGGCTCCATGTTTCCCATTACTAGGAGTCTTTGCTAGGGTTAGTCTCATAGATACCATGGGGTTTCCATTTCACTAAGTTTCCACTTTATCCCCAAAATGTCCCCCAATGTCCAGTTGTTCAAGTGTTTTCTGTTTCCCTGACCTGATACCAACACCACCCTCCCCAAGTCCACTCTCAGAATCTATTCTATTTCTCTTTCCCAGGAGGACTCTTGGATCTCCCCTTAAATCCTCCCTGTTACATAGCCTCTCTGGGGCTGTGAACCATAGTATGACTGTATTTTACCTTACAGCTAATATCCACTGCTAAGTGAGTAAATTCTAAGTTTGTTTTTCTGGGTCTGAGTGACCTCACTAAGGATGATTTTTTTTTCTGTTTCCATCCATTTGCCTGAAAATTTCATGACATCATTGTTTTAACATCTGAGTAATACTCTATTGTGTAATGTACCACCACATATCCTTTATCCATTCTTTGGTTGAGAGACATCTAGGTTGTTTCTAGTTTTTGGCTATTATGAACAAAGTTGTTATGAACATAGTTGAGCATGTGTCCTTGTGATAGGATGGAGCATCCTTTGGGTATACGCCCAGGAGTGGGATAGCCAGATCTTGAAATAGATTGATTGCCAATGTTCTGAGAAATTGCCATATTGATTTCCAAAGTGGCTGTACAAGTTTGCACTCCCATCAGCAATGGGGAAGTGTTTTCCTTGCTCCATATCCTCTCCAGCATGAACTGTCATAAGTAATTTTTTTTTTATCTTAACCATTCTGACAGGTGTAAGTTGGAATCTGAGTCATTTTGATTTGCATTTCCCTGATGGCTAAGGATGTTGAACATGCTTCTTTTTAAAAAAAAAAATAACATAGTTCTTTATTGACTTTTTTGGGAATTTCACACCATATATCCCAAACCCCCTCACTTCCCAGGCCCTCCATATCTGATCCTCACCCCTGCAGCATCTCTCCAAAAGAACTCCTCCCCCCCAGTTCATTAAAAACAAAACAAAACCCCACCTCTCTCCTCCATATTTCCCGCCTCTCTAACATCTCTTCATTTGTCCTAGTGGCATTGGGAGCTGCAGTGTATCATGCAGAATACACTTTTGTCCAATCAACCCTACCCATAGTTGTTCATTACAATGAGTTATCGGTCTGGTTCGAGGCCACTGGCCTATGGCACACCATCATTATCACTGGACCATCACCTAAACTCCTCTCGGACATCCTGCTGTTGTCCTGAGTCATTGAGATCTTGTGTCTATCATTCTCCAGGACCAGTCCCTTCATGGGCTCCTGCAGGTCATAGATGGAGTAGATGTTAGGGTGAGCCAACCCAAGTCCCAGGATGTGGCCCTGGGATGCTGGGACCACCCCCATCAGGTGAGGGGTGGAGCCAGCTCTCCTACTCCCATATTGTCAGGGCCAACTCTCCCATGCCTGTGGTGAAGGGTGGAGCCATGTCTCCCTAGTGTAGGGGCCAGCTCTCCCAGGACCAGTGGAGGGTGGGGCCAACTCAGCACAGATCTTAGATTTCAACATGCATATTTCCTATGGCCTCCTGTAGTATCTCGGGCCATGAACATCAACATAGACCCCAGCTGCAGCAGGACCATGGACCCAGATGTGGTCCTCAGTAGCAGCTCAGGTCACCCAGGTCAGTATGGCCCCTGGAGGCAGCATGGCCATAGGACAACAACATAATCTCAGGTGTCTGATCAGACCACGGGCATCTGCATAGCCCTCAGTGGTAACAGGAGCCATGGACATCAACTCAAATGCTGACTGCTATATGGCCATGAACCCAGAAATGGCCCTCTTCAGCAGCCTGGCCACAGATGACATCATGGCCCCAGATGGCAGTACAGGCCACTCAGGTCAGCATAGCCCTGGTTGTGGCATGGCCCTCAGACACCAACATGGACACAGATTGTAGCCTAAACCCTACATATTGGTGGCAATGTGGGTCATAGACATCAACACAGATCCCAGCTGCAGTAGGTCCACTGACCCAGACATGGCCCTCTTTAGTAACCTGGGCTCAGATATCACCATTGCCTCAGGTGGCAAGGCAGGCCACTCTAATCAGCATGGCCCTGGTGGTGGGCAAGACCCTCGAACACCAATAGTGTGGCCTTTGGTGGCAACATGGGCCATACACATCAGCAAAGACTCCAGCTGCAGTAGGACCACGGACCCAGACATGGCCCTAAGCTGCAGCCTGGGCCTATACATCACCATGGCACCTTGTAACAGTGCAGGCCATTCATATCAGTATGGCCCTGGCTGCAGCATGAATCTCAGATGCCAACATGTTCTCAGGTGGTAGTCCAGACCTGGGGTATTTCCATGGCCTTCATTGGTAACAGGAGCCACGGACAACAACACTGACCCTGTCTGCAGTAGGACCATGGACCCAGAAATGGCCCTATGCCACAGCCCAGGCTCAGATATCTCCTTGGCTCCAGGCAGCAGCACAGGACAATCAGGTCCGAATGGCCTCAGTGGCAGCATGGCTCTTGGACACCAACATGAACTCAGATGGCTGCCCAGACCCCAGGCATCCACAGGGCCTTCAGTGGTTACTGAAACCATGGCCATCAACACAGACCCTGGCTGCTGTAGGACCACAGACCCTGACATAGCCCTGGGCAGCAGCCAGCTCAGGCTCAGGTGGCAGCACATTCAGATGTGTCATAGGATATTATTTTAAGATGTGTTACTTTTTGTTTATGTTGCATTTGTGTAACTCTGTGAAGCTGTGTTATTGTGCCTGTCTAAAACACCTGATGGTCTAATAAAGAACTAAACAGCCAATAGCAAGGCAGGAGTAGCGCTGGCAGGCAGAGAGAATAAACAGAAGGAGAAATCTGGGAGGGAAGAAGAAGTAGCCAGAGAAGGAGGAAGACTCCAGGGGCCAGCCACCCAGCTACACAGCAACCCACAGAGTGAGGGTAAGATTTACAGAAGTAAAAGAATGGAAAAAAAAAAGCCCAGAGGCCAAAGACAGGCTAATTTAAGTTAAGGAAAGCTGGCTAGAAACAAGCCAAGCTAAGGCTGGACATTCATAATTAAGAATAAGCCTCTGTGTGTGATTTATTTGGAAGCTGGGTGGTAGGGCTCCCCAAAGAGCAAATATAAACAACAGCATAGATGGGCATGGCCCCAGCAGCAGCATTGTCTTTGGACAACAATATGGCCCAGATCTTGGCATCTTTGTGGCCTTTGGCAGGTCATGGATGTCTACACAGGCCCAAACTGTGGTAGGACTATGGGCCCAGACATGGCCCTTGGCAGCAGCCTGGGCCCAGTCATCCCCCTGGCCCCAGGTGGCAAGTAGGTCACCCACATCAGCCTGTTCCTCACAGTCTCTTCAGCTCTGCTTCTTTCCACAGCACTTGAACCACTCTGCTTCTCTTTTCCATTTCTCCACCATATGTTTGTTCATCATCATGTCACCTGTCTACCCAGCACCTTGAGGTGCCAGGCAGCCCTATGGATGTCTTCACCCAGCTCAGACTGTGAGGACCCAGGTTGGCCTGTGAATGCCTTCACCTAGCCTAGACTGCCGTTGAACATTCTTTTAAGTGTTTCTTGGCCATTTTAGATTTCTTTGTTGAAAATGATCACTATCACTCTTATTTTTAAATTTGGGATTGAATTTATTGTATCACGCTCGTAAGACCAGTGCTCTGCCACTGAGCTAGAAGCCTTTTTAATTTTTTTTTATTCTTAGACAGAATCTTGCTAGGTTGTCCATGTTTGTCTCGAGATCACTCTGTAGCCTAAATAGGTCTTCTCCTTATGATCCTCCTGATGGAACATTCTGAGTAGCTGGGTTTACAGGTCTACACTGACCAGATCAATCACTATTCTTAATTCCTTCTATAACTGCCAAGTGGTTTTTTTTTTTAATGGAATTCCTTTCTTTCCTTTTCTTTATATATCAACAACTGTTAGTTTTAATTGTGACAACATTGTAAACGGTTGGGTGTTTGGCTAATGTTGAGTCAAATTCTCATAGTAGATTTTGTTTGATAACATATTCTTTTTCAAGTAGCAAATGACTACAATGTTGGGGTTAAAAGTTTTACTTTACTGTTCTGGTATTTACTGCTACTAAAGATGGTAAGCTTTATAAATCAGTGCCATTCTATCCTTTCAGTCATAGAGGACGCCATCTGCTTTATGTGTTACAAGGAAATATGATTGTTTTATTCACTAAATTGACTACTCATTCCCTCTTAATTCATTACCCTGTTTATTATTTAGCAATTTAGACACATAATTAGCAGTAAATAACTATAAATTTGTACACAAACAATGATGCTAATATAAAATGTGACCTGATAAAAGGTTTTGTATGTCTTATAATGATATAACTAAATAATGCTTTGGAATACAAAAGAAAAAGAAAAAGCCAAGTCAACACCGAACAAATTAGGAATCCCATTATCTTTGAGGAAAATAAAAGAAAGTGGAAAGCTTATTTCCTAAATGTGCAATAATTATTGTTGAATAAGCTCAATTCTAGAGCCCTAAAATAGTACATGTTTATTCTCTAGAATAACAATCAGGTATTTGTGCCCAGCTCAGCCAGTCTTGTACTCGGTATCACCAGGCTGAAATCATGATTCTCAGACTGTGATCTCATCCAAAGGCTCAGTCCCCACCCCATCCACATCTAAGCTCTCTAAAATTCCTGGTTCACCTCAACTTTCTTGCAGCTGTCTCTCTGATGCTATCTGTTTACTGTGAAGAACCTACCAGTCTCTGAAAACTGCAAAAATATCTTTGGTTGGATTCATATGGAAATACATAGATTATTTTTATTTTACCAGTGATGATCATCTGGAAGATGATACTGCATCAATTCTGTGTGGTTATTTTGTTTTTGAACTAATCAGTACCCTTACTTAAAGTAGCAGGTTTTGCTTCTATGTTACATGCTGATGCTTTACAAAGACTTACCCAAGAATGATAAATACTCTTTTGCCTCAAGTATGTAAATTAAAAATTTAAAAACTATATTTTATAATATTCTGTTTATGAAACAAGTTAATGTATTCAACTACAAGCTATCTTAAGCTTTCAGGAAACAATTGTTTGGGGCAGCTTATAAAAACAAATCTGCATTATACATGTAGATTTACATAGTCAACACTAATTGATAGACACTTATTTTTTTTTAAATGCTACTTTTAGCACATTCCATACATTCTAGAATGTCTTGTTTTTACTTATATCCTGAGGCAGTGTTTTATCTTTTTGGCTTTTCATTGACTCATAGTTGTACAAGACACAGTATAGGCCTGGCAGTTATAAGTCAATAGCAGAGGGTTTATTTAACATGTATGAGGGAGACATTGGGTGAGAGACCTGTCATTCTAAGAAATAAAGTGAAGGAAAGGATACATTATTTACTCTCCACCTATATTATATGTGAATCTTTCATCTTTCCCACAATTACTGATTCCAGAATTTATTTTTGGGAAGGGGCAAAAAAAAATATGATTTCAATCTTTTGAAATTCTTAGAGGCTTATTTTTTAAAAATATAACATTTGATTTATCTTTGATAATATTCTGCATTTATCTAAGAATTAATATTCTTATCATGGTCTTTATGTGTGTATAGGCTTATTTGTTACACAGTTTTGTTCAATTTTTTTTTAACTTTGTGACTACATATTCATTCAGTCATTGAATTTGGAAACCTTGTACTACTGTTGGATTGCTAGCTATAGCTCAGTTCAGATGTGTAGATGCTTGTTTTACATATTGATATGACCTGAATTTGAGTACACATACACTTAAAATTGCTATTTATGTGCCTGATAAACACATTATCATTAAGTGATCACCTTGTTTGAGTCTTGCAATTAAATTAATTAAGTTTAATTAGTTAAAGCCTCTATTACTTGATATAAATAAATGTCCCATTAGAAGAAGGACATTTTTGGGACAGGAACAGCAGGTGAAGATTTGCCTTATGTTGCCAAAAACAAGGAACTGTAGGAGTATAAGGGATAAGTATGCAATAAACCATCCTAGAATATTCAGGGAAGGTATGGCTCTACACAAACCATGATGCTAGACATGGAATCTTCAGGAATTCAGAATTTTAAATCATTAATTGTCTGCTATATGAGATAATTATTATGCATTATTTTAATGGCATCCCTAGAAAACAAATAGAGGAATAAAACTCATGAAAACAAATTTTATTTTTTTTAAATGTGTGTAGGTGTTTCATCTACATGCACTTGTGCATCACTTACATACTTGGTGCTCACAGAGAAGAGAAGAGGGTGTTGGATTCTCTAGAACTGGAGTTACAGCTGGTTGTGAGCCATCACATATGAGCTGGGAATTGAGCCAAATCCTTTGGAAGAGCAGCCAGTGCTCTGAAACATCTCTCCCGACCCTCAGATTTTATCTTTTAAGAACTAGTTCTGTCACAGTCTATTATCTCTGTATTTTAGAGACTGAGACAGGAAGATTGAGATTTCCAGGTTACCCTGTGGTAGTATTCTAATTGTACTGAAATGTGATTTTGATTGTATGTTAATAAATAAAGTTGCCCGGGGGTCAGAGCTATTAGAACCATAGCAAGAGTGTGGCGGTGGTGGCACACACCTTTAATCCCAGCACTTGGTAGAAGAGCTAGGTAGATCTCTGTGTGTTCAGGGATACAGCCAGCATTGGAGACATATGCCTTTAAGACTTGGGGGGCTGTACATACAGACAGTGACGAGGCAGTTACGTGTTTGGGTTTACAACCAATGAGAAGGCAGAACAAAAAGACTATGAAAAGATGTACACACCAGAAGTAGCTCTCTTTTGGGAAGCTAGGACCACCGCAGGAGGAAGGGTGAGATTTTAGCTCTGAGCTCTGACCTCTTGACTTTCTCTTTTACACTGGTTCTGTGTTTCTTATTTAATAAGACGGTTGGTTACATCTACATTACCCTGTGATAAGTAATGAGTCCCAGTCCAAAAATAAATCACACTAAGATGAGGAGGCAGTGGAAAAACCATGGGAGGCATGAACATGCAGATATCATAACTTCTTGTGTATCTATAACCTGATACGATAATAAAAATGACTGATGGACAGCAAAATTACTTTGAAAGACATAGAGACATGCTGACACAATAAACCATGGCATAGATACTATGAAAAAAATGTAAAAGCAATACTTTTTGGAATTTTGCTGATTCCCTGCTGTCTTGGATATGCTCTAGGCACAATCCAGGTGTCCAAAGAGTGAATATTTCAATAGACTACCTAAATATATTAGCATTTGTATTTGTATCAGTTCCCTTTTATCCTTTCTTATCTCCACAGAATTCATTACACTTCCCAAGAATGTTTAGCTATACATTCCCATTGTCTCTTTTTGATACACAGACTTTAACCTTGACTCAATTTAATGAAACATTTTTTTGTAAACTGGACTTCTGAATTTCAATTTTCAAATATGATATGTTACATACTTGAAACTTTTATTTTAATATTGTTTATGATTTCTAGATCATAATCTGAAAAGTAAGCTGTCAAGAATAATAAACTTTTCATGTGACTTCCAACAACCACTAGCTTAATGTACTTAATCCAAGGCAGGATATTTAAATGGTCAGGCAGTCAACTTACATATGAAATACATTCTGACATTATTATTATTTTATTCATTTTCTTATTTCCTAATTTGTTTCTGCCTTTCTTGGTGACCAAAGTTCTATGTAATTGTAGAGAATATTCACATAATGATATGCCTCTGTGTTACTCAGTATTCTTAGAAAGACAGAGATGGTGGCAGAGGCCCAGAGTCAAGAGACAGTATTTCAAATGAAACTGGACTTCCTTCTGGAATTCAATATCTTTGCAGTTGTCATAATATGGTTCCATTTTAAAGAAATAACTTGGCACCATGGTAACAGTATGAACAAATGTAGAGAAATAAAATAATTATACTGTATGAAGGAGGCATAAACATCCAAGGAAGGAAAGTAAATTCATCCACACGGAATAGTTGTTGAAACCGTAAAGTAGGGCTAATGAAATCAGATTTCTTCATACTAAGATACTTTGTAACAAGAGTTAATAGAAACCATACAGAGCCAGAGTCCAAAGGAAATACAGTCACTTGACTGGTTCTGTAGAACACAGACAACCTTGTTTCTAGGCGGATATTCTAGAACTTAAGTGTGAGACAATTGAAGGACAGAATTTACACTTATCTTTGTTATGTGAGGTCTCAAATAAACAAGTTAGTCCATGTAGGTGGCTGTTATAAACAATCTTGAGTAAGGCTGCAACTACTAAGATCATGGGATCCAATAACTCATCCTTTGGTAAGCCATTCAACAGTGAAGTTCTATGGAAAGAAGCAACTATATTTATGCATATTTGAACACACATGCACACCCACACATATATATGACAAGGAATCATGTTCTACATGCATGTATATAGAACATTAAAAAGACAAATGTGATTTTTGGATAATAATTTTATTTGGACAATGCTGCCGAATTATTTTTTCTTTTGATGTTGTTAGTCATAATTTGAAACGTACTAGATAGGGCTACGTGTTAGAACAAGAAGGCCAGATAGCAATTAGGGTAAAGAGATTAAAAAATATAGAGAAGGAAGGAGAACTTATCAAATATGATGTATGGCTATTACTTGGAAGTGTCTGTACTATGTCACTTTATACAAAATTATCAAAATATTATATTCTCTCAGGTGCTTTTGTCTCTGGGGCCACTTTAAAAAATAATGTAACAGGTGAAAAGGGAGTCTGACAAGGATTTGTGTTGTCAACTTTTCCTGTTACTTGGTTATGAGAGACAATATTAAGTTCATCCACAGACATTCTAAATTAATAAATGATTCTTCAATCATGAATAAAATTTACACTGCATAATAATTACCAAAAATGTGGTGGAAAAGCATGAAAAGCAGCACAACACTTCAGGATTTGACTCCAAAGCTAGAAATGCTGTCTTGAATGTTTTCTATCCCTGGATTTTGTTTTTTCCTGTGAGCTCCGTGCATCCTGTGAAGTGAGTCTTCCATAAATGTTGATTACCCACTAAGTAACTGAGGCAGTTCTTTCACGCTAACCATGAGACCAATTTTCAACCTGAAACAGCTTTCTGCTGCCTCTCTTCAAAGGTGAAACAAAGACTCATAATAATATTTGATTTGCTATTAATCAAGTACTAAATGGAGGCTTATTGGTTATATAATTCAAATTACCATTATTGAAATTTAATTACCCAGTCCACACACAGGCATCGTTGATTTTCAGTTTAGGTACTGTCTTAGTCACTGTTCTATTTGCTGACCCCACTCCCCACACCAACTTCTGTCTTAGTCATTGTTCTATTGTTGTGAAGAGACACCATGACCAAAGCATTTGATTGAGTGACTACAATTTCAGCTGTTCAGTCCATTATCAGTATTGTGGCAGGCATGGTGCTGGAGCAGTACCTGAGAGCTACATCCTGATCTGTAGGCAGAGAAAGAAAAGGAGAGAGAGAGAGAGAGAGAGAGAGAGAGAGAGAGAGAGAGAGAGAGAGAGAGAGAGAGAGAGAGAGAGAGAATGAGAGAGACTACCCTCCAGTGATACTTTCTCTAACAAGGCCAGAACTCCTAATCCTTCTAACCCTATCAAAGAGTTCCATGCCCTGGTGACTTAAGCATTCAAATATTTGAGACTATGGGAGACAATTATCATTCAAACCACAAGTTCCTTTGACAGTTAAGTTCAGAAAACCAGAAAGTTGAAAAACAATGTAGGCAATAAATCTCAGATTATTAATGATACAGGAGTGTTTGAAATGACTGCCCATTCATGATTTCATCCTAGGTAGTGTAGTATAGGGCTTCCTTGTCCTAATTTTGTCTTTCTTCTATTTAAATCGCCCTTTAAGTAAGTAGACTGTGATTTCCCCCCAATAGTATTGTTAGCATGTTGCAGGAGGGAAAGCATTGGTCTAGATCGAGTTGAGGATTTTGGTCAAAGTGAATTTGTAGTGCTCTTAGCTGGGCAATTGTGATGACACATACAATGACAGGAACTTGAAGCATAAGAAAAAAGTTGTGTCCTTTGTAGATTTAAAGGGTAATTTTCAGTTAGGAATAAATATTTTTTTTTTAATATATGAGCTAGATACTCAAATGTGCTAATACTGAACAGTCATGCTTAAACTGATGGTAAATATTGTTTAAGATTAATTATAAAGGTAAAAAAATTTTATATATTTTGTGGGATGTTAATAAGCTTAGCATGTACAGTGAGGATGTTGGTAAGACTCTTGGCCATCCAATTCCTTGTGAAGACTGTTTAGAATGTTGCTGTAAGACTAAGGAAGAAAAGTCAGTAACAGTTTTACAAAATTGTAACCAGGATTGACTTTGGAAATAAAAACAAATCACAGCCAAACACCTGGCTATATTTATTGCATATTGAAATTCTGAGACTAATAACTTCCTATTCTTGTTGTAAACTTTCTGTATCATCAGGTAGGACTAATAAGTCCTACCAAAAAACATGTATATACAGAAGGGTTCCTTAAGTTTTTCATGAAAAGAATATTTCATAGGTAACAGTAAAGTAGTTATTTTAAAAGAAACAAATCAAACTACATAGGATTATGATAAAATAAAGATTGAAGAGAAATTAGTTCTAAGCCTTGACATAGGTAGGTGCTGAATATTTGGCAACATGTATTTTATATTTACTATGGTGGTATGTTTTTCCTTTGGTGTAATTTAATACTTTCATAGCAGATTTTCACTGTAACTATCCTAGGAATCTTTAATTTCATTACTTAATAAATTTGTTTCTTTAGTAATCTGATAAAGTGTGGGGATATACTCAATAGGTTAAAAAAAAGACCAAAGAAGCATAGGAACCATACATAAAACAACACAATGCTACATATTTATAAAACATATTTTTGTCTTAAATGCTAGGCCTAAATATATGCTCTAGATGACTTAGTTGTTTAGGTTTGTAGCATCTATGTATTTTCCCAGTTAGGCAGCACTGTGTATGCATATAATATAGTTTTATTCCTGTTTTATTTAAGGACAAAGAAACAAGTTAAGGTTGCTAGTAACTCTGTGTTAGTAGCATATTTCTCAACTTTATATTTGTATTATTGAGGTTTTTGATATTTTGGTATTTAATATATGTATATGTATTTGTGTGTGTGTGTGTGTGTGTGTGTGTGTGTTTGTGCATGCCTGCATGCTCATGTCTCTCTGTGTCTAACTATATTTATGATATAAATATCTCTGAATGCTTATTATAGATATTAGCCCATACTTCTAAAAATCACAGGGACATTCATATAAACATTGTTGCCCCAAACATCAACACTATTTTTGCTAAAACTTCTACTGCCTTCTTGGGGTTCATTGACTTTCTTTTAATTTCTGCACATTTTTTCTTTTATGTATTCTCCCGTCTCCAACTGTTCCATTACTACCTAACATTCCTTTCCACTTAATATGTTTAGAGGCTTAAAAAAACAATAGAACTGGATATAGAAACCTTTGAATAACATTTCTATTAACCTAATTTATTGCAGTCTGCAAGTGTAATTATTATTTTTGTTCCTATGTGTGTGTAACATACTTACCCAATACCATGACTAACAATAAATTATTAGTGATATTTTCATACTTTAATGTTTCGTGGGATTAGATAGAGGTTACAGAATTATGAACATTGAATAGAATTTCATATAAATTAAATGTAATTAAGCAATATATGTGATAAAATAAAATAACAGGTATGAAAAACTTTTACACACTTCTCCTGACTAATGTGATGAAGAGTAATTAGAAATAAAAAGGAAGAATTATTGATATTTTCCTAAGCCATTATGTAAAATCATAATTCCCTACCAAAACAAGGTACTTCTTATCTTTTTATTGACATGATTTGATTTATTTGCGTGGAGACTATATACATGTATACACACACATAAGCACATAAACAATATTATGATGGCTCTCTGTGGCCATCATGTAGGTACTTAACTGTCAATTCATGGTTAGTTCCTGGGCTTTTGCTCACCAGAGTCCAATTCTGCCTAACCAATACTTATACTACCAGTGTACTACCAATACTCTGTAACCAATATACCAGTGTATTACTAATACACTGTAATGAGTCATTCCATGAGCTAAACACTTATACATTTTAACCCATTCTCTGTTTTTTCTGCTCCACCTGGGCTGCCCACACCCAAACCATTTTCAGCCCTCCTTTTTGTTCTTACCTTTAGTTCTCCCTCTGATGGATTGAATCCTCCTGGAGCCTGGCCATTAAATACGACCACCATCTACAACGCACTCAAAAGAGAAGAGACATACAAGCAGAGACACCTTCTCTACATCCTTCCCTTTCACTCCTTATTTCATAATGATAGTGCTGGAGACCCTGGAGCATATGAAAATTACTTTCTTGCCACTGTGGCTGGAATTAACAATGTTTTTGTCTGCATGGCCACAGACCGGGATGTCCCAATACCAGAGCCTCCCTGAAGTAGTGATACCCTTGAGAGTGCCTAGCACTTACAAAAGTATGGAAGATCTAGGCTGGATCTCCTATAGCCTGCACTTTGGGGGCCAGAGACACATTGTCCACATGAAGGCTAAGAAGCATTTGATGTCCAGAGCTCTCACTGTGTTCACCTACACTGACCAGGGTGCTCTTGTTGAGGACCAGCCTTTTGTCCAGAATGACTGCTATTACCATGGTTATGTGGAAGGGGACCCCAATTCCATGGTTACTCTTAGTACTTGTCTAGGAAGTCTTCAAGGAATACTGCAGACAAATGGAGTCACCTATGAAATCAAGCCCAAAGTGCACTCTGCCACATTTGAACATCTGGTGTATAAGATGGACGACACACAGTATACACACAGAAGTTATGGACTAACTGAAGAAGAAATAGTAGAGCAATTGAAGTCTCAAGATAATGCTAATTCCACTCTGATGCAAAGTTCTTATACAGGATGGTGGCCCCACCGACACTTTCTTGAACTAGCAATTGTGGTAGATTATGGAAGATTCATTTTTAGGAAAAGGAATGTGTCCATTGTGGAAATGGATGTATTCATGGGTGTCAATTTAGTAGATGATATTTATAGCTCAATTAGTCTTGATGTGGTTCTAACTGGAATTGAAGTTTGGAGTGCAGGAAACCCCTACTCAGTAACTACCACACGTCATATGATGGAACAGTTTTGCAAATGGAAGAAATCCAGCTTCAATAGCCGCGTAGCTCATGATTCTGCACATATTATTGTGAAGCAGGACTTTTGTTATAAGGATGTGACATTGTCATACTTTTCTGAAGTATGTAATATTAATTTGAATTGTGGTTTAGAGTGCATTATGGATGATGGGTTGGCTTCGTTTAGAACGTATGTGACACATGAGATTGGTCATACATTGGGAATGACGAATGATGACAGTAACAGTTGCACATGTGAGAGAAAAATATGTGTAATGAACAAAAGGCGAATCCCCTCAGATGCATTCAGCAACTGTAGCTATGCGCAATATTTAGAGACTATTTCTAGAAAGAATTGTTTGACCAATGTCCCAAATCCACAGGCTATTTTTGTAAAGAAACGCTGTGGGAATGGTGTGGTTGAAGATGAAGAGGAATGTGACTGTGGTTCCTTAAAACTGTGTGCCCAAGATGAATGTTGCTCAGAAAACTGCACTCTGGCATCTGGGGCAGCATGTGCTTCTGGGCTGTGTTGCCATAACTGCCAGTTTATGCCATCAGGCACAGTGTGTAGAGAACGTGTCAATCAATGTGATCTGCCAGAGTGGTGCAATGGAAGCTCTGCTGTATGTCCAGAAGATGTATATGTGGAGGACGGGATCCACTGTCTAGGCAGAAATATCTGTTTTCAAAAGAGATGTAATACCCGTGATGATCAGTGCAGAAAACTTTTTGGCGAAGGAGCCAAGAATGCAAATAAGAATTGCTACCTAGCAGTGAACACCAGAGGTGATCGCTTTGGTAATTGTGGTAAGAAAGATAATAAGTATGTAAGATGTAATTATAAAGATGCTCTGTGTGGGAGAGTGCAATGTGAGAATATAGGAGAAGTTCCCCATTTAAGCAATCATTTTACTGTGCATTCAACTCAAGTTGTTGGAAACAGCTGCTGGGGTACTGACTACCATTTTGGGATGAATGTACCTGATATTGGTGAGGTGAAAGATGGTACAGAATGTGGTCCAGACTTTCTGTGCTTGGAAAGGAAGTGTGTCTTGATGCCACCATGGGAAGAATCTTGTATGCCTATGTTCTGCAATAAGAGAGGCATCTGCAACAATAAACATCATTGCCATTGTAATGAATATTGGGCCCCACCCAACTGCCTGAAAAAGGGCTATGGAGGTAGTATTGACAGTGGCCCACCTCCTGCAAGAAGATCACACAAAATAGTTTACATCATACTTCTTATTTGGCTTTCGGCTTTTATTGTGTGTTCCTTCTTGTTACTTTGCTTTTTGTGTTTAGAGAACAGAAGATATGAGGAAAGAAGGAGATATATTGCATCATTACCTAGGAAAAGAAAACATAAAAGTAAGAAGTCATCCAAGAAGGAAGAGGAAAATCTTGAAACAGAACTTGAAGAACAAAAGCAAAATGTTGAGAAGCTATCTGAGGAAGAAGAGGAAAGCTGAAATACTAGAAAGAGAATAAAATTCCAATGCCCTACAACAGAGAGCTGAATGTCATAAAAGCATACCCCTCCAATAAACAGCAACATATGTTTACATCATGTTAGAAACAATTGCAAAAAATGCAGAATTAAAAAAAAATGCACTAAGTCCTAATGAAATTTCTCATTCTTTTCTGGTGTTCTAGTAGCAGAGCATGGCATATATCAAAAACTGTTGAGAAAAAGTCCCAGAGCTCTATTGTATTTCAAGATCATAAAGGTTATAACCATCAATAAAGGTACTTCTTGGCATATTCCCATTTCTCATTAATTTAAAATTTTTAACTACTTTGCTTTTTGTTGAATTAGTCTTCTGTTTGTGTTCACTGATCAAAGCAGAGTTAATTGATGGTGTATCTGAGTTTGTGTTAGTTTCTTGTAGCTCAATTAGAAATCTCTTTTCCTTTTTCACATGAAGAAAAATTGCACTTGCTTTTTATCTCTAATTCTTCCTAATATCTTTATTTTATTTTATATGTTATTTTTGCCAATAGGAGTGCTACAGGAAGACTGGTAATCTAAGGGACCCATTGGAGAGAAATTTATGTCAATGTTGCCTTGGCAATAGCTGTAATTTTAAGTTTGTACATTATTACTAAAGCTGTTAACAACTCCAGACAGGGACTGGAGAGGTGGCTCAGAGGTTAAGAGCAGAGGTCCTGAGTTCAATTCCCAGCAACCACATGGTGGCTAATTACCATCTGTAATGAGATCTGGCGCCCTCTTCTGGCATACATGCAGGCAGAATACTGTATGCTTAATAAATAATTAAAAAAAAAAAGTATGTGACCAAAAAACAAACAAACAAACAAACAAAAAAAAAACTCCAGACAAATGGAATTCATCAACTTTTCTTTGAACAAGAAAGGGATCATGAGTTAGTCATCTATTAAATCTTAATAGAGGTTCAAAGATCCACCCAGCAATGTGGGCAAGCAACAGAGATAAAAAGAGAAGTATTGTATGGAAATAGATTGGGTCCATCCAACCAGAAGGGTGCCTTATTTGACATAATGGGATAAGTAATTTGTGTTCTCCAGACAAGTTCTGAAGAGTTAGGAATTTTAGTTACTTAAATATTGGTTGCTCTGACTGGAGTTGCATCCCTCAGGCCAATGAATATGAAGTAAGGTTTGACTCTTTTCTTTGATGATTATTATATTAAATAATTTTAGTATAAGTGGCCTTATAAAAGCTACAATATAAAAATAGTCTACCCTGTTTATCACTGAAATGCTTAATACTGAAATTAAAATTACTAAATAAAATATAAATAAATGACATTTTTGTTTAATGAACTTTATCATATTACCTATGTCAGTTGAATATATCACAGACATTATATTTTCTCTTAACTTCCAAATTTCACAATCAAGTTAAACAAAGTAATATTACTTACCTTACATTTTATTTCTGTGCATGATTATTTATATAATTATTATAATCTTGGTTTCAGTACAGTAAGTAACCTTAAAAGACAGATGGAAGTTAAAAAGAGGTGCCTCAAGTTTAGTTTATACATGGTTTGCAGTGGTTGGAAATGATAAGTTTTAGACATTTGAGTAGCTAGGGAGAGGTAGGGCCAAAACTACTGGAAAAGAAATAAAGTTTTACCCTCTACATACTAGGCATCAGGGTCTTGTTAATATAAAAAAAAAAAAGCGTTTGCTGGGCTCTGCAAACACCTCTTTTCTTTTACGTAAGCATGAAGCTTATATTTACACAAATAGAGAAAAATCCTTCTCAGGAGTGCCCGAAAGCTTCCTGGTGAATCGTAGTTGTTGGATAAAGAACAGTACAAATCTAAGAGGAAAAAAAAATCTTGAAACCAATTGACCAATTGTCACCTTTTACAAGTAACTCAGTATGTGAAAACATGTCTTTAGAAATAGATTTAGAAATCAGTTTTACCTACTTTAAGCCCCAGGTGGCTTGGAAAGCAAAACTATTTTAAAGCCGCAGAGGCCGTTCAGGAAAATTGCTGCTTGTTTTGCTTTATCCACAATGCCCAGAACACTCAGTTCTCACTTCAAAATGTAATTGTATTTTATTCCAAAGCTTATGGTGATATTTTAATTGTACTGAAATGTGATTTTATTTGTGTGTTAATAAATAAATTTGCCTGGGGGTCAGAGCTAATAGCAAGCCATAGCAGAAACTGGGCCGTGGTAGTACATGCCTTTAATCCCAGCTCTTGGGAGGCAGAGCTAGGTGGATCTCTGTGTGTTCAAGGATACAGCCAGCATGGAGACACAGGCCTTTAATCTCAATACCAACCATAAAAGACCTGGAGGTCTGTACAGACAGGCAGTGACGAGGAGGTCATGTGGTTGGGTTTACAACCAATGAGAAGGCAGAATAGAAAGTCTATAAAAAAGACAAACAGACAGGAAGCAGGTCTCTTGCTGAGGAAGATAGCGGCAGTGAAGGGTAAGGTTTTAACTCTTAGCTATTGCTCTGACCTCTTGGGCTTTCATCTTTGCATTGGCTCTGTGTTTCTTATTTAATAAGACGGTTACATCTACAAAAGCTTGATATCATCTTATTAAAAACAAAACTTTTAAGGATGATGATGAATATAGAAATTATTTTCAACATCGTGTCTATTAAAAAAAGAGATGTAGATTATAATTGCAATGACAAGTAAGTCTGAATAGTGTTTGCTGGGTCACTGAAGAGTGGACACCCATGGAGAGATAGGAACTGAAATGGACGGCTTTTACTGACATGACCTAGTGGACCGTTCCAGCTTTCTTCCGAGTCCTTGAATAACACTGATACTTTTTAACATCTATTTATGTTTCTGGAAATCATTTCCCTTTATATATTGAAGAGCTAGGCTTACATCTTCTTTCCAAAATCATATATTTATATGCAAAAACAAATGCACATGTATATACACATATATAGGCAAATTTCTGTAAGAATGAATAGATGTGAGAGTTTAAAATTTTTAAAAGCTATAAAGGGAAATAATCAAGTTTATTTCATAGAAAACACAAAATACTTCATTTGTATTTTCAGTGGGTCATTTGGGTGAATTCACAGATCTGTCAACTAGAAAATCAGTTAAAATAATTATCTTCTTAAGGTCACTTGTATAAAGGTTTTTCAATAAAAAAAAAAGCACCAGACTCATTTGGACATAACAAAAAAGATCAAAAGCAAGACATTTAAAAAAAGAATATGATAGACAATAAAAAATTGAGGTTGGTGACACATGATTACAATCTCAGGACTATAGTCAGACAGTAGTACCATGTATTCAAGTCAGCCAGGAGTACATAGTAACAGGCTAGTCTGTGCTCTTCAGACTATGTCTCAACTAAACAAAAAAATAAAATAAAAAGAAAACCAACTCAATGAATGATGTTCATATAGTCAGCATCCTAAGTGAATAACACAGAAAACTCTGTCCTACATTGAGGTACATTCTTTTGATGCCTTTGATAATAGTTCAGATTTTTAAATTTCTTCAATTTTTATTTCATTTTATATTCTCTAATATTTCCACACATCATCAAGAAAGATTTCACAGGTTATAAATACACATATCAAAATGCTGTTTCAGAGAAAATGTTTAATTCATTAAGAAATTATTATTTTCTTTTAAAGTTCTTTTTAGTTTTAAGGAATAACTGAAAGTTCTTGAACAATGATAAAAAGCCCTAAAATTCTTTTCATGCTAAGAAATTCAACATCTTGATTATACATGCTAGTAGCAGCTATTTATATTTGAAGTGGTAGAAATTTATGCAGATTTTCCTCTGGTGACTTAAGATGATCTATTGTCTGAACATCTTAAGACATGTTCAAGTGTTTCTTTATGACATTATAGTATAACTCAAATTTCATCAAAGTGATCATATTTTAAGCTATACTTTTATACTGTAAACTTCATGTCTATTTTGTTAAAACAAAAAAGTGGGATTTATTTGCTTTTGCAGAAAATAACTTTTAATATTAATAAATGTAAGTCTAACTTAAAGTTGGCCTGTACATATTTATTATTGAAATTACTAACTTACTTAGTATTAACATTAATTATATATTAATATACTTTAAAGATAGGTTTTGTAGGTTTTTTTTTAAAGTAAAATGTAAAGGTTTCTTCATTTAAAAAAAACACACTGCAATTACAGTTAAAAAGAGAGGTGATGAATTTGAAGCAGGGTGGGAAGAGGTATATGGAAATGTTTGGAATGAGAAAAGGGAAGGAGGAAATGTTCTAATTAAATTATAATCTCAACAAAAAGGACTGCCACGGTAATCATATTTTGAAAGGTGTATTACAGCAGTTCCTCCTTTTATGGGATTTTACGTCAGTTACTCATGTTCAATTGTGGCCAAAAGTAATTATGAAAAATTTCAGAAACTCACAAATTTTAAATTGCTGTGATGAGTATTGTGATGATCTGCATTCCACTCTGAATCACCCATTTGTCCAGTGCATCCACAGTGTACATACTACTCATTTGTCCAGTGTATTCATAGCATACATAATACCTATTTGTCTAGTGTACACACTACCATTTGTCCAGTGAAAACACAGTATATATACTACCAACAGTATGGTAGTTGATAGAGAAGGGAGGGAGGACCAGAGCCAGAGATAAGAGGCAAAAGAGAAAGATTATATTATCTTAATTAATATATTGCTATAGCTGTCCTTTTTATTATTATTCTTATTAATTTTTTTCATCATATATAACATGCATGTGATATCATAGGTATGCACATGCGTAGATAAAATATAATGTGTATAAGGTTCAGTGCTATACAGTTTCAAATATCTCTGTGTAATCTTAGAACAGATTTTCCAAGGGTAACTTGGGAAGACTGTATTATGAATGTTTTGTTCACATTAAAAAATTGAAAACAATTCATCTTCTTGCTATATACTAAAATTAATAAAACCTGGAAGATATAAAAATATAAGTATCAGTTAATAGGATACATGGAGGAATGACTAGTATCTTAAAAGTGAATTTTTACTTATACAGATGTACTTTTAAATATTGCACATGTTCTTCATGGAAGTTCATGAAAGTTTTATGTTGCAATATGTAGCAATGCATGAGTAAAGACTGTAATTTTCTACATCTTACAAAATTAATTGGTAACTCTGATGCCATAATTTTTGTGACTTCAGCCATAAGATAAAAAATAATTTAGATTTAAAGCAAAAATTCTAGAAAATACATTTCTCTTTCCATTTCATTGCTCTCACCTTGATATTTGGAAGAAAACCAAGAAATCATTTTTTGTGTTTGAATTACATTCGTCTTTCTTTTGTTTTTCTCTGAGTCTGTGAAGCCCTGGAGAAAGCACAAAGAATAGAAATCAGGCAAGAACGAAAAAAAAAAATGGGCAGACCACATTTTTCAACACAAAATAACCCCCAAAGACTTTATTCATTGACCTTTTCTCAGTTCTTTCCCCAGTGGATGTTCACACACAGAATTTTTTATCGTGTTGAAGTTTCAGATCCCCTCAACTGACGCAAGAATCTTCACGAGATGGCATCTATTGAGTTTAAAAAGACTGCACACACAAGAAGAATCAACAAGACAAACAAAAGACACCGCAGAAACGAAGAATAAGTACACAAAGTACACAAGTGTATTTATTACATTTTGCAAGCACTTTGTTCTACATTTCAAAAACGCCACCATCAAGCTGTTGGCACATTTATGTACAAAACAGATTACTTGTAATGCCTGCTACAAAGCACTCCGTGAAAATACAAACCCTAAAACCGGAAATGAAAGCCAAAATGTCAACATCGTTACACAAATTTAAAAGACAGTTTTAAAAATCATCACAAACTGTAGACACAGAACTGAAACACTATAATATAGAATTTAAAGAAGCCCATTAATACTTTTGCTGAATATCTTTAATACTGCATATATCAGAAAAACTGTTGAACCAGTAAGATAATCTAAGTGTTAAAAAAGCAAAAGGACCCCCAAATTAATATTACAGAATGCATAATCATGCCACAGATAACGCTAGTAATACCCCCTACCTACTACAAGAACTTGTAAAATTACTGATGATGCATGACTAGTAGTTGTACAAAGATTGTTTCACTCAATAAATTTTATTGGGAATGCACTTACACTGAGGGAGGATTTCACAATGGTCAAATCAGTGCACAATACTACCTAGGTTTATACACTGACAAAATCTCTTGTCAGGCTACATCATTATTTTAAATGACACTTTACAGCATTCTTGTAGCATTAGAAATAACCAAAAGAGAGTCAAGGTTAAAATAAACACCAAATTTGGTCCAGTAACACTGATTGTTTTTCTTTTAAAATTTGTTTGATATAGGTACTTCTTATAAATGAATATGAATGAACATTCGGTTAAAATGACTTACTTGAAATAAAAACACAAATATATCACTACACTCCCAAACAATACATTCTATAGTGGCCTCTGACCACCCTTTAGAAAACACTACAGGTAAACCAACATAAATTGGAAGGCTGCAAGCAAAGCTATTATATTAATGGAAGTCTTTTCAAATATATCATACACATTTTAAGAAATAGCTTACGGAGGTGCAATCCATTAAAAGTTTTAAGTGGGTTAAACAAGTCTTGAGGGGTTAGTGTGCTTATGTTCAATATACCACCTTCATAAAGGTAATTAATTTTCCACATTAGCATATTAAAAGATCCAATCCAGCCACTGCATAAATCACAAAAAGATCATTCTCCAACAGTCCACAGTAGTTATTTCCATGATAATTGTTTCTACACTAAACTTTAAAAGGTAAGCCTGGTGTCACAATCTTAGAAAGGCAACTGGCCATGCATTAGCATCACTGTTTCTACATGCTCACAACATAAACATGAGTAATCAGAGAAATACCTTTTAAGTACATTGAGAAAAAAAATACAATGTTAACAAAGATAAGAAGCACTTTTTTTTTAACCTACCCTTATAAATTTAGAAATTGCACCTTAGATTGATGAAAACATTTACCAGGGCCTTGTGGCCCTTGTGGCCACTGATCTCCAGACTAGATTTCCATATTTCAAGAAGAGTCATCATGATGCCATCTCTGTCTCTTGTTCATAATGTACAATGGTCCCTTTGAAGGTTACCTGTAGTTAAACTAGTTACCGAAATCAAAACTAAAATGTATAAAAAGCTATTTTCTTTTCAAAACATAAGAAACAATGCAAAAGTGTTATGTGTGATATGTGGGAGGTGATTAAAAATCAAACAAATATTTGCATTTGACAATGTTAATATCTTTGATCTTACAGAACTACTAAATCAGTTTGAAAATTAAAAAAAAAGACTGAATAGGAGCTTGTAGAAGAGATTTGGTTATTCCAATTGAACAAATTAGGAGACTGAATGCTTAACAGCAAAGAGTTCTACTCAGGTGATTCATTAGTCACCCTACATATCTTTGATGAGAAGCACTCGCATTTTGCTTTTCACAGGTTGGATGGTTGGATGGCCCTTAATTAAACACCAATGCATTTGAATGGTAAGGAACAGAGAAACTTATTTATGTATATGCGTTGAGCCGCTCTTTGGAGCGAGTGGAATGAATGTCGTGAAGCTCTTGCTCCTCCTTCGATTTGATGTCTTCATACTTCTGCATCCGGCAGGCATCTTTCACATAGGCCCAGTTGGCAGACAGAACCATAAGGTAGTGGACCTGACAGAGATAACATCATTTATACTGGAAGTCTGGTCACTATTAGTATATTGTTGCTATAATGAAATAAATAACCAAACTATGTATTTATACAGGAAAAGTTCATATTTTAAAAATAAATAGCATTTGTGTGATAAGGACACTATGGCTAAAATGTATTTCCTCACTCAGCTAAATATCTCTTATTCTTTTTCAATTCTGAAATAATCCAACTCTGATTATAAATGTTCTTTAATGTTTCCTATCTATGCTATCATCATTTACCCATCTCCTAAGACTACATGCTTCATATTCATGTATCTGTGAATCATGCTGTATAATATGTAAGTAGAACTACTCTCTTACACAATTCATATTTTGCATTTATATTGTGCTAAGAAGAATGCTTTCAGAAATTCTAACAGAAACTTCTATATTTAATTATCAAGCTAATTTTCATCATACTGATTTTCGATTGCATTTATATGGCATTAGGTACTACCAGATAAAACACATTTTATCACATGGATCTTCTGTATTAGTAGGTACTCACAATTACCAGGAAGGAATTATGTTAAAAAATGAAGCACATAAGCTAAGCCTGGTGGTATAGGCCTGTATTCACAGCTACTCAGTAAGCTACAGAGCAAGGATCACATTTTTAATGTCAACCTGGATGAGAGTTCAAAGTCAGCTTAAGCACTTTAGTTAGATACACCCCTCACCTAGTTTAGTGGTCACATACTTCCCTAGCATTCACAAGTTCCTAAGTCCAGTCTTCATGTACAAAATGAAAGTTTTTAACATGATAATTTTTGATGGATGAGTTAATAACTAAGTTATAATTTCTTTGAGATTAAAAATGTAGAAAATGTTTTTATTAAACATTTAGAAAATAAAATACTAAGTAACTTATTGCTCAGTCACAAATATTATCAAAGAAAAATAGGCTATCAATTTGGGAGGGAGGGGTGTTATGGTTTGAATAAGAATAACCCCCATATGTTCATGTATTTGAATGCCTGGTCTACAACTAGTGAAACTATATGGGAAGGATTAGGAGGTGCGGCCTTGTTGGAGGAGGTGTGTCACTAGGAGTGACATTGCCATTCCTAGTTAGTGCTCTCTCTGTCTCTCTGTGTCTGTGTCTGTCTCTGTCTTTCTCTCTGCCTATGGATTAGATGTTAAGCTTTTAGCTCCTGCTCCAATGCCGTGCCTGCTTGCCTGCTGCCATACTCCTTGCCATAGTAGTCATGGACTCTAACCTTTTGGAAAGGTGAACCCCCCCTCCCCCAATTAAATGTCTTCTTTTATAAGTTGCCTTGGTCATGGTGTTTTGTCATTTCAATAGAAAAGTAACTAGGACAGGGGGCATGGGAGATGTTTGATGGAGGGTCACTAGAAGGGGCTTGAGGAAGAAAAGGGTAAGGGTAAGTGATGTAATTTCATTTCAATTAAAAATTAATAAAAAAATCGACGTGCGGTGGTGGCACACGCCTTTAATCCCAGCACTCAGGAGGCAGAGCCAGGCGGATCTCTGCGAGTTAGAGGCCAACCTGGTCTACAAAGCGAGTTCCAGGAAAGGCACAAAGCAACACAGAGAAACCCTGTCTCAAAAAACCAAAATAATAATAATAATAAAATCACAAGACATGAGACCAACCAATACTAGAAAAGTACAGATACACATACATAACAAAAACTACTCTAAATATGAAATACTATAGTGTATTGTGTGTTTAATTTGTAGCAAAATATTAATTAATAAGTGTAGTGTTGGTGATCCACCCAAGTTCTTGTGCGTGCTAGGCAAGTATTCTGCCACTGAGGCAATTTTTGTGACACGAAAATGTAGAAAAAAAAGTGTAATCTGTTTAGTCATGTTTTTAGAATGCTCTATTTCTTTTGAAATTTTACATTTTGTTTAATATAAGTTGTAAGCCTCTTGAGAGAAGGGCCTTTGGATGATATTCCTGCATGCTACGCTATAGCTCTTACATTATGAAAGCTGAGAAGCTTTGTGTGTGTCAGTGTATGTGGATCAAAGAAAGCTTCCAAGTGCTCAAGTTTATGTAAAATTTTGATTACATAATTCACCATGAAATGATATGAAGTCTGATAAAAGAAGAACATTCTGTTACTGTACTAACACTAAATATAATAATAAAATTATATTTAGACACAATCCAGGACTATAAAGATTAAAAAAATGCATGGTCCTACTCATATGCTCAATCTAAACGTTCAACTTGTGGTATGGTAGAAAGTAGAATGGCCCATGGTTTAAGGAGACTATGGGGGAAATATTGGTTAAAGAACACAAAAATTACTGGATAGGAGGTATATATGATGACAGATCTGTTTTCTGATGTGGCGAATATAGTCAGTGACTGTATATTGTATCCTTGAAAATCACTTAGAAAGTAGATTTGTCTTTTCCCCACAAAAAAATAAATGAGGTAATATGCATGTTCATTAGCTTTAATTTGGCAATTTCACATTGCAAAGGCTTCCAAAGCTCTTAATGAGATACATATATTGAATTTCTGTCAACTTCTAAAAGTAAGTAATTTACATGAAACAAAGTCAAGTGCTATTTAGAATAATTAGCAAATAAATGCATAATTTTAGAGGCTCAAAAACTTTCTCTTTGTTATGAGAGAAAATATTAACACTGAATTACTAAACATATTAATTTACTTCATTTGTGTAATTTATTAAACATGTATAAGTAAAATAACAAAAAGAAACCCAGACCATTTAGTTCTGAAACCGGGGAGAAGCTCTAATGTCAGGCTGTTGCCGCCTTGCCCTTGGTGAAGGACTATTCTAGCATATGGTCCTTCTTAACCTGCCTACAAAATAATCGAGTAGAGAAACTTCTGACTTTAACACAAATCCTTGTAACTCTGCCTTCAATTACAGATGATGTCATCAATATTTTGATAGGATAGAAATCATTTGAAATTTCTCATGTATTTTATGGAAATAATGATGATAGCTATATGGTGACTACAGAATGAGAATGTATAAAGAACTGTTGTTATAAATATTGAACGTGCTTGTGTACATGAATCATTTAAGTAATTTAAATGGAGGAAAATTTAAATAAATATGCTCTTCGTTCCAGAAACAGTAGTGGTAGTTATGTTAACCATGCCTCCTATGACCTAAACTATTTTCAAAGTGGAGAAGTCATAATTACTGTTGTCAATCATTTATGATAGTTCAGAATTGTAGAATGATACTGGCCAGAGAAAATTCACCTTAAAAATGTGTTTAATATTTTAACACAATTTTCTACACTCTTTATATTCAAAATAATATTTGTAGGCCCAGTGGGATGGCTCAGTGAGTAAAGGAGATTGCTGCCAAGCCTGATGACTCAAGTTAAAAATCCCACAACCCATATGGTAGAAAAAGAGAAAACATCCCTTCAAACTGTCCTCTGACCTTTATACATACACTCATTCTGGCCCGCTGGCTATCCACCTCCAAATAAGTCAATACATATATTCAAAAAACTTTTCCGTCTTGTAAAATAATGAGATTTATTTTTATTTTATATGTATGAGTTTTTTTCTACGTGTTTGTGTAGCACATGAACAAATGGTGCCTGTGGAGGTCAGAATAAGGTGTCAGATGTCAAATATAAGCTATCATGTGGATGTTAGGACTTGAACCCAGCTTCTCTGGAAGAGCAACTAGTGCTCTTAACCCTTAATCCATATTCCCAGACCCCTTTCTTACTATAATGACAATAGTATCTTATATGGAAGTTGTATGAGAAACAAATTATGTATTCATGCAAAAAGCTTTGTAATTCAAATGGTTAAGTCAATCATTGAGCTGTAAGGGGCTCACCATAGCAATAACTGCTGCTCCGGCTCCAGCAAGTGCCACAATGAACAAGTGGAAGGTCATGTTCAGCTGCAAAAACAAAACAAAAATCAAACAGAACAGAACAAAACATCACACACACACACACACACACACACAAGTTGAGTCAGTTATACAGAGGAGAGATTGGAACTGACACTATTATATAAAGATAACTTAGCATATCATTAATAAAAGTGAGCTCTTGACCAGTCATGTATTTTATCAACAACAGCATTAAGATATCCTTTTCTCTTTCAAATCACTTAAATCATTTCAACTGAATCATTTTATGATAATTACATTATAAAGATGAGACTGTCACTGAAAATGATGGATTTTACATTATGGGTTTAACAATGTAAAGTTATGATAACTCTTTATAATTTTCAACCTTTACTAAAATGTATTTTTGGAACACCTCAATCATTTAAAATAACTGTATTTAAATATACAAAATAGTCTTTATACTTGTTCTCTAGTAGCCTGTATAAAACAACTGCAAGCAAAACAATCTCTCATCGGAAAAAATCAAAATATATTTAATTACAATACGTAATTTAAGTAGAAAACTATATGCTTTAATATTTTCAAAATTAGAGTGTGTAAAAACTACTCACCTCAGTAGATTCACACATTCTCAGGAAATTCTCAGAGACAGTACAAATTTTCTTTTCCTCTCCAATTGTCACAATCCCTAGAGTATGTAGAAAATTATAGGTTAACATTAAATATATTTTAAAGAGCTTCAAGAGAAAAATCTTTTGGCTGTTCAAACCTCAGCAACTTTCATGTTAAATTGTGTTTAGCCATACTGTAAAAAGTTATTTCTCAGCTTTTATTGTCCATAATAACTGTGCCTAGAATTATGAATATGAGCTATAAAATTAACTCAGCAATTTAAAACATTTTTCATGAGGACTGAACTGAATCTATCCACCGGATTGTTCAGATTTTATTGTAGCTGGTTCATTGTTTTGGTTCATTAATGTGATGGTGGGAGCATTGCAACTATTTTAGTAATTATGCCCCAGACTGCACTAAGTCAGCAACAACTTTTTGTTCAGCTTATTCAAGACTTTTGTTAGTTTATATAGACATATTGCTCAAGGACAATCCCTTCTTATGCTATCAGATGCAGTGCTAATAACAAACAGGGATTAGAAGGTGCCATTTCACTCACGTTGGCACTTGCCTGTTGACTCATATACCAACTACCCAGAGGAATTTTCAAATACACATATTTCTAGACACATCTTTAGCACAGAATCTGTGAAGTTTAGGTCTGGAGTAATTGCTGCAAGCAAATCGGGAAACAGCTCAGGAACAAAGTGCTTGCCTTGCAAGCACAATGATTTGAGTTTGATCCCCAGGATCTATATTAGAAAAATGAGGGTGTGATGAGACTGAGAAGGTGGGGACAGGCAGAGCCCTGAGCCTGATAGCCTGATCTACCTTTCCAGTTTCCAAACAATGAGTAATCCTGTCTACAAAACAACAACAACAAATGAGGAACTGGACAGTGTCTGAGAAATGACACCCAATGGTGTCTTCTGGCCTCTACATCCATGCACACATCTAAGCATGTAGGAACACACATTCTCTCTCTCTCTCTCTCTCTCTCTCTCTCTCTCTCTCTCTCTCTCTCTCTCTCTCTCTCGGTAGTTAGTAAGTATGGGCTTTAAATGTTTTAAATGTATTTATTATTGTGTATGAGTGTGATTTGTGTGTGTTTGTGTGTGTGTGTATGTATCAAACTGCATGTACCACAGGGTGCATGTGGGAATCAGAAGGCAACTGTGTGGAGCTGGTTCTCTTCTCCTACCTTTGCATGGGGATAAAACTTAGGTTGTTATGTTTTTGTGGCCAGACCTTTCTACCCTCTGAGTCATCTCTCTAGTTCTTATTCCCTGGCTTTCGATCTCCTTTTAGGGAATGGAAGTAATTACATCATACTACCTTTGCAGTTTTCTTTCTTTGAGAAATATTGAAGTATTAAAAATTCAAGAATAAAATAATATATCATCAATTATGGACAACTTAATATCTAATCTTTTAGCCTGTGATGTCCCTTGCTTAGTCTTAGTATGTGTATGTATATTCATTCATTCTTATATTTATTTTAATATTTTAATCAATTCTTTGATAACTGTATATTTTAATCATATTCACTCCTCTTCTCTCAGCTCCTCCAAGAAGTCCTACCCATTGAACTTTGTGTCCTACTTCTTTTCTAAACTCATCACATCAAACTTATACTGCCCATATACTTTGGGATATGTAGCTATAAACAGGCATGCAGTCATGCTACCAGTGGGCACACACTTAATGAAAACTTACCATCTCTCTTTCAGCAGCTATAAATTGCCAAGAGCTCCTTAGCTGAGGGTGAGACTTTGTTCCCATACCTCCCCTTCACACTGGCATTTTGTCTACCTTAAGCTTGCACAAATACTGTGAATGCTATCACGACTGCTTTGAGTTCACACACACACACACACACACACACACATACACATACACACACACACGTCCTATTGTGTCTGGAAAACACTATTCTTGTAGTAATCCACTGCCTCCCACCCTTACAATCTATCTACCCCTAGAGGTGGCATGACCTGTGTATTGCATGTAGGGCTGAGCATTCTGCAGTATCTTATATTCTGTACATTGACTAGTTGTGGGTCTCTGCATTAATCTCCATCTACTGAAACAATGAGCTTTTCTAGGGAACATGGTTACTGGCTTGTTTCTCACAGCCCACCCTGTTGTGAGTCACTGATCTATGGGTATAGCAATCCATTATTCAATAGTTTGCATACATGAACTCACAGGAGCCATGACTGCATGCTCAAAGTCTTCAGAATACCAAGCCAGCCCAAAATCCCATTATGGTTGAAGGAAGGGTTCACAAAGTCCCAATTCTAGCTGAGGAGCTATTAGTAATTTTGATGGCTGTTGATGGAGGGAGAGTCAGGGTTTTTTTGTTAGTTTG
The DNA here is from genome assembly GCF_049852395.1 of Peromyscus maniculatus bairdii. Classification (NCBI taxonomy): domain Eukaryota; kingdom Metazoa; phylum Chordata; class Mammalia; order Rodentia; family Cricetidae; genus Peromyscus; species Peromyscus maniculatus. The sequence continues at coordinate 18,853,539 of NC_134868.1, forward strand.
TCTTGATACAGTTTCTGATAGGTCACTCATGCTCCAAGGGATGGCCATACACTTTTGTATACAAGTAGTAGCACTAACTGGACTCAGTGGGTTTAAAAAAATGTTCATGTTGTCAAAACCACTATGAATTTATATGGACAAGTGCTCTGTAGTGTCTAGAAAACACTGTTGCCTCATAATTATCCAGTACCTCTGGATAATCTTACAAACTTTCTGGAAGTCACAGAAGTTGTGATAATAACATCCTATACAAGACTTGCACATTCTCAGGTCAGACACAATCCGAGCATGTAGGTGGAAGGTAGGAACCAAATCCCAGCCTACCTGAGCAGCTATTGGCAATTGTTGGCTACTGGGAGAGGAAGACTCAGTTTAAGGTGTGGACCTTGGTAGGTTGTCCATGCTCTACTAGATGGCCATACACCCAACAGTATATAGTCAGCACAAACTAGACTCAATGGGTTTAAAAAAAATAAGGACATTGGATTGGGTAGGTACGGAAGGAGGATGGATAAGAGAAGACATGGGGAAGGAGGAGATATGACCAAAATACATTGCATGAATTTCTAAAAGCATTAATTAAAAAAGTGTACACAGAATTGGAAGGAAAAATAGTGGCAGATGGTATGGAAAGGAGATGGAAGGAAGAGTGTAGGGGGGTTGATCAAAATTATATTATATTCACATTCTTACTTCCCAATGTTTGGTAGTCGATAGTGTTATACAGAGTTGATTATCCTTTCATCCCACATGGTCTTTCCATTTTGTTTGTAAGAGCTATAGCTGTCCATTTTCCTATGGCTTACAACCCTCTACTTCATACTTTCTTTACTTTATCATTGAGAAAGAACATTTCCCATCAAAAGAATGCTGACCCATCAAGTATTCCTGGAAGCAGACACATTCATGAAAGACACCTCACTCTTGATCTAGTTCAGTGGTGGCAGTTTTATAAAAATAAATAGGGTTTAAGAATAGTATTAACAGGTTTACCAATAAAAATAACTTCACTATAGCTCAGGTTAATCTGAATCTCAGATCAAGAATGAATAACATCTGTATAATTATGTCTCATGCAATTATCAGGGACTTCTACTGAAAAATTATTACTTGTTTACCTGGAATCCAAATTAAATTAGGTATTTGGTATCTTATCTGTCAGCCATGAAAGAGCAGTTATATCTCATTCAAATTTTACTCTTTTTTTTTTTGTTTTTTTTGAGCTGGGGGGTCTCTGTGTAGCTTTGGAGCCTTTCCTGGAACTCACTCTGTAGCCCAGACTGGCCTCAAACTCACAGAGATCTGCCTGCTTCTGCCTTCCGAGTGCTGGGATTAAAGGCATGTGTCACCACCGCCTGGCCTCAAATTTCACTCTTAGGAGTGGAAAAATGAAATGAAAGCATTGAGTTTGAGCCAGCAAGGGTCGAGTTTTCACGCAACTATTCTGTCATGTTCTACTGTAGTGGCTTTCCTTGGTATGTGCTCACAAGCTGTTTGATTCCTAGACTACAATCTCAGTAGATGCAATAGTAAGATTCCCTCTGGCTCTTCACACACAGAGCACATCTTCCTGCCCCCAAATTTATATCAGAATACATGGACCCTCAGAATTTCATCTGGACATATAGTAGAGGGGTTGCTTTGGAACTTATATTGTAGCAAAAGCATAGCTAGACTGCACCCTATTAATCTGTCGATAACATCCCCACAGAGCCTTCCTATGTTCCTCAGAAAAATATTCCTACTATGCTGAGGTGTGATGAAACTTCAGCAGAGAACATTACTTGGAGCATCCACAAATGTGAATTAATTTTTAAAAATGCTATTTATTTTATGATAATGAGTGTTTTGCCTGCAAGTATGTACTGTATTATGAGCATGCGTGGTGCCCATAGAGTTCAGAAGAGGGTATTAGATCCCTTGGGGCTGGAGTTAGGGATGGCTGTGATCCAATGTTGCTATCTATATAAAAAAAATGAAAGCAATTGTCTACTATACATACTTATGGGAGTTCAAAAAGTTCAGCATTTTAGCATATTAAAGCACTTAGAATAGTATATAAATGATTATCCTAATACATTTGGCAATTGAAGCCTGCATATTGGAGAAATAGAGAATGAGTTACATAAAAGAAAAATCCTGTTGGAAAATCTCATTTTAACAAAGGGTATGACATACAATACTATGATGTGCATTAAAAATATTTTTCTTTCATATGTATAATTGTTTTTCCTACATGGATGTCTGTGTACTATGTGTATGCTATGCCCTCAGAAGCCAGAAAAAGCATCATATTCTCTGGAAATAGACTTAGAAGCAGTTGTTAGTCAATGTGTGTATGCAGGAAACTGAACCTGGGTCCACTGGAAGATCAACTAGTACTCTTAACCACTGACTGACTCATCTCTCCAGGCCTTATGCAAATTTTAATTAATTTTTGTTCAAGTATTTATTTTGTATGTACTTACACTAAAAAGGTAAATAATGCTATAAAATGTTAAAACAAACACATAAATATTTAACATTATACATAATTATCCCACATAGGGAAGAGTGATAATTATTACTACACCAGGTTTAAGCCTTAAATAAAAATAAATAAGGCCTAGAGCATAGCATGTGGTAGAGCATTTGCCAATAACATGCATAAGGCCTTAGGATTCAATCTTAAACAAGTCAAGAAAAACAAAACAAGATTATTTCCCTCCTGTTCCTCCTCTTTTCCCACCTCTAACATCCTGTAACTTCATCATTTTTTAATGGTAACCTTTCTTTTTCTCATCTTAGAGGTCAATGAAATATGTCTTCCTTGGTAATCTTCATACTAGATATCTACCTCAATTTGTACAGATAACCATGAAATAAAGGAAATTAGGACACAGATATCAGATCAAGCTGGAAAAAAGAGTGCTGAAATCTGGAAAAAGAAACCAGTTTTGATCTTCTAATTCCAGGAAACACATTTTGACAGCATATTCAAATATAAATGTGTATGTATAATGATAGCAATTTCCCTTTACTCTTGAATTCCTACCTAGTTAAATTTACAGAATGACCTGAAGTGCGTAGTTAGATAAAATTATCTCTGAGGTAGTATACCTGGGTGGTTCCAAAGCAATTTTTGCTTTTTTTTTTTTTAGAGGTAACTAATCAAAGTCTTTTTTTACTTTGAGACGCACTGTCTACCTACCAAACTGACGAAGGTCCAAGCAGAGATTGGCTCCCTCCACTAGTGTGGTGTTTCGGCAGATGGTCCATAGGTTGAAGTACATGTACACTGGCAGTGAGGTGAAAGCCGTGACGCCAAGCCAGGCCAACATGAAGAGGTATGTTAGCATGATAAACTGCAACAGGGAAAACAGGGAAAGAAAAATGTGTCAGCTACTGATGCACAATTCTGCTTTCAATCTTCAAAGCAAACACACACTGCTTAGAATCTTTGTGCATAATCGCTCCAAAGAATGCTTTTAGGAGTTATATTAGAATATGAGAACTTGAGAGTTTTCCTCACAAATTCTTCATGAGAAGTGATTTGTAAAAAGAGACTTATGGTCTCCCATACCAACTAATTCTTTCTCCTTGGCTTATTGATCAAAGCCATAGAATATTCTATGTGGAAATATAGACACATCCGGGTCTTAAAACACAATTGACTACCATGCGTGGTCAACAATTTGCTTGTCTCTACCAGAGAAAGGGAGTGGTTATGTATGGTGTGCCTTTTTTTCTTTCTTTTTTTTTCTCTTTCCTTCCTGGAGTGTATAACATGAAGCGCAGTAATAGATGCATCCCACTGTGTTGTGTTGACATGAGGACCAAGTCATAAAGCATTGTCTACCTGCCACATCATCCTTTTACCCCAAAAGTTAGAAATGGCTGCTAAGCATCACAGCATATTGCAAATTGCAAACATGGCAAGGTCTGTCCATCCGTGCATTGCCTGGTACTCTGCACACTGCTTTCCTGCTTAGTTCCAGCATAGAAGGGAAGGGTCTATTCTCTTATTTAAGGTTGGCTGTTATTTTCGTGTGTTTGCATGTGAGTGTGGGGGAGAGCATGCTGCAGCACATGTCTAAAGGTAGGAGGACTACTTTATAGGGTTGATCGCCTCACCGTTGCGAGCATTCCAGAGACTCAATGCTGGTTCTCAGGCTCGCATGGCAAGCACCTTTACCCACTAAGTCTTTCAGTATTCAATAAACGTTGATTACATTCATTACAACCTTATCTTAAATATCACATTTCTTTCACAAAAAGGGAACAAATGGCATACCATTAAAAACACAGTCATCTTAACAGTAGCTGGGCTCTTCTTCAGGCCTCTATTTCCACTCTTGTAAAGTGGAGATCAGCTTATAGACCCCTTTGTCTCACACTCTTATAAAGTGGAAATAATAACTCTAAGTAGACCTCACACATCCCAGACAAGCTTAAAATGAGCTGATACATGTGAAACATTCAGTAAAAGAAATTGCATATAAGGAGCTCTGACAAACTCTTAGCTGCTTTTATTATTGATGATATTATTATCATTTTTACCACCAGCACAATGTGTTTCAAGTAAGTAGAATTATTCTATATAGAATAAGTGAAACATATTTATTTTCATGTTGGGAGAAATTAAAATAATTACAACTATTTGGATAGGCAGAGTTATTCAAAATTCATTTACCTCAGCAGACAAAAAAAGTCTTATGGAATTATTGGAAACAATTTTAAATGTGAAGATGTCCTGATAATAAAACTCTTTTGGGGGAAAGGAGGCTTGCTGTTGCAACATTTTCATTATTTGGAACTAATGCTCCCCTCGAGAGTGTTTTGTCTGGAGACAATAAAGGGGAGAGAGTATCATAAAACAGGGCTATGTATGTGAAAGGAGGCTGTACAATTCAAGGGAGAGTCATCTGTATGCTTTGAGACACAGGCTGTCTCTTTTGTTTTTCTTCCTGTCCTGGGGAAGTTTTCAATATATTTTTCTGAAGGTGTTGTTCACCATGGAATGGGACCTAAGGTAAGTAGGCTAAGACTTGAAGTATAATGAATGTTGAACCATGTTGCTGACCAAGCTCTTGCCCCGTGTAGACATTGTGAGGGAGTATAGCTTCTGGCAGAGCTTTTTAGCCATGGCCACATATGAAGATGACCTGGGATAATTTTAGAGCAAATGGTGCTTAGGCCATTTCTGTGCCAACTATAACTGTATTTGAAACACCTCTGCAGTTAACCAAATGTATATACAGTATTAAGTAGTGCTGTTTCTATGGTCAAGACAGGCCCCATGGATATACTGGATGTGAAGTCCTCTTTGTTATTCGACGTTGGATTCTACAAGAATCTCAGACATCTAGATTTCAGAAATGAGAGACAATAAACTTTAGGTGTATAAGCCATCTGGTTTTCAGGACTTCATTGGGCAGCCTTAGCAATATAACATAGAGACATTTAAAAAAAAAAAAACTATGTATAGGTGTTTTGTCTGTATTTCTGCATATCGCATGTGTGCCTGGAGTCCATGGTGATCAGAAGAGGGCATGTGCTTTTCTAGAATTGAAGTTACATATGGATGTGAGCTGCCATATGGGATATGGAAATAGAACCTATGTCTTCTGGAAGAGTGGAGAGAATGCTGGGAAGAAGGGCCGAGTCGGAGGAGTCGTGAGCCAGAAGTGAAAGAAGGTAACATTGGAAATTCATAGATGAGGTAAACAAGACTCGGGGCAGCACGTAGGTTATAGAAATGGGTTAATTTAAGTTGTAGGAGCTAGCTGAAGATAAGCCTAAGATATCAGCCAAGCATTTATAATTAATAGTAAGTCTCTGAATGGTTATTTGGGAGCAGCTGCTGGGACACAGAGAAACTCCACCTACACAGGAAGCTTTTCACACAGCTGTTGGAAATCATTTCTCCCAACCTTCGATATTATTCAGTATTCTAAGTATAATTAATACAGCTGTATTAAGACATTAATACAGCTGCAAACGCAAGACACTTCCAAATATTTGGAAGGCAGGTAGAGCAGGTTAACTCACTGAATGTGAGGCAGATCATAAGATTATATATATATATAAAAGAGAAAACAACAGCTGAAAAGATATAGCAGAAGAAACAGAAATACCAGATGAAGGGGGAACAGAAAATTTTCTTTTCTCCTCTGATTCAATACTGCCATAATGGGCAGGGAACAGGCCCACAGGCCTAAATGTAGTGGATGCTGCCATCACTCTTTACTTTTTGGACCTTGGAGTTGGTGCTTTTCATGAAGGTAGGACAGTGGTAGTCACAGGCCTCACTCTATACTGTGCTGGAGATTACAGTTTCTGCTTTTCTCAGCTTTGATCAAGCCTGGATGCCAGAGCAGGTGTTACAAGAGTGGGCAGAAACATCTTCATGGGCTGACTACCTACTTCACAGCCATTGAAGCTGCTGCTGCCAACCTTCTGGTGCATTAGGTGTGGCTGATGGCACAATTGCTACTATTGTAGGAAAATGGTGTGGCTCATGATTCCATTTAAAAATAGGTATTCCAGATTCCTTTTAAGACACTGAATGACAGGCACATAATTATCTGTACATAGATGTGAATTTTCTCTGTGATTATTTTTACAATGTGATGATTTTACTATTCTGAATGAAGCATCACATTTGACTTCAACTGTCTGCCAATGAGATATTCTGTGCCATTGGAGATCAGCTTATAGACACTTTTGTCTTTTATTTCTGTAGCATCGCAGACTCAGAACTTCAAAGACGATCTTGATTTTTATCAAATAGGTCAACACTGATTCAGAGAAGAGAAATGACTTTCTAAGTATCACTGAGACATGGTCGTGAGTTATCTAAACAATAGAGAAGCTTGTCGTTTACTAAATTTATCACTGTTTGCAACTAGAAATTAAATTAAGGTAAAAGCCTTGCCTTTGTGTAGAGAAACTGTTTAAATGTTACCAAGAACTGAATATGCATACTTTTTTAGACCAATCCAAGATCTTCATGTATCTTATTTCATCTGTATCTGAAATCTGATATTACCAATCCAAAGAATTTAGATGGCAATCCCCTTTTTAAAACCCCTAAGCCACATTATTGAAATTCCATCTTTCCTCACATACATCTGTATTCTCTGTGAGGAATTGTGATAAGAGTTTCCCCTGGACAGAAATAGATGTCCACAACTCAATCAAGTAGCATCGTAGAATTGGCTATGAGTTGTTCAATATAAAAATTTGCTGGTAACAGGTATGGTTAATTTTTCTATGAGACTGAAGTACTTTACTACTGCTTGTTACTGATTACTTTTATTTTATGACTTGCTGTGCTGCTGTTAAACTCATATTCTTGTATGTCATGACAAAGTAGAAAGAAAGGAAGGCCAGTCAAGGATGGGTGCTTCATTGATTCACTGTGGGAAAACTATTCTGCATAAAACATGCAACACCACCTCCAACTATATCACATTTGACCTTTGTTACTCTCATGCATTAGTAGACACATGCTTTGTATTTCATTAGTTCTATGTTATAAATATTGATCTGATTTACCACTAAACACTACATCAATAAAGACTGGAGACTAACATTCATGAGTTTATGAAATTTTATGATATAGTTGCCCTCAAATATATAGCTCAACACAGAGATACATTTAAATGAAAAGACAGAATCTTACATGCATGTGCATAGGCATTGCCTACAGATTAGAGAAAGAATTTTTTTATTTTGTATGATAACCTAAGGTTCTTTAAAATAAATAATAAGTCAATAAAGGTTTCCTGCTGTACAAATGAATTAGTTGCAATACATACGATTTGAGAATTTAAAACCGATATTTCATAACAAATCCTCTTAATTTAGCAATCTTATTAAGTTGTATGACTGCCATCATTGAAATGTTACTACATTAAAAATGCTTTAACTCTCTGCCGGTGAGTACAAACATCTGTGTGATACAGAAATCAACCTGCATTACACGCTGAGTGCAGAGAAATGACGTACCCAGGCGCTCACACATCGGCCACAGGTGGTGATTTTGAAGTCCCCATAGAGATCTTTGATGGCCCCAGTTGTGAAGAAGCCTTCCACCATCAGCAAGATGCCATAGACGAAGAAAGCAGCTGCGATGCCATAGATCACATACTTAAAGATGTCAATCCTGGAGACAAAAAAAGAAAACCCCCAAACAGCACAATTTATTTCAAAGATTTTCAAAAATTGATTCTCATGTGCTCATGGTTCTTTTGAAATGAAATCAGAAGAGATGCATAAAATCAAGCATCCAAAATCTCTGTATGGATCAAGGAGGAGCTACTGGTAGTTGATGCCTCATGGGAGAGGGGAAGTCACTTTTCTTCAGGGATATGATCCCTGAGTGGTTGACCAGGTTCCAGTATACGGTCCCACACTCATGTACATCCAGGCAGCACTAAATGGACTTAGGGAATATTAAATTAAAAACAGAGAGGGAGCATGCCTGAAGTTCAGAGGAAAGAAATAGAGTAAGATGGGGGAGGGAAGAGGGGATGGACTGAATTGGATCCAAACACATTGTATTACTGGATAATAAAATTAAAGTAAAAGAACATTGGTATTCATAATGGTAGGTGGATTATAAACATTTGTGTTTTATATTTCTCATGTTTAGGTATAAATTCTGTTCTGCCATTTTTACTACTTATCAACAAGGGGGCTGAGATTTTTATGTATGTAGACTTTATTCTCTTCCTCTACAGTCTCTCTTGTTCTCTGGTCACTTAAGAGGTTGCTTAAATTCATTTGATAATTTGGGGTATTTGTAGGAAAAATTATCAAATGCATATATATGGATAAAACATTGAATCTTTTGACCATATTAAAGGATGAAGAGTGTTTGGGGGGTAATTTATTAATTATTCATAAGTTTGTATAAATTTCATACTATGTCACTGCACTGGTTTTTAAATGTATTTTATTTAACTTCTATCATAAACATTACTAGTATTTTCTGGCAACAATAGTACAAATAATGTAAAGGAAGTGATTCTCCAGGTAAATGATGAGTAAATTTTTCGGTTAGAATTGCAAATTAATAGAATTGAGTCAGAAATCACTACAGTGTGATTCTTGAGAGGTTTAAAACAGTAATTTCCCTTATCATAGTTGATCACCTATTGTTTAAAAAATCCATACTAAAATTACATTTAGGAAATATAAACATACTCACGCAGAAAACTGATAGACACATGATAAGCAGGGGTAGATAGATGATAGAGAGTAGGTGATAGATGACACATTTTCATCCTATACCTCTGCATTTAGGAAATCAATGCTCATTAAGTTTAGAAAGAAGAATTAGTGTGTTTGTGAACTTTCTATTTAAGTTCTTTATTTTGAAATTATTTTCTCTGTGTTTGTATTCTATATAGTATCTTTTGTAAACCGATTATAATCATACTTGTGTCTTGTAGTTGAAAAATGTTCTATTAGGACTTATTTTTATACATTGTCATTACTAGCGAGTAGTTCACATTCAATGTAGTCAGAGCTGCAGAATATACCAATGAGGTGCAAATGTGGAGATGACACCAATTCAACACTCTCTGTCATGTAACCTGAGGGACAGATCATGTACAATATTTGGGATGTATCAGCAACATGCCTTTTTATGACATATGGCTATGACATTCTACCCTTAAAACAACATCAATATTGAAGTATCTGAGGAATGGAAATGAAGCATATGGTGTAGATTAACAACACTTTTAACAAAACTATTCATCTTATCCCAATTTCCAATCTCATTCATAATTAAGATTTTTATTAATTTTCTAATTAGATTTCCACTTAATTTTAAGAGGGGAGAAATCACTATAAAGATGGAGGCAGACTGACATGATGTGGCTTCAAGCCAGTATCTGGAAAAGATAAATAGCTGGTCCTTCTGTGGAGTCTTGTAGAGGCCTCCCCTGATGACAACTTTATTCCATACTCATGACCTTTCCAACTATGAGAGAGTATATATATTTTTTATATCTCTTTCTCTTTTTTCTTTCTCCTCTTTTTTTTCTTTCTTTAGTGCTAGGGATTGAACTCAGGGTCTCCTTGTGTCTATTAAAAAAGTGCCCTACAGTGACCCACAGCATCTTTCCTACATTTTAAATCACAAAGTAATTTTTTTATGTCAGTGTCAGGAAAAAAATACATTTGTTTACCCAAATATGAAGTCTGCATACAACTAATTTCAACACTGTGTAATATGTTTATGGGTTGCAAGTCGTTTATTAGGATGCACTGATTTGACAGTAATACTAGAGCATGTAATGTCTCTTCTGAGTTGGAAAGGGGCAATTTTCACAAGCAGGAAATGGCCACTGCTTCTTAATCACCCGAATTCCATGTGTGACCAAGAAGGAGATAAGTTCACAAGCCTATGGTACAGCAAAATGGAAGTTGCTTTTCTGCTTGCTGTCCTGCTAGGTTTCTGGAAATAATACCATCATCAATGATTTTGAAAATTACATCAAACTGCTTTGGAACATTGACTGGTGTGATTCATATAAGTCATACTTAATAACTTTTAATGCAGTATGAGGAATATGATATCATCATCTTACTAGACTTGCATGTGCATCACAGTATGGCTGACTATAAATGCTACAGTGTTCCACATCAGACTCCTGGAACTTTTTACCTTACATGACTGAAACTCCATGCTATTGAGCAATTTATGAAATTTAGTCCAATTCTCTGACCTAGCTCCTTTCAATCAGAATTCTACCGTTTGTTTCTATGAGACAGACTATGCTAGTAGATATCTAACCTAATCACTGTTCTGTGGTGAGTAGCTTGTTTCACTTAACACGAAGCTTTTGAAATTCATCCACATTTTAACACATGTCAGTATTTCTTTCCTAATGGTCAACAGTAGCTTACTGCCTATACATGATATTTTCTTTACCTACATATCCATCTGTGGACATTTAAGTTGTTTTAATACCCTGGACAGTAAAAGTTGCTGCAATGAATATGGTAGTTCTGCTATTTCCTCAAGATCTCTATTTCAATTCTTTTGGATAAATGCTCAAAGTAATGTTGGCAGATAAGTAGGGAGGCATATTTAGACTCAACTTTCTATGTTAATGTACTTTTCAAATGTCCCATCCTTTGGCTGAAGCTAAAATCTTGTCAGGAAAAACAAACTAAGTTTATCCTAAGATACTCCTTTGTTGTATGCTTTTCTTTTTTAAAGATTTATTTATTTATTATGCATACAGTGTCCTGCCTGCATGTATCCCTGCAGGCCAGAAGAGGGCACCAGATCTCACTATAGATGGCTGTGAACCACCATGTGTTTGCTGGGAATTGAACTCAGGACCTCTGGAAGAACAGCCAGTGCTCTTAACCTCTGAGCCAAAGCTCTAATCTCCTGTTGTATGTTTAATACAAACAAAAATGTGCTGAGAAGTTTTCCTGTAAATCATCTTTCCTTCCTGAACTATGACCTTGAACTGAGTGTGTTCGGTAATGTACATCTACATGCACTCAGAAAGTGCTTTCATATAAATATATATTATATAAATGTATATATAATATAGAATGTATATGCAATGCAATATATTTATATTATATAAATTTATTATATTTATAGAAACATAAATTATAGGAGAGGACATTGATATGGAGATAAACCTCATGCCATCTTTATCTGCTGCAGGCAATAAATATTTATTTGCTTTCTTACCTTACCTAGATTGCTTTGGCTGTATTCACCAAGATATGAACCCATAACTTTCAATTACAGAATGACAATTTATAATATCCCACTTCTCAAATATTTTTATCTCCTTGTAAATCCTTTCAAATTTCTCAGTGTTTGTTTGCATAACTGTCCAACCAATTAAAAAACAACACATGCTTTCGGTAGAGAAATGGAGAAAAAGAAAAACAGAATTACCAGTGTTCACCCTTCTAATTTCTTATATACTTTTTAAGTCAATTACTTTGAATTTTTTCTCTTTAGCCAAAGCATCATGGCTACTTAAAGGGAACATATTTTCAGTGGCTTTAAAAATTATAGTCCATTCTACAATATGGAGACCCATTTCCCCAATTCCTTACTTTTAACAGTGGTGTAAAGAATAGTGGTCCCCAAAGGTGTCCACAACGTACTTCCCAGAAAGTGCTCATGTAACGTGTGTCATCAAAGGGAGTTTGCAGATATGGTTAATGATCTCCAGATAGAAAAATTATCCTGGAGAAAATGGGTGGGTTCTTGTAATTGTGCCAATATTTAAAATGAAAGATGTAAGAGTGTCACTATAAAATTCAGAGAGAGATTTCAGGATGCCACATGGCTGGCTGGCTTTGAAGATGGAAAGGGACAAGGAGCCAGGAATGCAGGTGGCTTTTGTAAGATGGAACAACTCCAGAGATTCCAGATGGAGCACAATTTTGCCAGCATCTTGATTTCAGCCCATTTCAGTAAACCTAGTAAGACCTGCTTTGGATTTTGACCTCGGAAATTGTGAAATAATCAATTTCTTAGTCGAAGAAAAATAGTTTCTGATAAAAAAAAAAAAAGGCTTTTAAGGATTAGAGCCTGAAAAAATTTGCTTAGTAAAAATGCACACTATTTGACTCTTATTTCCAAACTCATCAATTCAATAAGATTTTCTAACCTAAGTTTGAACTGTGATTTAAAATATGCTCTGATATCCAAGGAATCTCCCATTGACTCTGCTTTACCTGTTCTTGAAACATTATTGTAAGTAGAAGCAAAAATGTTTGGTTTAACTGTCTATACTGTAGATGAGTAGAGTTTACAGGCTGCTGTAGTTTCTAAGCCTTAGTTTGTCTTCCTTTGTTATCTTGTTTCTTTACTTCAACCATTAAGATGTTGCTAAGTGTTGTATAATTCATTAATTTCCAAAGAATAAACTTGAACAATAAAAAACTTAGACATTATAAATTCGTAATGTTAGTTGAGAGCAAAATTAGTGAATCTATCTCAGGTTACTGCTTTTTTTGTTTTAGAGTATTAAATAATTCATAATTTGGTAAATTAATTTTGTATATAAAGTGAGAGTTAAATTATTTTAAAAATAAAATCTCTTCTGTCTGTAAATAAATGTTATCATATCCTGAATACTTATTTTTTTTTAAAATTCAAATACAACCCTTAAGAAATAAATTATATAGAAAGTTTTATTAAGGAGAAAAGCTTGCATGTGACCAAACCTCAGGATATTTGTTCAAGAGGCCAAATCATTTAATCATCTTGGTCACCTTTTGATGTCTAATTTTCAGCCACTCTCCACATTCCTGTGTCTGTATGAATGTGTTGTGCAGTGGTAAATATTTAGCCTCTTCTGGCTTGCTTTGTCAAATGTTGTCAAATGATGACTAAAGAACATAACAGTAACACACTGACAAAACTTTTCTCAGGGAAGAGATTCTGAATCACAGATTAGAAAAGTTACTCTTCACCACACAACAGATAACGAGCCATTTCCTGAGTGAGTGAGCCCAAATGGTTGTGCTAATATGTGGATGTTGTTGAAGTGGGAGAATAACGGGAGAAGTAGATTAAAATATAAACTTGTCACAGCTTTGGAGCCAACACATGATCTGGATTTTAAGACCAAACTGACATATCAATGGAAAAAAAAATTCTGGGAAACCAACCAATAATGATAAACAGAGATGTTAAAAATTCTACCAATAGATCTGAAAACTATTAGAAATTTATTCTCTTCTCTTTAAAGGCCTCGACATATTGACTGGACCATGCCAAAACCACTTAACATTAACTGAGAAGTTAGGATGTAGAATACACCAATGGTAGTTTTCATAATTACATGTCTAAAATATAATGCAGCAGAAAGGAACCAACTGCAGACTTACCTGTGAAAAGTAAAATTTCATGTCTAGAAGATGACTAGCCAAACACAATGGTAACATTTCATGGTTACATGCATTTCATAGATTGCTCTTTAGTCTTAGAGATCTGGATTACCTTTAGAAACTTGTATGTGTTTAGGGGGTTGGAAGAGAAATAAGGGAGAAAAGCAGAGGAAAAGGTAGAGGGAGAGAAAGGATGGGAAGGAGGGAAATAATGGAGGAGAGAGAGAGAGAATAAAGGAATGTAAGAATAAAGAAGAGAGTAACTCCTCAGATCCTGAGGAACACAGATGCAAATCAAGAGTCTTCAGATATTCTTTTTATCTTTATCTTTTAGCTCACTTATCTAATTAAACAGGCCTCTTTTCCCATTTAAATGGGAGACTTAATATAGGGATAAAACAAGAATTTGCAAATCACTAAACTTGGCCACATGCGTTCTCTATGATCATTCTCATACATACTCTTTTCAAACAACATATGTATGAGTAAGCCATATCACCTGTATGCCTAATAGTTACTCCCTCTGCCTTAGAGTTCTTATTTTGCAACCCCTGTTTCTCCTTTATTTTTCTCATTCGTCTGACACCCCCATTCCTCTAGGCAGCCCTGCTGAGGGTGATCTCCACTACCTTGACATCTATGCATAGTTTATGAATTTATTAGTTCTCACTCACCACACTATGAGTTTGATGGTACAAACCTCCTCCTTTTCCCCCCCAAGGAGCAGAATTTAATCCATATGGAAGCTCCATGAGGCCTATATAATGAATTTAATGAATTTGAACTAGGAAAAGAGAAATAACTTGGACCCCCAACCAATATACTACTCTTCCTATTCCAAACATACTTCATTGCTCTTTCATTTAATTTATCATATAACAGATCAAATGGAAAATTATAAAAATAAATAATCTAAAGTCTTTTCTAAATTCCCTTTCCTAAGCTCCCACAGATAGTATCTCCAGAGCTTCAGCAGAGATCTGTGATATTTTAAAGTTTGTTGCCTAAATATCAAACATGTAACTTTATAATTGTTAATATATATAGTCATTTATTAGACTTATGACTCCTTGCAAACTTTATGTGCTATAACTGAAGAAAGTAGTTTGAATGCAGACTAAATATAGAGAAACTGTGGATTTCCAGGACATCTGTGGTAGCTTAAAATAATGAGCGGTGAGAACATATTTTGTCCAGCTATGCTAAGATATAACTGAAAAGAAAATGTCAGTTTTATCACATTAAAATATACCCATGAAATCATCTTACTAAAACTCTCCTGAACTAACTAGCAATAACCCAGTTGGCTTTTCTTTTGCTTTTCTTTCTTCTTTAATTTTTCAAAGACAGGGTTTCACTTTGTAACTCTGGCTGTCCTGGAACTCACTAGCCAGACCAGGCTGTCCTGGAATCCAGAGATCAGTCTACCTCTGTCTCCAGAGTCCTGGGATTAAAGACATGCACCACTACTTCCTGCTTATCCAGTTGAATTTTGAAATAGCTTAATTACATTCCATATGATGAGTATAAGTAATTAACAAAGAATGATTCTGGGAATTAATCAATTGACTAATTAAGTAATTAATTTATTTTTGTTTCTCCCTTGTCTTTCCTACATGATAGACTTTAATCTATAAGCCAAATAAACCCTTTCCTTCCCCACATTATTTGTAGTCAAGGTGTTTATTATGGCAACTGCAAGCAAACTGAACCATAAACAGTTTTACAGCTTTCTGAAAATGTGCCTACAATCTGAGGACCCTTTCCCTAAAACTAAATTGACTTAAGAAGGTTCTTTGTTTTAAAACTTTTGAATTGAGCCAGGCGGTAGTGGCACATGCCTTTAATACCAGCACTCTGGAGGAGGAGGCAGGTGGATCTCTGTGAGTTTGAGGCCAGCCTGGTCTGCAGAGTGAGTTCCGGGACAGCCAGGAAAAGGGAGACAAAGGGAAACCCTCTGAATTGAAATATAGAGAAAAGAAGAAAAGCCCTTGAAAGATGCTTAATTAATGATGCCGACATTTGGCCCAAATGCCATTGTTATACTCAAAGATTCTGGGTATCTGGTAAGACTGTCAGTTTTTTGTTTGTTTGTTTGTTTTGTTTTGTTTACTGGTGATATGCCAGTGATACAGCAAGCTGACCACGGCATCTGAAACCATGTGAGGGTGAGTCGTCTCACTGCAGGCTCTGCTTATTTCTTTTTGCTGTTTCTGTCTGCTTCATTCTTTTCTAAGAATGCAGTCAGGTCTAATCCACTTTTGGAACCCATCTGAAGCCTTCCCTGGCAATCTAAGTCATTTTTCCTAAATGGAAATAGGATCTCATGGAAATTTAAATCTAAGGTGTTAATGGCTATCAAGCTTTGGTTTTATGTGTTTACTAATGTTTAACTCTATGACAATTAATAAATTATAGGAATATATATTTATTAACCAATTAAATAGGTAGTGCTAATTTATAAAGGATTTGTGAAATAACATTAATTACCATATGAAATAGACAACTTTTAATTTGTTAATAAGCATTCATTTGCAAGTTTTGGAGACACTGATACTTCAGATTCATGGACTATAGTTTTTAATAATAATTTCCTATTTTTTTTTTTGGTACTAGGGAATTAGACCTCATATATACTACACGAGGCTGTCATACACACAACATAAGTGTTACAAGTATTCTACCACTGGGCTCTATCCCCAACTCTGTTTGTACTTTCAATATTGAGAAAGACTTATACTAATTTTCTCAGGTGGCATTGAACTTACTCTGCAGCCCAGGTGGGATTTGAACTTGCTATTCTCCCTATCCCAGCATCATGAGTAGCTGAGCTCACAGAGTTGCACCAAATGCATGTCTCGATGATGTCACTGCTTCAGCAATCCCCTCTCCTAATTGCTGTTGGTGGAAGGGTTATAGGCTTCCTTTATTCTCTTTCATTTTTTACTGTTTAGAATTTATCTAGGTTTAGAATCTTCAAATATTTCAGATAAATATACAAGCTAAATGTCTTTTCTTTAAAATTTCTGCTGTTTCCTCTTGAGTAAGAGAATTGTGGTTTTATTATATAACAGGAACATTCAACTCCATTCCCTTCATTTTTCACAGAGAATTATTAACTTTAATTACTCCAAGGATACAACTTATTAAAATTTTTGTTGAAAATAATGTTTTTCTGGTTTAAGGAGAATAAAAAAATTTAGCAATATCACATACTGTTTTTGAGATAGGGTCTTCTATGTAGCTCTGGAACTTGCTATTGCAGACCAAGATGGTCTGGAACTCACAAATATCAGCCTGCTTCCACCTCAAAAATGCTAGAATTAAAGATGTTAGCCACCACATTTGGCCCATAATGTTGCATACTTTTGATACTGTAGTTATAAGATAATTTTATTCTACTAAGTAGACTCTAATAATGCCAAGATCATAGGAACTGGCTTGGAACAATCAGAATTACAGTTAATTACTTTTATCTGAAGGATCTGAGTAAAAAGCAATGGTAACATATCTAACTAGATAACCATTAAGATTTGAAAGTATAAATACTCTGATTTAAGAAAATGTAAACATACAGAAAGAACAAGTGAGTGTTTTAGAAAGAAAAAAAAATTTCAAACACATAAAATCAAATCAAGCAACATGAAATAAATGCAAGTAGTTCCAAGGCTAACAAACATGAATGGTTTTGGGGACAGATAGTTTGTATTAAAAACTTGTAATAAATAAGTTATTTCTGTCTATGATTATGAAATCACTCAATAGATGGTCAGAATGAAAAACTGACTGTAAATGAATCTCAAGTACTTGTTCTCTATACTATTAATAAGAGCCTGAAACCAGGACAAAAGACCTTCACCTCTAGACTGCTTAAATTATATTTACAAAAAATATTATTTCACCATCATCATAATTTTATAATCCTAGTAGTTTATATTTTAGAGGATCAAAACATAATTGGCATTTTCAAAGAAAACTTTCTCAATATTTAATCTTTGTCTTACAAAAGACCACAGAACCTTTAACAATATTTTCTGCGAGGTAAAGAAAGTAAGATGATACATGCATGGCTGAGTTAAAATTGTGAAGGATCTGATCCCCCTTAGAGTTTTATGAATTTCCTAGAATGAACATCAAAGTCGAGATTTGTGATTGCCTCTGTCATCTGTCTTTTCAGCATTTTTGAGGAGTCTATGCTCAAATTTGAAGAGCAAGGTAAAAACGTTCTGCTTAGTGGTAATTTAATTCATGTCAAAGCCTAGGTTAAATCTCTATTGATTTGGCCTCATATTCTATGCAAAGTGCCTTGTATTGCTTAAGAGATCGATGCTTTTCTGAATTGTGTTTGCCTCATGAAGGTTTTTTTTTCATCCATCATCACCTTACTTAGCTAGACATCTATTTATTTAGAAAAAGATACAGGAGGCAATGCACACAACAGAAGCGCTCTACAGAAAGTGGACATAAACAGTGACTCACATGGTGAAAACGTCCAGTGTGTCTCCAGCAGTCCTGGCCATCTCAAAGTAGGTCTGCAGAATGTTGACTGTTCCGGAAAGGGCTTCATGACCGCAGCCGCAGAACAGGGCAACGCCCGCGTACAGCAGGATGGTGGCGATCAGAGAAGCATAGGGAATGCCTCCCAGACATTTAATACAGCACTCAAAACACCCTGCAGCAGAGCAACAGGAAAAAAAGTGAAAATTCATGTTATTTATTCATCTTAGTAAAATATGTCTATGACCTCAACACCACAGGAAACAGTATTAGTATTGATAGATGACCCTGGGGTCAACCCCATTAAGTAAGTCCTCCAGGGCCTGGAAAGAGTAAAGATGAAGTCCATTGTTAATACTCATTCTCATAATCATGTGGATGCTCACAGGGCTATGATCACATCCTCTACTCCTAGTCCGACAGAAGCACTTCTTTTCTAAGCAGACTCTCACTTTAAACCACCACACAGGCAAGCACAGCACCCCGCTTTGAATTTGTTGCTCTTTGAATTTGTTGCTATCGTGATTAACGTGTTTTCATTTTACTTAAGTGATATCTGTTCCTCTGAACCATTTGTGCATTTCTTTCAGATCATTATTTGAAACCTGTAGTACTCAATTATAAATTCAACTAACTGAATTTTGACCTACAGATTCTGAAAGTAGAGAGGAAAAGATCAGACAGGATTTGAATAGACTCCAAATATTAAAGGAATTCAAGATGAATTCTGAGTTCATATATGTGTGTGTGACCCATAAAGAAAAATCTATTCATAGATTTGGGTTAAAAATAAATGAGAAAGACGTGGACACGGTAGAAAGCAGAGAGGGCATAATACTGATCCCATCACTGTGATTTTTTAACAGATTCATCCTTTCGATATTATCTTGCATAAAATGGTGAAAATAAGAGAATGACCTCATACTGTTCTCGTGATACATAAATGAGCTAATATATAAAATAATACTTCCAACAAAGAGCTCCTTAAATGTAAGCTGCTATTGTTAGACACAATTCAACTATTATTACTATTATTATACGTTCATATGGTTGTTAAAAAACTCTTTGACCGTAACAAGCACTTTTGGCTTTTGTACTTCATCACTTATGCCTCCATTTAGAGAAAGTTGAGCATTTACCCTGATATACCACAAAACATATTTGTTTATGCTTGAATGCAACATCAACATTTTCTTAGGGAGTTCTAGATATGTTCAATTAAATTGACTAGAAAATCTTAAATGGATATATTCAGTAGTAAGTAGTGGTGAGACACTCCATGCTAACCCCTGCTCAGACTGAGTAATTGAGGTTGCAGTACAAACAGGTTAGTAAACCTCCATTACCCGATCATCCCTCCATTTGAAAAAACTTAGTTCAATCCCATTTGAATGAGGAAGCCCTTTTATGTTATTGATTATGCTTCTCTTTTCTTCAGAACTAAGTAACAAGTGAGAATTTAAAGAGGATTGTGATTATTGTACTTAAGTCAGTCATAGGGAAAGCTAAGTGAACTTTACCTAAAAGACATATAAAGGTTGAATATCCCTAATTTGGAGTGCTTGAGGCTAGAAGTGCTTTGAATTTAACAGGCTTCTTTTTTTTTTTTAAATTTTCAGATATCTGCATATAAACAAATACCTGGAGGATGGAACTGATATCTCAGCATAAAATTCATTTGCATATACACTTTATGTACTTGGCCTTAAGGTAATTGTATAATATTTTAGTAGGTCTGCATTCTAATTATGTCCTGTCAGATGAGGTTAATTGTGGGCCTTTGCACTTGCAGCACCATATATGGGTTGAAACAGGGAGTGTTTTGGCTTCCAGATCGCAGAACATTTTGGTTACTAATCTTTGATCTTTATGAATCTATATCTATAGTCATATTATCTATAACATATTAAACATGAGATTTAAACATTTCTGCGTGAAGTGACTTTATATTTGGAGAATGAACTAGACTGTTATTTTTGACATTCCTCATTGAACAGGCCTTGAGAATTATAGCCTGTATCATCTCCCTCAGAAGAAGTTTTTAAAAGGAGCCTGAGTTTCTCGCCAGTTTTATTGCTCTTTCTTGTGACAGCAAAATCATTTCCTGAAAATTTCTTACACACACACACACACACACACACACACACACACACACACACACACAATGTGGGGAAGTGGAAAAGGTTAGAACAGCTTGAAACTTCATATAGTAGAAAAAAATTCACCAACAGATGGCTGAGACCAGTGTGTGTAGTATCTGAATGTCATGGAGCCCAGTTTTGGATGGAGACTAACAGCGTGGCAGAAAAAAAAATTAGACTATTCCCTTTGATATTCTATAATTCCCATCTCACTCATTATTTTTTTTTTTTTTTTTTTGGTTTTCCGAGACAGGGTTTCTCTTGTGTAGCTTTGCGCCTTTCCTGGATCTCACTTGGTAGCCCAGGCTGGCCTCGAACTCACAGAGATCCGCCTGGCTCTGCCTCCCGAGTGCTGGGATTAAAGGCGTGCGCCACCACCGCCCGGCTTCTCACTCATTATTTACAATTAAAGGGGAAAACAAGTAATATGTGTTTTAAAAAACAAAACAAAGAATCTCCTAATCTGTCTAATTTACCAAATGGTCCCAATGACTTCAAGTACCCATTTGGTGGTTCTTCTCTGTTCCTAGTCTCAAAACATTTGATACAGTCAAGAAACAATTCTACTGAAGACATTTTGAAATGTCAAAACCCAATTCTCAAGCTCAACACAATCATCTGATTGTAAATTGAGATGCAGAAAGAAGATTCTAAATATTGAATGCTATCACCTTCGCTTTACCTTAGAACATAGAATTTACAGGTGAATAAAATATGAAATCAGAGTAACTCAAGAGCAGATAAAATTTAAAAAAGAAGATAAAAATCAACCAAAATGGTCACTTAGAACTTCTGGTTAACTTTATTCCCAGTGTGGAGCTAGTTTGTACTGAGGTCACATTTTTGCCTACTGTGCTGTTTATGGCCAACATTAGCTTCTGTGCTAGGTTCTGTCTCCCCAAGAAGAAATCATATGCTCACAGACGGAAGTATTATTTGCAAATTTAACTTACTAGTTGCTTTCAAATTTAGAAACGTATAAGGTGAGCTCTAATACTAGAGAAAACTAAAGTTAATGACCCTGAGTTAATATACATTTCCAAATTAGTTTAGGGTCTCCAAAAGACACTGAAATATATCCTTACGCCCCATTTAAACACTCCATATAAATTACTCAGAATTATGTTACCTTTGCTGACAAATACAAATTCCTGTACGTTCCCATTTCTGCATGATCAGGGTAGAAAAACTTAAGTGTTGACCCTCTGCAAAACTTTTGTTCAAATGAAAATCCTTAAGTGTCTCATTGGGGACATATTGTGCTTGCAATGGACTACATCCTAATCAAACCCATTCTTCCTATGAGTCTGAGCCGAGTTGCCTACTGCATTTAAAGAAGTCTCTTTGAACTCGCATATGGAGAAGCAGCACATCATTTCAGCATTCTCTCCAGCTGCCAGAATCCCACATAGTTGCTGGCAGGGGAGCTTCTTTCCACCCACAGTGAGAAACAGCCTTGGCAGATCAGTAGCATCTCCATGGCAACCATGCCCCTGGGCCAGGATGCACTCCCAATAATCACCCTTGAAGGCTGAGGATTCTGCTGTCCCCCATCATCATGCTTTTACTGAGCCGAAAGTGCAAAAACACTCTATTAAACGAATATTAATGAAGCATGGTAAATGGGGCTCTGGCACTGTAGGAAATAGATTTCTTGAGAAAAAATCTCTATAAAAACAATAATGACCACTTTGTATATTTTCAACACTATCTATTATGAAAATATGGCTCTTTAGTTTCTCAAATAGAGCGAAGGTTCAAATATTGACCGGGGATTTGTGTGCCATAGCCAGATGTGCACACAGAAGCATTTCTTATGTCCAGTTTCTGGGTGTAGCCTCTCAAGTGAAATAATGCCATGTTGTCAGTTTTAAGGTAGAGATAAATACTAAAAGAGTCACGAAGCTTTATTTTCAACACACCCTCCAAAACATTAGCATTTTGCCCACTATTAATAAGGGCACAAAACTGACTTCTTCCAATGTAAAATTTGCAAGGAAACAGAAACTCCCTTCATAGGGCTGTCGTTTTTTTGCTTTTGTTTTTGTTTTTTAAATGTACATTTACCTTTCCTTAAGTACATAATCAGTTTACCTTCACTCAAATATTGACAAATAAGCACAGTCCTTGCCTACAGTTACTTCCCAAACTGTATCAAAGAGAAAAATAAGAATCTAAAGGAACAAGAAAAAAAAAAGTAGTTAGACAATAGTAAAGAGAGACCAGCAAACTTATGGATTTTAGGAAATACATTGAAAAGTGAGGCTGACAACACACTAAAGATTTACTCATTCGTAAATTTTTTCCCATATCATTTACTAAGGAGATAATTCTTTCTGTATCAACAAATCCTACCTTACTAATGATGGCATGCGCCACCACCGACTGGCAGAATTATTTTTCAGTGTTGGATTATTTTGTTGATAATCATAGCAGCTATGAAAATTTTAAGTGTTATCTCTGTCTTTTCAACGTTTGTGCCTTTTAATTTATAATTTTGTTGTCTTAACTCTGTTCACCAAAATTAGTGAGAGATAAAGAGAAAAAGTATCATTTTATGTTTCTGAAACTAAGGGAGAAGCCATGTTTTATTATTAACTTCATGTTGGCTTATTTATTTAAATGGTCTCTTCTGTTTTGAATTCTGTCATGCTTATATCATATGTAAAATCAGTTTATTCTACTTTTCTGTTACCAACCATGTCAAAAATTTTCAAAATTAAACTTTTATTACCGAATAAAAAGCAGGAGTCATGCTGATTTTTTAAAATGTAGCTAAAAATCTCCCCTTAGCACTTTATTGAACACTTCTGTTTTCATTAGTCCATTAGGTGTATAATTATTGAATTCTCTTGTTTTTATTAGTCCATTAAGTATATAATTATTGAGTTCTCATTGAGATGCCAGGGATTATGCTAATTGCTGGAGATGCAGAACTTAACAAAGTCAGTATTAAACAGGTGGGAGACAGATAATGAACAAGTTGTTAAGATAGTATTTGTGGGATTGAGAGAAGTGTGAAGAATGTTTAGGCAGAGAAGACAGATTAGGAATATTGAAATATTGATGTCAGATTTTGATAAAGTGGCCAGGGAAAGACTAAATGTGGTTACATCTGTAAAATATCTGAAAGGTGTGAGGGTATATTAAATAAAACACCGTGACAGAATTCCTCCCTTTACTAGATGACTGGAAGGCAAAGAAAGACGATGTGTAGTAAAATTCTAAGTCAAAGATGGAAATTGGAGGGGAAAAAAAGCACTTCAGGAGATTTAAGGACAAAGATCAACATTCATTACCAAATGTGAGGTTTATATACAAGGATAAAAACATGGATTGGAATTTTTTAAATAGTGAGTACAAAACAGTTTCCTAGCAGTTGAGAGTGCAAGCCTCCAGCTAGGCAGGGCTCACTAAATTTCCCTTTGATGACTGCTGCTCAGTGTTTTGAAGCCATTAACTAGTACAGTCAGGCAGTACACTGAAACCCTGAAGGCCTTGAAGCCTGATGCTGGATTATGTTGCTTCAAGGATTCTTCCAACTTCAAAAGGAAGACTCCAGAAATCAAATTTGGGTATTAGACAAATCTCAGTGATCAATAAGGGTCTTAGCATCATCTTTAGGAAGGAGAAATGAGATATTATCAGCTAAAGTTAAAATATTAATAAACCATTACATCCTTCAGCTCTTTTTACAAATGTCACCTCAGTTTGTAATCTAGCCTTTGGTTCTAGTGTGCAAATTTTAATGGAGTAGAGCCCATCTGATTTTCTTCTATCATATCATAGATAGAAATATATCTCCTGGGTAGGAGTGCAGGAACAAAGACAGGACTTGACTGTGCTAAGTTTATTTCATATGCTCACCCCTTTTCTATATCCGGCCTAACAGCAGGGAGATTGAATCACTAGTTCAACAGTTAATGAAAGCTTTCTTGAGTGTCTATTAGTTCTATGTACTTTTTATAAAGAATTGATTATAACTATGACTTGGACTTTACTTGCTCCTACATATTTATGATATAAAAATTTAAAAATTCAATGCTTTTTCAGAAACTTCAAAAAATCATCATTTCAAAGTATGTATTATTTAATGTGATATCGTGTGATCACAACATTATTTGGCAAATCAGAATCACTGAAGCAGGCTTAAAATTTATAAAGTATAACATAATTGAAATATGAGCAATAATAGTTCAAAATTAAACTTATGAAAACTATTTACACTGGAAAAGCTTATCAAACATTTTATTAAGTGTTACTATGCATGTTTTCTAGTGACTGTAATTAAGGATATAACCCATGTTTTACAGTATACTAGAGTAGATATCAAGTAATTAAGAATTCAAAAGTAATGTCTTTATTAGCATTTTAAAAAAACATTTCTTGCCAGAAATCAGCATGTGAATAAATCTGTGGTCTGCCATCACAATCGTAACAGGCCTCCAGACCTTAGCACAACTGACTCCACCATGAAAATGCCATCTAGGCCTTGGAACCCAGCACACAGGCGACAAACACCACCTACCAAAATGAGGCAAAGACCTAATTCCACCAAGTCCATAGTTCTGGGAAAGTCTCTAAATGTATCAACTTTCTTTCTAGCTTCTCTAGTTGTGTTCTGGCTAACTGTGCTAACTAAGGTGTGCCAACCCAGGGTGTGGTTTTTGTGCTTAAAAACCCACCATGAGAAAGAAAGGCTCAGTACCACACTGGAGTAATAATAGACTCACTGGCTAGTAAAGACTTTCTATTGGCTTAAACCTATGCACAAGGAGTCTTGCCTGGTGGATATCTCACAATACTATGTTTGTACATGGCATTAACAAAATAGCATACCCCAACGACCACTTTCTAATAAAAAAAATCTTTAAAAGTATCTTCTGAGTTTGGACGTATTCTCTTATCCTCTTAACTTTGTAGTTACCAAAATCACAAGGAATTATGCTGTAGCTAAAGACCCTATATTCCTACTGTTGTGATCCCAAGACTTGTATCTAATGTTTTAGCTAATTCTAATGTACAGATGTGGCTTCCTATGAACACAATGTAGTGTTGTGTATAGTTGTATTCATTGTCATGATGTTCTAACACTTGTCTGTAAACTATGAGACATTTGTAGTATAGTGGTTAAATAAATATCACTATAAGAAATTTTAAAAAATTGTTGATTGGAATATACAACATACAGCCAATGAAACCACTAAATTTTCTGTGTGAACATCTATGTCACAGACACACAGCCAAGACTACCACTGCACTGACACGTGAAACCTTCATATGAGCTATATGCCAGCTATATGATTATTAAGAATATATACTAAAATGCTTTTCAAAGCTTGTTTACTGTGCATTTTTTTTAGAAAACATTTCCTTTTTATTTGGTAATAGTATTACTATTTAAGCTACAGATAGTTTGTTAGAATTATATTGCAAATTATATAACGTTCTGTACCGGTCAACATGACTTAGCAAGAATGTTTTGATTAATTAGCTTGTTTCCTAAGGCAGAAAGCTAATTGCTTCATTAATGATTAGAACCATACACTTCTAGCTGTGATAAATAAGTCCCCAGGGTAAAGGAACAGTCAGGTGGAGACATGTTTCAGAATAAGAAAAACAACAGCAAAACAGAAGATGTTTGGGGAGGAAAATGTTTGGAGCATATTAACTCTGGTTGGACTTCCAAACACATGTAAGGTTTTCGTAGCCCACAGATTGCTTATTTACATGTTCTCTGGAGATCCAGTCGAAATTCTCATCTACTCCTGCAATGGATTCATTCTTGATATAAACAGCCTAAACAGCATGGCAGGCTCCCTCATGACCTTTAGGCATTTGCTCAAAATATTGCCCATTCACTAATTTGTTCATCCATGTGCTTGTACATTTGCTTGTTTGTTGCAATACCCACTGCCTAGCAAATTCTCTTAAATATGCCTTAGCTAAAAATGAGAATTTATTATTGTCTCATATTTTGATGGGTTTACTAAATTGAACAGGGAAGCTTTCTCTGCACACCATTATGGATAAGGGATGCTCGGATTTTGAGTCATCTGAATGTAGGAGGTCAAGCTGGATGTGCATGAAAATCTTCATCACAATCATGAAACCAAAGCTAGCATGTGTGGCAATCCTGAGGTCTTCCTACTTCCTGTCATCCTTCTAAACAAAAGGCTACTTGTCATTCTTGCAATGTAGTGAGATAGATGAGATGAATTACAACACAGTAAGAGAAAGCACAGCTTCACAATCTACTTAAAGACTGAGCCCAGGAATGGTAGAGCAAACCTTGTCACCTATTATTGTCAAAGGAGACACAGGCATTTGTGTGTGCTTCCAAACTCTGGGAAGCTCAAACAACTTGACTCCAATACTGTGTGCAAGGGATGGTTAAGGGTGCAGTTATCTTTAATCTGATGTGAGTTTATCTCATTTAAAACTGAAATCTAGCCAATCGACTGTCTCAACTATTCAGAAGGCCTGATCCAGTTGGGGGCCCCTCAGCCTTTGGTTCATAGTTCATGTGTTTCCATTCATTTGGTTATTTGTCCCTGTGCTTTATCCAACCTTGGTTTCAACAATTCTCGCTCATATAAACCCTCCTCTTTCTCACTAATTAGACTCCCAGCGCTCCACCAGGGGATCTAGGCAGTGGTACCAGGTCCTGGGCTCTTTGCATGAGTTAGCTGTTTGAAACCTGGGACTTATGCAGGGATGTTTGGCTCAATCTGGGAAGAGGGGACTGGACCTGCCTGGACTGAGTCTATCAGGTCGATCCCAGTCCTCGGGGGAGACCTTGATCTGGAGGAGGTAGGAATGGGGGGTGTGCTGGGGGGAAGGGGAGGGGGGCAGGAAGGGAGAGAACAAGGGAATCTGTGGCTATTATGTAGAACTGAATAGTATTGTAAAATAAATTTTAAAAAAGCAAGTAAAAAAAAAACAAAAACAAAAACTGAAATCTAGATAAAGACTGAGCAGGAGTCAAAGATCCACATGCTCACCTAGGGATCTCTGCCTTGGGCCTGGGAGGAGAAAACATGACTCACCCAGTTTCTTGGGGGCACTGGGCAGTCCAGCTCTGTTATGTAGAGCAAATATATGGGGCGTATGGAAGAGAGAGAGACAGAATGATTCATGTTCTATTGGAGAAAGGCAGATCCAAAGAGGTGAAGGTGGTGAGAAGTTGGCTGAGGTGGGTGGCCGATTTGCCACCTGGAGACATGGTGATGTCTGGCTCTGGGCTTCCGTCATGGTCCATATCTGTGGCCATTCAGCAGCCACGGTCTGTTTTGATGTCTGTAGCACTTCTTACCACCAATGGCCAAGAGGATAGAACTATACAGAGTTGGCCCTGCTCCTCACTAGCTGCAACACCAGGGAGAGCAGGCTTTGCACCTCACCTGGGCAGCACAGTACAGCTGACCCTGTTGACTGGGGTGCAGGTGAGCTGGCCTGGGGAATGAGAGAATGACAGGTCTGGCCCTGATCCCTCATCTGCCGTAGGGTGACATGGGTAAGAGATAGGTCCCCCCTCACCCCCACGCACACGTTTGGTGGATGGGAGAGTGAGAGAGCTGGCCCTGCCTCTTACCACCTCACCAGCTGCAACACTCAGCAGAGTGGCCCCTGCACCTCACCTAGGCAGCACAGTAGAGCCGATCCTGGTGGTGTAGGTGTATGTGTAGGTGAAAAGAGGGCATAAGAACAGGAGAACCTTCCCCACCCCTTGCTGTTTATTGCATAGGCTGAGCTAGCCCAGATGGTACCAGAGAGCTTACCCTGGTGGTGAGGATGAGAGAGAGCTGGTGGGCCGACTAACTCATCAACCACCAAGACTCAGAACCAATGTTGTGAGTTGGCCCACCTCAATACGTACTTCGTCTATGAACTGCTGAAGCACATGTAGGGGCTGTTCCTGCAGACTCAAACTTGCAGGATCTCCACGATGTAGGACAACAACAGGATATCCAAAAAGAGTCCCAGTGAGAGCCCAGTATCTATCGTGTGGCAGAAACCAGAGGCCTCAGACCAGACCAATGACTCATTGCAATAAACACTCACAAGTAAAATTATGGACCAAAGGGTAAACTGTGTGACTCACTGTGTCACATCACAGCTTCCATGAAGAGATGTTTCTTTTCTTTTTCTTTGTTTTATCCTGTGTGTGTGGGGGGGGGGCGGGGATTGCAAGGGAAAAGGGCAGATGTGAAGGGACAGGGAGATGAGTGGGATTGAGATGCAGGATGTGAAATCCACAAAGAATGAATAAAAAGTTAAATCAATAAAAAGGAAGAAAAAAAAAACTAAACTCTGCTCCAAAGGATCCTTGTTTTTTCTACACAACACTAATCATCATTTAATGTATAACTTATTTTGCTTATTGATTTATAAGTCACGAGGTCAAGAATTTCTATGTTGTCAATTTCTCCATGCTCAATTCCTATTCTAGTATCAAGTATATAATAGGTGATCAATTAATATTTGATGAATAAACTAACTGGAAAATTTATTTCAAAGATAATTGCCTCAAGCCTGTCTATTCTGCAGAGGTCGAAGAATCCTGATGTTGTCTTACTTTGGAATGAGAAACTTTGGCAGTGACTGTTTAGTTAAATACTAGTTTTCACTTATTTATCTCATATTTACTCAAAAATCACCTGACTTGCAAATAGTGATTGGTCAGGTGTGCTGAAGAGATGATTCAAAATCTTTCTTGTAATGAGTCATTACAATTATCTTAAATTTATAGGAGAAAGAAAATAAAAAATAAGATACTTTGTATCTATCAGTACAGCAACCTGTTTTGCATTCAGAATTTTGCTTTCAAAATTCTGCTTTGATAATTATACCATAGTGAGGATTTTTAGTATGACTCTGCACAAAACTCAAAATAAAACACAAAATTACACACCAATATAACAGAAGAGTACCCACAGAGGACCTGAAGTCTTAGAACAATTCAATTCCAAAAGAGAAAAATCTGACAATAAAAATAAAGAACATTTGCCTCTTAAGACAGCCAATTTAGGAAAAGAGAAAGTTTTTATTTTTACTTAAAGGAATTTCTTATTACAAGTTATTTATTAATATTCAATACAATTTTACATAATTCTGAAATCCATTAGCAAATATTGCTCCAGACTATTGTGCTACCTAAGGGATGAGTCTCTTGGACTCAGACATGTGTGCAGAAATAACTGTCCTTTTTCTGATCCCACAATGCACCAATTCAGCCATTGGAGGAACTATTTAAACATTCTATTGCATAAAAGTCTAGCAGAAGTCTTCTCTTCATTGGTAGTAAGGTAGACATCTCATGATCATAACACATCTTACAACCTATTATTTACTAATATAAGTGAAACTCTAAGTTATCAATTTTGTTCTATGGTATGGTTATTAATGGTGAGCTTCCATAGATTTATAAAGTATTTCTTTGAATAAAATTTTATAATATAGTGAGAATTAAACTTAATTTCCATATATTTACATATGTGTGATTAATTAAAGCAATTGATCATTATGTAAGAGTCTTTGAAATAAGTTTCCCAAGAAAACTTAGAACCTATCAATAATCATGATACTTTATGTAAAATTGATATCCGTTGTAGTATCTTGGGTATATGGTGAGTCCAGCATGGTCTACAGAGCAATTTCTAGGACAGCCAGGGCCACACAGAGAAACTCTTTGAAAGAACAAAATAATAATAATAATAATAATAATATTATTATTATTATTAATGTTAAAGTTGCTTTGTATACATCACTGAGCTGAGTGTTTACAAGAACAAATTTCTTGATCTGTATTTCATACTGTTACTGTCATTTATATTACATTTATGTATGTACTTATTTACTTGTATGTGTGTGCAAATGTATGAATGCCATGCTGTATGTGTGTGGAGGTCAGAGAACAACTTGTGGAATTGGTTTCTGTTTTCCTATCATGTGGCTCTGTGCATGGGACTCAGACACTCAGGCTTACTGACAGGAAGTGCCTCTACCCTGAACTCTGAGGTCCCATCCTCAGTGAAAGAAGACATACAGTGACAAGCAGTGAAAGAAAACATATGTATGTTAAAACTAACTCCAAGAGAATGTTTATATTTTTATAACTAAAATTGATCATTGTTTAAGTCATACAACATAACACAAAGGAGAGAGAGATGAGAGAGAGAGAGAATAATAAAAAATCCATGGATCAGTTTCTCTACCAAAATCCACTGTTAACATGCAAAATAAGAATTATAGATTAATATGTTTCATTAAATGATGAAATGTAAATAAGTTTAAAAAATTGGAGTATGGCCAAAATATCACTGATTAATGTGAAGTTATTTTTAAAAATAAAAATATAAATTTTGAATCTAGTGGTTTAAACAGCAACAAAATAATTCCTGACTGTGCATTAAAGCTGTAAAAGAAAAATTTGAAATTAAAAATGTGGAATACTTTTTAAATGCTTAAGTTACTTACAGAGAATTTCTTGTTTTAACATAGCATAGGGAATTCACTATAATGTTTGCAGATATGACCAATTTTTCCTCAAATATGTCTTTAATGTAATCTGGAATTTTTGAACTTTCACATTATTCCAAATGAAAAGGTCGTTTTTTTCAAGGAAGTAGGTAGTTAAAATATTCTTCCATAGTTACTACAATATATCAAAACTGGCTACTGGGCAAAAAATTTAGGTTATATTTTCAAGAATTTCTTATATTGAAACGTTACTTCAAATACGTAGCAAAGAAAATAAACTTTGCCTGATGACCATTGTTTATGCTGTTTTATGATAACCTTAGATTGTGGATATAGTAACCGGTTTGGTACAATTAGAATCAAATTGCCACAATTTGTCTTAAGAGGAGAGCCCCCCTTCCTCCTACTGAAACTTTGCCTGAGAGAGCGTGAAAATAATCTCCGCTCATTTGAAGCCAGAGACAGGCTGGTGGCAGTCCTTCAGGTAGAGGTGCTGTGGCAAACATCATCTTTTCTCGGGTATCGGAGTCGCTAAAAAGCTAAATTGCATTTTGAATCAACAGAATATTTTTGTTCTCTCTCCGAAACACCCCTTTCATTTTCCTCATGAAAGGCTCCATTGCCAGATGCCTCCTTCTATAAAATTCATTCAATACATTATCTTTTTCAGGGTTTGGGGGAAATGCTGCTTTTATCTGAGCCAAGCCTCTGACTGTCATTTTTTCTTGCTTCTATTACAATGTGAAGGAGTATTATGATCACAAAAGACAGATGCGTGCTTTCTCATTATTGCAATTTCACCCACAATTTATCCCATAGCCCAAATGCTTGATGTCATTTCCACCTTTTGATCATATCCCTTATGCCCCGTAGACACCGTGGGCTGAGAAAGGAAAGGGTGGGAGAGATGAGAGCTCCCCACAAAGCAGCCTGTGAACACGGCACAGCCGAGCATGCCTTGTAGCTGTTTTTGTATTCTGCTCACCACGGGGCACATCTTTAAGAGAGCTCAGCCTATGGATGAAAACCTGCTCTCCACATAGATCTTTTTATTTCGAGCTACTAATCCCCAGAATTTCATGAATACACACAAAGCTTATTTTCTGCTCCTTCCAGTCACCTCCGGTGATGGCAAAGTAATAACAAGAATTGCTGTAAGGCTGGTAGGCGAATGTCTATGGACTATGTGACCAAAGCAAAATTATTAAATAAGATATTCATTCCTTATAACCCCTAACAGATACAGTTTGGTTTGACTGATAGTTCCCGAGACCGGGGGCTGTTTTACACATCTTTTTGTACGTGCCGTTTCAAACAGTTTGGCTCAGGAAGATGGGAAACCCTCACTAGCTCTAATGACAAGGTCCAGTGTTTGTTTTGTCGTTATTCCTCTGGTCATCCTGTAAGTAGGAAGGAACATCAAAATGTCTGCCCGTCAAGGTCAACATGCCAACCCAAATTACAATGGGATTAAAACATATTGGTGTCACAGAAACTGAACAAAAAATCTTAAAAGTATAGTTCACATAAATGTAGGGAATTGTTGCATTTAGTCAGGATTTGTTGCTGAGCTAGGATAAAAGAACTCATAGAAAATAACAGGACTGTGTCCTATATTTGCCTTGTCCAACAACTAGCAGCCACTTAAACTTCCTAAGCATTGTTTTCCTGTTTTAAATTTTAAAAAGCAAAGCTGATTTTAAAACATTTTGAAGATGACAAGGCTGGTTTTATTCTCTTTAGCGATCTTGTGCAAAAAAAAAAATCGGAAAGTCTTGCATCAGGTAACTTATTTTTCAGTTTTTCTATTTAAATCATTTATATTTTTTTTGAGAATATGGTATCATTACCTTATTTCCCCTCCCATTTCTTTTCTCCCAACACTTCCATATGCCCTTCTGGTCTTTTTCAAATTCATGCCCTCTTTTTTTCATTAATTGTTAATATATATGTTTATAAATAAATATGTGTATATGTATATGTAAAGTATTTCACAACCAGAACAGAATTGGGAAAATTCAGAGGAAATATGGAGCAGAAATGACCTTGGTCTTCTCAAGACTGAGAAGCATACAGCTCAAGGATATGGGTACTGTGGCTCATCTCAGAAAAACAATGCAAGCAAAAGGCATTGTCAGAATTCCTTCCTCTTCTATTATCATGACTCAAGTCCTAAATATTACTTGATAAAATACATAGATGTAGTTGATTAATTAGAGGTGTATTTTCTTGAAAGTTTAATGGATGCTGACGGGTATGTTGCAAAAAGTTTGTTAGAATATTGTATTTAACCAAAGTTCCAGATTTTGACCTTTAAAACTTGTACTTTAATCATCTTAAAATTAAATTAAGATGAATATGAAATATGCATGTAATATCTTCTATAATGAATACTCTTCTATAGTGAAGACTAGTGGCCTTTTCATATTTAAAGATATATTAACTATAAATGTTGAGTCTGCCAATGAATAAAAAGAATATGCTCCCACTCCTTGCTGTAGGCTTCACTGTGTGAGCTAGCCAAGGCAGGTCTGAAGAGCTAGCTCATCCAGGTAATGATGATGAGGGAAAGCTGGCAGGCTGACCAACCCAGAACCAGGGCTGTGAGTTGACTCACCCCAACATCCACCAAATCTATGAGTTGCTGGAGAAGGTGAAGGGGACAAACCTACAGATCCAAAACAACAGGATCTCCTACACACAGGACAACAACAGGATAATCAAGAGAGCCCCAGTGGGAGCCCATTACCAGTGATGTAGCAGAAACCAGAATCCTATAGCCAGGCCAATGACTTGTGGCAATGAACACTTGAAAGTGAAGATGAATGGACTAAAGGGTAAACTGTATGACTCAAATGGTCACACTACAGCTTCTTCCATGACAAGATTCTTCTTTCTTTCTTTCTTTCTTTCTTTCTTTCTTTCTTTCTTTCTTTCTTTCTTTCTTTCTTTCTTTCTATCATCTATCTATCTCTATCTCTTTCCCTCTCTCTCATTTTGCTTCTTCATTTTGTTTGATTTTTGGCTTTTCTTTTAAATTTGGTCTTGTTTTGGGGGAGGTTGTCAAGGGCAGAGGGCAGATTCGAGGGAATGAGGAGATAAGTGGAATCAAAATGCATAATGTAAAATCCACAAAAAAATCAGTAAAATTTTTTTTTAAATTAGAAAAAAGAACGTCACATGGGACTGGACAATGGTGCTGGTATGTTTGAAATTCAAATATTGAAAAAAGATGTTATTAATCTACTATTCATTAAATGTGCTATTCAATCATGAGCAATCCATGTTGCTGGCAATAAAACTGAAGTAGATTGAAGTCAGAGATTATGAGAAACAAGCCTGCACAGTGTGTGATTTACTCACCGTGATGCAGGTTGCTATTTTTCATAAATCAAAATCCCTCTGTGGTCCTTTGGGACCCTTCAGATGTTCTCCCTCATCACCTCTCTGATCTCATCTTTTCTCATGCTCCTTCTCCCTTTATCTATTACAATGATGTTCTTGCTGAACAGTCAACACACTCAGGAATTGCTACATGCTGTGTGATCTATCGCAAGCTTTCTACCTGCAGACAGCTGATTAACTAGCTCTTGGACTTCTTACATGCTTTTGCTAAAACTTTATCCAGTATCCCATGTGCAAACTGCACTCTACTGTACTCATGTTGCACTGTTCTCTCTCTCTCTCTCTCTCTCTCTCTCTCTCTCTCTCTCTCTCTCTCTCTCTCTCTCTGTGTTTTTAACAATCCTATAACACACAGTACTTTCTTTAAAGTGTTTAAACATAACACACTATATTCTTTTTTAAAAGACACATTTTGTGTGTATGTGGGTATATATATATATATATATATATATATAAATATAAATATGTGTGTGTGTGTGTGTTCATGTGATGTGATGTGATGTGATGTGATATGATTTGTGTGTGTGTGTGTGTGTATCTCACACACAGATCCCTGGAACAGGAATTATAAAAAGTTGTGAGTCAGGATGTGAGTACTGGGGACAGAATCCAGATCCTCTTAAAAAATATCAAGTGTTCTCAACTGCTAAGACATCTCTCCAGTCACAGCACACCATATTCTTGACTCTCTGTCTTACTTATTGTTTACGTATTTATCTGTTTACTCCATTGAGTAGTGAGCTTCATCATTTCATGAGAGCAGTACTGAAAAGACCTCGAAGAAAGTAGTAACAGAACTGTGTTGCATTATTTTATTTTTGCAGTTACCAGCAGAAATTTTAGCTTTTCAGTATCTTTTGATTCTGAATCCTTTGATGATATAGCTTACCAGGAAACATAATTGGTGTTTGCCAAATAATGTTATATTAATTAATTAATAATTGTTGAATAATGTTATATTTTATCTATAATAAACTAAGCAAAGTGTCGACAATTAAATTTGATAGTTCACAGACAACAAGGAACATAAAAAAGAAGTAGCTGAATATATTGTTTATGTAACACCCATTGTTCATGTATGGTTGGTAATAATATACTTCTTGTTTTTAGTGATAAGAACTATATTCAATGTATATTCACAGTAAACACATGAATTGAAATTGCAAATATGAAAAAATCAGTAATCATAAAATAAACAATATTTTCACATTAAAAGTTGTGATATAACCACAAAGGAAAGAAGGCAAGGCCATTTGGTTTTTGATTTTCAACAATACTCCAAGAATTATCACAAAACTCCTAGAAGGTGAAATCACATCAATTGCTGAAGACTGTGATACCATTGGTAATAGAGTCCATGAAAGAAGATTCTATTTCTCATTTTTTTAGTCATAAGTTTAATTGATATGGCTTTTGATTTAATGCAGAGAAGTAAGCATGATATTTCTACATTTTCAT